>NW_027361766.1:4563333-5292500 GCF_039654945.1 Dendrobates tinctorius | reverse complement strand
ATGCAGACATGCATTTTATGATTTATCTACATTTTCAGATAAAATGCATCACACACTTTCTTTATGATGCATATATACGGTGCTGAGTGGCCCGCCTGCTAATACTATGGGCGTCATTAATAGGCTGCTCGGACACTTTGCATCGCACTTATCTGTGTGACGTATGTCTTATGCAAGCCTTATTTGTGTGCATTTTTTCCACTAGGCAGCCAGACCATGATGGGTTACTGGCTGTTCTCATCAGTGGAATGCACCTGTGCTGCCCCAGCCTTTATCAATGGAGCTCTGCTGCATCCTGCCAGTGCATCAGTCAGGGTTTTTGGTGACATGATGCGGGGAACCTGGTTATGGTAAAACTTTTGGCTGTGCCACACAGGGATAGATTAGGTTAATGTGTTTAGGCAATAGGCCAGTCTGAATAAATGAGTTTTCAGGGCACGCTTAAAATTGTGGGGATTGGGGACTAATTGCATTGACCTGGGAAGTGCATTCCAAAGAATTGGCGCAGCACGTGTATAGTCTTGGAGACGGGAGTGGGAGGTTCTGATTACTGAGGATGCTAACCTCAGGTAATCAGCAGAATGGAGGGCGCGGGTAGAGTGGTATACTGAAACAAGGGAGGAGATGTAGGGTGGTGCTGAGCCATGGAGAGCTTTGTGGGTGAGGGTAATAAGTTTGTACTGGATCCTGGAGTGGATGGGTAGCCAGTGTAATGACTTGCACAAGGTAGAGGCGTCGGTGTAATGATTGGTGAGGAATATGATCCTGGCTGCAGCATTCCAGACAGATTGGAGGGGAGACAGTTTGGTAAGAGGGAGACCGATTAGAAGAGAGTTACAATAGTCGAGACGAGAATGAATAAGAGAAACAGTAAGAGTTTTTGCAGAGTCAAAAGTAAGAAAAGGTTGAATTCTAGAAATGTTTTTGAGATACAGATAACAAGAGCGAGCCAGTGATCGGATATGGGGGCAAAGGAATGCTCGGAGTCAAGTTTGACCCCAAGACACCGGGCATGTTGCTGGGGAGTAATAGGGGAACCACACACGGAAATGGCAATGTCGGGTATAGGTACATTAGTAGTGGAAGGAAACAGAAGGAGTTCAGTCTTTGACAAGTTCAGTTTCAGATATAGTGAGTAGAGTTGAGCGAAACGGGTCGAAAAAATTCAAGTCGCCGACTTTTGGCAAAGTCGGGTTTCATGAAACGAAACCCAACCCTAGGATGAGGTCGGCCACGAGGTCGGCGACTTGCGCGCCAAAGTCGCGTTTCAAAAGTTTGTTTTGCGCTCTTTTTCAGCCAATCAGGATCCACGGACACTGTGGGCAACGTGATGACCTAGGCACGGGTCACCACCATCTTTCAGAAGGGCATGCAAGTGATTGGCTTGCTTTGGTGGGCGTCACAGGGGGTATAAAAGGGCGTGCACGCCGACCGCCATCTTACTTCTGCCGATCTTAGTATAGGGAGAGGTTGCTGCTGATTCTGTAGGGAGAGCGTTAGGCAGGGAAGAAGACAAAAAAACTGCTTCTGCTGCTAGCGATTTGGCCTGCACAACACACAAGTCACTGTGTGTGCAGTGCAAGGGGAGGCTATATTGTGGTGTATCAGTGGTGTTGGTTGTTGGGCTGCCTTTTAAGGCTTCCTGACAGGCTGGCATTGCTGTTTACCCACTGCTTCGCAAACTGCTTTTTTAAAAGCAATCCAATCTCCCTTATCCTCTAGTCACTTTTGTCAGAGCTGTGCCATCGAGCCTGTCACATAGCGCTCAGATATCAGTGGGCCTCACACAATCCACAAGTGTCCAGTGTCCAAAAGTGTGCGCAGAGATTCAAAATCTCCATTATCCTCTCGTCACTTTGGTCACAGGCAGCTGTGCCATCGAGCGTGTCACATAGCGCTCAGATATCAGTGGGCCTCACACAATCCACAAGTGTCCAAAAGTGTGCGCAGAGATTCAAAATCTCCATTATCCTCTCGTCACTTTGGTCACAGCTGTGCCATCGAGCCTGTCACATAGCGCTCAGATATCAGTGGGCCTCACACAATCCACAAGTGTCCAGTGTCCAAAAGTGTGCGCAGAGATTCAAAATCTCCATTATCCTCTCGTCACTTTGGTCACAGGCAGCTGTGCCATCAAGCGTGTCACATAGCGCTCAGATATCAGTGGGGCTCACACAATCCACAAGTGTCCAGTGTCCAAAAGTGTGCGCAGAGATTCAAAATCTCCATTATCCTCTCGTCACTTTGGTCACAGGCAGCTGTGCCATCGAGCCTGTCACATAGCGCTCAGATATCAGTGGGCCTCACACAATCCAAAAGTGTCCACTGTCCACAAGTATGTGCAGAAATTCTAAATCTCCCCTGTCCTATAGACACCTTGTACCTTGTTTTACATTACTATATAGTTTGTTGGATTTTGTCTACATTTCTACCAAAAATGAGGAAGGCTGGTGGAAGAGGCCGTGAAATTGGGCGGGGGTTGGCAGCTGGTAATGATGGTGTTGGTGGTGGATCTGATGGTAGTGGCAAGAGCAAAATAGGACCGAATGCAGGAGGTGCTGACCCTGCGTCATCGTCTGGCTACATAAGGCCTCGAACGCTTAGTTTTCTAGGAGTTGGCAAACCGCTTTTAAAGGCAGAGCATCAGGAAAAAGTTTTGTCTTACATTGCTGACTCAGCCTCCAGCTCTATCGCCTCCTCTTCTTCAGTTGTAAAAAGTAAAAGCACTGAGTCGTCATTGGAGGCTCCTGTTCATGAACCACACCTTTCCTTGTGTCCTTCACCCCAACCAAGATTGAAGGATGACGCAGGCCATACTACTGATTACTCCATGGAGCTGTTTTCACATACCATGCCTGAATTATCAAGTGAAATGGTGAATTACCCAGGCCAAGATGAATCTGACATGGAGTGCACTGATGCACAGCCGCTGATGGATGATTCTGCTGGTACATTCACTCAGAGCACTATATTGTCCTCGCAGTGTACAGAGCCAGATTTTGACCCTGATGAGACTCAGGTGCCCCTTCCCGCACACTATACCACCATACACGGTGACACAGAGAAAGGTGCACATGACATAGAAGAGGAGGTGATGGATGACCCAGTTGTTGACCCAGATTGGCATCCATTGGGGGAAGAGGGTGCTGCTTCCAATAGCTCAGATGAGGAGCATCCACAGCAGACATCGACATCGCAACAGCTGTTATCTGGCAGGCCCGGAGCACTCCAAAGACAGGTTCCAAACATCAAAAGAGTTGCTGGACAGCTTGTCCAGAGGGTCAAAAGATCACAGCGTGCTAGGCCGCAAAATGTCTGCCAAAGTAGGAAGAGTGCAGTGTGACAGTTTTTTGAACAAAATCCTCATGATCAGGCCAAGGTTATCTGTAAGAAGTGCGCAAAGACCTTTAGCCGAGGGAAAAATATGAAAAATTTGAATACCAGTTGCATGCTTAGACATTTAACCAGCATGCACTTGCAAGCGTGGACACAACACCAAACCTCAAGTGCCACATGTGCAACTGATCACAACGAAGGTAGTCAGCAATGCTACATTGTTTCCCCCACTGTAAGCCCACCGGATAGCACAGCAGCAAATGTTGAGGTGTCGTTGCAAGGTCACAGCAGTCAGGGAATCCCACTGTTATATCAATGAAATACTGAATCTAGGCCATCAGAAAGAACACCAACTCCATCACCATCATCAACCCTCTCTCAGTCCGCCCTGTCCACCGCTACTTCCACCATATGCAGCTCTCAAGTCCAGCTCACCCTCCCAGACACTATGAGTAGGTCAAGAAAGTACTCAGTCTCTCATCCGCGTACACTGGGTTTGAACGCCCACATTGCCAAACTAATCTCGTTTGAGATGATGCCCTTTCGGTTGGTGGAAAGCACAACTTTCCGCGAACTCATGGCCTATGCAGTACCACGCTATGACCTACCCAGTCGCCACTTCTTCTCTCGCAAAGCCATCCCAGCCCTCCACCATCATGTGAAAGACCGCATTGTCCATGCACTCAAGCAGTCAGTGAGCGGAAAGGTGCACCTCACAACTGATGCATGGTCCAGTCGGCATGGCCAGGGCCGTTACGTGTCCATCACTGCGCACTGGGTTAATGTGGTGGATGCAGGGTCCACAGGGGACAGCGGTGGTGGGACAGTGCTGCCTAGCCCACGGTATAGGAAACAGTTGGCTGTAGGCGTTTGACCCTCCTCCTCCTCCTCCTCCTCCTCCTCCAGAAGCGAAAGCTCGTCCACAGAGCGCAGTCGTAAGAGCACTCCATCTGCAGCTGCCACTGTTGCACACGAGGTGTCCCCCTATCGAGCAGCTAGTGGAAAGCATCAGCAGGCTGTGTTGCAGATGATGTGTTTGGGCGACAGACACACCGCCGAGGTGCTGGCCGAGTACTTGAAGCGACAAACTGAGTCATGGCTGGGCAGTGTACATCTTGAGGCAGGCAAGGTAGTTAGTGATAACGGCCGTAATTTTGTGGCAGCCATAGCCCTTTCAAAACTCAGCCACATACCTTGCTTGGCTCACACCTTGAACCTGGTGGTGCAGTGCTTCCTCAAAAATTATCCGGAGTTAACAGCCCTGCTCCAGAAGGTGCGAAGACTGTGCGCGCACATCCGCCGGTCGCCTGTACACTCCGTTCGTATGCAGAAGCTGCAGCGATTGCTCCACCTTCCCAACCACCGCCTCATTATCGACATTGCAACAAGGTGGAACTCCACCCTGCACATGGTGGAGCGGCTGTGCGAGCAGAGGCAGGCCATAATGCATTTGTGGGAGGATACACGGCCAGGCACTTTGAGAGCAGACATGGAGTTGACAGGCGTGCAGTGGTCAAAGCTGAAAGACCTTTGTAAAGTCCTTCAGTGTTTTGAGGAATGCACACGGCTGGTAAGCGCAGACGAAGCCATCCTAAGCATGAGCATCCCACTTATGCGTCTGCTCATGCAAACTTTGACGCACCTTAAGGAGCAGGCGTCTGCAGCCAATGTTGATGAAGAGGAGGAGGGAATCCTTGATGACATTCAGCCATTGTCTGCTCAGGGACCTCTCCTGGACGAGGTGGAGGAAGAAGAGGAGGAGGAGGTTGATGGGGAGGAGGATGCATCTCGTGGGGCAAGTGAAAATGTTGGCGTGGCAAGGTCTGGTACAGGGTTTGTGCGTGACTGGAGGGATGTGGATTTGCCAGAAAGTGCTCCTCCACCCAGCACTCGCAGTGCATCATTGACACCGGGAACATTGGCCCACATGTCAGATTATGCCTTGCGGATCCTAAAAAGGGACCCCCGCATTGCCAAAATGATGAACGATGACGACTACTGGTTGGCCAGCATCCTGGATCCACGCTATAAAGGCAAATTACAAAACATCATGCCACAGGAGAACCTTGACCTAATATTGGCTAATAAACAAGCAACTCTGGTAAATCGGTTGCTTGAGGCATTCCCAGCACACAGCAGCGGTGATGGTTCTCACACGAGCCGTACGGGCCGGGGGCAGCTTGGCAGAGGTGTTCGTGGTGCACACAGCAGAAGTGGCGTTGGAGACAGGGGTTTCATGACAATGTTGTGGACAGATTTTTCAAATACCGCTCACACAACTGGTAATACTGCATCGATGGATAGTGACAGGAGACAGCAGTTGTCAACTATGGTTACAAACTACTTTTCCTCCCATATCTATGTTCTCCCACACAGGTCATTCCCCTTTGACTAATTGGCCCAATATGCCTTACAGGAGCTCGCTTGCCCAGCTGCAAGTGTGCTATCGGAAAGAGTCTTCAGTGCAGCTGGATCAATCCTGACAGAAAAAAGGACCCGTCTGTCAACCCAAAATGTGGATGATCTAACCTTCATTAAAATGAACCACGCATGGGTTTCCAAGGATTTTGTCCCACCTTCCCCTGATGACACATAGGGTGACAGAAAAATGGCTTGCTTTGGTCCACCTCTTCCTGGTACTTCACCTATTTCGCCTTTTGCATCAGCTGAATGTCCAACATCAACATATGCCACTTTCTAAAACTCCCTAACTGTGCTTCCTCCTCCTCCCCCCCCCCCCCCCCCCCCATGGCCGGGGTCACCACCTACCGCACGACACCGTGCGAGTGCCGTTGCCCTGGACAGGTGGGTAGGCCGACTCTTGGGCGCGGGCACTGGCACAGGGTCCCTCATAGTGCAATCAAGTGTCTCTGACGGTGGTGGTGCACACCCGCCGTCAGACACACAGCTGTACTATGAGGGGCCCAGTGCCAGTACCGACGCCCACGAGTGGGCCCCCCTTGCTTGGGCAGGGCCCCAGCATTTGCAATCTTTACCTCTCCCTGCTCCTCCGCTGTGTAATCTGGGCCGTCAAATCCATATTGTGCCTGACACCGTCTGAGCCTGCCTCCTGAGACATATATTTTGAATGTGTACGCTATCCATACATGTTATCCGGGGATACGGTACCCTTTCTAACCTTTGTGCAATCCATACTGTGCCTGACACCGTCTGAGCCTGCCTCCTGAGACATATATTTTGAATGTGTACGCTATCCATACATGTTATCCGGGGATACGGTACCCTTTCTAACCTTTGTGCAATCCATACTGTGCCTGACACCGTCTGAGCCTGCCTCCTGAGACTTATATTTTGAATGTGTACGCTATCCATACATGTTATCCGGGGATACGGTACCCTTTCTAACCTTTGTGCAATCACGTGCAATCCATACTGGGCGTGAGAACGGCTGGCGAGCTGTTAAGCAAGCTACAGCACCTGTCCAGACAAGTACAGGGATTCCCTAGCGAGGAGACTTATTTGATTGTTTTCAATGTTGGGACAGCAATTTTTGGGGAGCACTATACTCTGGAGAATGATAGATGGGGCCCACCATACACTGGAACATTCCAAAGGTGGACATCAGACACTGGAGCAGCATTTACAGGGCCCATTATACACTAGAGCATTAGAAATGGGGCCCATTATGTTTGGAGCATTATTTGGGCCCATAAGACAGTGGAGCTTCATCCATGGGGACCAACATATACTGTAGCATTATGTGGAGCTCATCATATACTGTTTCAAACATTATATGGGACCAATGATTCTGTATGGAGAAATAGATGGGCCTCGTCATGAGATGTAAAAAGTGAGGTATTTTTCATTGTACTATACCGCTATTTATCTGCCGTATCGGAGCATGATGAGTTGTGGTATGTGTTAAAGGGGTGCTCTTTCGCCCAGGGCACATGAAAACCTGCAGCCAGCCCTCCCCCCCCCCCCCCCCCCACAACTTTAGCCAAATAACCCCCATTTTTCAGTGCGTAACTTGTATTATGAAGTTAATTAAGGTTGACAAGCTTAAGTAAGAAGAATTGATGCTTTTGGCATTCAAATGGGCACTGTAGGTGTGTTTCCTGTCCTCCTCTCACTGCCGACTTTTATTCCCCATTGACTTACATTGGGTTTCGTGTTTCGGGACGACCCCGACTTTTCCCTATAATCGGACGATCTTGCTCGACCCGACTTTTGGAAAAGTCGTGTTTCACGAAACGAAACGCGACCCTAAAAACCAAAAGTCGCTCAACTCTAATAGTGAGGACATGATGTTAGACACAGCATTTAGACAATTGCTGGTGTTTTCTAGAAAGGCAGGCATGATGTCAAGAGAAGACGCATATAATTGGGTGTCATCAGCATAGAGATGGTACTGGAAACCAAATCTACTGATTGTTTGACCTATAGGGGCAGTGTACAAAGAGAAGAGCAGGGGGCTTAGGACTGATCCTTGAGGAACCCCAACAGTAAGGGTAAGATGAGAGGAGGAGGAACCAGCAAAAGATAAAGTAAATGAGCGGTCAGAGAGATGGGAGGAGAACCAGGAGAGAACCGTGTCCTTGAGGCCAATGGAACGGAGCATAGTGAGGAGGAGCTGATGATCCACACTGTCTAATGCTGCAGAGAGATCCAAGAGAATTAGCATGGAGTAATGACCATTTGATTTAGCTGTTAGTAGATCATTCTAAAGATTAAGGCCTCTTTCACACATCAGTTTTTTGCCATCTGTCACAATCCATCTTTTTTTGAAAAAAAAAAAAAAAAAACGGCTCCAGTAAATGATGCCACTGGATCCATTTTTTTTTCTCATAGACTTGTATTATTGACAGCTGGCCGTCCGTTTCATCCCTCGTTTCACGGATCCATGGTAAATTCTTTGTCCATCGGCCGGAGACAACGGACAAAGTAACATTTTTTGTGTATGTCGAAAAGTCGGACAGCGACAGATCCAGTGCCAGGCTACAAAGGAAGCCTAAGGGCGCAGGATCTCTCTCTGTCCGTCAAAAGACTGAATCCGTCGCTGGATCATAAAATCTCTCTCTCCCTCTCCCTCCCCCTTCCTTCCTTCCTTCCTTCCTTCCTTCCTTTAAAAGTCCTACAACTACTGCTTCGATGGATCAGTCAAAAAAACGGATCCGCTGCATCAGTTATTTACAATCTGCACTGGATCTGTTTTTTCAATACTTTGATGGATTGTGACTGTGTGAAAGAGGCCTAACTGCTAGGAAATTTATACTATGAGACCAATGGGGACAGTGATGATAGTGTCCGTAAAAAAACTGTGGAATTAATGGCACTAAATAGGTGAGTAAAATAAATAAACTTTCTAGTGAGCTTGTCTTTAGGTGGTGCAGTGCTTAAACAAGTACTTCTGTTTTTTCACTTTAGTGAGGTCTCATTTCTGACATGCCAAAAGTTTTGGGACAATGCAGCGCAGTTACACTTTAAGAACGTTGAAGAGACTGGGAAAAAAAGCATGTTTAGATCATTACAATGACTAACAAAATACTGACATCACTTCCAAACAGAAAACTGGTGTCTACAGTTTATGCATAGAGATGGCTACTCTTAAGGCCCTGTCACACACAGCGATCTTGCTAGCGAGATCGCTGATTTTGTGACGCAACAGCGATCTCGCCAGCGAGATCGCTGTGTGTGATGGGGATCAGCGACCGGCCCCCCCGCCGGGTATCGCTGATCGTGCACGATCGTCCTGGGCCATTTTTTGATTGTTGCATCTTTAAGTGTAACGGTACCCTTAGAATGCACTTTTACACACCATTTTTTTGTTTGGAAGTGACAGTCAGTCTTTTGTTAGTTATATATAGACTTTATGACTCAGCAATCACCCTGTGGCGGTTTTAATTACAGCAGGATCCTACCAACCTATATAAATGTACAGTAGGCTTCAGCCTAGGACAGGATTCACATTAGGGTAGGTCCCCAGCAAAAGGAGATCGCCTTGTCATTGGCTTCTGGGCATGCATGAATTGGCCAAATTATGTGATAAGTATCTTCATTTTTTTCCTATTTTATAGAGTAGTAAGGCAATTCATATTTCATGTTTAAATGCAGTAGTGGTACAAAGTACAGCTTTTTGTTAGATCTTTAAAACGTTACTCCAATTTTTTGTGATGGTTTGGAATCTTATTTTCTCTCTTTCTATTAAAGTTATGCTCATTTTGCATCTAGAGTTGAAGGTGAGTGCCAGAAGCTTTGAGAGTTTGTACATGACAACAGTAAAACATTTGACTTAGGTTATGTTACCCTAAATACAACTATAATTACACAGAGAACTCATATATTTGCTTTTACAGTTCTCTGCTTCAAGACGAATTATAAAAAGAGTTCTTTTAAATTATTATGCCTGTAATTACTGAGTCTCTCAGAAACCTCAGTTGTATTATTTCGCTCTCTGAAGATGAACCATTGCTGTGTGGACATTAGCTTTTTGAGGCTTTTTTATGAACATACTGATCTTTGATGTGGCTGCACATATAGTTGTTCTTTGAAAATAATTAAAGGGCTTGAAAGGGGAAAGAAAGGTTATTCTTTCAGCCAACAGCAAGAAACACTCAAAGGTCCATATCAAGCAACTCTAAACAGTAATACTCATAGTGTAAATGACAAAACGTAAAATTACAAAAAAATAATAAAAAGAGAGAAATTTAACTAGTTCAGGAAACATCCAGCTCTGTTAGTGCTTACTATTTGCAGTGTACTTGTTCGGCATTGTGTATACAGCGATCGTGATGGCAGACTCTATGGGAAGTTCTTCCGCACATGAACAATTGTGAGCAGATGCTCAACAATGCAGTGATATTTTTAAATATCACTACAGAGTATAACTCGGACCGCAGCGGGCGTTTAAAGGTTTAAAGTCTATGGATGGTCCGAAAGTAATTAAATAAAATTAATGGCACAACATAACTTTTCTATATTCAAAATGTCTAGGACTTCTATATTATTATCGTGATAAAATTGTCAGTATGTGATGCACAACTATGTACTATGTGTTCCTTGGACTGTGCACAATATCTTCTGGATTTCATGCTTTATTGTGAGTTTATACATAAATGTATTTAATATTGTTGGGATAATGACCATTTCTTCATACTGGTATGCATATCCAGTTGTATATAAAATTCATACTCCTTATTAGTTAACCATAGTTACAGAGATATGTCCCCGGTAATCCGCTTGTTTTTTTTTTTAGCTATGCCTTCTAATACTCAGTGGATTAAATAAGTATTTGATACACTACCAATTCTGCAAGTTTTCCCACCTACAAAGAATATAGAGGTCTGTAATTTTTATCGTATGTACACTTCAACTATGTGAAACAGAATTTTAAAAAATCCAGAAAATCACATTCTATGATTTTTTACATAGTTAATTTGAATTTTATTGCATGAAACAAGCATTTGATACAGAAGAAAAACAAAACTTAGTATTGAGCGTTTGTTTCCCATTACAGAGGTCAAACTTTTCCTGTAGTTCTTGACCAAGTTCTTAACACACTGCAGCATGGATTTTGGCCCACTCCTACATAGAGATCTTCTCCAGATCTTTCAGGTCTCTGGGCTGTTGCTGGGCAACATTGAGTTTCAGCTCTGGAGACTGGCTAGGCCACTCCAGGACCTTGAAATGCTTCTTACGGAGCCACTGCTTAGTTGCTCTGGCTGTGTCTTTCAGATCATTGTCATGCTGGAGGACCCAGCCACGAATCATCTTCAATGTTCTTACTGAGGGAAGAAGGTTTTTGGCCAAAATCTTGTAATACATGAAACCATCCATCCTTCATTCAATATGGTGCAGACGTCCTGTTCCCTTTGCAGAAAAGCATCCCTAAAGTAGGATGTTTCCCCCACCATGCATCACGGTTGGTATGGTACTCTTAGGGTTGTAATCATCCTTCTTCATCCAAACACAGCAAGTGTAGTTCATACCAAAAAGTTCTATTTTGGTCTCATCTGTCCTCATGACCTTCTCCCATGCCTCCGCTCGCTGTATCATCCAGATAGTCATTGGTTAACTTCAAACAGGCCTAGACATGTGCTGGCATGAGCAGGGACACCTGCAGAATTTTATTCCATGACGGAATAATGTGTTACCAATGGTAATGTTTGAGACTGTAGTCCCAGCTTTCTTCAGGTTATTGACCAGGTCCTCCCATGTAGATCTGGTTTGACTCTTTACCTTTTTCAGAAAAACCTTAACTCACGAGGTGAGATTTTGCATGGAGCCCCAGACCAAGGAAGATTGACAGTCATCTTGTGTTTCTTTCTTTTTGTAATAATTGTGCTAATAGTTGTTACCTTCTCACTAAGCTGCTTGCCTATTGTCCCTTAACCCATCCCAGCCTTGTGCAGGCCTACAGTTTTGTCCCTGGTGTCTTTGGACAGCTCTTTGGTCTTGGCCATGGTAGAGAAGTTGTGATTGATTGAATGTGTAGACAGGTGTTTTTTTTATACAGGTAACAAGTTCAAACAGTTGCCATTAATACAGGTAATGAGTTCAGAGTAGGAGGGCTTCTTAAAGAAAATCTAACAGGTCTGTGAGAGCCAGAATTCTTGCTGGTTGGTAGGTGATCAAATACTTATCTCATGAAATAAAATGCAATTTAATTATTTGAAAATCGTGCAATGTAATTTTTCTTTTTTATTTTTACATTCTGACTCTTAAAAGTTGAAGTGTAGTTACGATAAATATTACAGACCTCTCCATTCTTTGTAGATGTGAAAACTTGGAAAATCGGTAGTGTATCAAATACCATACTTCTGTGCCAATATCGTACTCTACAGCACGGTAGGTTCTTGTTCACACAGTCGTATTTTCAGTCCGAGTACTGTCCATGAAAAAATGTTCAGCATCCAGAACAATTTTATTCAATGGGGCAATGCAGATGATCAATTTTTTCCACTGAGTGTATCAGCGTGTGAAAAAAAAAAAATGCAGCATGCACGAGTTTCTTCCATAAATCGGATAAGGCTCACCCATTCAAGTCTATGGGTATGTAAAAAAAAAAAAAATCCACAGTTTAGCAGCTGATTTTTACTGATACATTCCAACATAGGAAATAATCTTGTAAATGATTAATTGCTCCTGCTGTAAACAATAGGATTGTGTGGCATCTCTGAGGGTTCAGTCGCCACAAAGGTACTGCACCTCCTCCTGAGGTGTGATAGCCCACCATTCAGGTAAGGTGGAGACACCTGACCACGCTCCAACATCTGCATCCCACACAACACAGTAGTGTAGCAAAGCACCCTTTGGTGGCTCCCTGCTTGGAACACGAAGCGTGCTGGGAGGCGGGTGGAGTTTAGTCGCACTAAAAGAGCGGGAAGAGTGTAGGATTTGGTCAGTTTGTCACAGGAGTCAGACGAGGTCAGTGTGTGAAAGGAGATCCCCTGAGTGGGATGGATGAAGGAAGTGCTGTAGCTGACCTCAGTGACCTGGTCTGCTGGCACAGGAAAGGAACTTTGATAGCTTGACTCTCCATAAGAAGGAAAGGATTTGTACGGAAAGTGAGGAGAAGAGAACTAAGGATCAGGGTTAGAGGAGAACCCTTCCCAAGTTCTAAGCGCAAGGCCGGGGTCCGGTCCCCAAGGCTGTATGGATACTAATGGTCCTGCAGCAGACACATGAGGAAAAGAAGTTGTCACCACTTTATTCCCACACGACTTGGGGGCACAACAGCATCTATAGTGACCCGGGACTAGGTAGTAAGGAGTCCCCGAAGCAGGCTACAGCTGTCTGCCGTACAAGTAGAGTTCATAGGAACATCTGACAGGAGGAACTCCAGTGTAACTCAGTACTGTGAGTACTTCACTAAAGGCCCTAAGAGGGAGACGTTCAGAAAAGGCATATATGTTGGCGGAGTGTTGGAAAGGAGTACTTCATCTTGCCTGGAGGTTGGCTGAGCTCCTGACCCAGAGGACACGGCACAGATGCAGGCTCTTGTGCCACAACAGACTGAGTAAAGCTTTGGAACTACATGCCCTGGTGTCCTCCACTTATTCCTGCGTCAACCTGCCCGGCACTGCTACATCCCCTGCGCCTGACACTACACCATCTAAGTGTCACTTCACCTACTATGCCCTGGGACTACAGCCCTGCCTGTGGAGGGCTATAACATCGCTGCACCACACCATCTGTCCCAGAGCAGGTTGCATTTCGGCACGCACGGCGCACCTTCAAAAGTGCGCAGCGCACGCCAAAATCCTACTAGCGCACGATCTGCGCACCCTAAGCTAAAGATAGGGTGCGCAGATCGCAAGCGTCCATGTGCGATAGTAGGCGGCGATGACCGGATGGGGCGGGTAGGGAGCCGGCAGGGGGCGGGGCTTAGCAGCGCCGTGCGCTTCATCGAATAAACGCCAGTGTGAAACTAGCCTTAGCGTGGCATTATGCAGGATGGGTTTCCCGGAGTGGACCCTTTGGACCGTGGCACCCCGGACGAGCAACCTGGTGGAACCGACCCCTATACAGGGACCGTTAGGAGCAGGCCCAGGGGTTCGAATGCCACGGCAGCTGGAACCAAGAGGGGTGGCTCAGAATGGACTGGAGTGAGACAGCCACGGGAAGGCAGAACCAGAGTAGGACTGCAGGAACAGACATGGGTTGGCAGGACCGGAGTAGGACAGCAGGAGCAGACATGGGAAGGCAGGACTGGGATAGGACTTCAGGAATCAGGCACGGGCAGGCAGGAATGGAGCAGGACTGCAGGAGCAGACACGGGCAGGAACGGAATAGGACTGCAGGAACCAGGCACGGCACGAGCAGGCAGGGCAGAGCAGGAACACATACAGAACTAAGCGGCACTGAAAGGAAGCACAGGGACAGGGTGAGGACGGAGACCGGGCACGGGAGCCTAGTGTGCGATAATGCAACAACAATCAGGCACCTCCATTTTGGGAGGGCTGCCTGATATAGCCGAGAACCTGCCCCCATTGGTCCGGTGGTGCAACCGGGTCAGGGCACCGCCGGAGTATAAGAACTGGCTGGGAGGGCCGCCGGTCAGAGGAGGGCCCTGCCGACGGCGGAGGAGGGAGAGAGGCTGCGGCGCAGGGTAAGTATTAGCACATGCGACGGGGACTATGGCAGGACGCGTGACAGGGACGGGGGCCATGACAGTACCCTCCCCCTTAAGCCACCCCCTGCTGCGATTGGCAAAAAATCTCCTGAGGATGCGGGGAGCGTTATTGTTCTCCCGGGGTTCCCAGGATCTTTCCTCAGGACTGAAACCCTTCCAGTCAATAAGGAAAAAGGTCCTCCCTCTGACTCTTTTCATGGTGAGAATATCTCTTACCTCAAAGGTGTTGTTGGAACCCACCAGCCGAGGAGCAGGACAGGGAGAGGGATGGAACTGATTTAGAACCATGGGTTTCAGGAGAGAGACGTGGAAGGTGTTCGGGATACGGAGCGAAGCAGGCAACCTCAACTTGTAGGCGACTTCATTGACACGTTCCAAGATCTCAAAGGGGCCAATGTACCGGGGGCCCAGCTTGTAAGAGGGTAATTTCAACCGGATATACTTGGATGAGAGCCAGACTTTATTCCCATTGTGAAATGGTGGAGGATCTAACCTCCTTGTCTGCGTGATTCTTCATCCGTTAACTGGCTCTCTTGAGTGCCGTGTTGGTCTCGGACCAGATTTCAGAAAATTCTTGGGACAAGGAGTTGGCTGCAGGCACCTCGGAGACCGGAGCTATAGGGAGAGGTATGCTGGGATGTCTGCCAAACACCACGAAGAACGGCGACTTGGTTGAGGACTCGCCAGCATGATTGTTGTAGGCGAACTCCGCCCAGGGAAGCAGGTCAACCCAGTCATTCTGGTGGGCATTGGAGAAATGACGAAGATATCCAGTCAATGTCTGGTTAGTTCGTTCTACTTGCACGTTGGTCTGTGGGTGGTAGGCCGAGGAGAAATCCAGGGATATATCCAGAAGTCTGCAAAGCGCTCTCCAAAACTTGGAAGTAAACTGGACTCCTCGGTCAGATACTATACGTCGAGGTAGGCCGTGAAGCCTAAAAATTTGATGGATGAAGATCTAGGCTAATCCCGGCGCGGAGGGGAGGCTGCTCAGAGGAATAAAATGTGCCATTTTGGAAAAGCGGTCCACTACCACTAGAATCGCCGTACAACCGGAAGAGCGGGGCAAATCGGTGATAAAGTCCATGGCAATATTCTCCCAAGGTGACGTAGGAGTCGGCAATGGAAGCAGCAGACCAAATGGAGGCCGACGAGGTATTTTGTTCCTAGCGCAGGAGGGGCAAGAGGCAACGAAGTCGGTCACATCTTGGCGGAAATTTGGCCACCAATAGTGCCAAGATATGAGGGCAAGAGTTTTCTGAACTTCGGCATGACCGGCAAACTTGGGAGGAATGCCCCCAAAAGCAGAACTCTTCTCTTGGCACTCTCTGGCACGAGAGTCTTGCCTGGGGGTGGCGAAAGCAAACTCAGCGGTGCCACGGTGATAATCCTCGTGGGCTCAATGATGTGAGATGGTTCCTCCCCAGCATCGGACGGTTGGAAGACTCTGGATAGGGCATCAGCTTTGGTGTTTCTGTCCCCAGGGCAAAAGTGGAGCTCAAAATCAAAGCGAGCGAAAAACAAGGACCACCTGGCCTGCCGAGGATTAAGTCTCTGGGCGGACTGAAGGTAGACCAGGTTCTTGTGGTCTGAGTAAATAAACGGGTGGACAGCTCCCTCCAGAAGATGACGCCACTCCTCCAATGCCAGTTTGATGGCCAAGAGTTCACGATCGCCAATCGAGTAATTGCACTCGGATGGGGAGAAGGCTTTGGAGAAGAATCCACAAGGGCGTAGGCGACCAGAGGCGGTTTTCTGAGATAATACAGCCCCGGCACCTGTCGAGGATGCGTCCACCTCCAGCACGAAGGGTTTGCTGCTCTCGGGATGGGACAACACAGGGGCCGTGGAAAATGCCCGTTTTAGTGACTGGAAGGCCTCTTTAGCCTCTGGCGTCCAGGAGTTTGAACTTGTCCCCTTACGGGTAAGGGCAGAGATCGGCTTGGTAAGAGACGAGAAGAGTGGAATAAACTGCCTGTAATAGTTGGCGAATCCGAGAAAACGTTGGATAGCTCTTATGCCGACGGGGCGGGGCCATTTGAGAATGGCGGACAGTTTCTCGGGATCCATCTGCAGCCCGGCGTCGGAGATGATGTAGCCCAGAAATGGTAGTGAGGTTTGCTCGAACAGGCATTTTTCCATCTTGGCGTACAAACGATTCTCCTGAAGAACCAGGCAGACAGTCCTCCTATGAGATGGAAGGTCTGGGGAGAAAACAAGGATGTCATCCAGGTACACTACTACACAGGAGTACAGAAGGTCCCAGAAGATCTCATTGACGAACTCCTGAAACACATCCGGAGCATTGCACAGACCAAAGGTCATAACCAGGTACTCATAATGACCGTCACGGGTGTTAAAAGCGGTCTTCCATTCATCACCGGCCCGGATGCAGATGAGATTGTAAGCTCCTCTGAGATCCAACTTGGACAAGATCCGCGCTCCTCTGAGGCGATCAAACAACTCTGGGATGAGTGGAAGGGGGTACCGGTTCTTGATGGTGATGTTTAAACCCCTGTAGTCAATGCAAGGGCGCAGCGAACCGTCCTTTTTAATGAAGAAGAAACCGACTCCTGCGGGGGAAGAAGACTTCCGAATTAATCCTTTGAGGTTCTCTTGGATGTACTCGGACATGGCTGTGGTCTCTGCTGGAGACAGTGGATAAATCCTACCCCTAGGAGGGGTGGACCCAGGGATTAACTCGATTGGACAGTCGAAAGACCGGTGCGGGGGAAGGATCTCCGCTTCCTTCTTGTCAAAGACGTCTGCATAGGACCAATAGGCCGAGGGAAGCCCTGAGAGCTCCGGAGGTGGGCGTGCTGGAACAGCAGGACGAATGACATTTAGACACCGACCGTGACACGAGTGTCCCCAGCGCAATACTTCCTCGGATGACCAGTCAAAAACTGGCTGATGGGTCCGTAGCCACGGAAGACCAAGCAGGATGGCGTGAGACAAATCGGGCAGCACGTAGAAGGCCACTCTTTCCCGGTGGAGAGCGCTGACTTGCAAAACAACCTCCTCAGTGACCAGGGTGATGGGTTCCTGAAGCGGTTTGCCGTCAACTGAAGCTATTAGTCGAGGATTCTTTAGGGTAGCCACGGAATCCGGTACTTGTCCACCTCTTCACGCCGGATGAAGTTGCCTGCCGAGCCCGAATCCACGTAAGCCACCTCGGAGCCACGACTCTCCCCTGAAAGTAAAAACAGATATCGTGAGGGCTTCAGAGGAATCATTAACACCTAGGGAGGCCTCTCTTACCTGGCCTAGTTGGAAGAGTTTCCCGGTCTCTCAGGACAAGAACGGATGAAATGCAACGCTTCTCCACAATAGAGACATAGACATTGCGCCCGTCTCTCTGGCGTGACTCAGCCAATTTGGCACGGTCAACCTGCATAGGCTCGGGAGTAGAAGTGTGGGCGGACCCAGCTGGACATGGACTAAAGGACCGATTAGAGGAAGAGACAGGCCTGGCGGGTCTCCTGTCCCTAGCTGACTCCCGCGCGCGCTCCTGAAACCGGAGGTCTATGCGGGTGGCTAGGGAGATGAGGTCCTCGAGAGTGGTGGGAGTATCCCGACCCGCCAATTCATCCTTTTTCCTGCCCGATAACCCACGCCAAAAGGCTCCTACTAGTGATGCATTATTCCAACCCAATTCCGAAGACAACATACGGAACCGGATGGCATACTGACCAACACTCAGAGCGCCTTGGTGGAGGTTGAAAAGGGACTCGGTAAGAGAGGCTACCCGTCCTGGCTTATCAAACACCTTACGAAAGGTATCCAAGAAGACCAGAATATTAGAAACTACAGGATCATCCCTCTCCCAGAGAGGATTTAGCCAGGACAGGGCCTCCCCCTCCAGATGGGACATGATAAAGGCCACTTTGGCCCTATCGGAGGGATACTGGTGGGGTAGAAGCTCGAAGTGAAGACTACATTGGTTTAAGAACCCTCTACAATGTTTGGGATCACCACTGTACCGGGGTGGTTTGGCGAGGAGAGGGAAACAAAGCGGGACCGGGAGGAGCGGCAGAAGCCGCAGCGGCAGATTGGAGAGCCACCAAACGGTTATCTATGGAGGCCACAAGTCAGAATATGGGACTGGGCGTCACGCTGCTGGCCCAGCTCCTGCTGGAGACTGGCCAATTGGGCAGCATTCCCCGTATCGGCGGCCTGAAGAGCTGACAGGCGTGACTCCATGGACTTCATTACGGACATGATGCGCCCCTAGATCTCCCGCAGAAAGAGCAACTCCTTTTGAGCAGAAGCACCGGCGGGATCCATGGCCTTATCGTACTGATAGCGTGGCGCTAGGCAGGACGGATTTCCCGGAGTGGACCCTCTGGACCGTGGCACCGAGGGGGCCCTGGACGAGCAACCTGGTGGGACCGACCCCTATACAGGGACCGTTGGGAGCAGGCCCAGGGGTTCGAATGCCACAGCAGCCTGAACCAAGAGGGGCGGCTCGGAATGGACTGGAATGAGACAGCCACGGGAAGGCAGGACCAGAGTAGGATTGCAGGAATCAGACACGGGTTGGCAGGACCGGAGTAGGATAGCAGGAATCAGGCACAGGTAGGCAGGACCGGAGTAGGACTGCAGGAACAGACATGGGTTGGCAGGACCGGGATAGGACTTCAGGAATCAGGCACGGGCAGGAATGGGGCAGGACTGCAGGAACAGACACGGACGGGCAGGAATGGAATATGATGGCAGGAACCAGGCACGGCACAAGCAGGCAGGGCAGAGCAGGAACACATACAGAACCGAGCAGCACTGAAAGGAAGCTCCGGGACAGGGTGAGGACGGAGACCGTGCACAGGGAAGGGCACGGGAGCTTAGTGTGCGATAATGAAACAACGATCAGGCGCCTCCATTTTGGGAGGGCTGCCTGATATAGCCGACAACCTGCCCCATTGGTCCGGCGATGCTACCGGGTCAGGGCACTGCCGGAGTATAAGAACTGGCTGGGAGGGCTGGCCGCGGCCTATGGCGCAGAAGTCGCAGTGATGTCACAGGCCGCGGGCTGGTCAGAGGAGGCCCCTGCCGCCGACTGAGGAGGGAGAGAGGCTGCGGCGCAGGGTAAGTATTAGCGCACGCGACGGGGGCCATTGCAGGGCGCATGACTGTCACGGCCCCCGTCCCTATCTGTCTGCAGTGTCGGCTTAACACCTTCATTGCCGAACACCACAGGTAGCGTCACGACTCATTCATTCTAATCATTAAAAGCACACCGAACATTCCCCCTTTTACAATGGGCGCCCAGGGCCACGGGCCGGATCCCAGCTGCCGTGACATCTCCTATTGAAGCTCATCGGGCCTGGTACCGAGTACCCCCCCTGGGAGGGCGACCCAATTGCTTATGTTTTATGGACTGCACACAGATAACAAGTGAGTAAAAAAAAATCGCATTTTCTGGATGAAACGCTGAACAATTTTTTTTTTTTTTTTTTTTTTTTTTTTTTTTTTTTTTTATGCCCATGAGAGCATATCCAAACATACATTGACATCATTCACTGTCCCCAATGGGGCTCATAATCTAAACTGTCAGAGTATTGGAAGAAGTTGATGATTTCCACAGAGGAAACTCAGTCAAACATGGGGGCGGACATACAAACTCCTTGCAGATATTGCCATTGTGGGAATTTGAACCCAAGACCCCAGCACTGGAAATCAACAGTGTTAACCAGCCAGGCTACTATGTTGCCCCCCCCCCCCAAATTAAATCATTAGCATGTGTGTATGGATCCCCCCCGTGCTGTGGGGTTACTTGGTACCGGGCCGGTGTCTCAGACTGATGTGTCACGGTGGCAGTGACCCGGTCCGTGGCCCTGGGCGTCCGTGCAAAAGGGGTGAAACGTAGCTGACTGAATAAAGTTTATAGGTAGATGATACGTGATGACACCTGTGGTGCTCAGCAATGAAGGGATTAAGCCGACGCTGCAGTGCAGATCCTCTGGAACAGATGGTATAAGGCAGCAAGATGTAATAGCTCCCCACAGGTAGAGCTGTAGTCCCAGGGCAGTAGTAATAGGTGATGAGGAAGAGGGTGTAGTGTTATGCACAGAGATGTGGCAGTGCTGAAGGGGTTGCAGGAAGAAGGCAATGACACAACAGGGTGCAGTTTCCTTCATCTTTACTCTACTTTGTAAGTGCAGTCCAGGATCCAGATTACAGATGGAACAGGAGTTAATCAGCCTGGAAGCAACTTAGGAATCTCTCTATACAGATGGGTTGTGTAGTCTCCTTTCTAGTGCTTATCTGAGGCACTTTCAGTTCTGAGTTACACTGAAGTTCCTCTTGCTTGCTCTCTTTTAGAACTCCCCTCGTATGGCAGGCAGCCGTAGCCTCCTCTTTCTGGCTCACACACGTTGCTGCTGTGCCTCCAAGTCTTGTGGGAACAGAGCATTTACAGCCTCCTGTTCCTCCGGTTTCTATTGCAGGAACATCAGTATCCATACAACCTCAGATACCGGACTCCGGACAATGCGCTACAGCTAGAAGTGAGCCTGACTTCAGCTCAATCCTCCAGCTCATCTCTCCCACGTCCACACACTTTGCCTTCTCCACACAAACTCCTCTAACTTCCCTCCCCCGGCCACAGAGAGCAGTTCCTCAGCAGTTTGGGTTCAGAGCTCCCTCTGCTGGCCTGGAGTGGGAACTGTGGTGAGTGCTGGATTTACCTGATACAGAGATCCTTCATTGCTTCCAAGCATGACATCACACTCCCTAGGAGGAAGGTAATGCCACTGTGGCGACCGTACTCCTGGGGGCACCACATGTACCTGTAAGGAGATGGGAATACAGCCCACATTCATTCTTGGAGAACATGTGTAATGTTATATTGTGTGATGGTGATATGCGTTGATGATGTTTGATCTGTGATGTTGGTGATGAAGTTGTATACTGCCAAGCAACAGATAGGTAACATGGACAGGTGCTAAGCTGAAGGTAAAAGGTTACAGTTTCCTGATAAAGTGGCAGAAAGGGCCCAGAGAGTGTAGAAAAGGGAAAAAGGAATTAAGGTCCAGTGTGAGCATTGCCGCAGTTCATGGGTGTTGCCTAACCATGAGAGAAGACCAAGGAAAAGGGATAGGAGCAGAAATGGTGAAAGTGACTGAGAGAGTAATTCTACAGAGACGGGTCCTGGAATAGGACGTCTAGTAGTAAGGCCTAGAGTATATAACTCCAGAAGGTAATGGGCCTAAACAGAACCGAGTACATGAGACAAATAGGTTGCCCCAAGCAGGAGTTCCAGAGCATCAGCATTACCGAAAATAAGTATCAGCCATGCTAGGACTATCGCTCCCCTAAGGGAAAAGAAGACACAGAACCACGGGTTGAATAAAGGACTCTTGGTAAGCCAAACTGTAGTGTCGAGCTGGACTTCGTTCCCAGTGTCAACTGCGACTGTTCAGTTATGAAACTGCACAACATGGCTCCAATGGAAAATTGGCCGCAGTTGGGTACTACACATCGGCCACCTATTCAAATCAATAGGGGATGGATGTGCAGTAAGTGGCTACAGACACTGTTTCATCAACAGAGCTGTGCAGCTCAGTAACTGAGCAGTTCTGGCTGCTGCCTTCACTGGGAACAGCTGATTGGCTGGGGGTGCCAAATGTCCCATCTCCGCAGATCAGACATGATTCTAAGGATAGGCCATCAATATTAAAGGTCCGGACAACCCCTTCAAGGGTGGACAGCATGGGTTTATTTAGTATTCATATTATCAAATAATGTCTCTAATCACTTGCAGATGAACCCAAAAATCTCACATCTAGTCAACTTAAGCAACTAAAAGTGAAATTTAGATGTCGGAAAAAGGTTCTTAATTTTCCTCAGTATTATCATAATCCCCATCACTGTTCATATGACCACCATATTAATTTATTATTTAGTTAAAGGGATTGTCGAAGCTTAAATGAGAAATCTGAAATCCCTCTATGTGACTACAGACTATTAAATTGTGACAGTCTGCGATGCGCCTAATGTCTTAATTTCCTTTTATTCCCCCCCGAGTGAGTGGGTGGTCACGTGACCAAATATACGCAATTTCCATACCTGCAGTCATGTGAACTTTAGACTTCACACAGCTTCCCTCAATAGAAGAGAATTTAGAGAAATGCAGAAGTCTAGTTGGTGAATGACCACAAGCATGGAAATCTCATACATGTGGTCATATGACTATCTGCCCGCACAGAGAATATAAGAAGAATACCTTTTCAAGAGGTTGTCCTCATGTAATAAACTTTTTAGAAATGGAGCCATAAAGGTGTTTAAAATGGAAAAAAAATCATGCTCACATACCATACCCCCCTACACCTCCGTACTGCTGCCTCTCTCCCCCGCTGGTCTGTTGGCTTCCCTTTCTAGCTGTCATTAACTTTCTGCACTGATTCAGATAGGGACACCAGTAGCAGTATAGAGCTTGGTGGAGGTCTGGTGGGTGAGTGTTTTTAACTTAAACTCATGGCAGTGCTCATTTTTTTTTTTTTTTTTTTTTAATTTAGATGACAACCCCTTAAATGAGGACCTGTCGGTTATCTTGACATGCCAGTTATAGTGATTTCTTGCATTCCCCATTAAATCACAATTCTGGTATATATTTTCCAGTAACTCTGTACTATGGCAATCCTCTGTTATCCCATCCTAAACATGTATGAATAAATTCACAATTGGTCATTCACCTTCTCAGTGGCGTGTATTCCTACATAATGTTGCAGATTTCTTCAACTTCAGGAGAAGTAACAGCAATCAGAAATTTGAGGGAGAAACTATAGTTTACTTGTGATATACGGTACAAGTACTCAACAAATCATCAATGGAGAGGAAAAACTCTTAAGATGGCTGCTTTATTTGAGAGTGACAGTTTAAACAAGTGAAAGTTAGATATAGTACATATTATGAGGCATCAAGAGATACCACAGCACCATCTGCTGACACTACAATGTTACTCCTCCAACATATAATAAGTTTGCAGCTTGTTGGATGTATTTCAACACCCTTTCTCAACAGCGAAGACTTATTCGATCAGTCCTTACTTCTTTATCAGCCTTCGATGCCTTTGAAACAGTTAGGGCCTTTGTAAATATATCTGCAGTCATGTCATCAGTTGGACAGTTTCTGTTAATATCCAAGTTCCTGAATCATGCATGATTTCACTTCTGTTTCTGCTGCCTTTATTAATGTTGTGGTTTCCTTTTGTGAGAGTTGAGATATATCCTCCAATGATGTGGGTTTATATGCACTAGTTGTGTTCATTTTATGAGAGACATACTGGTGGTTTACCTCTGTTTTCTCTTATTGAATGTGTTTTGCATCTGTGTGTGGTAGTATTTGTCCACCATGTATTTGGATTTGCTGTTATTTCAACCATTTGCTCATTGGGTATTACAATAATCTTTACATTATTGGGTTTCAACTTTAATGCTTCAAGTGTCATTGTGTTGTTGTTTAAATCCTCAATGAAAGTTGCACTGCTACTTACAGTAATTCTGTCTGTTTAGAATCTAGATTGTGTACCCTTTGCCGTTGTCATTGTGTCCAAAAAAAATTCCTTCTATGACTATGTTTTGAAGTTTGGAGTGCTTCTTTTGGGGAATAAATGTAAATGCTTTGCCACCAAAAGCTCTTAAGTATTTCACAATTGGTTTCTCACCATGCCACAGTTCATATGGGGTCTTCGCCACCTTTCTTGAAAAGACTTAGTGCCGTAGATAAGTCAAAAGTCATTATTTCAGTAAATTAGAATACTTTGTAACACCAGCTTGAAAAAATTATTTTAAAATCTGAAATGTTGACCTATTGAAATGTTTATAAAGTAAATGCACTCAATACTTGGTCGGGGGGTCCTTTTGCATCAATTACTGCATCAATGCGGAGTGGCATGGAGGCGATCAGCCTGTGGCACTGCTGAGGTGTTATGGAAGCCTAGGTTGCTTTGATAGCAGCCTTCAGCTCATTTGCATTGTTGGGTTTGCTGGCCAATCAAGCACAGTGATACTTTTGTTTTCAAACCAGGTATTGGTACTTTTGGCAGTGTGTACAGGTGCCAAGTACTGTTGGAGAATGAACTTTCCATCTCCAAAAAGCTTGTCAGCAGAGGGAAGCATGAATTGCTCTAAAATTTCCTGGTAGATGGCTGCGCTGACTTTGGTCTTGATAAAACACAGTGGACTTACACCAGCAGATGACATGGCTCCCCAAACCATCACTGATTGTGGAAACTTCACACTAGACCGCAAGCAGCTTGGATTGTCTGTCTCCACTTTTCCTCCAGACTTTGGGACCTTGGTTTCCAAGGTCTAGTGTGAAGTTTCCACAATCAATGATGGTTTCGGGAGCCAAGTCATCTGCTTATGTAGCTCCACTGTTTCTTTATCAAGACTAAAGTGAGCACAGCCGTCTACTAGGAAATTTTAGAGCACTTCATGCTTCCCTCTGCTGACAAGCTTTTTGGAGATGGAAATTTAATTCTCCAGCAGGACCTGGCACCTGTCCACACTGCCAAAAGTACCAATACCTGGTTTAAAACAACACTGTGCTTGATTGGCCAGTAAACTCATCTGATCTTAACCCCATAGAGGATCTATGGGGTATTGTCAAGAGGAAGATGAGAGACACCAGACACAACAATGCAGACGAGCTGAAGGCTGCTATCAAAGCAACCTGGGTTTCCATAACACCTCAGCAGTGCCACAGGCTGATTGCCTCCATGCCACGCCGCATTGATGCAGTAATTGATGCAAAAGGAGACTCGACCGAGTATTGAGTGCATTTACTGAATATTCATTTTAATAGGACAACATTTCGGATCTTGAAATCATTTTTCAAGCTGGTGTTATAACGTATTCTAACTTACTGAGATAATGACTTTTGGGTTTTCATTGCCTGTAAGCCATATTCATCAACATTAACAGAAATAAACACTTGACATAGATCACTCTGTTTGTAATGACTCTATATAATATAGGCGTTTCACTTTTTGTATTGAAGAGCTGAAATTAACTTTTTGATGATGATCTAATTGTGTGAAATGCACCTGTAGTTTCATCTGTTACTTCACTGTGATGACATGACATAAATGCTCGGTCAGTTTTGCATTGGTTATTACCTTGTTTCTATCCATGATAATGCATTCATCATTTTTGAATGTTACAGTGAGTCCTTTAGCTGTCATGCATTTTACGGATAGCAGTCCTCCTTCTATACTAGGAACATACAAAACATCTTTTACTGGTATGTTTAACTTTTGCCCATTTCTATCAGGACAGATTACGATTCCATGTCCAATTTCTTATGAATTTATTTTTCTTCCATCTGCAAGGACATTTGTTTCCTTCTTGCTTTAGTCAAGTTCTGTGAACAAACTTTTATCACTAGTTATGTGGTTTGTAGCTCTTGAGTTAATGCACTAGCCCTACAATGAGTGATTATTTGTCACTTTAAAGGAACCATTGCAATAGTCTGCACATGGGTCAGAGATTGTGCTTTTCACCTTTTGCTTAGTCCCTTTCAAAGCTAACTTCTATTTCTCTGCTTTCTATATTGCACTGTCTTTCCTGTCTTTCTTTAAATGTCCCTGTTTCTTGCATCTGAAACATGTTCTTGGTTCTTGTCTCTGTATTGTAGGGTTTTTTATTGATTAACTTTACTAACCTTTTCACTGTCATTCTCTGAAGAGTCTTGTACAACCCCCCTTCTCTGATATTCATCTATTAGGCTGCTTTTACACTTACGTGTTTTTGCGGGCCGATTTTTGCAGCCCCAATAGAATTCTATGGGGCTGCAAAATCGGCCCACAAAAATTCCACAGTGCGCCGGTACTTAATGACCGTGGACGTATGGATACGTCATAGCTAGTGTTGAGCGATACCATCCGATATTGAGAAATATCGGATTGGATCGGACCGATACCCAAAAAGTATCGGGTATCGCCAATTCCGATACCGGAAATCCCATGCAAGTCTGTGACAGAAATATTGGAATTAAAAAAAACCCTTTCTTTCCTTGCACATCCAGTTTGGGAGGGGGGAAGAGTGTGGGCAGTGCATGGGCAGACTCTGTGCGGGCCTCTCGGGGGTCTGTGCGGGCCTGCCGGGGGGTGTGTGTGTGTGCAGGCATCGTCCGATGGGACTACAAGTCCCATCGGGTGATGCCTGCTACAAAAACAGTGATTGACACATTAGCCAATGATGGGACAGTAGTAGTCCCATCATCCAGCTAATGTGTTGAATGTAAAAAAACAAAAAAAACAAAAACACACATACTACATATATACTACATACAACATGCTACATGCAGTACATACTCACCATCACTTGTCACTTTGCTCCCCGAAGCCAGGGTCATCTTTAAAAAAATATTAAAATAACAAATAACCGATATACTCCCTGAACCTCAGAAATCCACAAGTGTCCCATGATGATCTCCCGTGGAGAACAGCAGCATCAGCTGATGCCATCGCTCTCTAGGGGCCCCAGGAATACAATGACGGGTGGTAGGTATCCTTCTGCACTGTATTCCTCCGCCACTGTAAAAAAATAGTCCCTAGTCTCACTTTATGGCAAAAGCTGCGTGGGAACTTTCTCACACAGCAATGCCAAAAGTGAGACTAGGGACTTTTTTTTTTTTACAGTGGCGGAGGAATACAGTGCGGAAGGATACCTACCTCCCGTCATTGCATTCCTGGGGCCCCTAGAGAGCAGTGGCATCAGCTGATTCTGCTGTTCTCCACGGGAGATCGTCGTGAGACCCTCGTGGATTTCTGCGGATCAGGGAGTATATTGCTTGTTTGTTTTAATAATTTTTAAAGATGACACTGGCTTCAGGGAACAAAGTGACAAGTGATGGCGAGTATGTACTGCGTGTCTATATTTATGTATTGTATGTAGTATGAATGTAGTATGTGTGTTTTTGGTGGGTTTTTTTTTTTACATTCAACACATTAGCTGGATGATGAGACTACTACTGTCCCATCATTGGCTAATGTGTCAATCACTGTCATTGTAGCAGGCATCGCCCCGGCAGGCACACACAACCCCCGAGAGGCCCGTACAGGCCCCGGCAGGCCCGCACAGACCGCGCATCATGATGCGCACAGACCGGGCATCATGATGACATTTCAGCAGCCAATCACAGCCACAACACTGGCTCGTTGCATTATGGGAACTTCCGATTCCGGTATCCGATATTGTAAAAATATCGGTACTCGGTATCGGAATTCCGATACAGCGAATATCGGCCGATACCCGATATTTGCAGGAATGCTCAACACTAGTCATAGCGATTTTGCACGCACAGAGACTGATTATGAACACAGCTGATTATGAAAGCTGACAACACCCGGCTCTCAGTGCCAGGACTGTTGCCCGCAAAGGGAAGAAAGGCCCTATGCCTTTGGATTGGTGCCCCCGCGACATCACAGGTACCCAATCATTGCCATGGTGATGATCTATCTAGTGCATGATCTAACTAACTTGTGTCTGCAGCACTGGAAGGTTATAAGGTATAACAATGCTCCTACATTGCTATGTCTTATAACCACGAACAGACTGAAGAAACTCAGTCCCATAGTGGGACTAAGAAAACAGGTTAAAAAAAAATGTAAAAAATGTGTTGTTTTTTTTTTCTTTTTTAAATCACAAATTAATAAAATATATACTGTACTCAAATATATATTATGAAAAAAACAATTAAAAGTGCACATATTTGGTATTGCTGCGTCAAGAATGACCTGACCTATAAAACTGTCCCACTAGTTAACCCTTTTAGTGATCCTCGTAAAAAAATAAACAAACAAGGTAAAAAAGATGCTTTATCATACCACCAAAAAAAGTGGAATAAAATGCGATAAACTAAATAAAAATGGTACCGCTGAAAACATTACCTTGTCCTGCAAAAAACAAGTCATCATACAGCGCCATCAGCTGAAAAATAAAGTGATGCAAAAAATTTTTTTTCTCTAACAGTTTTTATTGTTTATAAGCGCCAAAACTTTAAAAAACGATATCAATTATCGCTGTAATCTTACTGACCTGAACTATAAAGCTGCCTTATCAATTTTATTGTACGTGAAAAAGAATTAATACAAAAAGAGAAAAAAAGCTATTCCTAAATTGTTTGATTTTGTTTATTCTGTCTCCCAAAAATTGGAATAGAAAGCAATCAAAAAATGTCATGAGCTTGAAAATGGTACCAATAAAAACAACTGGATTATTTTTTTCGCTATTAAATTGGTAAAAGAGGGTAATTATCAAGGAAGCTTTTTTTTTTTTTTTTTTTTTTCCCAATTCAAGCACTTTTGTTTGTGCATGTTTATTACTTTTCACTACGGGATTAATAAGAGGGATGTCTGACAGACCAGACACCTCTCCATTACTAACCTCATACTTGATGTCAGCAGACATTACACAGCTGACAACAATCCCATAATCATTACCCCGATGGCACCAGGGCAATTGGAAAGAGCCAAGGCTAACCACTAGAGATGAGCAAATTTGTTCCAATTTTGGCTCCGAATCTGATTATGACGTATTCGAGCCATATTTGAGCAATATTTGTGCCGAATGTATATCTTATGAGCGGTTCCAAACATATTCGGTAATTTCTACTACCATTGACTCTAATGACGTTCGGCTGTGTTCGATGAATACTGCGAAAACAATATTAATTTCCAATCATATTCGGAACCGAATCCGAACAAATTCGCTCATCTCTACTAACCACCAGAAAAACATTCAAATAACTCATTGCTAAATTTCCAAGGTTGAGTGAAGCAAACATAAAGAAAAGTCTTTATTTGACCTCAAATTGGTAAACTTCTTCAAGATGAGGTGTTCATCCATTTGTTGCAGGGCAAGGAAAAGGCTGCATGGGTAGCATTCACATTAGTGGTAACTAATTTTCTGGTAAACTCAAAGGCAGATAACTATGAAAAGTTGGTGGAAAATCTCAAAACTATGCAGCTCCCCCTCCCCAAATGTTGGATATAATTACTTTAAATTCATTAGCCATCAGGCGCTCCCTTATCCCGAACTCAATTCCCAATTGTTTATTCGTAAACGATATACCACTAAAAATTATACCGTGGTTATTAGACCCTAATTATGTAGATGCTTATGGTCTCTGGGATGCTTTGCCCAACTTCTCAATCTCTCTCCTCCTCGCAAATCAAGTGCCCTGTATTGATTCATGGCCAAGTGAGGTTAAAAACGCCCCTCTGATTTTCTTCAAAAACATTGTCAGTCATATTATGAAGTTCAGGGCTGAATTAAAATCAAACTCGGATTGGCTCTGGTTGGAGTTCCTGGTTGGGCTTAAGTCATCAACTCCCAAACTTATCTCAAAAATATATGCAAATCTAACTAGGTCCCCACCCTTTTCAAACCGCTCTAGCTTCTTGGGAAAAGGAACTAAAGGGCCTGTCACACTAAGCGATATCACTATAACATCACTGGTTTTTGTGACGTTATAGCGATATCGCTATGTCTGATACTTGCCTCCGACCGCTCCCCCGCTGGTTATCGCTGATAGTGCGAGAATGTCCTGGACTGTTTATCGTCATCAACTTCCTGCTGGGGCTTCCTGCTGTGACGACGCGCGACGTGTGGACGCGGGCGGGAGGACGTCAGGATCGCCTCATCTGACAGGTAAGTAGCGACCCCCGACCCCTGTGATGTCGCTGGTGAGATCTGCCTGTGTGGTAGCTCACTAGCGACCACTTAGCGATGTACCAGCGATCCTGACCGCGTCATATCGCTGGTCGGGATCGCTGGTACATCGCTAAGTGTGACAGTACCTTTACAGCTTTCATTTTCCCCTAAAGAAATTAAGCAAATATTGAGTAATTCTCATGGATTCTCAAGGTGTATCCTGCTGCAAGAAAATGCTTTTAAAATTCTTTCACACTGGTATAGAACACCGGAGAGACTTTTTCACCTGGGTCTGACTGACTCCCCACTATGGTGGAGATGTTCAAAATCAGTAGGATCCCTATTTCATATCTTTTGGCAGTGCCCAATCATCTCAAATTATTGGGCAGATTTAAACAATTATCTTCGTCGCTTACATTTAATAAAAAGAGACTTAACTCCTCAAGAAATTTTTGCTCTCACTCCCCTCGAAAACATATCTTCTCAAAAAGCATGATCTACTTCCCCTCTGTTGGCTCTAGCCAAGTACTTGATCTCAACGCATTGGAGACAGAGGTCCCCACCTACACTGATTGAATGGGTAACTAAAGTGCAAGGCGTACAACGCCTTGAAGGAATTGACCGGTTGGGAAAGTTGTACGCACAAAAAATGTATAAGAATTTGGCTTCCCTGGGTAAATAACTCTCATCCCCTCCCTTAGATCCATTATATAACAACTCAAAAAAGAAAAAAAAAAAAAAACATGCTTCCCAGATGGTCATTCTAACAATTATTGCCTGATCTCCCTTGTTCTTGGCGCCGCAGTGGTGGAGCCCACCACCTTATTTAGAAGTTCAAGTCAATTTATAGTTCTTTTCGGAATAAATCATATATTCTTTTTATGCTGTATTTGGTGTCCCTTGGGGTCCAACCGTTTCATTGTCCAGGCTGTTCTTGATTCGGTCTTATCCTTCGGACTCCGACTACTGGATCCTAGGGAAAGTTTTTGCTTGTACCTGAAAATGTTTGTTTTTATTAAAATTGTTTAGTTACTTATAACACAGGATTCTCTTAACAGATATTCCCTCTGCCTAAATTTACAAAAACAAAATTTAATTTCAGAGGAGCTTATAATAGATCTTACAGTATATTTTATATATACTATACCAGTTATGCAATGTTCTAATGTACTGTGATATGAGAATTCATACAAGTGTTGTCTTATTTTTCTCTTTAAAAACTAAGAATTACAAAAAAAAAATCTCAAAACTTTTAAGGATCTTGGCTGAAACATGTCGTTAAAGGTTCAATTCTCACATTCGCATCTGGAATTTTTTCTACCAAACTGCAGAGCATTGATGGATGAGCATGGTGAGAGATTTCACCAAGATATTGTAGCTATGGAGAAAAGATATCAAGGAAAATGGAGTCCATCAATGCTTGCTGATTGAATGTAAGCACTTTGTGTGTTAGGTCTGATTTTGTGACTTCCCATCATGTGATATGTGATGTCACACAGGTCCTGCACTTAATGATCATTAGCCTATCAAATGCTGGAAGTCCCCCCCCCCCCCCCCCCCGTAGTTCCTTTCCATGTTTCCTCATTGGTTGCTTGTCACATAAATAGCAGCCTCTGTCCCCTGTTTACTCTATCTGCCCCCTGTCAAAGCTATGGTGAGATGTATGTTGGGTGCAGACATCTGTGGTGATGTGGTTTGTTAGATCCAGTCTTATTACAGTATGTTTCTTATTTTCTGCCCCATGTGGTCTCTTATCTACTCATCAGGAATGGCTCATCCATTACATGTTTATGAGGGAGACAGTCATTTATATCATAGTATGCAGCATATGTAGCACTCCTCTTGCTCCTTGCAGTCACATTTTGCATACTTGTTATTACACTTTATTGGATATTTGCATACAAGGGTTATATATATTTTTCATTATGAATCAAAAACTTTTTAGGAGTTACTGTTTTTAATTATTAGGAATTACTATTTTTATGCACTCTCAATATTTGAGAGCCTTGAGTGGTTGATACCTTTTAATGGCTAACTGAAAAGATTATAACAAATTGCGAGCTTTCAAGACTGCTCAGGTCTCTTCATTAGGCATAGAATAACAAAAGCTGAAGACTCACATATTTATACATCACAGGACACAGGAATAATGCAATAGATAAGACAAGTGATGTGAAGCAGAACAATCAGTATGGGAGAGTGAGAAACCAGTTGTGGCTGTAAATATTGGAGTTCATAGAGTGAAAGTTTTATTGTCCTGTGAGTGGGTCAGGTCCATGATTGTGATGCCCCCAAATGGTCTGAGGAGCACATTCCTTGGTTGATGTAGAAAGACTTGAATCCAGGAGACACATTAATTCCTGCTCTGAGTGTCAATGGTTGTCAGAGGTGTCAAAGCTGTTGGGGAGGACAGGGATCTTCTGACAATGATGTTTCTTACATTTGGAGGCAGCGTAAAACACAGAAGCAAGGGGTCTGGAATTATAGATTGTAATCTGGCATATTTTTGTACTAAAGGTTGTAGTTTCTGTGCAGCTCCCCTTAGCACCTCCAGATTTGGAATGTATGTGACTACTAGAGTAACTGCTATTGCTTTCTTAGAGTTTCTTATCTGTTTTTGTTATGGGTAATAGAGATTTTTATGTGTTTTGGATGGAAATTGTCCCATTTTAGGTATGTTGAACGGTCAATTGGCTTCTGGTACAGGGACCTCTCTATTTCATTGTTCTGTAGCTTAATGATGGTGTCCAAAAAGTGAATTTTAGTACAGGAATAGTTGAGTGTTAAGTTGATAGTGGGATGAAATTGATTAAAGTATTCAAGGAACGTCTTTAGCTGTTGCTCAGACTCCATCCAGATGATTAAAATATCGTCAATGTAACAGTAGTAGGCCAGAGGCCTGATGGGACATGATGACAAGAAGTCACTTTCAAGGCCACAAAAAGATTTGCATACCGTGGAGAGATTTTACTTCCCATTGCTGTACCAGTCTCTTGTAGATATATGATGTTAACAAATTCCAAGTAATTGTAGAATTGTGGGTGAGAAATAATTTTATAGGTTTGACCACAGAATCGGCATCAATTCCAGAATTTCCCATAAAGAATTTGCAAGCATTTAATCCATCCTGATGTGGGAGGTTAGAGTACAAAGATTCCACATCCATGGTAGAGGATTCAATAGGTAAGTTTTGTCCTGAATAAAGCTGGGTGCATTCTTTAATAGGGGTGTAAAAATACCCTCTACCCATCCAGATACTTGCTTAGTAAGTGTGTCCACACATGAAATAATTGGTCTTCCTGGATTTCCAGATAAGTGGATTTTGGGAAGAATATAGAATATCCCTATTCTTGGACTCTCTGGTATCAGGTCACCGACTCTTATGGATTTGTTAGGGAGACAAGATATCAACTTGTTTAGATCCTTGTAATAGTTCTGTGTAGGGACAGACCCCAATTTTTTGTAGTAGCGTGTCCATCAGTTCTCAGTTTTCTTCATGTAGTCTGATGTGTTCATCATGGCTCTTACATCTCCTTTGTCAGCAGATTTAGTGATGATTTCGTCAGTTTTCAGAGATTGTATGGCCTTTCTCTGCTGGGCAACGATGTTGGATGCTTGTCTCCTCTTTGTGTCTACGATGATGGATTTTACTAAATCTATGAAGGAGTCTATATATTTATCCAAATGAGGGTTGCGGTTTATAATCTGAGAGATTGGTGACATCCTAAGATGCTTTTGAGTCTGGAATGGAGTAGCCGCCCAAGTTGTCAGGTTTTGGCTTTAAGTAACTTTGTATACAGTCCTGTTTCTTTTCCTTGTTATGACCAGAAGGGTCCATAGTTTGTTGTAATTTTTGCTCGTGTATATTCATAGAAGACATGCAAAAGGTGGTTCTTTAGTCTCTCAGAAGTCCTGTGACAAAGGTTTAGTGCATAATGAGTAATAGGTGTGTAGAATTTGATTTGTAATCCAGAGTCCTTTGGGAATTAAATTCTCCTTTTTTGCAATTGGTTAAGAAAAAAATATCACTGTCCAATTGTGCACGTTTCTTCAGAAGCGGCATTAGTTTGAAAAATGTATTTTATGCACTAAACACTTTTTCCCTACATATCTACCTCTTTTGGTGGTGACTCTGTGATATTGTGATATACGATGCATGTCGACGCATGTTAAATATCGCTGTCAGAGATTGACAGCGGCATTTAACAAGTTAACAGTCGTCGGCAGGTTGCAATGTGAGGGACCGTTCCTAGCTGTAATACACAGCTATCACCTGCCAGGTATGGGGCAGGCTCGCTGCATGAGCCCGCTCGATATAGCTGCTTCCGACATGCGTTGTGGATATCATGAAGGGGTTAATAAAAGTAACTGGGTATGCATCAAAACATATGCCATGGAGCTGGAGACAGATTTTTTTTTTTTTTTCTAATACTAACAAGTAATAAGCATGGTTCTATTAAGTTATCTACAGTTGTGGCCAAAAGTATTGACACCCTTGCAATTCTGTCAGATAATACTCAGTTTCTTCCTGAAAATGATTGCAAACACATTTTCCAGGACGTCCACCTGACAGCACCATGGAGGACGTCCTCCTCCTCCTTACAGGGACAGGAAACACACGAGAGGTTAAAGGTCACGTCCCACCCCCTCTTCCTCAGTGTTTTTTCCTGTCCCTGCACGGAGGGACACACGAGAAGCTACCGGAGGGGCTCAGGGGATCGTACGGCCAGTCCAAGCCTTCCCCTGTCAAGAGGTCCCGGGGCCGAAACTCTCCAGGGGGGAGTCCCTCTGCCCCAAAGGCCAGGAGCAGGACGACGCTCCTGGAGGGAACCGTTCCTCCCTATGGGAGGCTCTCGGCTCCAAGGACTCACCGCATGGCAGGTGATGGTCGGCTCCCCGCAGGCTGCAGGCGAGGCGGGCACCGACGGGCGACCGGCGCAGCGGCACTGGGAGGCAGGAACGAGGCCCCCGCAGTCCGCCACTGCAGGCAAAGAGGCCGAAGCGGCAGTCTGATGCTGACAGATGGGGGTCGGCTCCCCACGGCGCAGGACAGAGGAGGCCGCCATAGTCGCGCGCAGAACAGGAAGTGGGGGAGGCGGCCTAGCGCGAGAGGCCGCGCGTCACATCCGGTGACGTCAGACGCCGCCCCCTGGATCCTGGCGCGCGCTTCTGACAGCCACTGAGCGCTCGCCCCTGAAGGCCAGACAGCGCTCGCTATCGAGACTCGCCACTGAACCACAGACCGCTCGCCTGGGGGGTCCACATCGCGTGCTCCTAAGGCAGAGCGCGCTTCTGGAGAACCAGGGAGAAAGCTTCGGTGACTGCGCCAGGATGGAAGGGGTCGCTCCAGCAGGTGGAGGGGTAAGTGCGCATAGCGCAGACCACCCTCCCCCGCCCATTACCCCAACCCAGATCTGAATAGGTGCCCCTTCTGTATTTTTAGGAGAGGGGAGCCCCGACAGAATCCCCCTCGGGGACGAAGGACCCGGCAAAGGCCACCTCCAAATCGGTCAAGTGCCCAGTATGCAGGGTAAAGCTGCCAGACGCATATAACAAGACCCTATGCGGACCCTGTACCTCAAGGGTCGTAGGCGAGGAACAGCCATCCCTCCTAGCCGAAATGAGATCGCTGATAAGGGAGGAAGTTCGGGCCTCTACATCCAGCCTCGCACGGCGTCAGTCTCCCAGCCCAGGGCCGAGTCGCAAACGTCCAAGGTGGGAAGCGGACCCAGAGTCGGAAGAAAGCCCTAGTGAGGAGTCCGAATTCCGGGATTCGGATCAGGGAGAAGAAGGCGAGATCCGGGGGGATAGACAGGATCAGAGCAGGAAATACCTATTCAGACTGGAGGACACAGACGGGTTGGTCCAAGCAGTCAGAGATACTATGCAGATAGAGGAGGTCCCTAAACCACAGTCCAGACAGGACTTAATGTTCGGAGGACTGGTGGCCCGGAGACAGGTAGTGTTCCCTGTAAGTGAACACATCAAAACGATGGTCCAGGAGGAGTGGAAGGAGGCAGAGCGTCGACTGACACTCTCCCGAGACTTTAGAAGCGGACTGCCTTTTGATCCTGAGGAAACCCGGGCATGGGAGGAAATTCCTAAAATAGACGTCCCAGTCGCTAAAGTTACCAAAAAGACGGCTATCCCATTCGAGGACTCATCAGGTCTTCGAGACCCGATGGATAGGAAGGCAGACGTCTTATTAAAAAGAGCGTGGGAGACGTCGGCGGCTCTTATTAGGGCCAACATAGCAGCCACCTCGGTGGCCAGATCTATGTTTTTGTGGATGGGGCAGTTGGAAGAGCATCTAACCAACAAGACCCCTAGATCAGACATCCTAGCATCCCTTCCGCTCATGAAATCGGCTACGGCGTTCCTATCCGATACATCGGCCGAATCGGTAAGATTTGCAGCCAGAAACAGCTCCCTCTCCAACGCGGCCCGAAGAGCAGTCTGGCTCAAATCCTGGTCAGGGGACAACGCTTCAAAAACTAAGTTATGCGCCATCCCCTTCTCGGGCCTGAGGGTATTCGGGCCAGCCCTAGATAACATTCTAGAGTCGGTGTCCGATAAAAAGAAGGGATTCCCGGAGGAAAAACCCAGGCGGCCCCAGCCCTTTCGGAGAGGCCCCTTTCCTAGGAGGCAGACCGAGTTCAGGGGTCGGGCAAGGTCTAGAAGAGGCTCCTATAAAGGCTCCTTCAGCCAGACCGGAAGGGACAGAGGTCCCCCATTCTCATCAACCTCTAGATCAGGGAGGCAATGACGCCATAGGCATTGGGGGGAGACTTCGCCACTTCGCAACAAACTGGTCCCGAGTTACCCACAATCAGTGGGTTCTCAAAACCATCGCGAAAGGCTACAACATAGAACTTTATTCGCCTCCCCCCGAAAGATATATTACCCCCACTGTCGTCCTGGAAGACTCCGCAATGTGGACGGATCTTCAGGACATGGTAAAATCAAAGGTCATAGTACCAGTTCCCCCGTCAGAAAGAGGGAAAGGGCACTATTCGTCCCTGTTCTCGATCACAAAGCCGTCCGGCGAGGCCCGTACCATCATAAACCTGAAACCACTGAATGCCTGGGTCAGGTACAAGAGATTCCGGATGGAATCGGTCCGATCCGCAACCCTGCTGATAGATCGGGACGCCGTCATGTGCACCCTAGACCTAAAGAAGGCCTACTACCAGGTCCCTATCCATCCTTCATCCCAGAGGCTGCTAAGGTTTGCGGTCAGTTTACCAGCCCGGACCTGCCACTTCCAGTTTCAGTGTCTTCCATTCGGGTTGGCCTCCGCTCCCAGAATCTTTACAAAGCTGGTGGGAGAAGTAGTGGCCTACCTGAGAGATCAGGGTATTGTGATCATACCCTATCTAGACGACTTCCTACTGGTGGCAAGATCCAGGGAAGCGCTTGTTCGCGACAGAAACCGAGCGACTACGGTAATGGAGTTCCTTGGATGGGTGATCAATTGGGAGAAGTCGAACATCAGGCCAGAAACCAGGAAAATATTTCTCGGGGTCCTCCTAGACTCAACCGACAGAATATCCTGGCTACCCGAACAGAAGCAGAAGATTATTCAGACCAGAACCAGAAACCTGCTGAGACGTCAGTGCTCCATAAGAGAGGCGATGGAGGTCCTGGGCCTCATGACGGCCTGCATCCAGTGCGTCCGATGGGCACAATTCCACTCAAGATCACTGCAGAAAGAGATCCTTGCGAGGTGGGACAGAAGTCAGGCCTCGCTAGACAGACCCCTAAGGCTGCCAGAACAAGTAAGAGAGTCCCTTCGGTGGTGGACACGGTCCAGAAACCTTCAGGTGGGCGTACTTTGGACAGCCTCTCCATACGTGGTAGTCACCACGGACGCCAGTGTGTGGGGCTGGGGAGCCCACATAGAAGGGAGAATCTTCCAGGGGAAATGGCCAGTAGACATCAAGACCAGATCCTCCAATTTCAGAGAACTCTACGCGGTCTGGGAAGCGCTACGGCGGAACCGGTCGATACTAGTGAATCGTCACGTCCGTATTCTATCCGACAATATGACGACAGTGGCATTCCTGAAGCACCAGGGAGGGCCCAGACATCAACCACTACAGGACCTAGCGGAAAAAATATTCGCTTGGGCAGAAAGAACAGTCCAATCAGTGACCGCGGTACACCTAGAGGGTTCCCAAAACGAAGTAGCAGACTACTTGAGCAGACAACGGATCCGCTCGACGGAATGGGAACTGAACGAAGAGATCTTCAACCATCTCTGTCAGCGTTGGGGGACCCCCAGCATAGATCTCTTCGCAAGCCGAAAGAATTCAAAAGTCCCCAGGTTCTATTCCCTGAATCCGATGGACCACCCAGAGGGTGTGGATGCCCTGAGTCAGACCTGGGGAGAATCCCTCTCCTACGCATTCCCGCCACTGGCCCTCATACCGGCAGTGCTCAGGAAGATACGCGAGGACCACGCGCGAGTGATGCTGATCGCTCCATACTGGCCAAAGAGAAGCTGGTTTCCCCTTCTAGGAGCCATGGCAGTCGGAAATCCAGTCGAGCTACCCCTGTGGAAGGACATCATCCACCAGGGCCCGATCTACCATCCAAACCCAGCAAGACTTCATCTATCGGCTTGGATCCTGAGAGGGACATCCTGAAGTCAAAAGGACTGTCGGACCAGGTCATATCCACCCTACTGGCCAGTAGGAAACCGGTGACATCCGCAATCTATAGAAGGATATGGAAAAGATTCTGTCTGGAAGGCGGCAGGTCCGATCTCGTGGCAGGCAGCCCTGACCTCCCTAGCATACTAAGTTTTTTGCAGGCAGGTTTTAATAAAGGCCTTAAACCTAGTACTCTAAAGGTCCAGATTTCAGCCTTAAGCGCCTTCTTCGATTACCAGCTAGCTTCACATCCCTGGGTAATAAGATTTATAAAAGCCACGCAGCGCCTGCGCCCCACGATTAGGCAGCTCACCCCGCCTTGGGACCTGGGCCTGGTACTCAGGTTTCTCTGTACAGACCCCTATGCTCTAGACGAGAAAATAACCATCTCTGCCCTTACCCGTAAAACGGCCTTCCTAGTAGCCATTACCACGGCCAAAAGAATAGGGGAGATCCAGGCCCTGTCCACTAAGGACCCATATTTACAGATAAGAGAGGATAGTATAATCCTAAGGTTAGACCCGGCATTTACCCCGAAGGTAGTCTCCTCAAAGAATCTAAACCAGGAGGTAGTGTTACCATCGTTCTGCGACAATCCCCGTAATAAAAAAGAACAGCGCCTTCACTCGCTGGACGTGAGGCGCGCGGTGCTAGACTATCTAGAAGCCACCAATAGCTGGCGCATCGACCCAAACTTGTTCATCCTCTTTGGGGGTAAAAATAAGGGGAAGAAAGCCTCTAAGGCGTCTATCGCGCGCTGGATTACCTCGGTAATCTCTGACGCCTACCAAGCCGAAGGCGTTAGCCCGCCAGGGTCCATAAAAGCCCACTCTACAAGGGCGGTATCAGCCTCATGGGCGGAACGGGCGGGGGCCTCGGTTGACCAAATCTGTAGAGCAGCAACCTGGGCCAATCTAAATACATTCTGCAAGCACTATAAGCTTGACGTGCTGGCTGGTCAGCAGACCGCTTTCGGGAGAAAAGTTCTCCAGGCGGTAATCCCACCCTGAGGAGGTGCTTTGGTACTCTCCATGGTGCTGTCAGGTGGACGTCCTGGAAAATAGGTATTAGACCTACCGGTAATGATGTTTCCAGGAGTCCATCCTGACAGCACGGGTACTTCCCTCCCTGTTATGTTATGCTATGTTGTATTTCGACATGTCATATGCTGTAATATGATTATTTCATTAAACTGTTATTAGCATCATTCACCTTGCGGTACTTGTCAAATCACTGAGGAAGAGGGGGTGGGACGTGACCTTTAACCTCTCGTGTGTTTCCTGTCCCTGTAAGGAGGAGGAGGACGTCCTCCATGGTGCTGTCAGGATGGACTCCTGGAAACATCATTACCGGTAGGTCTAATACCTATTTTTTGGTATTATCTTCATTTAATTTGTCTTAAATGAAAAAACACAAAGAATTGTCCTAAAGCCAAATTGGATATAATTCCACACCAAACACAAAAAAGAGGGTAGACAAAAGTATTGGCACTGCTTGAAAAATCATGTGATGCTTCTCTAATTTGTGTAATTAACAGCACCTGTAACTTACCTGTGGCACCTAACAGGTGTTGGCAATAACTAAATCACACTTGCAGCCAGTTGACATGGATTAAAGTTGACTCAACCTCTGTCCTGTGTCCTTGTGTGTACCACATTGAGCATGGAGAAAAGAAAGCAGACCAAAGAACTCTCTGAGGACTTGAGAAACCAAATTGTGAGGAAGCATGAGCAATCTCAAGGCTACAAGTCCATCTCCAAAGACCTGAATGTCATCAAGAAGTTTAAAGCCCATGGCACTGTGGCTAACCTCACTAGATGTGGACGGAAAAGAAAAATTGACAAGAGATTTCAACACAAGATTGTGCGGATGTTGGATAAAGAACCTCGACTAACATCCAAACAAGTTCAAGCTGCCCTGCAGTCCGAGGGTACAACAGTGTCAACCCTTACTATCCGTCGGCGTCTGAATGAAAAGGCACTGTATGGTAGGAGACCCAGGAAGACCCCACTTCTTACCCCGAGACATAAAAAAGCCAGGCTGGAGTTTGCCAAAACTTACCTGAAAAAGCTTAAAACATTTTGGAAGAATGTTCTCTGGTCAGATGAGACAAAAGTAGAGCTTTTTGGGCAAAGGCATCAACATAGAGCTACAGGAGAAAAAGGCATTCAAAGAAAAGAACACGGTCCCTACAGTCAAACATGGCGGAGGTTCCCTGATGTTTTGGGGTTGCTTTGCTGCCTCTGGCACTGAACTGCTTGACCGTGTGCATGGCATTATGAAGTCTGAAGACTACAACAAATTTTGCAGCATAATGTAGGGCCCAGTGTGAAAAAGCTGGGTCTCCCTCAGAGGTCATGGGTCTTCCAGCAGGACAATGACCCAAAACACACTTCAAAAAGCAAGCACTAGAAAATGGTTTGAGAGAACGCACTGGAGACTTCTAAGGTGGCCAGCAATGAGTCCAGACCTGAATCCCATAGAACACCTGTGGAGAGATCTAAAAATGGCAGTTTGGAGAAGGCACCCTTCAAATATCAGGGACCTGTAGCAGTTTGCCAAAGAGTGGTCTAAAATTCCAGCAGAGCATTGTAAGAAACTCATTGATGGTTACCGGAAGCGGTTGGGGTCAGTTATTTTGGCTAAAGGTTGTGCAACCAAGTTTTAGGCTGAGGGTGCCAATACTTTTGTCTGGCCCATTTTTGGAGTTTTGTGTGAAATGATCAATGTTTTGCTTTTTGCTTCATTCTCTTTTGTGTTTTTTCATTTAAGACAAACTAAATGAAGATAATACCAAAGAATTTGTGTTTGCAATCATTTTCAGGAAGAAACCGAATATTATCTGACAGAATTGCAGGGGTGTCAATACTTTTGGCCACAACTGTATGTAGTAAGCTTTGATCTATTTCTGTATCTAAGTGGTAAGCTTAGTAATTTTAGTTATAGTCTCATATCCATGCAGTAAGCATTGTTTTGGTCCCACATCTATGCAGTAGGCTTGGTTTTGTTAATTAATATTTGCGAGTTAGCTTGGTACTGTTACTTTATCTATGTATTAACTTTGGTTGTGTTACTGTATCTATGTAATAAATATGGTTCAATTCCCATATCTATGTAGCAAGATTAGTTCTGATACAAATGTATGTAGCAAGCTTGGTTCTTTTACATTTCTGTGTAGTAGGCCTTGAGTGTTTTTGATCTATTGAGTCCTCTCAAAATTGAATTTTTTTGTTAGTTGGCTATAACTACATTTCTAATTGGAATGTTGCTGTTCATCTGAGATAGATAACTAATGATAAATTATGTGTTAATGAATGCACTGAATTACTCTATAGCACCTACAACAAATGCAAAATAAATAACAATTCAGTCATAATTCCTGTTCCTAAGTGTATGAGCTGTTACTAACAGTTTATTAATTTATCTGGGATTACACATGCTTGTGTGATTTCAAAATGAAAACCACATCAGTTTTCTTTTACTGATGAAAGCATTTAAATCTGCTTTTATCAGGAGGCTTGAAATCTAACTGCTGGTAGATAGCAAAGGTGAACAGGTAAAGGTGTTTTCCACGCTTTCAAAAGTGGTCCACCAATGCTTATACCTGTAAGAAAAAAGGAGCAGGTACCCACCATTCTCATGTTTAGCATCGGCTCTCTGGCAGTGCTCTGCTCTCTGTGAATTGGCTGCAGTGGTGACATCCCAAATATAGTGAACGGCACCACTGCATTTAATCACTGGGCTCAGTGGCTTTGTCGAGGTAGACAATTCAAGCGGCTGAGTTCAGTGATTAGCTGAAGTGGTAATGTCACAGGCCATAGGAGCGATTGAGAGCCAGCACTGGACTTGGGAAGGGTCAGATCCTATTCTATTTGCTATTTTATAGGCATAAAAGTAGTTTGCAACCACTTTACTTTGGTGGAAGTGAAAAATCCCTTTAATGACGGGCCATCATTCGTGGACCAGAGTTAGATTATTGTGAAACAAATTTTCCTAATACTCATTCATGATTTTCTTTCAGAGTAAATGCACCTTAACTGGAGAAAATTTTAGTGTTCTAAGTTACAATAGTTAGGTAATAGTTAACAGACTACTTAAAATAATGGTATTGAGTCTGACCCCTCCAGTTATTTACACCAGCAAAGAGATTTTTTTTTTAACTGGAAACATGTTTTCCTATATTCTGACATCTAAACCTTGGGTGCCTCTTATAGTATAGTGGATCCTATAGTTCGAAAAATAAAGTATATGTGCCACCACTCTTCGCTCCGCATGTCAGCTCCAGGATGGGAAGTTAAGTAAAAGGGAAAGCCCATCAGAAAGTTTACAATGGAGCCCTTACACTTCTAGTTAAGTTACTGACTGTATGGACAAAAGCACGGAGACACCTACACATTAGATCTAGAGGAGCTTTAATGACATCCTATTCTAATTCCATAGACAGTAATAGGGAGTTCGGCCTAAACCAGCTTCTATCTTCTGGGAATGCTTTCTAGAAGATTTTGAAGTTTTTCAGTGGAAATACAATATTTTCTCATTGATCCATAAGAGCTTTTGTGAGGTCAGACACTGATTATGGAACTAGAATCTCAGTTTTATTCATCCCAAAAGTTTGCTGGTGTTGAGAACACTAATGTGTGCGAGTCAAGTTCTCCGACACCAAACGCTCCCAACCATGACTTTAAGGACTGTGCACTGGGTCACAGTCGTGCTGGAACAGCAAAGGGCCTTTCCTAAACTGCACTCACTAAGTTGTAGGTAAACAATTGTCTAAAATATCTTAGTATGCTGAAGTATTAAGATTTCTCTTCATCGAAATTGAGGGGCCTCAGACATTCCCTGAAAAAGAACCCTAAAGAAATCATCAATTCTCCACCAAACTTTACAGCTGGCACAATGTAGTCAAACAGGTAACACCCCCTTGACTTTTGCCTAACCTAGACTTATCCACCAGACACCCATTATCAAGAAGTGTGATTCCACAGAGCACATTTCTACTACTCCAGAATCCGGTGAAGACAAACTTTTCATCACTTTATCCATCATTTGCCGTTGTGCTTGGTGATGTAAGGCTCATATGCAACTGTTAAGACATGGAAACCCATGCCATGAAGCTTGCAGATCAGTTTTTGTACTGATGTTAATATCAGAGTAGGTTCAGTGCTCTGCAGTTGAGTCAGCAGAGTGTTGCTTTTTTGTGCCACAGCACTTGGTGTGGTGACCTCGCTATGTAACTTTACATGGTCTACCATTACATGAACTGACTTGTGATGGTGGCATCCAATCACAATACAATCTACAATAGTACACTCAAATTCAGATAGATGTTTAGAATGAGCCGTTCTTTCACAAATGTTAGTAAAGGCAGAGTGCATGGCTAGAGGCTTGATTTTATAATCAATTGGCAATCTGATTGAATGAAAAAACCTGAATTCAGTGAGTGAGACATAAGCTCCATTACATTTGTATAGTCTGTGTTTTGGGTGCAGCAGTGACGTCTGTCATGTCGACAGCGCACATAACAGACCAAGTCAATCATTGAGCTCAGTGGTTTTGCTGGTTCTTCTGATGTAGACCGCACAAGCTTCTAAGATCAGTGATTAGCTGCAGTGGTGATGTGCACTGTTGAAGTGATGTAACCACTGTAGCCAAAGTATGAAAGCGTTTGGAGACCACTTTTCTTAAAGTGGAAAACCTCTTTAAAGGGAACCTGTCACCCCCCCAGGCGTTTTTAAGTGAAAGAGCCACCTTGTGCAGCACTAATGCTGCATTCTGTCAAGGTGGCTCTTTTATTTAGCGTCCCTTCCACCGCCGAAATAAGCGTTTTTAAAATTGGTCAGACATACCTGATATATGACAGGGGGACAGGTCTTTCCACCCTAGACAGACGCCTCACATACATCAGTCATGTCCTGCTTTTGAATTTGGCCCATCTCCTCAGCGTTCATTTCTTTTCCTCGCGCCTGCGCTGTAATATTCTGATGTCACCACAGGTCTTGCTGCCCTGCCTAGCTCCGCCCATACGGGTCACATCGTGCTGATGTCATCACAGGTCCTGCTGCACCACTGCTCTGGTGAGCTCTGCCCCTACTGGTGACATGGTGCTGACATCATCACAGGTCCTGCTGCACCACTGCTCTGGTGAGCTCTGCCCCTACTGGTCACATGGTGCTGACATCACAGGTCCTGCTGCACCACTGAAAGAATATTACAGCGCATGCAGGAGAAAAATAAATGAACGCTGAGGAGGTGGCGCCAAATTCAAAAGCTGGAACATGACTGACGTATGTGAAGCGTCTGTGTCCAGGGGGGAAAGACCTGCCCCCCTGTCAAATATCAGGTATATCTGACCAATTTTAAAAACTATTATTTTGGCGGTGGAAGGGATGCTAAATAAAAGAGCCACCTTGACAGAATGCAGCATTAGTGCTGCACAAGGTGGCTCTTTTACTTAAAAACGCCTGTGGGGGGTGACAGGTTCCCTTTAACCTGCTACATCTACTCTTCATCTACACTTTAATATTCATATGGTTCAGATTTTAAAATCCACAGTGTGACAATTCCTTGTCCAGAAGACATTGGCAGATTTTATCCTTTGCAACACAAAAAGGTGAAATTTGAATACCAACACAAAAGACTGAGCAAACAAAAGGAAAATATTATAGAGACACACTCCAAAACTAATCTATCAACCAACATATGAAAATGAGTGCACACAGAGGCCTCATAAAAAGATTTAAATACAGAAGACATACATATACTAAAACAGAATGTTCCTAGAAGTGGCACCAGTAACATGTACAAAATAAGAGATGTAAAGTAACACGGCAGATTCCAAACAGGACAAAGGACCCCATCAACATAATAATTCAAGTCCGCTAACAAGTGTCATGACTGATACAAAATAGTTTAATGAAAAAATGCATAAGGTAAGTAGCCTGACGAAGCCTCTGGGTGAAACGTGCGTTGGGGCAGGTGGACCAGGAAGCATGTACCAGACCCCCCCCCCCCCCCTTTTCACTGACATAGCAGCTTTTGGGCAAGTACTTACCTTATGCATTTTTTTCATTAAACTATTTAGTATCAGTCATGACACTTGTTAGTTGTCTTGAATTATTACGTTGATGGGGTCCTTTGTCCTTTTTGGAATCTGTCGTGTTACTTTACATCTCTTACTTTGTACATGTTACTGGTGCCACTTCTAGGAACATTCTGTTTTAGTATATGTATGTCTTTTGTATTTAAATTTTATCAAAGTATATTTAATAAATTGTTAGATTTTGAGACCGTTGTGTGCACTCGTTTTCATATGTTGGTTGGTAAAAAGGTGACTTTGTAGCAAATCTTCAGCAAAACTTGAAACAGATTTTTTTCTGTCCACAGGCAGCTGATAACACTGCACAAAAATCTATAGCAACTCATCTACATGTGAACATACCCTTATATTTGCATGTTTTTACTCTAACTTTTATAACAGAAAAACCAAACATACGGATGGTTTGGCCATGGTGCAGGATTTACACATGTGGCACTTCTTAGTAATCTGCATGCTTGTCAGCATAAGGAGCATTGTGGAGAAGTGTGCACAAAGCAGGAATGAGCGAGCCATGTAACTTGAAGGACATTTACATCTTTGCCATGTATCCTGTCTGGCAAGAAATGTTCTGTTTCTTCCTTTTTTTAAGAACTGCATTAAAGATACTTGTTTCTAGTTTAATGGTGCAAAGAAATGTACACAATTTTTAAGACTTCTTCACAGAGGCATGACAGTTGTTCTGGAGCTTCCTCAGATGTGATCCATATGTTTCATGTGTTAGGAAGTTATTTTCCTGTCTGGTACTATTGAGCATCACAGCTTAGTGGCCATCTGCTGGGTTAACTATTTACATAACCAGGGGAAATGTAGCAATTTTTGCTATATATTATATATATTTTTTTTTTTTTTTTTTTTTTTTTAGATCACAAGAATTCACTTATTCTCTCGACCAGTGGTCTTCAACCTGTCGCTCTCCAACTATAATACAACGTCTAGAATACTCTTGACATACTGGAAGTCATAGATGTGAACAGGTTGGAGATAACTGCTCTACACCAACTGAAGTGAACTTGAAACTGCACTAGCTAATCAAACTAATGTATGCAAAAAGGTTAAATGTATATCTTTGTACCATGTTAGCCAGTAGATAGAAAAATATTCAGAATTGAAAGTCCTTATCAACCACTGAGGACTCTCAATTCTGGATATTTTTGCAAAAAGTATAGACATTACTGTTTTGCATACTTTATGAGGTATATAAAGCCTCCATTCTGCATAACACGTACTATCTTTACTCATATATAATCAGGTCAGAACAGACCACAAACCGCGTCCAATATCTACTGTAAATAATAAAATAAGATTTTTAAGACAGTCTCATCTCTCTTACCTCTAAAACACCCATCCTTGTTTGCATATACTCCAAAAAGGAATTCTGAACTTGGGAGTTAACTACAGTGAGAACAGAAAGAAGGACACAGGCCATAATCCGTGCCATCTTTGGCTTCCTTCTTGGTTGATTTGTATAGGATTCTTATTCCAGCAGACTTTCTCTTGCCGATTGTGAAAAGACTTTGGGCACTGTTGTGTTCTCCTGCACGGGTTCCAGCTCACAACTTTGGAATGCCTGGCTACTTTTCCTTGTGGGAGGGATTTCTGACACAGCAAAGCTCCATTCTCCACATATAATGATATCCAGATGCAAAACAATTGCCAAATATTCTCAAGAACCCTTTCTTTACAAAGCTGTAGTATAAAAAAAGTAGGCGATTCTGAAATATATTTCCACTATGTGTGCATTATGCACAAGTGAGAAATTAAATCAGTATAAATTAGAAGAAAATGTGTACTGAGCTACACTACACTTAGAAATTGTCTAAAATAGAATTGCAAAAGTAATTAAAAGGGTTAAGGCTGGGACTACATGGTGAATCTGGCTATGAACATCCAGTCACCTGCATTGCTCTGGGATGTAACAGCAGCCCATCTTTGGCCAAGCAACCTTTGTTGTGGCCATAGTCACAATGTAGCCACAGTCTAAAAATGTTCCTAAAATTCCCAATTATATTAGTTTCTTAGAATATTTTTCATATCACCCTTCAATAAAAGTCTATATATATAAAACTGTGTGTGTCACCAACAAATCACGAAGCATCTTTCATTTCACTAGAGCTGTTCAAAAGAAGCTGAGCTGCAATTGGTTGCTATGAGCAACAGTTTTCCTTGCAACCAATCACTAAGCATCTCTCATTTCACCAGAGCTGGTTAAAAGAAGCTGAGCTGTGATTGGTTGCTATGAGCAAGTTTTCCAACTTGACAACACCTCAGCAGACACTGACATGGTGAGAGAAATCTAGCATCCCTGGGAACATAAGCTCCCAGACATTGTCTGCCCCCCAGAAAGGAGCAGAGAACACATGACAGAAATGAACCCCCCCCCCCGTGCCCATATCCCCATCACATATCCTCTATTCTATAGGCACATCTTCCCTATTAAAGGGATCATTGGTATGGAAGTCAGAGCAAATCCATCCAGCACTTTGGTTTTGACCACAGGCCTCTCTTAAAGGGATCCCCGGTATGGAAGTTAGGACTGTTCCACTCATCTCTGTGGTTCTGACTCCAGGCTCTCTTAAAGGGATCATTGGTATGGAAGTGAGGGCAAATCCACTCTGCGCATTATTGACCCCAGACCTTTCTTAAAGGGATCTCCGGTATGGAAGTCGGGGCAAAGCCATCCAGCGCTTTGGTTCTGATCCCAGGCCTCTCTTAAAGGGATCCCTAGTATGAAAGTCAGGGCAATTGCCTTCTAATGCTCTGGTACTGACCCCAGGCTCTCTTAAAGGGATCTCCTGTATGGACGTTAGGGTAAATCCCTCAGCGCTCTGATTCTCCCCCCAGGCTTCTATTAAAGGAATCTTTGGTATAGAAGTCAGGGCAAATCCACTCAGTGCTCTTGTTCTGACACCAGGCCTCTCTTAAAGGGATCCCCGGTATTGAAGTTATGACCGTTCCGTTCAGCGTTCTGGTTCTGACCCCAGGCTGATGGGACGATGTGGGTAGTAGTCTGGTGGCTCTGGCTGACGGGATGATGTGGGATATTAGGGGTAGTAGTCCGGTGGCTCTGGCTGACGGGATGATGTGGGATATTAGGGGTAGTAGTCTGGTTTCTCTGGCTGACGGGATGATGTGGGATATTAGGGGTAGTAGTCCAGCGGCTGTGATGGGATGATGTGGGATATTAGGGGTAGTAGTCCGGTGGCTCTGGCTGACGGGACGATGTGGGATATTAGGGGTAGTAGTCCGGTGGCTCTGGCTGACGGGACGATGTGGGATATTAGGGGTAGTAGTCCGGTAGCTCTGGCTGACGGGATGATGTCGGATATTAGGGTATGTGCACACGGCGTGGATTCTGTTGCGGTTCTGCAGCGTTTCTGCACCTGCGGGTCCGCAGCAGATTCTGCTGCGTTGTACAGTACCTTTTATTTCCTATGGAAATAAAAAAAAAAGCTGTGCACATGCTGCGTTTTTTTCCGTGCGGTTTACAAACCGCAGCATGTCAATTGTTTGGTGCAGAAACGCTGCAGTTTTACACCTCATCCATTGAGGTGTAAAGCCGCAGATAAACCGCAGGACTTTTGTCCTGCGGATTTACCTGCGGTTTTCTCTACAAAATCTGCAAAGGCAAAAAACTACGTGTGCACATAGCCCCATTCACTATAAGGCTATGTGGAGTGGGCAGGGCTATACACTCAGCTTTATGTACTGTATATATAGATATACAGTGGGGCAAAAAAGTATTTAGTCAGTCAGCAATAGTGCAAGTTCCACCACTTAAAAAGATGAGAGGCGTCTGTAATTTACATCATAGGTAGACCTCAACTATGGGAGACAAACTGAGGAAAAAAAAAATCCAGAAAATCACATTGTCTGTTTTTTTTCATTTTATTTGCATATTATGGTGGAAAATAAGTATTTGGTCAGAAACAAAATTTCATCTCAATACTTTGTGATATATCCTTTGTTGGCAATGACAGAGGTCAAACGTTTTCTGTAAGTCTTCACAAGGTTGCCACACACTGTTGTTGGTATGTTGGCCCATTCCTCCATGCAGATCTCCTCTAGAGCAGTGATGTTTTTGGCTTTTCGCTTGGCAACACGGACTTTCAACTCCCTCCAAAGGTTTTCTATAGGGTTGAGATCTGGAGACTGGCTAGGCCACTCCAGGACCTTGAAATGCTTCTTACGAAGCCACTCCTTCGTTGCCCTGGTGGTGTGCTTTGGATCATTGTCATGTTGAAAGACCCAGCCACGTTTCATATTCAATGCCCTTGCTGATGGAAGGAGGTTTGCACTGAAAATCTCACGATACATGGCCCCATTCATTCTTTCATGTACCCGGATCAGTCGTCCTGGCCCCTTTGCAGAGAAACAGCCCCAAAGCATGATGTTTCCACCACCATGCTTTACAGTAGGTATGGTGTTTGATGGATGGAAGTTCCAGTTTGGTTTCATCAGACCATAGGACATTCTCCCAAAACTCCTCTGGATCATCCAAATGCTCTCTAGCAAACTTCAGATGGGCCCGGACATGTACAGGCTTAAGCAGTGGGACACGTCTGGCACTGCAGGATCTGAGTCCATGGTGGCGTAGTGTGTTACTTATGGTAGGCCTTGTTACATTGGTCCCAGCTCTCTGCAGTTCATTCACTAGGTCCCCCCGCGTGGTTCTGGGATTTTTGCTCACCGTTCTTGTGATCATTCTGACCCCACGGGGTGGGATTTTGCGTGGAGCACCAGATCGAGGGAGATTATCAGTGGTCTTGTATGTCTTCCATTTTCTAATTATTGCTCCCACAGTTGATTTCTTCACTCCAAGCTGGTTGGCTATTGCAGATTCAGTCTTCCCAGCCTGGTGCAGGGCTACAATTTTGTTTCTGGTGTCCTTTGACAGCTCTTTGGTCTTCACCATAGTGGAGTTTGGAGGCAGACTGTTTGAGGGTGTGCACAGGTGTCTTTTTATACTGATAACAAGTTTAAACAGGTGCCATTACTACAGGTAATGAGTGGAGGAAAGAGGAGACTCTTAAAGAAGAAGTTACAGGTCTGTGAGAGCCAGAAATCTTGATTGCTTGTTTCTGACCAAATACTTATTTTCCACCATAATATGCAAATAAAAGGAAAAAAAAACAGACAATGTGATTTTCTGGATTTTTTTTTTCTCAGTTTGTCTCCCATAGTTGAGGTCTACCTATGATGTAAATTACAGACGCCTCTCATCTTTTTAAGTGGTGGAACTTGCACTATTGCTGACTGACTAAATACTTTTTTGCCCCACTGTAATCATTATAATTTGTTATAACTAACCGTAGTTAGTTACTATGCCCAGGCAGCGCCGGGCTCTTCAGCTTGTGAGAAATAATTTAGAAAATTAAAATAAAGGAGTTTGTTTTAATTTAATTTTAATATGCTAAACTACAAGTACACAATCCTGAATCAATATCTGTAATTTCTCTTCTAATGGGTGCTCTTTAATGTAAAATAGATTATTGTGTCGGAGCCCCTAAATCCCCAATGACACAAGATGGAACTATAAATAATGGAAACATAAACTACATTGATCTGTATGAATGAAAAATAGTGTGGCCATAATTAAAGCTATATGGAAGACAAACTGGGAATAGTTGCTGCCATGTTTAGCGCTGTGGGAGTTCTGGCAACACGGAGAGGAAAAGACATTGTGGCTATTAATTTCAGGCATCTTTCCCATCCGTACTGCAGATGTGAAGGATAGAAAAAAAATGCGGTTTTAAAGAAAAGAATAAGCTTCTAAGCTAGAAATATACATCATGTTTAAATGTAAACTTTAAGGCAAGTTATATATAAGCTATTGCTATAAGATAACCACAACACATTTGCGGTTGAGATTAAACATTAAATTATCATATTTATTAAGTTATTCATTCCATATAGAAACTGGTTAACAGTTCACAAAACTCTCTGCTGGTTTTTGGAATTTTTGGGAAACTTTGCAGGAACAGTAAGCTTAAATTAACGAGTGGGAAGACGTTCAGATAAATATCAGTTATTGGTCGCCCATGACAGCACCACCTGAGAGAGGGGATCCGCCCTTCAGGAACAGGAAACCTACAAATACAAAAGGGCGGCACCTCTCCCACGCATCAGTTGGTTTCCTGTTCCTAGAGGACGGGACTTCCTTCAGATCGTCCATCATGGAGTCGCCGAGGGATTCCCAGGCCGGCTGACCGACCCAGGTAGCGAGGGGGTCTCCTACCTCGGTCAAGCTCGGGTCCCTGGAAGCGCCACGGTGGGGCCGGGTAGGTCTCCACGACGGTGGTGAGAGCAGGTGGAGCCAGGAGTCCGGTGGACAGCCGCCTCCATATTGCCACACCAGGAGGTATGTATGTCCCGGGCCCCTCCTGGTGCGCTCTCCCCGGGGTCCGCTCTCTCTTCCGGGCCGGCGGTGGCGCCCGGTCGGCGGGCGCAGGCGGCGCGTGTGGGGGGGCTGTGGCCTGGCCTGAGCCGGGGGCGCCATGCCGGCTCCTTCTGCGCATACCCGCAGGCCTCAGACGGGCGGCGGAAGTGACGCGGCGGAAGGGGCGGGGACGCCGAAACCGGAAGTCGGGGGCCGGCTTCCGGCGCGCGCTCGTGTGCACGGCGGTACTGGGCGGCACGCGGTGGCCGGGGCGGGGGGGGGGGATGACCGGAGCTTGCGGGGGGAAGGTCGCGGGGGGTCCTGGGTGGGAGGTGCGTGCCAGAACCCTGCTGACCCGGACAAGGAGGCCTTAAAAGGCAGGAGGTGACGCTGCTGGGGTGCTTCTGAAGGCCAGCGATGGAGCACCCACAGAAACAGGCCACAGTGAAACCACATGCGAGTGGCCAGCAGAAAAAGAAACGGACGGGTGAACAAAGCCACAGAAGTTCCTCCAGGCTAAAGGACCCTCCTGCCTCCCTCCGTGATCCGGTACCTGCCTCATCTGCATGGGTAAGAGATCTCCTTGAATGTACCCTGATGCAGTGTCCCCTTTTATATTTTTTTTCGCAGGGGAGGAAAGCTACGGGAAAACAGAAGCACAGGGAATGTGCCCTCTGTAGTTGCCCCTTGCCAGACGGCCACCCTAAAAAGTTGTGTCAGCCATGCGTGAGACAAACGGTAGGGGTGGAAGGGGACGTCGGCCCTGGGGTAGATTGACAGGCCCTTACACTCTCCCCTGTCCACACAGGTAGCGGAAGAAACGCCGGACTTCACCACAAGCCTGAGGGACATAATCGGGACAGAGATAAAGGCCCTATCTAAAAAGGATTCCTCTAGGGGAAGAGAATGTAGTTTCTCAGCTTCAGAGTCCTCGACCGCCCTAAGGATCGATGACTCTTCAGATTCCCCGGCCTCCACTTCGTCTTCTTCGGAGGAAGACTCGAGTCGATTCTGCTTCCCCTTAGACCAGATGGATAAGCTAGTTAAAGCAATAAGATCCACCAAGGGGGTAGCAGACACAAAACCGGAACTTTCAGATCAGGACGTGATGTTCGGGGGTCTAGAACCCAGGAAGCGGAAGGCCTTTCCATTAAATGATAAGGTCCAGAGCCTAATAGATAGGGAATGGAAGAGACCTGAAAAAAGAGGTTCCTTACCTCCGGCCTTCAAGCGGAGGTACCCGTTTGACGACCCAGTGGTAAACAGATGGGATAAAGCCCCTAAACTGGACGCGGCAGTAGCCAAAGCCTCCAAAAAATCCTCCATTCCATTCGACGATATGGCCTCCTTAAAAGACCCGCTAGATAAGAAAGCAGACTCCTTTTTGAAGGGAACTTGGGAGATGACAGCAGGTGCTCTAAGACCAGCGATAGCTGCCACATGTACGGCCAGATCCATGATGATCTGGCTAGACCAATTTGATTCCCAACTAAAGGACGGAGTCTCAAGAGCTTCTATCCGGAAAACGCTGCCAATCATCCAAAGTGCGGCAGCTTTTTTGGCGGATGCTTCAGCGGACTCTGCGAGGATGGCAGCCAGAGCTGCGAGTTTATCTAACGCAGCTCGAAGGGCCCTTTGGTTAAAATGCTGGCCGGGAGACATCCAGGCCAGATCACGACTCTGCTCCATTCCATGTGAGGGGGAATATCTGTTTGGCCCAGTCTTGGATGAACTCTTAGAGAAAGCCGGGGATGATAAAAAGAAGTTCCCCAGTCTACCGAATCCTTCTTACAGACGTCCCTTTACTAGGAAAGGCTATTTCCGTAGAAGGCCGTCCAGAGATCAGGGCAGATGGGAGGACAGAAGGAGAGGTACAGGTTTCATGTTCGGAGGAGGGGGGCGTCAAGAAGGTCCAGCACGTGACACTAAAAAACCGTCCCAATGACTAGTTGCCCCGGTAGGGGGGAGACTAGCTGCCTTCTACCCAGCCTGGTCCTTGATTTCCAATAGTAAATGGATACTGGGGGTGATAGCTGCGGGTCTACGCCTAGAATTCGCCCGGGTCCCCCAAGATCGATTTTAAAATCACCCCGCTCAGGTCTTCCACAACAGAACAAGCTGCCCTGGAGGCCGAGGTGCATGATCTCTGCCGTAAGAGGGTCCTAACGGTGGTCCAAGAAGGAGAAACGGGGAAAGGGTTTTACTCCCCCCTATTCCTGGTCCGCAAACCAGACGGGTCCTTCAGGACTATAATAAACCTTAAATCCCTCAACTAGAGTTGAGCGACTTTTGGTTTTTTATGGTCGAGTTTCGTTTCGTGAAACCCGACTTTTCCAAAAGTCGGGTTGAGCAAGATCGGCCGATTATAGGGAAAAGTCGGGGTCGTCCCGAAACACGAAACCCAATGTAAGTCAATGGGGAATAAAAGTCGGCAGTGAGAGGAGGACAGGAAACATACCTACAGTGCTCATTTGAATGCCAAAAGCATCAATTCTTCTTACTTAAGCTTGTCAACCTTAATTAACTTCATAATACAAGTTAAGCACTGAAAAATGGGGGTTATTTGGCTAAAGTTGTGGGGGGGTAGGGCTGGCTCCAGGTTTTCATGTGCCCTGGGCGAAAGAGCGCCCCTTTAACACATACCACAACTCATCATGCTCCGATACGGCAGAGAAATGGCGGTATAGTACAATGAAAAATACTTCATTTTTTTACATCTCATGACGAGGCCCATCTATTTCTCCATACAGAATCATTGGTCCCATATAATGTTTGAAACAGTATATGATGAACTCCACATAATGCTACAGTATATGTTGGTCCCCATGGATGAAGCTCCACTGTCTTATGGGCCCAAATAATGCTCCAAACATAATGGGCCCCATTTCTAATGCTCCAGTGTATAATGGGCCCTGTAAATGCTGCTCCAGTGTCTGATGTCCACCTTTGGAATGTTCCAGTGTATGGTGGGCCCCATCTATCATTCTCCAGAGTATAGTGCTCCCCAAAAATTGCTGTCCCAACATTGAAAACAATCAAATAAGTCTCCTCGCTAGGGAATCCCTGTACTAGTCTGGACTCCTCGTCGTCCCCATCTTCCATCTCACTGCACAGTATTTCAACCTTGCAAGTGCTGTGATCCTGAGCAAGCAGGGGGGGCCCACTCGTTGGCGACGGCACTGGCACAGGGCCCCTGATAGTACGGTGGTGTGTCTGATGGTGGGTGGGCCGAACCTGCACTTTCATCTGCAGCTTCCTCTTTGTCAACGTGTAAGATGGAACTGTATATGGGAAGGGTAACCTGAGTTTCATCAGGGTCAGATTCAGGCCGGGTAGCGTGCGAAGGGAATGTAGTGGTCTGGGTCAATGTACCAGCAGATTCATCGAGCAGTGGCTGGGCATCAGTGCACTTGTGTCGCCCCCAGGAGTACGGTCGCCACAGTGGCATTACCTTCCTCCTAGGGAGTGTGATGTCATGCTTGGGAGCAACGAAGGATCTCTCTAGCAGGTTAACTGATTGGGTGGCGTTATTCCCACGAGTCATGACCCTCCAAACAGCGTTCATGAAGGCAAAGTGTTTGTTTTACGTGGGCAGTATGGTTGCAAAGCTGAACCTTAAAGGAATGTCCAGAAGGGCACCACCAGGAGTGGAGCCTACGGCGTAATTTGACTCAACACGGGCAACCTCAACCATGCCAGCTACAGAACAGATGCACACATTGCAAGCTTAATTCCGTTAACGAACGAGACTCCGTCATGCCCCGCGGTCCGAGTCCGGCTTACTAGAGGGACACGTGAGGCTCTGGCACATGAGATTGGCCAATAACTGGTGTGTCATGCCCTTACATGTCCGTGGCTGCATGTGCGCTACACTGAAAAGGCCAGCGTTTGTCGCTTACAGGTGCAGATAACCCGCTGAACAACGTTAGTGATGGGGATCACTGATTACAATTATTACTCGCGAACGATGATTTCCCAGTAAGTGCAGGTCAACCGCAGTTCCGGAATTAGGCCTAACCGTCATTCCTGAAAAAAATGAAAAACTTACGTGTGCAAACCACAGGTGCTGTAGCTTGCTTAACAGCTCGCCAGCCGTTCTCACGCCCAGTATGGGTTACACGTGATTGCACAAAGGTGAGAAAGGGTACCGTATCCCGGATAACATGTATGGATAGCGTACACATTCAAAAGATATGTCTATACATCAGGAGGCAGGCTCAGACGGTGTCAGGCACAGAATGGATTTGACGGCCCAGACTACACAGCGGAGGAGCAGGGAGAGGTAAAGATTGCAAATGCTGGGGCCCTGCCCAAGCAAGGGGGGCCCACTCGTGGGCGTCGGTACTGGCACTGGGCCCCTCATAGTACGGCGGTGTGTCTGACGGCGGGTGTGCACCACCACCGTCAGACACTTGATTGCACTATGAGGGACCCTGTGCCAGTGCCCGCGCCCAAGAGTCGGCCTACCCACCTGTCCAGGGCAACGGCACTCGCACGGTGTCGTGCGCTAGGTGGTGACCCCGGCCATGGGGGGGGAAGGTGGGACAAAATCCTTGGAAACCAATGCATGGTTCATTTTAATGAAGGTTAGATCATCCACATTTTGGGTTGACAGACGGGTCCTTTTTTCTGTCAGGATTGATCCAGCTGCACTGAAGACTCTTTCCGATAGCACACTTGCAGCTGGGCAAGCGAGCTCCTGTAAGGCATATTGTGCCAATTCAGGCCAGGCGTCCAGTTTAGCAGCTCAATAGTCAAAGGGGAATGACCTGTGTGGGAGAACATCGATATGGGAGGAAAAGTAGTTTGTAACCATAGTTGACAACTGCTGTCTCCTGTCACTTTCCATCGATGCTGTATTACCAGTTGTGTGAGCGGTACTTGAAAAATCAGTCCACAACATTGTCATGAAACCCCTGTCTCCAACGCCACTTCTGCTGTGTGCACCATGAACACCTCTGCCAAGCTGCCCCCGGCCCGTATGGCTCGTGGGAGAACCATTACCGCTGCTGTGTGCTGGGAATGCCTCAAGCAACCGATTTACCAGAGTTGCTTGTTTATTAGCCAATATTAGGTCAAGGTTCTCCTGTGGCATGATGTTTTGTAATTTGCCTTTATAGCGTGGATCCAGGATGCTGGCCAACCAGTAGTCGTCATCGTTCATCATTTTGGCAATGCGGGGGTCCCTTTTTAGGATCCGCAAGGCATAATCTGACATGTGGCCCAATGTTCCCGGTGTCAATGATGCACTGCGAGTGCTGGTTGGAGGAGCACTTTCTGGCAAATCCACATCCCTCCAGTCACGCACAAACCCTGTACCAGACCTTGCCACGCCAACATTTTCACTTGCCCCACGAGATGCATCCTCCTCCCCTAAGTAATCATCCCCATCATCATCCTCCTCCTCTTCTTCCTCCAACTCGTCCAGGAGAGGTCCCTGAGCAGACAATGGCTGAATGTCATCAAGGATTCCCTCTTCCTCTTCCTCCTTGTCAACATTGGCTGCAGATGCCTGGTCCTTAAGGTGCGTCAAAGTTTGCATGAGCAGACGCATAAGTGGGATGCTCATGCTTAGGATGGCGTCGTCTGCGCTTACCAGCCGTGTGCATTCCTCAAAACACTGAAGGACTTTACAGAGGTCTTTCAGCTTCGACCACTGCACACCTGTCAACTCCATGTCTGCTCTCAAAGTGCCTGGCCGTGTATCCTCCCACAAATGCAATGTGGCCTGCCTCTGCTCGCACAGCCGCTCCACCATGTGCAGGGTGGAGTTCCACCTTGTTGCAATGTCGATAATGAGGCGGTGGTTGGGAAGGTGGAGCAATCGCTGCAGCTTCTGCATACGAACGGAGTGTACAGGCGACCGGCGGATGTGCGCACACAGTCTTCGCACCTTATGGAGCAGGGCTGTTAACTCCGGATAATTTTTGAGGAAGCACTGCACCACCAGGTTCAAGGTGTGAGCCAAGCAAGGTATGTGGCTGAGTTTTGAAAGGGCTATGGCTGCCACAAAATTACGCCCGTTATCACTAACTACCTTGCCTGCCTCAAGATGTACACTGCCCAGCCATGACTCAGTTTGTCGCTTCAAGTACTCGGCCAGCACCTCGGCGGTGTGTCTGTCGCCCAAACACATCATCTGCAACACAGCCTGCTGACGCTTTCCACTAGCTGCTCGATAGGGGGACACCTCGTGTGCAACAGTGGCAGCTGCAGATGGAGTGCTCGTACGACTGCGCTCTGTGGACGAGCTTTCGCTTCTGGAGGAGGAGGGTGGAACGCCTACAGCCAACTGTTTCCTATACCGTGGGCTAGGCAGCACTGTCCCACCACCGCTGTCCCCTGTGGACCCTGCATCCACCACATTAACCCAGTGCGCAGTGATGGACACGTAACGGCCCTGGCCATGCCGACTGGACCATGCATCAGTTGTGAGGTGCACCTTTCCACTCACTGACTGCTTGAGTGCATGGACAATGCGGTCTTTCACATGATGGTGGAGGGCTGGGATGGCTTTGCGAGAGAAGTGGCGACTGGGTAGGTCATAGCATGGTACTGCATAGGCCATGAGTTTGCGGAAAGCTGCGCTTTCCATCAACCGATAGGGCATCATCTCCAACGAGATTAGTTTGGCAATGTGGGCGTTCAAACCCAGTGTACGCGGATGAGAAACTGAGTACTTTCTTGACCTACTCATAGTGTCTGGGAGGGTGAGCTGGACTTGAGAGCTGCATATGGTGGAAGTAGCGGTGGACAGGGCGGACTGAGAGAGGGTTGATGATGGTGATGGAGTTGGTGTTCTTTCTGATGGCCTAGATTCAGTATTTCGTTGATATAACAGTGGGATTCCCTGACTGCTGTGACCTTGCAACGACACCTCAACATTTGCTGCTGTGCTATCCGGTGGGCTTACAGTGGGGGAAACAATGTAACGTTGCTGACTACCTTCGTTGTGATCAGTTGCACATGTGGCACTTGAGGTTTGGTGTTGTGTCCACGCTTGCAAGTGCATGCTGGTTAAATGTCTAAGCATGCAACTGGTATTCAAATTTTTCAGATTTTTCCCTCGGCTAAAGGTCTTTGCGCACTTCTTACAGATAACCTTGGCCTGATCATGAGGATTTTGTTCAAAAAAGTGCCACACTGCACTCTTCCTACTTTGGCAGACATTTTGCGGCCTAGCACGCTGTGATGTTTTGACCCTCTGGACAAGCTGTCCAGCAACTCTTTTGATGTTTGGAACCTGTCTTTGGAGTGCTCCTGGCCTGCCAGATAACAGCTGTTGTGATGTCGATGTCTGCTGTGGATGCTCCTCCTCATCTGAGCTATTGGAAGCAGCACCCTCTTCCCCCAATGGATGCCAAACTGGGTCAACAACTGGGTCATCCATCACCTCCTCTTCAATGTCATGTGCACCTTCCTCTTTGTCACCTTGTATGGTGGTATAGTCTGCGGGTAGGGGCATCTGAGTCTCATCAGGGTCAGAATCTGGCTCTGTACACTGCGAGGACAATGTAGTGCTCTGAGTGAATGTACCAGCAGAATCATCCATCAGCGGCTGTGCATCAGTGCACTCCATGTCAGATTCATCTTGGCCTGGGTAATTCACCATTTCACTTGATAATCCAGGCATGGTATGTGAAAACAGCTCCATGGAGTAATCAGTAGTATGGCCTACGTCATCCTTCAATCTTGGTTGTGGTGAAGGACACAAGGAAAGGTGTGGTTCATGAACATGAGCCTCCAATGACTACTCAGTGCTCTTACTTTTTACAACTTCAGAAGAGGAGGCGATAGAGCTGGAGGCTGAGTCAGCAATGTAAGACAAAACTTTTTCCTGATGCTCTGGCGTTAAAAGCGGTTTGCCAACTTCGAGAAAACTAAGCCTTCGAAGCCTTATGGAGCCAGAAGATGACGCAGGCTCAACACCACCTGCATTCGGTCCTACTTTGCTTTTGCCACTACCATCAGATCCACCACCAACACCATCATTACCAGCTGCCAACCCCCGCCCAATTCCACGGCCTCTTCCACCAGCCATCCTCATTTTTGGTAGAAATGTAGACAAAAGCCAACAAACTATTTAGTAATGTAAAACAAGGTGTCTATAGGACAGGGGAGACTTAGATTTTCTGCACACACTAGTGGACACTGGACACTTGGATTGTGTGAGGCCCACTGAATATCAGAGCGCTATGTCACAGGCTCGATGGCACAGGTGTGAAAAAAGTGACTACAGGATAAGGGAGATTTAGATTTTCTGCAGACACTTGTGGACACTTGGATTGTGTGAGGCCCACTGAATATCACAGTGCTGTGTCACAGGCTCGATGCAGCAGGTGTGAAAAAAGTGACTACAGGATAAGGGAGATTTTGAATTTCTGCAGACACTTGTGGACACTGGACACTTGGATTGTGTGAGGCCCACTGAATATCAGAGCACTATGTCACAGGCTCGATGGCACAGGTGTGAAAAAAGTGAATTGTAGAATTGGGCAGAATAGGAATCTCCCTAGAGTGTAGGTCTGTAAGAACGGAACAAGTCCTCCACAGTGACACACAGCTTCACTGTGGCTGTGATAACAGCCGTTACACGGTACTGTGTGAGGAGCGTACACCGCTGTATGGTGTGAATAAATGCACGCTCAGTACCTTAGCAGGACAAAAAAAAAATTGGGATTGCTTTTAAAAAAGCAGTTTGCAGAGCAGTGGGGAAACGGCAATGCAGCTGTCAGGAAGCCTTAGAAGGCAGCCTAACAACCAACACCGCTGATCCACCACAATATAGCCTCCCCTTGCACTGCACACACAGTGACTGGTGTGTTGCACAGGCAAAATCGCTAGCAGCAGAAGCAGTTTTTTTTTTGTCTTCTTCCCTGCCTAACGCTCTCCCTACAGAATCAGCAACCTCTCCCTATGCTAAGATCGGCAGAAGTAAGATGGCGGTCGGCGTGCACGCCCTTTTATAACCCCTGTGACGCCCACCAAAGCAAGCCAATCACTTGCATGCCCTTCTGAAAGATGGTGGCGACCTCTGCCTATGTCATCACGTTGCCCACAGTGTCCGTGGATCCTGATTGGCTGAAAGAGCGCTAAACAAACTTTTGAAACGCGACTTTGGCGCGTAAGTCGCCGACCTCGTGGCCGACCTCATCCTAGGGTCGGGTTTCGTTTCCTGAAACCTGACTTTGCCAAAAGTCGGCGACTTTTGAAATTGTTCGACCCGTTTCGCTCAACTCTACCCTCAACGAATTCCTGGTCATACGCCCGTTTAAGATGGAGACAATCAACAATAAAATTACTGTTTCAAAACTGTTTTATGGTGGTGTTAGATTTAAAAGACGCTTACTACCATATTCCCATTCATGCAGCTCATCAGCGGTTTCTCAGAGTGGCAGTTCAGCTGGATGGGTCAATCCAACATTTCCAATATGCGGCCCTCCCCTTTGGGGTGGCAGTGGCTCCCCGTGTGTTTACCAAAGTAGTAGTATGGCCCATCTACGTGAATCAGACATTCTTGTGATCCCCTACTTAGATGACTTCCTGATCGTAGGGAAAACGGCAAAACATTGTCTGGAACAACTACAAAGGGCAATGTCTGCCCTAGAGGGGTTAGGATGGCTGCTTAACATTAAAAAGTCCCGGTTACAGCCGGTGAGAGTCCAACAATTTTTGGGCCTGATCCTAGACTCTGAGAAACAGGAATGCTGTCTGCCCCCGGAGAAGCTTGTTCGCCTACACTATCAGGTCCTGAACGCTTCCAGTAACCCTACCATGTCCCTCAGGAAAGCCATGTCCCTTCTGGGTTCCCTCTCATCCTGTATCCTGGCAGTCCAGTGGGCACAGTTTCATGCAAGAAAACTGCAGGGCGAGGTCTTAAGGCATCAGAGAATCCTTGAGGGTTACTTAGAGGGCCAGCTAACCTTGTCCCGAAACACAAAGGAGTCCCTAGAGTGGTGGCTAGTCAAGGATAATTTATCCAAAGGGGTCCCCTGGGAGTATGACATATCCCGCATAATCACCACGGATGCCAGCCCGTCCGGTTGGGGGGCTCATATGGGTGAGATTCTGGTACAGGGCCTATGGTAGCGTCATCAGATAGAAATGTCATCTAATCTGAAAGAGTTGACATCGGTAGAGCAGGCAGCTAAGGAGCTACTTGTGTATCTACAGGGCCATCATGTGCGAGTGTTCTCCGACAATCAGGTCACCGTGGCATATATCAACCACCAAGGCGGGACTCGTTCCAAACCCCTGATGAATGTGGCAGAACGGCTATTCCAGCTAGCAGAGCAGCATTTTCAATCTTTAACAGCTCTACATATAAAAGGGAAGGAAAATATCACAGCAGATTTCCTAAGCCGCAAACCACTAAAACAAGGAGAATGGTCCCTAAGCACCTCCATCTTCGACCTAATTGTACAAAAATGGGGACAACCAGAGATAGACCTCTTCGCTACCAGGGAAAACAGAAAATTAAGGCAGTTCTGCTCCCTAAATCCCAGAGAGAACCCCCTGGCGGTAGATGCCTTTCTGATAAACTGGGACTTCGGGCTAGCATACGCCTTCCCTCCCCTATCGTTACTACCCCTGGTGATGAAGAAAATCAGGAGAGACAGAGCAAGGGTGATAGTTATCGCTCCATTCTGGCCCAGGAGGGTTTGGTTTTCTTGCCTCAGGACCATGTCGGTGTCCGACCCTTGGGTCCTTCCGGACATTCTGGATCTCCTATCCCAGGGCCCAGTGTTCCATCCTCAGGTGGCTGGCCTACATCTGACGGCGTGGAGTTTGATCGGACACTGCTGAGAGAAAAAGGCTTCTCCCCAGACCTGATTAACACCCTACTTAAAAGTAGAAAAGTAATCACTACCAAAATCTATGTCAGAATTTGGAAAAAATTCCTGCAGAACTCTGGAGTGGTCACTGGCGCTTCAGCACCTGTAAACCAAATCTTAGAGTTTCTTCAGAAAGGTCTAGATATGGGGCTCTCCACTAGTACCCTTAAAGTACAAGTATCAGCCTTGGGGGCCCTCTTTAGCTGCAGCATTGCGGGTAATTACTGGATCAGTAGATTCATTAAGGCAGCAGGTAGATCCAGGCCAATAGCGAAAGATAGATTCATGCCGTGGAACTTGAACCTAGTCCTCACGACTATGACGGAAGCCCCATTCGAACCTGTCCCTCAAAGTAGCCTTCCTGGTAGCTCTAAACTCAGCTCGTAGGGTAAGCGACATCCAGGCATTATCTAGACGTCCTCCTTATATACAGTTCAAGGACGATAGGGTAATACTCAGACCTGATCCGGCGTATTTACCTAAGGTAGTTTCCAGCTTTCATAGGACACAGGAGATAGTCCTTCCATCTTTCCTCCCTAATCCAGCTAATGAGAAGGAAGAGAAACTTCACACCTTGGATTTTAGGAAATGCCTCATAGAATATCTGGCAGTTACTGATCCCTGGAAAAAAGATAATGCCCTGTTTGTCTCTCATCAAGGCCCTAGGAAAGGTTGTAGAGCGTCAAAAAGTACACTAGCCAGGTGGGTTAGAGAAGCGATCTCAATAGCATACACCTCAAAAGGCAGGTCGCCACCCCGGAAGCTGAGGGAGCATTCCACCAGAGCCATGGCGACCTCGTGGGCCGAAAGATCAGAAGTGTCCATTGACCAGATATGTAAGACGGCTACTTGGTCCTCTCCGAGCACCTTTTATAGTCATTATAGGGTAGACTTGGGTGCTTCCACAGACCTCTCTTTTGGTATAAGGGTACTGCAGGCTGTAGTCCCTCCCTAAATAGTTTTACTCTCTGTAATTCTCTCAGGTGGTGCTGTCTTGGACGACCGATAAAGTCTTCGTTACTCACCGGTTAACGGTGTTTTTCGGAGTCCATGACAGCACCCGTATATTCCCTCCCTTTAGTTTAAATTTGGGTGTGCACTTCTTCCTCTTGTATGTACACTGATAAGGAATAGTTGTGTAAAAGTACTGTATATAAATTTTGCTGTTAACCATTGTGGTCCTCTTGTGCTCTGTAATCCAACTGATGCGTGGGAGAGGTGCCGCCCTTTTGTATCTGTAGGTTTCCTGTTCCTGAAGGGCGGATCCCCTCTCTCAGGTGGTGCTGTCATGGACTCCGAAAAACACCGTTAACCGGTGAGTAACTAAGACTTTCCTGTCCAAATATCACAATTATTGAGAAATAAAATAATCGGTGACTTTTAAAGCATAATATGGAGCAGTGTGTCATACTTTGGTAATATTTTTATCAAAAATATAAAAATATAGTGTTGCAGTAACCTCTGTTAAAGCTAGGGGGCGCTGCATATGCGACTCAGAATATGCATGTGGGCATTTCCTTGATGGTGAAACAGTGACCGGCATGGTTGTAAATGTCCAGTATGTGTCGCAGAGGTTCTCTTCGCTATAAGCCAAAATAACGTTGTCATGCTGGGACTTGTAGTACACAAGTTATTTACCTATAAGGGCGGCTTATAGGGCTAGTCAGAGAGCTGGGCGGGATCGGCTAGCAACACATACACCGCCCACACATGGGGGTGGTTTGGGATATATAATGTGACTGAGGTCTGATCACATGGGTTATGTGTTTGATCCTGAGTGGTCAGAGTGCAAGGTCCTGGAAGGCCTGGGTGTGTTGGAAGTGTCTGGGATTGAACTTCCTGAAGAGCACATGGAAAGGCCTGGACCTGATAGAGTCTGTGACGGCTCTGTGTAGGCAAGCTACTGCCCGGCTGTGGCTCTGCAACTGACGGCCTAGTGAGCAAGGCACTGTCTGGAACAGTGATCCCAGTGCAGCTGCTTCCCTGATAACCCGTGAGGGATAAACCATGAGTAATGCTGACCGGGTTCAGTAAGAGACTGTGTTCTAGCTATAGAGCATGCGTGCTGGACATGCCACATCCTGTGTGCCCACAGGCATGAGAGCGTGAAGCTCTACTATGGACATTAAGAATTCGTCTGTCTGATGTAAGACTGTTTTCCTTGTGTTCCTGTGACATTGGTTTGTGAAGGAAATTAAACAGACTGTTACTTTAAGCAAAAGTGTTCCTGTGTGCCTCAATATCGCAGCCAAGCGAGTTAATCCCCGTCCACTCATTGGGTGGATCTCTACAATAGTTTAAGTCAGACTTTAAGAGCCCATAGCATACGGATTGAATGAACATGAGACTGGAAATAGAGAAATGAACTTAAAGGGAACCTGCCAGCCGAATTGTGCTCAGTAACCTACAGACAGTGTCAGGTTGGCACCGCTGTACTGATTAAAATGATACCTTGCTTGATGAAATCCATCATGTGGTTATTGTTTATTCGTTATTTTCAGTTCTGAGTTAATGATATGCTCGTGCTCCGGGGCGGGCCTGTGGGGGTTCTTCATGTGGTGCTCTGTTTAGGTATTCATATGTATGACTTCTGACAGGTTCCCTCAGTGACCTGCCCCCTAGAATACATAATGAATATTATAGATTAAAATAAAGAGTATGGAGGAAGTGTGGAGAGACAGACAATCCAAGCTGCTTGAGGTCTAGTGTGAAGTTTCCACAATCAGTGAAGGTTTGGGGAGCCATATCATCTGCTGGTATAGGTACACTGTGTTTTTGGCACTAGGTACTTATATTTTTGGCACTAGTGATGAGCGAGTATACTCTTTGCTTGGGTCTCCCCGAGCATGCTCAGGTGGTCTCCGAGTAAAGATTCTCTATGGGGTTAAGGTCAGTTTGCTGGCCAATCAAGCACAGTGATACTGTTGTATTGATACTTTTGGCAGTGTGGACAGGTGCCAAGTAGTGATGGGCGAGTAGCATCGTTGCTCAGGTCTCCCTGAGCATGTTCGGGTGATCTCTGAGTATTTTGGCATGCTCAGAGATTTAGTTTTCGTCGCCTCAGGAGCATGATTTGCGACTGCTATAATTTTTGTCCCCATCTGAAATGAAGAAAAGAGAAAATAAAGAAATGAAACATGGAAAAAAAAAAGGAGAAAAAATGAAAAAAAAACAATATGGGATGATTATAACGAGGAGCGGTATCCTATTAAGGCCCATATAGATTGTCGCAGTCAAGTGGGTAGTGAAAGGTCCAGGTAGACAAAATAAATGTGAGGAGAGCCAGGAACAATCAATATAAATGACTCTGTATCAGAGGAAAAATAGTATTAATATATTGATATATCATTAAGGCGCATAATGGACTATAGATAAGTATTAAGCTCATATTCCTAATAACTCCCTTATACAGAACATACAAAATAAAATATAGAAACAATAAAAAATACATGTGGCAATTTGTGATGTAAAATCTGATACACTTGGTACATTACATGATCGATAATAGGTCATAGTCTCGGTTTAAGCCCTTGGGGGATAGTGTCTGCAGCTCATGAATCCAATAGGATTCCCGTTTTTTAGAATCCTGATGCGATTGAGTCGCCTTCCCAGGGCTGTGGGGTACTTGGTACCGGGCCGGTGTCAGCGGGATGTGTCACAGCAGCAGTGACCCGGTCCGTGGCCCTGGGCGCCCAAGTATTAGGGGAGATTGAATGGTGGAATGTAGTTAATGGAATAGTTCGTGACGCCACCTGTGGTGTTCGGCAAGTGAGAAGTTAAGCCGACGCTGCATGCAGATCCACTGGGACTGATGGTATGGTGCAGCAAAGATGTAAAAGCTCCCCACAGGTGAAGCTGTAGTCCCAGGGCAGTGTAGATGTGATTGGCACGGGGATGTAGCAGTGCCGGAAGGGTAGGAAGCACACAAAGACACAGCGGGGTGCAATTTCTGTACCTTTACTTGATAAATGCAGTCCTGGGTCCTGATTACAGATGGTACTGGAGCAGGCTAGCCGGGGAGCAGCTCCGAGATTTTCTCTCAGCAGATGGGCTGTGCAGTCTCCTCCTTAGCGCTTATTTGAGTGAAGTACTCCTAGTACTGAGTTACACTGAAGTTCCTCCTAATTCTCTTCTACTAGCACTCCTCGTATGGCAGACAGCTGTAGCCGCTATTCCTCTCTTGGCTCTCTCCGTGCTGTTGTGCCTCGGAGTCTTAGATGGGGGTAGGGCATTTACAGCCTCCTACTCCTCTGGTGTCTGTTGCAGGACCATTAGTATCCATACAACCGTGGAGACCAGGCTCCAGTTCATGTGCTCTCGCTGTGAGGGAGCTCTCCTTCCTCAGCTCAACCTCCAGCTTCTCCCCACACATCTGCACACGTGGACCTCCTCACACTAACTGACCACTCCTTCCTCTTGGCCCTCAGAGTATTCCTCCCTTCAAATCTGGTTCAGAGTCCCCCCTGCTGGCCTGGAGTGGAACTGTATTGCATGTATAGGTTAACTGCGAGAGAGACCCTTCACTGCTTCCAAGCATGACATCACCCTCCCTGGAGGAAGGCAAAGTCACTGTGGTGGCCATACTCCTGGGGGCGCCACACAATCATCCCCCTGTCTGGGGACTGGAATGTGTTCTATGACCTGGAATTTTACTTGTGAGACATTATGTCCCAATTCATGAAAATGATGAGGTATGGGGAGAAGTAGGTTCTTGCATCTAATTGTAGATTTATGCTTACTTATCCTGTCCCTAATGGCCTGAGTTGTTTCGCTTACATATAGAAGCCCGCAGGGGCATTTGATGAGGTAAATCACGTAACTGGTATCGCATGTGGCATAATCCTTAATAGGATATTTCTTACCCGAGTATGGATGGAAAAATGCATCACCTTTTTGACATTGTTGCACTGATGGCATTGCAGGCACGGATATGTGCCTTTCTTTAGATTTTGTAGGAATCTTTGTGTTAACTTTTTCTTTGCAGGACCTATATCGGCTCAAATAAGTGAATCCCGTATATTATTGGACCGTTTATAACAAGGGAGGAATGGTTTCTGAAACTTGGGGATAGCTGGATGAGCAGAAGAAAGTAAGCCCCAGAATTTCCGTATGGTTTTATGTAAGATGTTCACAAACGGGTGGTATGTGTGAACAAAAGGAATGCGTTTAGTGACTTCTGTTCATTTAGTACCATCTCTGACTAACGCATTAGTCAATACCGTATTGGGATATCCACGTTCTGCAAATTTAGTGTGCATCTGTTGAAGCCGTAATTGGCATATATCAGGATCAGTGACAATCCTTTGGACTCTCTTAAATTGTGATTTAGGAATGGCCTTTTTTATAGCAGGTGGATGTGTTACACCCGGTCCCCGCCGCTGCTCTCTGTTCTGGGCACTCACCTCGAGCCTCTCATGCTGCTGCTCAGCGTTCTGTCCTCCCTCCTGCCTCCTCCTCCTGGCATCCTGTGAGGAGATCTGTAGCTAAGGCTATTAGGGCACGCCCGCTTGCTTGCCTTCTTAAAGGGGCGGCGTGCATTATTCAAAAAATGCAATCAACCAATGGCAGCGTACTGGCTGCTATTTCTGGCCTGTCCTCCATAGGGAGAGCGCCGGAGCAATGAATATCTTTCATTGCTACATCTGGTTCTCATGCTAACCTGTCTGCGCTGCAGTCTCTGTCAATTGTCTAATGTTCTCTGTTTCCACAGCATATCAGTATCCTGTGTTACCTGGTTATATCAGCAACCATCTGGGCCTAAGCCATCCCGTTCCGCCTACAGCCACCCGATTCCAAGGACTGTGTGAAGGTCACTGGAACCGACTCCTTGCCAACTAACCGGATCCAGGACCCAGCGCATTACGGACTCTGTTGTAACTTTTGTTATCCCTTTTGGTCCCGCTGGCACAGCTGCCATGTGTTCGGGGTCTAACTGGAGGTAGTACCTGTGTCCTCTGGGTATTCCATTCTGGCCCTGCCTGAGGGGCTTTACTACGGGTGCCCAGGGCTCACTAGTCACACCCCCGTCAGAGCCCCCCGGACCGTGGTCCCGAGGTTCCACTTAAAAAATAAAAACGAATGTGAAATTCACCATCTCTGCCTCCGCTTCCATTCATTACAGATTTCTCCGGCCATGGAATCCGCTGGACCCCAGAGGCCTCCGGCGTTGGAGTTGTGCCAAGAGGTAACCTGTTTAAGAGATCAACAGGATAAGATCACGACGTATCTACGTAACCTGTCCACCCGCGTGGATTCGCTGCAGAACCTGGCTGCTCCTGATTCACCTAGCAACACACAGGTACATGCTGTCATGACAAGCAAGGGCCCCCGCCTGGCGGCTCCTACCCGCTTCCATGGTGATCCCACTCAGTGTCGGGGTTTTCTCAATCAGTGTACCCTACACTGCGAAATCTTGGGGCATATGTTTGCTTCTGACCGTGCCAAAGTGGGCTTCATTATGTCACGTCTGGCAGGAGAGGCTCTCGCCTGGCTGAATCCGTTATGGGAGAGAGGAGACCCGCTGGTTAATGATCTTCAATCTTTCCTAGAAACTTTTCGCAGGACCTTTGATGAACCTGGCCTGGTCACGTCGACCGCTTCTGCCCTGCTTTGCTTACACCAAGGAACCCTCACGGTGGCTCAGTATGCTGTTCAGTTCCGCACCCTCTCGTCTGAGTTATCCTGGAACAATGAGGCCTTGCTGGCTACCTTCTGGGAGGGCCTATCTTGAAAAATTAAGGATGAGCTGGCGGGACGGGACAGGCCTACCATCTTGGATGACCTGATTTCCTTGGCGACCCGGATTGACCTGCGTTTTCAGGAGCGTTCCATGGAGATTAAGTGTGACAGGAGGTCCTACCACCTGGACTCTAATTCTTCCAAGACATCTACCTCATCCTCTTCTCCCGAAGCTATGGCGGTAGATCAAGTAAATCTGGCCAGCCGCCGCTAGGAGACGCGTCGCAAAAATGGAAGCTGTCTGTACTGTGGTAGTTCTGAACACCTGATCCACTCCTGTCCAAAGAAGTTGGAAAACTCCTGTGCCTAGGCTCGGTAGGAGAGGCCACCCTAGGTAGAGAACGTTCCTCTCCTTCATTGCAGATCTCAGTCTCCATGACCTGCGGAGCAATAAAATTTTCTGGACTCTGTCTGTTGGACTACGGAGCTGCCGGAAGCTTTAACCAGCAGATGCTTGTGGATCACTACCACTTACCAGTTCAGGCTCTTACCAACCCGTTGCGGGTAACCGCTGTCGATGGCCAGCCTCTGACCGAACCCGTCCAGTTCCAGACTGAGCCAGTGGAACTCCGGGTAGGTCTTATGCATTCTGAAAGAATTCGTTTTTATGTGTACCCTGGTTTGTCTCACCCCTTGTTTCTAGTTTTGCCTTGGTTTCAGAAACATGAACCAGTCCTTAATTGGCGAACAGGCGAAATTCTACGTTGGGGAGATTCCTGCTCGGACCGTTGTTTAACCCGGATTGAACCAGCTTCACCCCCGGTCCAACCTGCTACCCGCTTACTGGTCCTTCTCGGATGTCTTCGGGAAAAAGGAGGCTGAAAAACTTCCTCCCCACATGTCGTATGACTGTCCAACAGACCTTCTTCCTGGAACATCTCCTCCCCATGGGTGAGTTTACCCTCTTTCCCGGGCAGAGACTCAGGCTATGTCGGACTACATCCAGGAGAACTTGGCCAGAGGGTTTATCCGAAAATCATCGTCACCGGCAGGAGCAGGCTTCTTCTTCGTGAAGAAAAAGGACGGATCCCTGCGGCCCTGTATCGACTACCGAGGACTGAACCAGATCATGGTAAAAAACAGGTACCCTTTGCCTCTAATTTCAGAACTGTTTGACCGTCTCAGAGGGGCCAGGATCTTCACCAAGCTGGATCTCAGAGGGGCTTACAATTTGATCCGAATCAGAGATGGACACGAATGGAAAACAGCCTTCAACACCCGTGATGGCCACTACGAGTACCTGGTAATGCCGTTTGGTCTAAGCAATACTCCCGCTGTTTTCCAAGAGTTCGTCAATGACATTTTCAGGGATCTGCTTTACACCTGTGTTGTCTACCTAGACGACCTTCTGATTTTTTGTACTGACTTGGTCTCGCATCGCAGACAAGTGCGCCTGGTCTTACAGAGGCTCAGGGAGAGCAGACTGTACGCCAAGTTTGAAAAATGCCTCTTTGAACAATCCTCTTTGCCTTTCCTCGGTTACATTGTTTCGTCCACAGTATTAAAAATGGATCCAGAGAAGTTATCGATTCGGCTGTACTCAAGAGGCCTCGTCCGTCTGAGTTGAAGGCCATACAGCGATTCCTGGGCTTCGCCAACTACTACAGGCAATTCATTCCTAACTTGTCCACCCGAGTGGCACCCATCTCAGCTCTAACCAGGAAAGGTACAAATCCGAAGGATTGGCCTCCTGAGGCTGAGGAGGCCTTTGTTTCTCTCAAAAAGGCCTTTGCTGTCGCACCTGTTCTTCATTGTCCTAACTCTAATTAAAAATTTTTTTACTCTTCGCCACGACAGCACCCACTGGAGGTATCGGATCCGCCCATTTGGAACAGGAAACCCTACAGGAAAGATAAAAGGGGCGGTCCGCCTTTCCTCCTCAGTTTTGGTTTCCTGTTCCAAATGGAGCAGGATCCTGCAGGATCTTACCTGGGCCATGCATCCGCCTGTGCGGTCTCCTAAGGAAACGGCAGGGGCTGCGGTCCGGAAGCAGCGTCGGGGGAGATTCCGTTTGACGGCTCCCCCCTCGTCTGGTGGCATAACGGTGATGACCGGGTCCGGGGAGGGCCGCCCGGTCTTACCAGGGAGCGGGCCGGTCTGGCATCTGGAGGCAGAACACCCCCCCCCCCCCATCGGTGGGGATAAAGCGTGGGAGGTGAAGCCATGTGCGCGCGTACCGCGCGTGTGAGTAGCGGTGGCGCAGGAGCCGGCTGGCGCCCGACGCTCCTATACCCCGGAAGTAATGGTTGAACTTCCGGGGTAGGATGGCGATGACGCGGCGCATGCTCCCCGACACAGGGCGACTTCCGGGGGCACGACAGGAGTGAAGATAAAACAGCGCTGCAATGATGGAACCATGTCGTCCCCCACGGAGTCGCAGGCCCCAGCAGGGGATTCAGCTGGGGGCAATTCCACCAGGGACCGCAGCGCCAGGACAGAGACTGCCCGCAGGAGCGAGGCAGCAGAAACCAGATCCAGACCGTCTCAGCCATCCGACCCGGTATTAAGCTTCACTGGGTGAGTGTGCAAAGTATATACTCTACCTATTAAGCTAACCTCCTCCCCCCCCCCCTCTCTTTACCTTTGACCTCCCACTTCAGTCAAAAGAAAAAAGAAAAAACTAAACATAAAGAATGCGCATTATGTTCAGAGCTTCTCCCTGACTCCTACCCCAAAAAACTATGCAAACAATGCATGAAAGAGACCAGGCAGGGGTCGACGATATCTTCTAAAGATATCCGAGCCATAATTAGGGAGGAGATACAAGCCATCAACCGCGCCAGCACTCCCTCAGAGTCCAGTCATAAGAAACAGGTCGTTGTTAGTTCAGAGTCAGAGGAAGAACAGGAGTTAAATTCAGGCTCCGCATTCACGTCCTCATCGTCATCCTCGGAGATGGAAGGACGCGCATGTTTTCCACTGGACAGCGTAGATAACCTAGTAAAAGCGGTTAGAAATACTATGGGGTGTGAAGAGGAAAGGGGAGCCCAAACCGCGCAGGACATTATGTTTGCGGGATTGGCAGAAAAAAAGAGGAGATCATTTCCGGTGATACCGGCAATTAAGGACCTCATCAAAAGAGTGGGAAAAACACGACCAGAGGGGTTTTCTCCCATCAGCCTCAAAACGGAAGTATCCATTCACTGATGAAGACCTATTGAAATGGACTAAAATACCAAAGGTGGATGCCGTCATAGCCTCCACTTCCAAACAGACCTCGATCCCGGTCGAGGACGCAGGATTGTTAGCAGACCCATTAGACCGAAAGGCAGAATCTTCGCTCAAAAGGTCCTGGGAGTCCACCACCGGGGTATTCAAACCCGCAATAGCCAGCACATGTACTGCTAGATCAATGCTGGTATGGCTAGATCAATTAGATCAGCAGATCGAGCAAAGAGTGTCAAGGGAGAAACTGCGTGCAGCCATCCCGTTGATAAGAGGTGCAGCTGCCTTTATGGCAGATGCTTCAGCGGACACCCTAAGACTGGCAGCGAGGTCGGCAGCCCTGGTGAATAACGCCAGACACGCGCTGTGGATAAAAAGCTGGAAAGGGGACGCACAATCAAAATCCAAAATTAGTGCAACCCCATGCGAGGGTGAGTTCCTCTTCGGGAAAGCCTTAGACGAAATTCTCGCCAAGGCAAAAGAGGAAAAAGGCCTTTAGTGATTCTCCCATTCCATTTTATAGGAAAACCTTTAAGAGACGGCCATTCGGGAGAAGAAGACAGTCGGACAGAACGAATAGATGGGCCACGAAAGACGAAAAGCAGAAGGGTACCATCTTCAGAGGGCCAACATATAGGAGAGATAAAAATTAAGAGTTTAGACCCACCAGTTGGGGGTAGATTAAAATTTTTTGTTACCAAATGGGAACAAATTACGTTAAGCCCTTGGATTTTGAACATAATCAAGGAAGGAATAAAGATTGAATTCCTTCAGATCCCTTATGAGTTCTTTGTTATTACTCGCCTTAATTCCTCAGTTCAGCAAAAGGCTCTCGAAGACGAGATTCGAGTCCTACTAGCTAAAAAAGTTTTAGTTGACGTCCCTGAGGAACAAGAGGGTAGAGGCTTTTACTCTCCCCTGTTTTTGGTTTCTAAACCAGACGGTACGTTTAGAACCATTATTAATTTAAAGAAGCTTAATTCATTTATAAAAAATTATAACTTCAAAATGGAATCAATTAGATCCACTATAAAGCTTCTTTTTTCCATGGTACATGACGGCACCACGAGAGAGGGGATCCGCCCAGCGAGGACAGGAAACCTTCAAGATAAAAGGGGCGGCTCCTCTCTCCCCATCAGTTGGTTTCCTGTCCTCGATGGGGAACCCTCAAGATGAAAAGCTCTTGAAGATTCTGGAAGAAAGAAGAGGATGCCTGGGTCGGGTGATTACTGGCAGGCACTGGTCTGCTACACCCGTCACCAGGTACCGGTAGTCGCCTCGGGGGCCATATATTCCTATGTCCCCCCTGAGCGAGTGCATGGCCACAGCCCGTGAGGCAGTTGCCCGGGTGAAGTAATGATGCCTCGGAGACCATGGTTCGTGTACCCTCCAAGATGACCAAAACTTGCCCCATAGAAGTCCACGGAGGCCACTTTCCGTGCTCCCTCCCTGTCGACATATAGTGGCCATGCAGCCTGTGAGACACATCGGTGTCAAGGCAGAATTAAAGCTCCACGGAGGCTATGTGGGTACCCTCCCTGTTGAGACAGGCACTACAGAAACGGCCCTGATGAATTACCTGATTTCAGTGGTGGCAGTGGAGATGCTTCACCTGGTAAGGCTGGACTACAGGTATGACGGGCGATAGCGGGGCTCTCCGATCCAGTACCCGTTGTCAGTGGTGGTAGTGCAGTTGCTTCTCCCGGTAAGACCAGTCGGCAGGTTTGACGGGCGACAGCGGGTCTCTCTGATACGGTACACTGAAACAGTGGTGGCAGTGCAAGGTATGGCTGACAAACTGCGCTATAAGAGGGCTGCTCGGGAGGTCCATGGCGTCGGAACACCGAGAACAGACCGCAAGTACGCACGGGAAGCATTCCAGGCGCATACCGGAAGTGACCCCTGACGCGCACCGGAAGTGAAGGGTGCACGGGTCAGGGGAACGCGCATCGCCTGGTGCGTGCTTCAGCCGTGCTTACGCCTGAAGGGAGCATGGGCACTGGAAGAGTGCGCATGCAACCGAAGGGGGCGGGGGCACCGGAGGAGAGCACGCACCGGATGTGATTGCCGGGTGTGCGCATAGGCCAGCTATAGTGCGCAGGCGTGGGGTCATAACCAGGAAGTGCAAGCGGCTGGCAGGTGCAGGATCAACCAGGGGTACCAATTAATTTAAAAAAAAAAAAAAAATAGTGCTGCTATTTATAGGCAACAGGAAGTGCTGGCAGGCGTCACCACACCATTATTTGGTTAGATGTGACTGCTCTCATCACAAGACAGCAGCAGTTAAGCAGTTTATAAAATGGAGAGCCCTTCGCCAGAGCACTTGCATCCGCACCAGGAGGCGAAGGAGAGGCGGTTGCGCTCAGAGGAGAAGAGCCAGACACGCTGCAGCAGCAGTGGGAGCCACTCGGACAGCACACGGACGGATCGTCGCCGCAAAAAGGAGGGGTCCCTAGTCTCTTTGGGAGACAGTGAGAAGACCAGTCAGCCTCCAGATCCGGTATCCGTTCTGTGAAGCGTCCTAGTGGTGAGTGAATTTCGAGAAAGTCCAGCACTCTAATGTCTGTTCTCTTTCTCTCTCTCTTGTCTCCTCTCCCCTATTTTACATACATTGGCGGGGTGGAGTATAGGAGGTCCCTAAGAAGAGTAGGGAAAAAAAAAAAATATATAAAAATAAAGGATGTCCTTTATGCAATAGTCCCTTAGGAGCATCCTGGAATAAAAGATTGTGCCAGGATTGTATTAACAAGACAGTATCGGAAGAGACACCCTCATTCTCTGACAGTCTGAGATCCCTAAATCAAACAGAGGTTTGCAAATCAGTGAGGGCATTACAATCAGCGGACTACAAAAGAAAAAAACGTAGAGCCTTCCCTATTAATGAACAACTGGAAGGACTCATAAAACGGGAATGGGAAAATCCAGAGAAGTCCCAGATAATCAATTCCCTAAAAAGGAGGTACCCCTTTGAGGAAGAGGCATCCTCATCCTGGGATAGAGCTCCAAAAATTGATGTAGTGATATCAAAACTCGCCAGGAAATCCTCCCTACCCTTTGAGGATTTAGGTTCTCTAAAAGAACCTCTGGACTGAAAGACAGACAATTGTCTTAAGATGGCCTGGGAGGTCTCGGCTGGGGCACTAAGGCCCGCCGTCACGGCCACTTTTGTGGCTAGGTCCCTGAAAATATGGGTGGAAAACCTGGAAGACCAGCTAGAGCAAAGAGAGGAATCTATTCTGGAAGCATTACTGGCCATCAGAGCAGCGGCATTCTTTCTTGCTGAGGCTTCAGGAGATTCAGCCAGGCTAGCAGCAAAGTCAGCGGCCTTAACCAATGTAGGACGCCGGGCAGTATGCTCAAATGCTGGCCGGGGGACACTCAGGCAAAGATGAAACTCTGCTCTCTGCCATGTGAGGGAAATTTCCTGTTTGGACCGCCATTGGATGACGTGTTGGAGAAAGCCGGCGACAAAAAGAATTTCCCAAAACAGCCATTTCAGGCCTTTTGGCGCTCCTTTCAGAAGGGCCGAAAATTCAGAAGACAGCAGTACATGGATCGAGACAGAAACAATTCTGACAAGCGAGCCAGAGGTGGGAGAGGCTTCTATTTCGGCAAGCCCTCCAAAGACACCAAAAAACCCTCCCAGTGACGGTCCTTCTCAGGTGGGGGGGAAGGCTCTCTCACTTCCTCCCAGCCTGGGAGAGGATCTCATCCAGTACCTGGATCCGACAAATAGTAGGGTCGGGTCTGGAATTAAGATTTCACCACTGGCCGCCACGAAGATACATGCAGACTCCAGTACAGTCATCTCAAGAAAAACAAGAAAGTCTGGAAGGAGAAGTATTATCACTTCTAGAAAAACAGGTCCTGGGAGAAATTCCGGAAAAAGAGAAGGAAGGTTTTTACTCCCCCTCCCTTTTCTTATAAAAAAGCCAGACAATTCCTGGAGGACGATTATAAATATGAAAGGCCTCAACAAATATCTGATAGTTCCATCATTCAAGATGGAAGCGATAAGGTCAGTGGTGAAGCTCCTTTATCCTCAGTGCTACATGGCAGTCCTGGATCTCAAGGATGCTTACTATCATGTCACGATCCGGCAACAAGACCGCAAATATCTCAGAGTGGCGGTTCAGATAAGGTCTTAGTGGCGTCACTTTCAATACAGGGCTCTTCCCTTTGGTGTAGCGATAGCTCCCTGAGTCTTTACAAAATTAATTGCAGAGGTCACAGCCCATCTCAGGGAAAAAGACACTCTGGTGATACCATATCTGGACGACTTCTTGATAGTGGGAAAAAATTTCTCTCACTGTCAAGAACAAGTCAAAATAGTGATGGTGACACTACAGACCCTGGGTTGGCAACTGAACCTCAAAAAATCTAAACTGGTACCAGCAATGATCCAAAATTTTTTGGGCCTAACATTGGACTCGGTGGTACAGGAGTGTCGCCTCCCAGAGGAGAAAAAAGACAAGATCAAAAATCTAATCATGGCAACATTAAAAAAAAAAAAACTCTGAGAAGGGCCATGTCAGTGTTGGGGTCCCTAACTTCCTGCATACCAGCAGTAAAATGGGCACAGTTTCACACAAGAGAACTTCAGTGGTGTGTTCTACAAAACGACCTGAGGCTTTAGGGGCAGTTAGAGCAGAAGCTCACCCTCCCGGACCCTGTACTCCAGTCACTCAAGTGGTGGTTACAGATAGAGTCCTCTCCAAGAGGAGTGCCCTGGACATACACAGCCTCCAGAGTGGTCACAACGGACGCCAGTCCATGGGGCTGGGGAGCCCATCTAGACACACGGTGGCTCCAGGATCCCTGGCTCCAGGAGGAAAGAAATTATCCTCAAACGAGTGGGAGCTACTAGCCATCGAAAGAGCGCTGGAGGGATTGTTGACACACCTAAGAGGACATCATGTGAGAGTCCTATCAGACAACCGTACAGCAGTCGCATATGTGAACCACCGGGGGGGGGGGCACCCGTTCTCGGTCCCTGATGCGAATAGCAAAAAGGATCATGAATCTAGCAGAACACCACCAGTTCTTTTCATCATCGGCCCTGCATATTCGAGGCGTAGACAACCTGAAGGCAGACTTTCTGAGCAGGAACCACCTGAGGCAAGGAGAATGGCGCCTAAGATAGTCCATTTTTTCAACGGATTGTGCATATGTGGGGGAAACCCATCATAGATCTCTTCGCCTCAAAAACCAACAAGAAGGTTCAAAAATTCTGCTCCCTAAGTCCAGCAGACTTGCCGTTGGCAGTAGACGCCTTCAGGATAAAGTGGACACCAGGTCTCATGTATGCCTTCCCTCCAGTGTGCCTCATTCCAGCAGTTCTGAGGAAGATCAGGGAGGACCAAGCCAGAGTAATTATGATGGCTCCCTTTTGGCCGAAAAGACCGTGGTTCTACTGGCTGAGAGTGATGTCGGTGGCGGACCCATGGGTGCTCCCAGAGGACCACGACCTGCTAACACGGGGTCCCTTCAGTTACCCTCCGAAGTCCAGGCTGTATTTGACAGCCTGAAATTTGAAAGGTCACTGTTAGAGAAAAAAGGTTTCTCAGCGGGGTTAATATCCACCTTACTCAGTAGCAGAAAACCAGTGACTACAAAAATTTATGGAAGGATATGGAGAAAATTTTTATCTACCTCAGGCCCGATACAGGAGGGAGAAGTACTGATAGGGGCAGTACTGGAGTTTCTGCAGAAGGGCGTAGAGTTGGGGTTAGCTGGCAGCACCCTCAAAGTTCACGTTTCAGCCCTGGCAGACTTATTCAACTATGACCTGGCAAACAATAGATGGGTGGCCAGATTTATCCGGGCCTGTACTAGAGCTGACTCTGTCCCGTCTCCTATGCCTCCTCCCTGGGATCTAGATTTGGTTCTATCATCTCTGACAGAGTCCATTTGAACCACTAAACGCAACATCAGATAAAGTGTTAACTTTAAAGACAGCTTTATTAGTGGCACTCAAATCGGCCCGTACGGTTGGGGACTTACACGCACTATCAGCAGACCCGCAATACACTCAGGTCATGGACAATAGAGTTGTGTTAAAATTAGACCCAGCATACCTCCCTAAGGTAGTGTCGAAATTCCACAGGGCTGAGGAGATAGTCCTACCATCTTTTTGTCCTAACCCCGGTAAACAGAAGGAGGAGAGACTTCATTGCTTAGACGTTAGGAGATGTATCCTACAGTATTTAGACATGACAAGACCTTGGAGAAAACAGAGGGCCTTATTTGTCTCATACCAGGGGGCAAGAAAAGGCCTTAAAGCCTCTAAGCAGACTATAGCTAGATGGGTGAGAGATGCCATCATGTTAGCATATAGTAGTGCAGGCAGGGCTGTTCCAGAGGGCCTAAAAGCCCACTCCACGAGGGCCATGGCAACGTCCTGGGTGGAGAGAGCTGACGTCTCCATCGACCAAATCTGTAAGGCGGCCACTTGGTCCTCTCCATCTACCTTTTTCAGACGTTACAGATTAGACCTATCTGCTACCTCTGATCTCACATTCGGGAGAAGTGTTACAGGCAGTGATCCCCCCCCTAAAGAGAATACAAATCTCTGTAACTCTCTCGTGGTGCCGTCATGTACCATGGAAAAACACGGGTATTACATACCTGGTAATGTGTTTTTTCATGAGACATGACGGCACCCTTATATTCCCGCCCTATTTGATCACGTCATTAGTTGGGTGGTTTGTTAGTATTATACACTCCCTTGGTGTTGGAAATTTAGCAGTATAAAATATGTACTATTTGTGTCCACTAACCTGCGGAGTTCCTCTCGTGCTCTGTAAAACAACTGATGCGGAGAGAGGAGCCGCCCCTTTTATCTTGAAGGTTTCCTGTCCTCGCTGGGCGGATCCCCTCTCTCGTGGTGCCGTCATGTCTCATGAAAAAACACATTACCAGGTATGTAATACCCGTGTTTCCCAAATTGCGTAATGGCAGGGATTGATTTAAAAGATGCTTATTATCTCCCTATTCACAATAGATTCCAGAAATACCTAAGAGTCGCAGTGGAAGTCGAGGGCAGGATTCGTCATTTCCAATACGCGGCCATGCCCTTCGGGCTTTCCACGGCACCAAGAATATTTACCAAGGTGATGGCAGAAGTGATGGCCTACCTTCGCCAAAAGGACACACTGATCGTGCCGTATTTAAACGACTTCCTAATAATTGGGAATTCAGTCAAACAATGTACCGAACGCGTGACTGACGCAATCTCCTCTTTTCAGAGCCTTGGCTGGATCATCAATATCCAAAAGTCCAGACTCGATCCACAATCTCTCCAGACATTTCTAGGATTTCAACTAGATTCCTTGACCCAGAGATGTCTACTACCTCAGGTAAAAATCACCCTCACGAAACAAAAAATACGAGCAGCTATAGATAGACCACGTGTGTCCTTGAGATGAGCAATGTCACTATTAGGATCACTAAATTCTTGCACACCGGCAGTCCGGTGGGCCCAGTACCATGTCCGTACACTACAACACCAGATCCTCCAAGAGGATAAGCGACATAGTGGTCATTTACAGAGCAAAATAACCCTGTCACAAGAAGTCTTGACTTCTCTAGAGTGGTGGTTAGATGATGGCATTTATGTTCAGGAGTTCCATGGGTTATAGTTCCATCCTGTATCATAACCACCGATGCCAGTCCCCAGGGCTGGGGAGCCCACATGGAGAATGGGTTTCATCAGGGAAGGTGGAATAGAGAGGAATGCGAGTACTCATCCAATTTAAAAGAACTGACTGCAGTGTTCTATGCTCTATACAACTTCCTTCGGCAGCTCCAACAGAAGCATGTCAGGATCCTATCGGACAACACCACCACAGTGGCCTATATAAACAGACAAGGAGGGACTCGATCAGAGACTCTGATGTCTTCAGCGGCAAGAATTTTAAACTTAGCAGAAAACTATTTTTTGTCCCTCTCGGCCCTTCATATCAGAGGCGAGAGCAATCAAAAGGCAGACTTCCTAAGCCGACACACTCTACGGCAAGGAGAGTGGTGCCTCAATCAGAAGGTCTTCAGGGACATAGTAGCCCTATGGGGACAACCCGAGGTGGACCTTTTCGCCACAAAGGAGAACAGGCAGATAAAAACATTTGCCTCCCTATCTCCATCAGATCACCCAGACATACTAGACGCCCTTCTAGCTCCATGGAATTTCAACCTGGCGTATGCGTTCCCTCCATTGATCCTCCTACCTCAAGTAATTCGGAAGATCAGAGACGACAAAGCAAGGATAATCTTAATAGCACCGTTCTGGCCAAAAAGATTGTGGTTTTCATGGCTGCAAATTATGTCAATAACAGATCCTTGGGTCCTTCCTTCGACTCCCAACCTACTCTCCCAAGGCCCCTTTTTCCACCCTCAAGTGCTCAGCTTGCACTTGACGGCGTGGAATTTGAGAGGCAGTTATTGAGGACAAGAGGATTCTCTGAGTCTTTAATTACTACACTACTACAAAGTAGAAAACAGTCCACAACCCAAATTTACACTAGAATATGGAAAAAATTTCTTCAATTCCATACAGTACCTCATACAGCAGAAGTTCCGATAATCCCAATCTTGGAATTTCTTCAGAAAGGGAAAGACTTAGGCTTAGCAGTAAATACGCTAAGAGTACAAATATCGGCATTAGGAGCACTATATGGCCATAATATAGCAGGCAACAAGTGGATAACTCGATTCATTACAGCATGTGAACGAATAGCTCCAATCCACATACCCTCCGTCCCTACATGGGATCTAAATCTGGTCTTAGACGCCCTAACGGTAGACCCCTTTGAGCCGATCGACACAATACCCTTCAAATACTTAGCACTTAAAATGGCCCTCTGCTAGAAGAGTGGGTGATATCCAGGCCTTGTCAATAGATCCACCTTTTTTTCAAGAATACCAAGACAGATTGGTATTTAAAACCAGACCCTGCCTACCTGCCAAAAGTGGCAACAAAATACCATAGATCTCAGGAGATACTCCTCCAACCTTCTATAAAAATCCCTCTACTCCGGAAGAGCAGAAGTTCCATACTCTGGACGTCAAAAGAACTGTCCTAAAATATATTGAGAGGTCCAACAGTTGGAGGGAGATGTTCCGATTGAAACTATATGTAAGGCGGCAGTTTGGTCATCCCCTTCTACCTTCTATAACCACTATAGACTTGATCTTTCATCAACCTCTGACTTAAGCTTTGGCAGGACTGTCCTTGGCACGGTGGTCCCACCCAGGTGATGGTCTCTGGAATCTCTCCAGTGGGTGCTGTCGTGGCGAAGAGTAAAAAGCCGGATTACTTACCGGTAATACTCTTTTAATGAGTCCGCGACAGCACCCGCTCACTTCCCTCCCTAAAGATATCAATAGTTAAAGTATATCAACCAAATAATGGATAAGAAAGATGTTAAAATAAGAGAACATTGCCTAATCCTTGGCGGTCCTTCTGGTACTCTGAAACGTAAAACTGAGGAGGAAAGGCGGACCGCCCCTTTTATCTTTCCTGTAGGGTTTCCTGTTCCAAATGGGCGGATCCGATACCTCCAGTGGGTGCTGTCGTGGACTCATTAAAAGAGCATTACCGGTAAGTAATCCGGCTTTTCTTGAGGTCGATGCCTCTTCAGTAGGTGCGGGAGCTGTACTAACCCAGAAATTGTCCTCCGGGCGAATGCATTCCCGTAGTGTTTTTCTTCCGCAGAGAGGAATTATTCTGTTGGAGATCGGGAATTGTTGGCTATCAAATTGGCTCTGCAGAAGTGGAGGCATCTTCTAGAAGGAGCTCATCATCAGGTAGTTGTATACACCGATCACAAAAACCTTGCTTACCTCCGAACTGCACAAAGGCTGAATCCTCGTCAAGCCCGCTGGGCTTTGTTTTTTGCTCGTTTTAACTTTGTTCTTCATTTTCGCCCAGCTGACAAAAATGTCAAAGCAGACGCACTTTCCAGAGCCTTTCTACCTCCTGATCAAGAAGAACCGCAGCACATCATTGAACCCTCAAGGTTACTCGCGGTCGCTTCTACTGATCTTGCCCGGCTGCCTCCTGGGAAGACTTTCGTGTCAGCTTCTGAGCGTACTCGTGTCCTTTGGTGGGGTTACTCGTCCAAGTTGGCTGGTCACGCCGGCCAGAGAAAGACTCTGCAACTCATCTCCCGGTACTACTGGTGGCCTGCCATGGCTAAGGACATTCTGGAGTACGTCACAGCCTGTCCTTCCTGTGCTCGTAACAAGACAGCCAAGCATCTACCCGCAGGTAGGCTTCAGCCTCTTCCAATTCCATCTGCTCCCTGCCAACATATCACAATGGACTTCATCACAGATTTCCCAATCTCATCTGGCTGTTCTGCGGTGTGGGTAGTAATGGATCGCTTCACTAAAATGGCTCACTTCATTCCACTACCCGGTCTTCCAACTGCTCCTGAGTTGGCGGACCTGTTCATCCGGCACATCTTCCGTCTCCATGGTTTCCCTCTCCACATCGCGTCCGACAGAGGAGTCCAGTGAACCTCAAGATTCTGGAGAGCAGCTTGTAAACTGGTAAGAATTGAACTGGATTTTTCCTCAGCACATCATCCCCAGTCCAATGGACAAGTGGAGAGGACAAATCAAATCCTGGCTGGATTCCTGCGTCACTTTGTCAATGTCCATCATGACGACTGGGTAGACTTACTGTCCTGGGTCGAATTTTCTTACAACAATCAAGTAAGTGAATCTTCTGGAAAGACTCCCTTTCAGATTGTCTTCGGATTGCAAACCGGAATACCTCTTCCCATCTCTGGATCATCTGGCATTCCAGCTGCCGATACTTTCGCCGAAGATTTTTCTAAGGTCTGGAGGGATACCAAAAGTGCGCTGGAGACAGGCTCCCAGCGTATGAAAAAGGCATGCGGAAAAGAGACGTTTGGATGCACCTATCTTTCGCCCCGGAGACAAGGTATGGCTCTCTTCTAAGTACCTCCGGTTAAATATGCCATCCTACAAATTGGGTCCCTGGTTCATCGGACCATTTGAGATCTTGAGACAGATCAATCCAGTCTCGTACAAGCTGAAGTTGCCCACTTCCCTACGTATGCCTAACTCCTTTCATGTTTCGCTCCTCAAACCAGTAGTTTTGAGTCCCTTCTTTAAGGATCCAGGTACCACTCCTGACCCTGTCTCGGAGGATGATGTTTTTGAGGTAAAACATATCCTGGCCGTCAAAAAAGTAAGGGGTAAGACCTACTACCTGGTGGACTGGAAGGATTTTGGTCCTGAGGAGAGATCTTGGGAGCCTAGGGAGAACATCCAGGCTCCTCTTCTCCTTAAACGGTTCTACGCAGGCTTGAAGAAGAGGGGGTGTAAAGAGGGGGATACTGTTACACCTGGTCCCCATCCTGGCTCTGCGCCCAGGCCTGCCGCTGTTACACCTGGCCCCGTCCTGGCGCTGCGTCCAGGCCTGCTGCTGCTCTCCATTCTGGGCACTCACCTCGAGCCTCTCATGCTGCTGCTCAGCGTTCTGTCCTGCCTCCTCCTCCTGGCGTCCTGTGAGGAGATCTGTAGCTAAGGCTATTAGGGCACGCCCGCCCGCTCTCTTGCCTTCTTAAAGGGGCGGCGTACATTATTAAAAAAATGCAATCAACCAATGGCAGCGCACTGACTGCTATTTCTGGCCTCTCCTCCATAGGGAGAGTGCCGGAGCAACAAGTATTTATCATTGCTACATCCGGTTCTCATGCTAACCTGTCTGTGCTGCATCTGCAGTCTCTGTGCATTGTCTAATGCTCTGTTTCCACAGCATATCAGTATCCTGTGTTACCTGGTTATATCAGCAACCATCTGGGCCTAAGCCATCCCGTTCCGCCTACAGCCATCCGAGTCCAAGGACTGTGTGAAGGTCGCTGGAACCGACTCCTTACCAACTAACCGAATCCAGGACCCTGCGCATTTCAGACTCTGCTGTAACTTTTGTTATCCCTTTTAGTCCCGCTGGGACAGCTGCCACGTTTTCGGGGTCTAACTGGAGGTAGCACCTGTGTCCTCTGGGTATTCCATTCTGGCCCTGCCTGAGGGGCTTTAATACAGGTGCCCGGGGCTCACTAGTCACTCCTCCTTAGGAGCCCCCCGGACCGTGGTCCCGAGGTTCCACTTAAAAAAATAAAAACGAATGTGAACTTCACCATCTCTGCCTCCGCTTCCATTCGTTATAGGATGTAAGCTGGTGAAGTGGAGGCTATAATCTGTGGCCTTAGTGCACAGATCAGTGGAAAGTCTACCAGTGTCTTCCCTTATCACCATGGTGTCCAAAAAGCTGACACTCCTCTCGCTGCTAGTGATAGTGAAAGAGAGGCCCGTCCATGCAGTATTGAGCGTGTCAAAGAAGGTAGGGTCTCCAATGGACTCATCCAAATACAGAATACATCATCGATGTATCACTTCAATATGGAGCAATGAGTTTGAAAAACATGATTGGTGTAAACCACTTCCTCCTCAAAGACCGCCATATAGGTGTTAGCATAGGGAAGCGTCATGTTGGATCCCATGGCTGTACCCCTATTTTGAAGGAAAAAATTGTCTTCAAACATAAAGTAATTCCTCGTCAGGACCACTTTAAGTAATTGTAATACCAAGTCAACAATGTCAGTATGAATGTCTGCTCGGGTGAGTAAACTTTGTACACAATATATGCCTTTATCATGTGGGATTGAAGTGTATAAATACTTTACGTCAAAGGAAGCCAATAATGTTCCTTCAGGTAGAGGACCCAACTCGCTTATTTTTTTAAGAAAATCACCAGTATCTAAGAGAAACGAAGGTGTATTTTTAATCAGAGGTGTAAGGATTTTCTCTATGAACATGGCTATTGGGGACAAGACGGATTGGATGACACAACGGGGCGTCCTGTAGGATACTCCAGATTTTTGTGGACTTTCAGGAGTATGTAAAAAAACAGGAGTTATGGGATGGGATTTTGTTAAAAACCCAACTGTTTTAGCATCAATGACTTTCCGGTGGCAGAAGTCAGTTAGGATATCCTTTATGAGGTCCCAGGTAACTTGTAAAGGATCTTGTTCTAACTTGGTATAGATAGTTCTATCATCAAGTAGGCGGTAAATTTCTTTTACATAGTTGGACTTATCCATCACTACAATGGCTCCGCCTTTGTTGGCGGGTTTAATCATAATACTCTTATCGGATTGTAGTGACTGTAGAGCCTGAAAATCAGATGAATCAAGATTAGGTGGACAATGGAGTTTATGCTTATGGATATCATGTCTCAATTTATTAAAGGATGTATTGACAAAGTCAATAAAAGTCTCTAATGCATGTGATCCACATGGGGGGATAAATGAACTTTTGGAGCGAAGACCAAGACTGGCTGCAGATATGAGACAATGATCAGTTTGAGAGGATGGAGACAAAGGTTCTATTGTACTGTTCTTAGAAAAATGAACTTTTAGTCTTAAGGCCCCGTTACACATAATGATGTCCCAGCGATCCCACCAACGATCCGACATGGATGGGATCGCTGGGACATCATTAGGCTGATCGCTGGTGAGCTGTCACATAGACAGCCCCTCCAGCGATCAGGACCAGCGAGTAAGCTTGTTTCCAATGTAAACAGCGGGTATCCAAGAGCCGCGCGGCTCTTGGATACCGGCTGATTACATTGGAAACCAGCGTCACTGATCGCTGGTCTCTCGCTGCCACATGCAGCATTGCGTGCTGGCCAGCGGGAGACCAACGATCAAAAACGGCCCAGGATGATGGAGCACGATCAGCAATACCCGGCAGGGGGGCCTGTTGCTGATCCATGTCACTGGCGAGATCGCTGTGTGCGACGGGGCCCTAAGAGAGCGATAGAATCTTTGCAGTTCCATGTCCATATTGAACCTATCTAGGTTTTTTCCTTTTTTTTTTTTCTTTCATTTCCTTATTTTCTCTTTTCTTCATTTCATAGTGTCCTACATTCGATTTATTATAACATAATGTGTTGTAGTGCCTCCCCCTGTTCTTCACCGTAGGGATTAAAATTAAATTTCATTATAAGATACCTCATTATATTATGGTGCCCTATATTTTATAAATTACACTACAAAATGCCATAATGCCTTCTATATTTGGACGATAATACACTACAACTCCCTTAACAATGTTTTGAACATAACGGAGCATGTAACTGAGCCTCTGCAATACATATACCACTATTTCCTGTCTGTGGAACACAAATAAGGCGTCTTCCTGTCTTTGGAACGCACGCCACCACAGCTTCCTATTTCTCACATGTGCGCCTAGCACCGCCCCCTCCCTATTTAGCTTCCCTCATTCTGGCTACACACAGCGACGAGACAGGCGGTGGAAGCCGCGTCCTGCGTGTCCATACCCACGAATCACCAATGTTAAGCGCTCTTCACCTATATGCATATGCCCCTAACATATCATAGCGGCGCTGCTGCGGGACACGCAATGATTACTCCTTTTTTCAGTATTACAGGGGCCTTATATACGTTAGCGCACCAACCTAGCATTTGCAGGTAAATGCCTCTTTATAATGATGCACAATTTTCCTTTTCTTTATATGGGGCTTTGATCTATTCATTCCTCTCCCTCTTTGAATATTGCAGGGGCCTGATACAAAGCCTATTCACAGGTAATTAGTGCACCAACCTAGCGTTTGCAGGTAAATGCCTTTTTATAATGATGCGTAATTTTCTTTTTACTTTTATGGGGGTTTGATCTATTCATTCCTCTCCCCCTTTGAATATTGCAAGGGCCTGATAAAAACCGTATTCACATGTAATTATCTCCCTATGACGTGTAGCTACACACTTAAGGCCCTTTTACATTTAGCGATGCACCAGCGATCAGACCCGGTGCATTCCTGGTGCATCGCTAAATGATCGCTAGTGAGCTTTCACACAGAAAGATCTCACAGCGATGCAGCAGCGATACAGCGGACGATACTCACCTTTCACACACAGCGATGAAGACGTCCTCCACGCGTCGCTCGTCGTCACAGCAGGAAGCCGACGATGAGAAATGGAGCCGGACATTCTCGTGCGATCAGCGATAACCCAGCGGGGGAGCCAGTCGGAGGTATCACACATGGCAATATCGCTATAACGTCACAAAATCGTTGACGTTATAGCGATATCGCTATGTGTAAAACCCCCTTTATCCACCATCTTATCTCATGGATCATATTGGTTTATTTAGAAACCGTCTTAATACAGAGAGCCAACACACTTTCTACACTCCACTACACTAATGAATCAACCCCTCTGATTGATTTACATTATTTTACACAGAATTTATACTAGGAGCTGATACAAAGTTTCATTACCTATCCACCAATTTTTAAACAGTCGAGTAGGTCTTTTTCATTTTTTTTTTTTTTTTTCATTTTTTCACTTCTCCATTCTTCCACCTGGTTTGTTAATACATATTTGTATACCTTGTATTGTAATTCTTCTTACTTGAATATGTCGAAATGAAGACATGATTAATAATTTTTTTTCTATGGATTTTTTTCTTGTTGATATTTCATATTGCAGACTGAGGAAGGCCATATAGGCCGAAACGTTGTACAGACTGCATTAATAAAAATTTGTCTTCTGATTAAGGGCATCTTAAGTTGAGTGCCAAGTTATTTTCTGCCCCCTGCCTGACTGCAGGGGCTGAGACCGTTGTAGGTGGCCGCCGCACACAATACTGCGCTTCCCGCACCCATCTGTCCTCAATGCTGCAGACCATATTCACTGCCACTGCATATGGTTCCCGGGACCCTTGCTCCTTTATAAATGTTACTCAGTCCCATTCCTGCAACGGACCATTACAATAAATGGACCAGACGTTCACATATACCTTGTCCCAGTCTCGGCCTCAAGGATGAATCCTTACCTCCGGGTAAGATTAAGGCTATGTGCACATGGTGCGGATTCTGCTGTGGATCCGCAGCGTTTCAGGCCCTGTGGGTCCACAGCAGTTTCTGCTGCATTGTACAGTACCATTGTTTCCAATGGTAAAACCAAAAATGCTGTGCACATGCTGTGGATTTTTCCGTGCCGATTAGCTGCGGGTTACAATCCGCAGCATGTCAATTGTTTGAATCTACTGCGGTTTCAAATCTCCTCCATTGTAGAGGTGTGAAACCGCAGGTCTTTTTGACCTGCGGTTTTTCCAAAATCCATGCAGAAAAATCCACACCACCGAAAACTACGTGTGCACATAGCCTAAAGTATTTGATAAGGCCAAGTGTCATCCGGCCAGACATGGCTCCCTCGCCGGGGTGCCGCAGCTCCTTTAAGATCCAGTGCTCCCGCTGTTTCTTCTATTCGATTATGCTGCTCACCCACTGGGCCTTCTTCCCTCGTGAGAGCCCGGGTTTCATCCAGACAGGTGTTACGGGAGGACGCAGGACCAGGGAAGGTGACGGAGCAGGAGTCGGTGTGGGAACTGAGGTGGGTGCGGGTCTTTCACTCACCGAAGCTGCAGCCAGCTGTGACGGTCCTCCACGGCGGCCCCACGAGCTGGGAACCACGGCCGTGAAGATTCCTCTGTATAGCTTCCAGCTCCTCTATGACCTGCTCCGGCTCCTCGGTGCCCGTGGTGTCTTGACTCCTGGCGATCTGCTTTCCTAGGCGACTGAAGGGGAATCATTCCTCCATCTCTTCCATTCGCCAGCTTCAAGGATGCATGCCCGACTTTGGCTGGAACACTGATCGATCCCAGTCCTGCTGATCGATACTCCCACGGAAGGACATGCTACTGGGCTGCATCAAAGTGGGAAATTTGCTGGATAATGGCGACTCTCCTCCGGAAATGCCATCCTGCTCTTCCGGGTTCCACCCTTTCATGGGTGGAGTTACTGCCTGCTGCTCCACCTGTTTCTCCAGATCCTGCTGCAGGGGTGGGAGATTATTCTTCTGCCGCACCCATCTCGGGTGGGCACTAGTCACTATGGGATGTGGCCTTGGCTCAGGCCACTGCCTCTCCCATCTTCACGCTCTTTTCTGCTTAGGATGCCCACGGTGGGCGGCAAGACTCTCAGATTTCGCACCAATAACTGCCATCTTATTGTCAGTGTTTGGCGCCCTCTTTAAGTCTCTAACGGCTGCCATCTTTGCCATCTTCAAGGCTCCTCTGCTCTTTGTACACAAGGCATCATGATCCTGCCGACCACCAATTCTGTAAGGTGGCCAGGGTAGTAGTCATGGCAATGGGTTGTACTATTCCCACACCCTGGCACCCCACAGATAAAACGCAATGTCCCTTCACACAAGGCTGCCCGAGCTCCCCCTCCTATATCCCTGGCTCTGCACTGCCCTGCCCTTCAACTCCTCCCAGCTGCTAAACCCCTATGTTAACCAACACTCCTATCTATTCTATTCTTTATTTCAAACATATTATAATCCCCTTATGATCATATACTATCTAAGATCCTTTAATAGCCCTAAACCTACACACAGTACCTGACAGACACGACATTACAGTACATAAACACATTACATTTCACATTAATAAACAATGAGGTCCAGCGCGTAATCCTGTTAGCAGCTACCAGGGGAGAGGAGGCACATGAGGGTCCCCACCACCTCCTTACATGGATGCAGTAATTGATGCTAAAGGAACCCTGACCAAGTATTGAGTTGATTTACTGAATATACAGTTCAGTAGGCCAACATTTCGGGTTTTGAAATAATTTTTCAAGCTGGTGTTATAAAGTATTCTAATTTACTGAGATAATGACTTTTGGGTTTTCATAGGCTGTAAGCCATAATCATTATTGATGAGCGAGCATGCTCACCACTACTCGGTACTAGCCCGAGCATCTCACTGCTCAAGATGCTTGAAGCTCCCCAAGTGTTTCCAGGGTTGTTCGGCGGGAGCACGGGTCCCTGCCCTGCATGTTTGGCGCTCTTTAGGGAGCCAATGAACATGCAGGCATTGTCTGCCACACCAGTAATGCCGCAGCTATGTTGGCTTTGGGAATACAGTGATTAGCTGGCCACAGAGCGTTATCAGGTGTTAGGGCTGCGGAACGCACCCAATAATAAAGAGATGGTATAAAGGTGCGTTCGCAGCCCGAGGTCCACCGTGCAGAGATGTTGACTACTGCTCGGTAATGGCGGACGCTATATGACGGTATAATAGACGAACACATGCGGGTTAAAGTCACCCAGTGTGTACAGAGGCGGACTCTGTTGCTTCACAGAATCTCACTATCGAGGAATATAGATGCCGTAGCCTGTTAAGCTCACAGACCACGGTAAAGTGAGCGCTGGTGTCCAGTCACAGGACTCTACGCCAAAGACATAGGGTTAGAGTCTCTCTAGACCCACTAGCGCTCCACGCCACAACTGTGGCACCAGGGAGAGACTGCGATAATAGATTTAGCGCACTACTTGCATGCAGTACAGCTCTGGCGGACGCCTCTAGCCACCCTAACTAGGGCTTGGAAAGCGCACAAATTGCGCATGGTGCTGCACTGGCAGTCGCTGCTAATTTGACGCAGTATACTCGTGCCTAGTGTGGATGGCACAGTCTGGCGCTAGTTAGCTCACACACCCTACTACATGCACAACCAGAGGGTAGGGGATCATAATGAGTCAGTCGCTAGACATTCATACATTCACACACACACACAGGAGTAAAGTTTTATACCAGCGCATGAACCTTTTATCATTGCAGCCTTCGGGGACCTTCCCAGAGGTCCAATTAAAGCAGCAATAGGACCTGAGCATGTGACCTCTGACCTCCAATGAGAGGTCGTCCCACGGGCATGCTCAGTAGGCCGAAAGAAGGACTTAGACCCAAGAGCTGCTCGCTGCTGGCTAGTGCGGGTTGCTATAGCTGAACCAGGGGTGGCAGCAGCAACCAAACTGACAGCACTAACCTAAGCAAGATGCCGGGATCGACGTCTCTGCTGAGCAGCCTCCTCTGCGGTCGAGACTGGATGAGAGATCGCAGAAAGCAAGGCTTTGGATTCCTCCTGTGCAGAGGAGGAAACCCGACGCCTAACATCAGGTCTATATCAAACCTGGTGCCGCCATGCTCGTCACAGTCTACTCCGGAATCAGGCAATGTAGGGAGAGTTGCTGCTGAACTAAGGGGAGATTTGCTTGGTTCTTACTTAGTGTGGGTAAACCATATAATACACACATATTCATCTCAACTAACAGTCCTTCTGAGGACTACTAAAGCTGCATAGATATCAGTGCTAGGCAGGCAGTCAGTGTATGTGGCAGACTGCAGTGCATATAGCAAGAGGGTCCATTCCAGTTCTGTCTGCTGCTGTTGCTATTACAGATATTTGTAGACATAGCCCCAGGTATCAGGGGCCAGGAATAATTTTTTTACAGGCCAGCTATTTCAAACTGTGGTTTGTCCATCACACGGATCAGAGATAAAAAGTGTGCTCAAAATTCAGCCATTTCTGCCCTCCCTTTAAATTTCGTTGCAGTGTGTTAGTGAAGTTATTGACACCAGTTTGCTGGTAAAAACAGTTACCTACAGGCCAGCTATTTAAAACTGTGGTTTGTCCAACACACGGATCACATATAAGTTTGCTCAGAATTCAGCCATTTGTAGTGAACGTGAAAAATATTGCCTTCCATTTAAAATGGGCAAGGTGCATGGCAAGGGATGGGGAACTGGACGTGATGGTGATGGTGCATGCAGAGGCCGAGGCCATGGGCAAGCTGAAATTGTGCCACAACAAACACCCACATCTTCTCGCCTAACCTTCCTGTCCCAATTACTAGGGGACCGCAGCACACTACTATTGAACCCAGAACAGTGTCAAAAGGTTGTTGGTTGGATAGCGGATAATGCTTCCAGCCACTTTGCCACCACCGCCACCACCACCACCACCACCCTGTCTTCCACACAGTCAAGTCTCAGTAGCTGTGAGTCTGGACCACGTATTTCTCACCCTGATCCTCCTTTCTCTCACCATACTGAGTGCTCAGAGACCACTGATCCCACACTTGGACGCTCTGAAGAGCTGATTCTGGCCTCTTGTCCAGTCCACTTGAAGTGGGGCAGGAGAAGATAGCATGTAGCGATGCCCAAATATTTGAGCAGCTGCGATCACATGAAGGCGACGGTGGGAAAGTGTCACAAGAGGTGGGTGATGATGAGACAAATTTACCAGAAAGTCAGGAGGAGGACCAGGGTGCGGATGTGGAAGACGAGGTGGCGGATGATATAGTAACTGACCCAAGTTGGCAGGAGGACATGCAGAGTGAGGACAGCAGCACACAGGGGGAGGGAGGCATAGCACCCCAAGAGGAAGGAAGAAGCATTATCGTGGCCGCAGACAGAAGGCGGGCAACAGTTCCCCGTAACACCAACACGACAGAAGTTGCCAGTCCAACTGTTAGGTCTTCCCTAGTCTGGTTACTTTTTAAAGACTGCCGATAACCCCAAAAAGGCCATTTGCACCACCTGCCAGGCCAGCATCAGCAGGGGTAGCAAAACTACCAGCCTGACCACCACCAGCATGATCAGGCACATGGCAGCAAAGAACCTGACTTTGTGGGCCAAACCCCAGGGTCCAGGAACAGTGTCTGCTTCTTCCGCTGTTGTGCGTGCAAGCCAATCCCCTGTCCATGGTGTATGCGAAGATGCCTCCTGCCCTGCACACACTCAACTAGCACTATCAGCAAACACGTCCACGTCCTGGTCCCAGCGCAGTTGTCCATACCCAAGTCATTGGAACGGAAGCGCAAATACACAGCCAAAGCCCCACAGACCACACTGCTAAATTTACACATTTTGCAACTGCTTGCACTCAAAATGTTGCCTTTTAGGCTCGTGGAGACTGTAGCTTTCTGCAACCTGATGGTGGTGGCTGTCCCTTGGTACTTGGTCCCCAACCACTATTTCTCCCGTGTGGAATCCTTGCATTACACAAGCATGTGTCCCACAACATTAGCCATGCTCTCAACAAAGCAGTTACTGGGAAAGTCCACCTAACCACGGACATGTGGACAAGTGCTTGTGGGCAGGGACGGTACATCTTGCTGATATCACACTGGGTTAAAATAGTGGAAGCTGGGATCCAGTCAGACCTCGGAATGGAACATGTCCTCCCAACGCTGAGGATTGCGGGCCCTACGTCAATCAGGGTTTCCCCCTCAGTCCTGCAGCTCCTCCTCTTCAGCCTCTATCTCCAAAATGACCACATCAGTCACAAGCTGGAAGCACTGTAGCACTGCCTCATCCAAGTGGAAACAGGTTGTGCTGAAGCTAATATGCTTAGGTGATGAACCGCACAATGCTGAAGAGTTGTGGACAGCTCTGAAAGAGCATGCAGATTTGTGGCTGACACCACTGACCCTATGGCCAGGCATGGTCGTGTGTGACAATGGCCGGAACCTGGAGGCGGCTCTGAGGCGAGGTGAGCTCACACACGTACCATGCCTGACCCATGTGCTTAACCTCATGGTTCAGCGGTTTCTCAAAACCTACCCAGAAATGCCGGAGCTGCTTGTCAAAGTACGCTGCCTGTGTGCCCATTTTAGAAAGTCATCTACAGCTTCTGCTGCATTTGCCGTGCTTCAGCAGCATTTGCAGCTTCCAGCTCACCGACTGGTGTGTGATGTCCCCATGCGTTGGAACTCTACACTGCACATGTTGGAAAGTATTTGTGAGCAGAAGAGGGCAGTTGTTGACTACCAGCATCAACAAGGCCGTCGGTATTCAGTTCAGACTCCACACATAAGACCTCAGGAGTAAACATGGATGTCAAACATATGTACCATCCTACAAAACTTCGAGGTCTCCAACAAGATGGTGAACAGCAATGATGCCATAATTAGCATCACTATCCCGCTTCTCTGTGTTCTGAAAATGCTCTCTGCTCACAATCAAAGAGAATGCATTGCAGGCGGAGCATGATGAGATGGAGCAAGGAACCATAGAGGGTAATTACACACAGCCCAGCCTCATCTCATCCCAGCTCTACCCTCGCCTACTGTATTCTCACCCATCCCTTGTAGATTGTGAGCCTTCGTGGGCAGGGTCCTCTCTCCTCCTGTACCAGTTATGACTTGTATTGTTTAACATTATTGTACTTGTTTTTATTATGTATACCCCTCCTTACATGTAAAGCGCCATGGAATAAATGGCGCTATAACAATAAATAATAATAATCCCAACCTGGATTGGGTGATAATCAGGAAGAGGAGGAAGAACAGGAGCTAGTTTCATGTGCTATAGACGGTACTACCTGCACAACTGTCATACTGTCTGTTCAACATGGATGGCCTGTGGACAGGGAGGAGAAGGAGGATGAGAGCATGGTCAGTCGTCCTCTTGGTGAGGACACAGAAGTCTTGCCTGTTAGTAGTCTGGCACGCATGGCAAAGTTTATGTTACGCTGCCTTTCCCGTGACCCTCGCATTCTCAAAATTATGGGTGACAGTCATTACTGGTTGGTGACACTTCTAGACCCATGCTACAAGGATAACTTCCTATCTCTAATTCCCGAGGCGGACAGGTCTACTAAAATGGGGCAGTACCAAAGGGCCCTTATTAAAAAAATTCCCATCTGAAAACGCTGGCGGCAGAGGTCACAGTTTGTTGGACAACCAAGGAGTACAGGCGAGAGAGACACAACTCCAATCCAGCAGAGGCAGGGGAACACTGGCAAAGTTCTGGAAGAGTTTTCTCAGACCCTCCCACAAGGAGTGCAAAGTTTGGAAAGATGCTGAGGGAGTACCTTGCTGACCGTACCAACATCCTCTGTGATTCCTCTGTGCTTTATTATTATTGGGTATCCAAGCTGGACACATGGCATGAACTGGCTTTCTACGCCTTGGAGGTCCTGGCCTGCCCTGCCACTAGCATTTTGTCAGAGCGGGTTTTTAGTGCCACTGGTGGAATTATAAATGATAAGCGCATCCACCTGTCAACTGCAAATGCTGACAGACTGACTCTTATAAAAATGAACAAGGGCTGGATTGCACCAGACTTTTCAACACCACTGAATGATAGCAGGGTAACATAAACTCAAATCCAGTGTCTTTTTTTGGGAGGTCTATTCACAAACACCTCTTCACACCCACACATGGGTATTCGCTTCCTGATTTTGGCTATTTGCTGCTGTCCTCCTCCTTCTCCTTCTCCTCATCCTCCACCACCATATCACCAGGGTGACCATGATCTATGATGTAACACCCACATAATATTTTAAAGGGTGTTTATGATGCCCATAAAAAAAATTTGTTAGACAGTGTGTTCATGTATACCCCCCCAGGGGTAAATGTTTGGGTAAGTGTATGAGCATTACAAGTATAGGAGACCCGCTCCTTTCTAATGGGAACATTCTATTATGAGGCCCTCCTCCACGTCTCTCTTCCAAGGTGCATTGGTGTGCCTCCAAATTTTTGGCAGCCCTTGCATTCACTGCATAGGCAAACACTATGGGAGATCCACTTCCTAATAATGAGAACATTTTTTCATGAGACCCTCTTGTATGTCTCATAAAAGGGGCAATAGGGTTCATCCAAACTTTGGGAGGCCCTTGCAATCATTGCATAGGCAAACACTAATGGAGACCCACTTCCTAATAATGGGAACATTTTTTCATGATGCCCTCCTGCGCGTCTCATCAAAGGGGTTTTGGGGTGCGTCCAAATTTTTGGCAGCCCTTGCATTCACTGCATAGGCAAAAACTATAGGAGATGCACTTCCTAATAATGGGAACATTGTTTTCAGGAGGCCCTCCTGTACACCTCTTTAAAGGGGAATTGGGGCGTGTCAAAACTTTTGGCAGCCCTTGCATTCACTGCATAGGCAAAAACTATAGGAGATGCACTTCCTAATAATGGGAACATTGTTTTCAGGAGGCCCTCCTGTACACCTCTTTAAAGGGGAATTGGGGCGTGTCAAAACTTTTGGCAGCCCTTGCATTCACTGCATAGGCAAACACTATGGGAGACCCACTTTCTAATAATGGGAACACATTTTCATGAGGCCCACCTGTACGTCTCGTCAAAGGGGTATTGGAGTGCGTTCAAATTTTTGGCATCACTGTCACTCACTGCATACACAATAACTATATAGGAGACCAACTGTTTAATAATGGGAACAACAAAGCATAGCCGGCTGATGGCTCTCTAAGAATAGTGAGGGCCGACTTCTGGCCCTTTAAGAATAGTAAAGGCCACCTGATGGCCCTATAAAAAAAAGGCTTTGTGACTTTCAGAGTCCCTCCTTCATAAAGAAACAGGATGTGTCTGATGATATGTCACACACCATATGGCCAGATAAGGTTGTAAAATGTTAAAATGACATTTCCCAATGAATGCATTTGTCTTGGTTGAAAACAATGATAACGTTCAAAAATGCATCCAAAACGCTACGTGTGAACATAGCCCAAGGTGTGGAGGAGCATTTTTTTTGGTTATTTATTTTGCCTTATGTACAAGTCATTAACCTGGAAAGGATGTTCCTTAACATATTTCCCAGAAAAATCCATTTTGGTTTCGTTTTTTATGTTTTATTGTGAGTCTGTAAAAGTGGCGTAAGACTCTGACAACATTGTTCACAGCAGTGACCTGGGAGTCAGAAATGCTTCCAGGGGTCTTCCCCATGCTGTTCACATGTCATTTGAGCACTGTTCTCGTCGATTTCTGCAATTTCTAGTCCCTCTGCAGACTGCCGGGGGGCCGCCGGAAAAATTCTCAAGTTTCCCGTATACTTACATTGGGCTCGTTGCTCGGGTCAAGCACCCGAGCATTCCAATTTGCTCGACCCGAGCAACGAGCACCCAAGCATTTTAGTGCTTGCCCATCACTAATAATCATCAACATTAACAGTAATAAACACATGAAATACATCACTCTGTTTGTAATGACTTTATATATTATACAAGTTTCACTTTTTGTATTGAAGAACTGAAATAAATTAACTTTTTGATGATATTCTAATTTTGTGAGATGCACCAGTAAATTTGTATCTCATGAACCTACAACTTCCATAAGTCTAGCAATGATAAAGAAATGCTGGTAGTTTTTATCAGTCAGTATCAGACTGCAAACGATACAGGAACCACAGTAATGATGAGAGATGGTCAGTATCAACAATTAAACATTTAAATACAGGCACTTTATAGAAGACATCTACTCTGAGTCATTTTTTTCTTTTCATCTCCATCTTGTCCATATGCTATGAAGAACTTTTACATCCACAGCTCTTCTCTGTATACTTTCCTCTTCTTTGTTCTTTAGCAGCAAATCCCAACACGGTGCCCTTAAAAATAAAAATGTTATTAAAATGTCCTCTGGCTAAAGATATCTGACCATACTATGCTATAAATAAGCATTTGCTATTTGAGCTATACGCTATCTGCCCATTTGAATGATAAACACCACACTGTCAGCCATTGTCAGCTATAACTACCATACTGTCGCACCTTATGAACCACAGCCTTTACCATGGTTGTGCTCACTCTACTGTTTCCCTTACACTTTCTATATCTTCTCACTACAGTATACCCACCAGGGTAACTTCTCTCCATACTGTGCCCACACGTCACGCTGCCCCCTCTCCATATAAATTCTGTGCCCTCTCGTCACACCATGCCCTAATACTGTCTACCTACACAGTATGATAGATATCTGGTCCAGAGATGTAGATCTGTGTGTCATCAGCGTAAAGATATCACCTCCCTACTAAACAGAATCCCTCAATGTCTGTCCACTATTTCATTCTTCTTCTCCGCTAGATTTCTGAAACTCAACATGGACAAAACAGAATTCATCATCTTTCCCCCATCTCACGTGACCCCCCCTACGAACCTATCAATTACAGTAAATGACTGCCCACTCTCCCCAGTCCCACAAGCTCGCTGCCTCGGAGTAATCCTTGACGCTGATCTCTCCTTCAAACCACATATCCAAGCCCTTTCCACTTCCTGCCGACTTCAACTCAAAAATATTTCACGAATCCGTTCATTCCTCACCCAAGAATCTGCAAAAACCCTAGTCCATGCCCTCATCATCTCTTGCCTTGACTACTGCAACCTCATGCTCTGTGGCCTCCCCTCAAACACTCTCACACCCCTCCAATCTATTCTAAACTCTGCTGCCCGACTAATCCACCTGTCCCCCCGCTATTCCCCAGCTTCTCCCCTCTGTCAATCCCTTCACTGGCTCCCAATTGCCCAGAGACTCCATTACAAAACCCTAACCATGACATACAAAGCCATCCACAACCTGTCTCCTCCATACATCTGTGACCTCGTCTCCCGGTACTTTCCCGCACGCAACCTCCGATCCTCACAAGATCTCCTTCTCTACTCCCCTCTTACCACAATCGCATACAAGATTTCTCTCGCGCATCACCCCTACTCTGGAACTCTCTACCACAACATATCAGACTCTCACCTACCATCGAAACCTTCAAAAAGAGCCTGAAGACCCACCTCTTCCGACAAGCCTACAACCTGCAGTAACCACCGATCGACCAAACCGCTGCACGACCAGCTCTACCCTCGCCTACTGTATTATCACCCATCCCTTGAAGATTGTGAGCCCTCGCAGGCAGGGTCATCTCTCCTCCTGTACCAGTTATGACTTGTATTGTTTAAGATTATTGTACTTGTTTTTATGTATACTCCTCCTTACATGTAAAGCGCCATGGAATAAATGGCGCTATAACAATAATAATAATAATAATAATAATATCACAGCCTCCCATACAGTATACCACAGTAGCCCCCAATATACACAATGATGTCCACCACAGCCCCCCAGTATACAGTGCCTTGCGAAAGTATTCGGCCCCCTGGAACTTTTCAGTATTTTCCCACCTTTCATGCTTCAAACATAAAGATACCAAATGTTAATTTTTGGTAAAGAATCAACAAGTGGGACACAATTGTGAAGTTGAACAAACTTTATTGGTTATTTTAAATTTTTGTGGAAATTCATAAACTGAAAAGTGGGGCGTGCAATATTATTCGGCTCCTTTAACTTAATACTTTGTTGCGCCACCTTTTGCTACGATTACAGCTGCAAGTCGCTTGGGGTATGTCTCTATCAGTTTGTACATCGAGAGACGGAATTTCTTGCCCATTCTTCCTTGGCAAACAGCTCGAGCTCAGTGAGGTTGGATGGAGATCGTTTGTGAACAGCAGATTTCAGCTCTTTCCACAGATTCTCGATTGGATTCAGATCTGGACTTTGACTTGGTCATTCTAACACCTGGATACGTTTATTTGTGAACCATTCCATTGCAGATTTTGCTTTATGTTTGGGATCATTGTCTTGTTGGAAGACAAATCTCCCTCCCAGTCTCAGATCTTTTGCAGACTCCAACAGGTTTTCTTCAAGGTCCTGTATTTGGCTCATCCATCTTCCCATCAATTTTAACCATCTTTCCTGTCCCTGCTGAAGAAAAGCAGGCCCAAACCATGATGCTGCCACCATCATGTTTGACGGTGGGGATGGTGTGTTCAGGGTGATGAGCTGTGTTGCCTTTACTCCAAACATATCATTTGGCATAGTTGCCAAAAAGTTCGATTTTGGTTTCATCTAACCAGAGCACTTTCTTCCACATGTTTGGTGTGTCTCGCAGGTGGCTTGTTGCAAACTTTAAGCAACACTTTTTATGGATATCTTTGAGAAATGGCTTCATTCTTGCCACTCTTCCATAAAGGCCAGATTTGTGCAGTGTACGACTGATTGTTGTCCTATGGACAGAATGTTCCACCTCAGCTGTAGATCTCTGCAGTTCATCCAGAGTGATCATGGGCCTCTTGGCTGCATCTCTGATCAGTCTTCTCCTTGTTTGTGATGAAAGTTTAGAGGGAGGGACGGGTCTTGGTAGATTTGCAGTGGTATGATACTCCTTCCATTTCAATCTGATCGCTTGCACAGTGCTCCTTGGGATGTTTAAAGTTTTGGAAATCATTCTGTATCCAAATCCGGCTTTAAACATCTCCACAACAGTATCACAGACCTACCTGTTGTGTTCCTTGGTCTTCATGATGCTCTCTGTGCTTCAAACAGAACCCTGAGACTATCACAGAGGAGGTGCATTTATACGGAGACTTGATTATACACAGGTGGATTATATTTATCATCAATAGTCATTTAGGACAACATTGGATCATTCAGAGATCCACAATGAACTTCTGGAGTGAGTTTGCTGCACTGAAAATAAAGGGGCCAAATAATATTGCACGCCCCACTTTTCAGTTTTTGTATTTCAACAAAAATTTAAAATAACCAATAAATTTCGTTCAACTTCACAATTGTGTCCCACTTGTTGTTGATTCTTCACCAAAATTTAACATTTGGTTTCTTTATGTTTGAAGCATGATATGTGGGAAAGGGTTGAAAAGTTCCAGGGGGCCGAATACTTTCCCAAGGCACTGTATAGTATGGTCTGCACCACAGCCCCTCATATATAGTATAATGTTCATCACAAAGTTCTGTATACAGTACAATGTCCTCCACAGTCTCCCATATAATATGATGTCCTCCACACCCCCTCTTTCAATGTTACCACAGCCAGACCCTTATAATATCTCCCATAGCCAACTCCTCATACTGTCCCCACAGCCTGAACCCCCTAATGTCCCCACAACCTGAACCTTGTAATGTCCCCACAGCCTGAACTTCGTAATGTCCACACAGCCAGCACCCTGAATGTCCACACAGCCTGCCCCTCATAATGCCCCCCACAGTTAGCCTTTTGTAATGTCTCCCAAAACCAGCCCCTCATAATTTCCTCACAACCAGCCTTTCATAATGTTGAGACAGACAGCCTCTCTTAATGTCAACACAGGCTGCCCCATATAATGCCCCCACAATCAGCCCCTAATAATGTCCCCACTTACAATCCCTCATAATGTCCCCACATACAGCCCCTCAATGTCTATATAACTAGCCCCTCAATGTCCCTTCAGCCACCTCTTCATAATGCTGACACAGCCAGCCCTTTATATTGTCTCCTCATCCTTTGCCTCATAATGTTTCCCAGCCAGCACATAATAATGTCTCCAATGTCCGCTCATCATAACGTCCACACAGGCAGCCCTTCATATTGTTGCCACATCCAGCCACTCAATGTTCCTCCAGCCAGTCCCTCATAATGCCCCCACAGCCAGCCCCTTTTGTGAAAGTCCCCATTTATTACACCAAAGTAAAATAAGAAAAATTAAAAAACTTATACTCACCTAATTCTAGATTTCTGTCCAGCACTGCTTCATCTCCTCTTCTATGAAATACAGCAGTAGGCATTGAATAGTGTGATGACATCACTACATTGCACTATCCAACATCCCCTGCATGAGTCATCTCCTTCATTGCGTATGCCGGAAATGGACTGTGTTCTGTAGAGCAGGAAGCTGAATACAGGTCCTCTGCTCTGGTCCCTGGCACCGCCCACAGCAATTGTATTCGCGTCTGATAGATGCCAATACAATTGAGTGCAGGGAGGGACCGACAATCGGAGTGCAGAGAGACGGGTGAGTTGCACACAAGAGTGAGGATACGAATAGGCACTAGTGTTGTAGTAGCCATGTAAATGCAAACTATTGCAGCTGCTGAGGAAACCTATTTCTTAGGTTGGTTTCACAATAGCGTTTGGCAGAGCTGCGGAGGGCTGCATAGTTCCTCCGAGAAGCTCTGCCCACTGCTGCACCTCCTCCATTCAGCTCCACCTACGTCTGCATGCGGCCTGCATACCTATCTTTAACATTGGATATGCAGGCCATGCAGATGTATGCGGATGCTTCCGCATGTGTCGTTTTGACGCTGTGGCGACCTGCGTCGAACGCAACATGTTGCAAATGGTTGCAGTCACCGAAGCATCACAACAAAGTCAATGTTAAAGATAGGTACGCAGGCCGCATGCAGACGTAGGTGGAGCTTCACAGCACTCCACAGCTCTGCCGAACGCTAGTGTGAAACTAGCCTTAATGGTGATACAGTGGCCAACAATGCAATAAATATCCAAGAGAAAAAATATGAAAGGCAGCACTCATCAGTTTCCTCTGTGATCAATCAAGTGGTAGTGCGGCGTCTGAGGGGATACATGCAGGGAGACAGGCGGACGATGGTTGTTTTACGCTCATGTAGCGCTTCTATAGGTCCAATCTAAAATCATATATGATCACTTCCTCTTATAGGAGGTTAAGCACAGACATTAACATATATTTACATATCCACATGGAAGGAAAGAAGACCATAGCACTCACCGATCCAGGTGAAAAAGTCCGACTTACCGGTTGAAGTGCTAGTAGGCACGAAACGGCCGTCGTCAGACTTTACTCACTCCTCCCTCCAGCCTCCCAGCCATGAAGTTTTAATGTGGATTGCTAAATAAAGCGGACTTTTTCACCTGGATCGGTGAGTGCTATGGTCTTCTTTCCTTCCATGTAGATTCATACATTGTGTTTTCTGTACCAGCACCCGAGATCACAGGGTTCAGCCTCTATTAGCAGTATGGATATGACAGCTTTATATCGGCAGTAGTTTTGGCAGTGCTAACTGGCTTTTTTCTCACACGTTGATATATTTACATATGCAACAACTCGGATGCAACATACTTACAAAAAAATGGACATGTCTAGTTTTTCATTTAAGCCTATGGGGCACTGTACTTCAGCATTTAATTCTCTCTGACTAAAAATAGACGATTATGATCCCCTCCTTGTATGGGGTATTTGACGTTTTCTAATTCTGTAAATTGCAATAAGTATGGATAGGCATTATGGCATTGCTGCAAGAATCTAACTAACCTAGGTGACCCTTTTCCTGATGTAATGGATTTAAAATGTTCTGTAAATCTGATGAATAATGGGCAAATTGTTTTCCCTATATAAAAAAATTGCAAAGGCAAAATATAATATAAACTACATATTTTGTGCAGCATGAAATGAAGTCTTTGACATAGTGAATGTATAGGACCTACTTTTTTAAATTTCCCTGTAGTATGTAGATTACAGAAGGAACAATTCCTGCATTTAAAGTTTCCTACTAATTTATGTTTATCCAGCCAAATGCTTTTTTTTCTCTGATAGAAACCTTTTGTGCGTTAGGATGTCCCTAAATTTTTTACTTCTCTATGAAATTAGGGTTTTTTTTAATACATCTTACAGGTCTAAATCACTAGATACCAGTTTTTCCTGATAGCGTTTTGCATCAAGCTTGTATTCGCATTATGTGTTTGCCTTTGTTTTTAAACTAATTCCTCTTTTATTTTTTCATATGCTTTATTTTGTGCTTCCATCAAAAGAGAAGGAAGGTATTCGCATTTTAATAATCTGTCAGTTAATTCCTCTGCTTGTTTTAGAAAGTTTTCATTTTTGCTGTTGATTTTTCTTAACCTAAGATATTGGCTATATGGTATTTTTTTAGTGTGTTGCAGGTGTGCACTGTTGAAGTCTAACAGCATGTTAGTTGCTGTACTTTTTCTTAATGTTTTTGTGTTGATACTTCCTTCAGCTATGTTGATTTTAGCATCTAAGAATTCAAATGAATTTTTCTCAAACATCGAGGTAAATTATTGTTGAAATTGTTGTTCTGTTCCATCCCAAATGTAGATGATATTTTTATTATTTGGGCAAACCAGCCTTCAGCCGTCTGGGGCTACTACCGGCCCACCTGGCCTTGAGGGTATCTTAACCAGTCCCTCTGATTCCTTTTAGGAAAAACACACAGGCCTTCTGGCCATGAAAGTACCAACAGTGTTTGTAAAAATAACAAAGACGAGGCACCTTAAACTTTGTTTCCCGAGACTCAACTGGTCTACAGCCTTTAAATAGGGGTTCCTTGTAACTCGACCCCTCAAAATAGCCCGCTGGACCAACCGAGTAACTGCAACTGCCCAGAGAGCACCTTGGTCACTACTCAGGTGTCTCCAGGAATTTCTCCATCTTTTTCCAGAGTCCCCTCGGGCAGAACCAAGCCACTTCCAGATGAAGTCATACTGGAACATCTGCATCAGGCTCCCTGAGTGAAATAAAGGACCAAAGTCATTCCTGGAGCTCATCTACCATCTTCCTCCCCTCAGCATACTACTGCTCAATGCTTCTGAGGAATTCACAGCAGCTTCTTTGGGTTGACAGCTGAGCATAATGCAATAGTTGCTGGCCTATGTCCGGCCTTACTGAACGTGATGGAGCTTAGGCTTGCCTACCTTCTACAGTGGGCTCCACCTTGTTGTGTCCCACAAATGGGAACAACCTGTAATGTATATTCTCTGTGTTGAGTTTTTTCCTCCAATCAGCAAAATTCCCTGTTGATGCTAGGTAGAATTAGACTGTGTGAAGATTGTCCCTATGTCCCTCCCGTAGTTGAGCTCTGTATTAAGTTGCTCCTCCCTTCTTCTTCAGTTTAGCCTACAGCAGCCATTACACAAGACGCATGTGTACTCCCCTGTACAGATAACTTTTTACCTACTGTTCTTTGTAAACTAATACAAGATTTTGGAAGAAAACAGCATCGTTTGTCATCATGTTTCTACCGTTGCAGTGGCGGTGGAGTTAAAACTATCTGCGGTCACCTGGTGGTGTGAGTACGAGTTATACAATTATCTGAAGAACGTGAAAATTAGAATGCTTGGAATTTGCAGCCATTAGGAAGAGGTAGAATACACCTCTTCTTGGTGATCTGGAGTGGAAATGGACTCTCCAGTCCCCCGAGTACTATACACTTCATGTCTCCCTTCAGGTTGAACCACAATAACTGGAGATGGTAGTATCTCCAGAACTACTTGATGGCAGTAATCAGGTCCCCAGGGCAGACAAAAGACTCCAAATCCCCGCCAGAATTCGTCCACTGCATACGGGTCCCCATATTTACTGTCACCGCTCATGTCCTCCATTTCCTCATCGTCACCTCCAATGTTTATGTAGGCTGTGCTCTTGCCTCACGATTACTGTGTGTCATCACAACTGATGTCTTCTCCAGCTCCTTACCTCTCATGTGCTGGGGCAAAAATTGCGCCGTCGCTCTCTGACTACGTGCTTCCTAAGCGTCCGACTCCCCTTCTTTCTGGGCTGGGCTCCCGACAGGAGCACTGCTTCACACTTCACTCTTGGCAGCTTCATCTTCAGCCGTGCCCCCTTACATCGCAATCTGACACACTGCGCCAGGCCCTCCTCTGGAACGTACCTCTCATTCCTGGCTGAACTCTGATTGCTGGGCCCATCCCTCTTCGGGCTGTTATTCGTGTGGGCTGAACACCTTTTTGCGCTTTAGGGTCACTGTCCACACCCATGATAGGTGGGTTTTTCATTTTTTCACTGCCTCCGTCACCATCTTGGAATCCATGCTTTGGCCACCATTTTGGGCTGAATATATTCTGGCGCTCTTCCATCTTCACCATGTGCCATATTTTCCACGCTTTCTTTGTGCGAGACGCTCACATCCCGCCAGCTGCGCCAAATGTAAGATGCCCAAGCGAGGCAGTCATGGGCAAGCGTCCGTTCCCACTTGCTTTTGCATCCTACAGACAATTGTGGGTCTTGACTGCGTGTTAGTGTTGTGAGGGCCTTTTGCCCGTACAGGCTGCTGGTAGCTAATGGTATTGGCTGTCCAGGACTACAAGTTCCACAGATTGGTAAAGGAGACTTCTGTTCAAAGATGGGAACTTTACTGAACTTGATGAGGGTTATATTCAAGGGATAGTGAGTACAGTTTTAAGCACTTTTCATTAACAGGAAGAAACCTTTTAACTGACAATGTTTCCTTCCACTGTAGTCTGCTCCAGGGCTGGTATAACACACTGCACTATTTTGCTCTACTTCATCACAGTCTAGCTTGTCGCCACTGTACTGTTCAGCAAGTTTTTCTACACTAAATCAGGGGCTCAGCATCCTATCTCTATAGACACCCTGGATCTACCGCTCAGGACTCTCACTAGTCCCACAGTCTCAGTCCTCTTTAGGTCTGTATTTTCAACGTTTATCAAGCTCAAGGCTTCTCGTCCTATCCAAGGACCCCTTTAAGGTAGAAGGCCACTCTGCCTCTTCTGTCAGTTCCTAGTCACTCTATCTCATTGTCTTGTCATCTCCTTTGCTGTAGTTCAACCAAACGGCAGCACTGCACACTTGTCACTTCTTCAGACTCTAACTCCTCTCTGACTAACTTCAGGAAGCAGGCCACTTGTTCTAGCACTTAGGGTATGTGCACATGTTGCGGATTTGGCTTCGAATTTTTCCGCGCTGATTTGGCTGAATCCGCAGGTAAAATGACCTGCGTTTTACCTGCGGATTTAGTGCAGATTTACTGCGGATTTTCTGCAGATTTTGTGTGGATTTCACCCGTGTTTTTACACCTGCGGATTCCATTAATGGAATAGGTGTAAAAATGCTGCAGATTCTGCACAAAGAAGTGACATGCTGTGGAAAATAAACCGCAGCATATCCGCGCGGAATTTTCCGCAGCATGAGCACAGCGGATTTGGTTTTCCATAGGTTTACATGGTACTGTACACCGCATGGAAAACTGCTGCGGATCCGCAGCCAAATCTGCAATGTGTGCACATACCCTAAGCCTCCAGTGTCTGTTGCTGGGGAAATCCCTTCACCTACATTCTATGCAAACACTACCTTATGTTCTAAGTCATAACCTATGTCTTTCATGCAGTAGCATAGCTACCGGGGGGGGCAGAGGGGGTGGTGGCCCCGTGCCCCGCGCTCTGAGGGGGCCCACCCGTATTTACGCTACTGTTACATTCTGCAGCAGAGCAGGGAGAATCGATCATCTCCCTGCTCTGCCGCTATGCTCTCTTCTCTGCCACAGGACCTGTGATGAGGTCACAGGAGGGGAGGAGTCGAGGTCACATGATCAGGGGCCTCAGTGTATGCAGGACTCTGCGGTGCTGGTTGTCATGGTGCTGGATGAGGGGAAGTTTGTGTGGGGTCAGGAGCGGTTTACAGGGTGGATGTAGCAGAGCTGTGTGTGTACGAGGTGTACGGAGCAGAGCCGTGTGTGTACGAGGTGTACGGAGCAGAGCCGCGTGTGTGTACGAGGTGTACGGAGAACAGCGTGTGTGTACAAGGTGTACAGAGCAGGGCTGTGTGTGTACGAGGTGTACGGAGTGGAGCCGTGGGTGTACGGAGCGGAGCCGTGTGTGTATGAGCGAAATGTACAGAGCAGAGCTGTGTGTAACATAGTAACATAGTTATTAAGGTTGAAGGGAGACTTTAAGTCCATCTAGTTCAACCCATATCCTATCCTAACTTGCCCTAACATGTTGATCCAGAGGAAGGCAAAAAAAAACCCATGTGGCAAACAGTAAGCTTCACATTGGGGAAAAAATTTCCTTCCCGATTCCACATACGGCAATCAGACTAGCTGTGTGTGTATGAGGTGTACGGAGTGGAGCCACATGTGTATGAGGTAAGTAAAAAGCAAAAGTGCATTTAAATCATACAGAGTTCTAGTAATACTGTATTTGATCAAACATAGCATAAAAGCCGTCCCACCATCGACAAGGTGACTCTGTGGTCGGGGCGGTCTTACACTGTCTAGTATTACTAACCTTATCATGTGTCAAAGTTGACGTCTGTGTGAATGAGGGGGGAAAAGGAACGGGTCCCAACCAGTGGACACCAATCAGGGGAAGCCTTTAAATACAATTTCCAGCTCAGGAGAGGGAGGCCACACCCCAGCTTGCACAGAATGCAAAAATACTGTATTTGATCAAATACAGTATTACTAAGAACTCTGTATGATTTAAATGCACTTTTGCTTTTTACTTATTTAATTATAGCAGGGTTTTTTTCATTTTGTCTTTTGTAGGTTTTGTATGCTTTTTGGCCATGTGAACATGCATTTATATGCTGCATGTGTACCAACTCAAACCAAGCTCAATTTTTGTGTTTTTTCTTTGTATTTTTGCATTCTGTGCAAGCTGGGGTGTGGCCTCCCTCTCCTGAGCTGGAAATTGTATTTAAAGGCTTCCCCTGACTGGTGTCCACTGGTTGGGACACGGTCCTTGTCTGCCCTTATTCACACAGACGTCAACTTTGACACATGATAAGGTTATTAATACTAGACAGTGTAGGACTGCCCCGACCACAGAGTCACCTTGTCGATGGTGGGATGGCTTGTATGCTATGTTTGATCAAATACAGTATTACTAAGAACTCTGTATGATTTAAATGCACTTTTGCTTTTTACTTATTTAATTATAGCAGGGTTTTTTCAATTTGTCTTTTGTAGGTTTTGTATTCTTTTTGGCCATGTGAACATGCATTTATATGCTGCATGTGTACCAACTCAAACCAAGCTCAATTTTTGTGTTTTTTTCTTTTTTTTTTTTTTAAATGTGTATGAGGTGTACGGAATGGAGCCATGTGTGTATGAGGTGTACGGAGCGGAGCCGTGTGTGTACGAGGTGTACGGAGTGGAGCCGTGTGTGTACGAGGTGTACGGAGCCGTTTGTGTATGAGAGAGATGTACAGAGCAGAGCTGTGTGTGTACGAGGTGTACGGAGCAGAGCCACATGTGTACGAGGTGTACGGAGCGGAGCCGCGTGTGTACGAGGTGTAGAGGTGTACGGAGTGGAGCTGCATGTGTACGAGGTGTGCGGAGCTGCGTGTGTACGGAGCGAAGACGCATGTGTACGAGGTGTACGGAGCGGAGCCACATGTGTACGAGGTGTACGGAGTGGAGCTGCATGTGTACGAGGTGTGCGGAGCGGATCTGTGTGTATGAGGTGTACAGAGCGGAACCGCGTGTGTACAAGGTGTACAGAGCAGAGCCGCATGTGTGCGATGTTTACGGAGTGAAGCCATGTGTGTACTGAGTGGAGCCGTGTGTGTGCGTGGTGTACGGAGCGGAGCTGTGTGTACGAGGCATAGAAAGCAGAACCGTGTGTGTATGAGGTGTGCGGAGCTATGTTTGTACAAGGTGTATGGTGGGGAGCATTCATACCTCCCAACCGTCTCGATTTTGAGAGAGTCTGCCCCGGTCGGGAGCTTACTTTTCCCGCGGATACAGTAGTACTCGGCAGAGCCCCGAGGTGCACTTTAAAACTCGCACGTGATATTCCACCAGAAGTGACGTGCTGGAAGCTGACCGGAAATGAGGTAACTTCGGGAGGAGATTGTAACAGAACCATGGAGGCACGTCAGGGAATGCTTCAGATCCATCACCATGTCCTCCTCCGACAGCAGGATTGCCTTGGAATCGGTGATGCCGACCATGTGAGCGGATCATGATATGTCCTGCATCGGGAGGCTCAAGTGGGCACTACAATGGGAGCTGGGCTACTATAGAATCTTTCTTTCTCTATCTGTTTCTTTCTCTCTCTCTGGTCTTTCTTTCTCTCTGTTCTTTCTTTCTCTCTCTGTTCTTTCTTCCTCTCTCTAATCCTTTTTTCTTCTCTCTCTCTGTTCTTTCTTTCCTTCCCCTATTCCTTTCTCTCTCTCTCTCTGTTATTTCTTTTGCTCTGTTCTTTCTTTCCCCTCTTTCTTTCTCTCTAATCTCCTTTCTCTCTCTCTGTTCTTTCTTTCTCGCTCTCTGTTATTTTTCTCTCTCTGCTATTTCTTTCTCTCTGTTCTTTCATTCTCTCTCTGTTCTTTATTTCCTTTTTTTCTCTCTCTGTTCTTTCTTTCTTTCTCTATAATGTAGCCCCCTTCATATGGTATAATACAGCCCCTCCAAAGAATATAATGTAGCCCCTTCAGAATATAATGCAGCCCCCCTCATAGGATATCATGCTGCCCTCCCTTATATGGGGTATCATACTGCCCCTTCATGCGGGGTATCATGCTGCCCCCTCCTCATATGGGGTATCATACTACCCCCCATCATACGGGTATCATGCTGCCCCCCCTCATGTGGGGTATCATGATGCCCCGTATGATACGGGGTATCATGATGCCCCGTATGATACGGGGTATCATGCTGCCCCATCATACGGGGTATCATGCTGCCCCCTCCTCATACAGGGTATCATACTACCCCCCATCATACGGGGTATCATACTACCCCCCATCATACGGGGTATCATGCTGCCCCCTCATATGGGTATCATGCTGCCCCCCCATATGCGGTATCATAATCATGCAACCAGGACTCACTATTTAATTAAAAAAAACTATACTCACCTCTCCTCCACGCTCCCACGCTGATTTCAGCGGCGGCTCTGCTCTGATGTCAGGATGTCTGTTTCTTATGGTGGAGTCATGAACATTGACCCTAACTGAGGCAAGGGAGGGCTCAGTTCTTTGCATGTTGTTGTGGAGTCTTTTGTGACCTCTTGGATGAGTTGTCACTGCGCTTTTGTTGTCATTTTGGTCACTGTGCACTCCTGAGAAGGTTCACCACTGTTCCATATTTTCAGCATTTGTGGATAATGGCTCTCACTGTGGTTCGCTGGAGTTCCAAAGCTTGAGAAATGGCTTTATAATCTTTTCCGGACTGATAGATCTAAATTACTTTGTTTGTCATATGTTCGAGAATTTCTTTGGATCGCTGCATGATGTCTAGCTTTTGAGCTTCTTTTGGTCTACTTGACTTTGTCAGGCAGGTTCTAGTTAAGTGATTTATTGATTGATAACAGGTGCAGCAGTAATCAGGCCTGCATGTGGCTAGGGAATTTGAACTCAGCTTCCAAAACGTGATAACTGACAGTTGATTTTTTTTTTTTGGGGGGGGGGTTGATAACTTTTTCACACATCGCCCTGTAGGTTTTGATTTCTTTTCCCTTAATAATAAAGACATTACTTTAAAAACTGCATTTTGTATTTACTTGTGTTATCTTTGTCTAATATTTAAATTTGTTTGGTTATATGAAATACTTAAAGGGGATCTGTCACCCCATTTTTGGCCTATCAGCTGCGGCCACTGCCATCTGGGGCTTATCTACAGCATTCTGTAATGCTGTAGATAAGACCCCAATGTAACCTGAAAGATAAGAAAAAAGAGTTAGATTATACGCACCCCAGCGTTCGGTCCGGTCCGATGGGTGTCGCCATCCGATCCGGCGCCTCCCATCTTCATACAATGATGTACTCCTCCTTGCTTCTCCCTCGGCTCCTGCAGAGGCGTACTTTCTCTGCCCTATTGAGGGCAGAGCAGAGTACTGCAGTGCGCAGGTGCTGGAGCTCTCTGACCTTTCCCGGCGCTTGCGCACTGCAGTAATTTACTCTGCCCTCAACAGGGCAGATAAAGTACGCGTGTGCAGGAGCCAAGGGAGAAGCAAGAAGGATGTCATCGTATGAAGATGGGAGGCGCCGGACCGGACCTCAACACCCACCGCACCCGACTCCGCCCCCCGGTGAGTATAATCTAACGTGTTTTTCTTATCTTTCAGGTTTCATCAGGGGCTTATCTACAGCTTTACAGAATGCTGTAGATAAGCCTCTGATGGCTGTGGCCGCAGCTGATATGCCGAAAATTAGGCGACAGATTCCCTTTAAGTGTGACAAACATGCAAAATAATATGAAATCAGGAAGGGGCAAACACTTTTTCACACAACTGTGCATGATAGTCAAAACAGATGCACTTCTGTATAATTACTATCCTACTCCCCATATACATTTGAGCACTTTTTGCTACTACACCAAGTTGTCAAACGTAGGTCACACTGCCATAGAAGAGAAAGAAGGAGGGAGGAAATAAGGAAGAATGCTGTCATGGGTTCTGGAAAGTCCAATTACCTGTAAGTAATTATCATTTTTCCTTTCCCCATGTCAGCACCATGTAGAAAGATTATAGAGGAATCCCCCAAGGGTGGGACCACTGCTTGCAGAACTTTAATCTCAAAAGCAAGATTTGCAGAACCCAAGTCCAACCTACAGTGCCTAAAAAAGATGGATGAGGAAGACCACATAGCTGCCATTCAAATCTGCTCGATAGAGGTGTTGGGCCCTACTGCCCAAGGTGTTCTGTAGATGTAGCCATGGTGGAGTGCACATTTAAGTTTCCAAGGGAGACAGGCCACTTGAGGTGTGCAAAAGGGAATTCCTGTTTTGACCCATCTAGCTAGACCCCCTTTGGTTGCTGCCTGGCCTCTGACGGGATCCTGAAACAGAACAAATAGGGAAGAAGATTTCCTAAAATTAGCTGCTGACTATGCACTGCAGAAGGCATCTCCTGAAATCTAAGTGTGTGGAACTCCTTTTTACTTTCATTCTTGGGGTTGCTGTAGAATGAGGATAATACTATTTTTTGGGTCCTGTGAAAAGCTGAGGACACCATAGGGAGGAAGGTCGGGTCAGGTCTCAAAATTACTCTGGGAGGAAGCTTGTGAAAGGTTGGTTCACTGAAAGAGCCTGCCCAATCCTTCTAGCTGATGTAAGAGTTAGCAAGAGAGATTAGTGCCATGATTGGGCATTCTGGTAATAGTTCAAACGGGACCCTCATCAGGGCCAGCAGGACTAAATTGAAGTTTCAAGTTGGGGTACGTAGCAGAGGCAGTACGCTGGACAGACCTACTGCTTTAATTAATTTTATTACCCAGGGGTGATCTGCTATCCTGCTGTTAAAGTGGAGTCCCAGGGCTGTAACTTGGACTTTAATCCCGTGGTCGGTGCTCATAGCAAGTGAGCATTTCTGCTACAAACAGGCAATCTGATCATCACCTGGGTGTAGCAGAGGCGATTGAAGTATTGCAGCTTCTAGTCTCCCATGGAGACTATTGAAGCATGCAAAAAGTAAAAAAAATAAATAAAAGTTCAAATCACTCCCTTTTCGCCACATTCAAAATAAAACAATAAATCAAATATACACATATTTGGAATCACCGTGTTCAGAATCACCCAATTTATCAATATAAAAAAAAAATTACCCCGATCGCTAAACGGCGTAATGAGAAAAAAATTAAAAACGCCAGAATTAGGGTTTTTGGTAGCCACTACATTGCGATAAAATGCAATAATGAATGATTGCATCTACAACAAAATGGTATCAATAAAAACATCAGCTCAGAATGCAAAAAATAAGCTCTACCCAGCCCCAGATCACGAAAAAATGGAGATGCTACAGGTCTTGGAAAATGGTGCCATTTTTTTTAACAAATTTTGGATTTTTTTTCACCACTTACCGTAAATAAAAAATAAACTAGATTAGTTTTTTGTCTGTGAACTTGTAATGACCTGGAGAATCATATTGGCAGGTCAATTTTAGCATTTAGTGAACAAGGTAGAAAAAACACAAATGTGGAATTGCACTTTTTTTTTTTTTTTGCAATTTCACCAACACTTGGAATTTTTTTCCCAGTTTCCAGTACATGATATATTAAAACCAATGGTGTAGTTCAAAAGTACAACTTGTCCCGCAAAAAACAAGACCTCACCTAAAAAAGTTATGGCTCTGGGAAGAAGGGGAGCAAAAAACAGAAATTCAAAAACTGAAATACGCCTGGTCATTATGAGGTTAAGGGTGTTTGCCTTAATACCCCTTTCAAGCCCCTTCTGCAGGATATCTAACATTTTTGGCAAGGGAACTGGGTTATCTTTAAATGGATCTAGCCCTGAAAAAATTTGAAATTTGTTCCAAACTCTACCATAAATATTAGTTATTATCGTATGTGAGAATTACATACTTTCCTTACATTGACCAAGTGAGACATTATAGCACCACCAAGTGGAAAATGGGACAATATGCATGAACTTTCTAACTGAATGCAGGCACCAACTAATCTGCTCATCCTATGGCCATATTCACACATCCGTGTGAGTGTAATCATAAAATAATGGAACGATTTATTTCTTAGTTTTCATCCAAGTCCCATCAGTTTTTTCTCATACCTTTATTTCCACTGAAGCAGTAGACTTAGACTGACTAAACATTTTTTTTATCCATTGACTATGTATGGCCACGTTCACACGATCAGTGTTTGGTGAGTATTTTACCTCAGTATTTGTAAGCCATACCAGGAGTGGGTGATAAATCCAGAAGTGGTGACGTGTTTCTATTATACTTTTCCTCTGATTGTTCCACTCCTGGTTTGGGCTGACAAACACTGAGGTCAAATACTGACAAATACTGACTGTGTGAACGTGGCCTTACAAAGAGTGAGGTAAAATACTGATCAAATACTGACGGCGTGAACGTGGCCTATCAGTTTAAAACGGATGACACTTGGATAGGGCTCTGAAATGCACAGTCTGTCTTCCTAGTTTCATCTGTGCATCACAAATCCCCATAGACTATAATGGCTGTCTGATCCAAAACTGATGAGTCTCACAGCCTGGATACATGGATCAGTTTTTAAAACTGATGTGTGTAGGGCTCAAAGAAACTATGGGTCAGTGTGGAGAGGGGCAGTGTGGAGGGAATCTTATGGAAAGGGGCAGTGTGTGGGGAATATTATGGAGAGGAGCTGTGTGGGGGGACATTACCCCCCACACACATACACACACAGCTCCTCTCCATAATAGGGACAGTGTGGTGGGGACATTAGAGAGAGAGGTAGTGTTGGGGGGATATTACGGAGAAGGGCATTGGGAGGGGCATTGTGGAGATGGGCAGTGCGGGAGAATATTATGGAAAAGGGCAGTGTGGGGGGGAATATTAAGAAGGGGTGCAGTGTTGGGGACTACTATGGAGAAGGGCAGTGAGAGAGGGATATTATGTGCAGGAAACAGTGAGGGGCAATTATTTATTCAAGGGCTCATCATGGCAGATATTTTTGTTTATGGGGCATTATAATAATACTTTTGTTTTTAGGGGTGGCATTTTGGGAAGTGTTGCTGAAGGCCAAGAAGAGGAAAGTCTGCAGAGAGGAGTTCTGGGCATGAAATCTCATCATGGTGTCTGTACGACGTGGAGACGAAAGGGATAGGAACGACTGTAATCAGAGAAAATGTCACCTATAAGGTACTTGGGTGTAAATGTATATTTGTGATACTGCCTCCATCTTATCAGTGCTGTGGTTCCTACATAGACTGAAGTCTGACGATGGCTGGTAATAACAGCTTCAAATATCTCATTATTGTTAAGGACTTGCTGGGTGTTGTAGGTGTACATGATACAAGTGGGGGTGACCTGACATTGCAGTTGATCACTGCACTAAGCTTGGTGATTTATTCCTGTACTGATGGTGCTTCTGGCGCTGCTTTTTTGTATTGATGGTGGTTCTGATTATGTAGCAATCCATAATATGATTCATGTTAAAACTGAAAAATCCTTATGAGGAGGATTTGGTTGAGTTTCTGCTCCAAAAACGCAATGTAAGTTTTGTGTATTTACAGTGATTTTTTTAGAGCATAAACTCTCCAAATTCTTCTCAAATACTCAAAACTTGGTTCTTCTGATGTATTCATGTGAATAAACCTTTAAATATTTTTACAAAACGAATACCCTCAAAAAACATATTAATTCATACTGTGCAAGTGCACATGAAGACCCCAAAATTATAAGGTAGGGCGACTCAAAGAAAACTGAAAAAAGAGGAGAAACCTGAGTCCAGAACTACGTGCAAGTAAATATCTTTATTAAGAGGCAAGGAGAGGGGAACAAGTTCATGGGTACAGAGATTAAAATGAGGTACAGAACCAGTGTCAGATATAGCCGGATACAAAATGAAATTCCTGTGCAGCACTATCAATAGCTCCAGAGGGTAGATGGAAGAAGATGACTGTTTTCTTAATAACCGTAACAAGAGGCGAAACAATAAATATATATAAGTAACAATGACGGAACAAGTCTCTCTAACATACCATAGCATGATGTGGGAGTGTAATACTCCTAGGTAAAACCGAGAGCAAGACCATCTGATGAAACTATGGCACACTTGCCCCATAAGAGAGCAATAAAGATTATATCATACCCATCATATCAGCCAGAGAAAGAGAGAAAGTGCTGCTGTCCAGGGAGACCCCAATGCGCATTTCGCGGTGAAACCGCTTCCTCAGGGGGCGTGGCTAACACAGTGACATGGGTAAGACGATCCAACCGCAACAAAGAAAGTTGCGTCTGCGCAATAGGAGGGAGACTGTACCAACGCCCTCACTGCCCCAACAGGAAGTGACACCGTGGAGGGGACTGCTGGGGCCTAACCGTCACCGAGCAACGGGGCACGCCAGATGAGGCAGGAAGGGTGAGGAAAAAAAAATCACACTCCACGGCGCTCACATAAGAAGGTGGATCGTAATAAAAGAACCACAATGTACACTCACTGGCCACTTTATTAGGTACACCATGCTAGTAACGGGTTGGACCCCCTTTTGCCTTCAGAACTGCCTCAATTCTTCGTGGCAGAGATTCAACAAGGTGCTGGAAGCATTCCTCAGAGATTTTGGACCATATTGACATGATGGCATCACACAGTTGGCGCAGATTTGTCGGCTGCACATCCCTGATGCGAATCTCCCGTTCCACCACATCCCAAAGATGCTCTATTGGATTGAGATCTGGTGACTGAGGAGGCCATTTGAGTACAGTGAACTCATTGTCATGTTCAAGAAACCAATCTGAGATGATTCGAGCTTTATGACATGGCGCATTATCCTGCTGAAAGTAGCCATCAGATGTTGGGTACATTGTGGTCATAAAGGGATGGACATGGTCAGCAACAATACTCAGGTAGGCTGTGGCGTTGCAACGATGCTCAATTGGTACCAAGGGGCCCAAAGAGTGCCAAGAAAAAATTCCCCACACCATGACACCACCACCACCAGCCTGAACCGTTGATACAAGGCAGGATGGATCCATGCTTTCATGTTGTTTACGCCAAATTCTGACCCTACCATCCGAATGTCGCAGCAGAAATCGAGACTCATCAGACCAGGCAACGTTTTTCCAATCTTCTACTGTCCAATTTCGATGAGCTTGTGCAAATTGTAGCCTCAGTTTCCTGTTCTTAGCTGAGAGGAGTGGTACCCGGTGTGGTCTTCTGCTGCTGTAGCCCATCTGCCTCAAAGTTCGACGCACTGTGCGTTCAGAGATGCTCTTCTGCCTACCTTGGTTGTAACGGGTGGCAATTTGAGTCACTGTTGCCTTTCTATCAGCTCGAACCAGTATGCCCATTCTCCTCTGACCTCTGGCATGAACAAGGCATTTCCGGCCACAGAACTGCCGCTCACTGGATTTTTTTTCTTTTTCGGACCATTCTCTGTAAACCCTAGAGATGGTTGTGCGTGAAAATCCCAGTAGATCAGCAGTTTCTGAAATACTCAGACCAGCCCTTCTGGCACCAACAATCATGCCACGTTCAAAGGCACTCAAATCACCTTTCTTCCCCATACTGATGCTCGGTTTGAACTGCAGGAGATTGTCTTGACCATGTCTACATGCCTAAATGCACTGAGTTGCCGCCATGTGATTGGCAGATTAGAAATTAAGTCTTAACACACAGTTGGACAGGTGTACCTAATAAAGTGGCCAGTGAGTGTATAGGACGCTGAGAAGATTCTCACTCGCATCAATGCACAATCTCATTTCACCAAATCGGATTAATAATTATAGCAAAATTAATGAAATACAAAATAAGTTTTCTGAATATATGTATGCAAAATAAATAATAAAAATAATTATAATAATACAATAATACAATAATAATAATAATACAAAAAAAGGGCGCACAGGTGAAAACACCCAGAGAGGCCCAAATACCTCTCAAATATATGAAATACAGTATATGTATAAATGCATTCATGCAAATATGAGGAGTATAGACCCAATGATATAGAGTTCTCAGAATTGTATATCAAACACAATATTGGTGAAACATCAAAAAAAAAAAAAAATATATATAAATATATATATATATATATATATATATATATATATATATATATATATATATATATATGTCTTTCTTCTTCTTTATCCTTATTCTTGATCATTGTAGCCAGATATTTCCAGAGAGGACACCAAAAAACGACTCGAGGATAATGAATAGAGCGTCAAATTGCAAAAGAGACAGGTAGATAACTATGGGCAAGAAAGTTAAAAAACAATATTAAAATACACAATATACAAATAAAAAAATACAAAAAAGGAGGAGGCAGAGGATGCAGAGAGGCTGGAGAGAATAGGCCTGAAAATATCTCATAAGAAAGATGCAAAACCCAGGGACTCATTGAGTCCGTGGGGAGTCATAGTGCCAAGGATGGTTATCCATCTACATTCATTCTGGGCGAGGAGGCGCTTGATATCGCCACCTCTAATCCCACTCTGACTGTGTTGGATGCCCATCACCATGAAGGATTTTGGGTTACAGTCATGGTGAGTTTTGTAATGTCTCAGGATAGTTTTCAATTGAGATAATTCTATGAAATCCTGTACATCCACCGCCGCCATAATGTCCCGGACGTGCTCTCTAATTCGCACCTTTTGCTGGCGAGACTTTAAGCCAACGTATATTTTAGCAAAGAAAATACCCTTAAAATACATAATAGTTAATTCATGCTGTGCCAGTGCACATTAGACCCCAGAAATGTAGATAGTAGGACGACTCAAAAAACTAAGAGAGAAAAAAAAGGGACAATGAGTCCAGAGCTACAAACAAAGTGAAAAACTTTATTGAGGCAACAATGGGGAACAGGACAATGAATAAAAGGATTAAGAATGTATAGTAAACAGACAAGTGTCAAGAGATAGCCAGATGCAAACAAAAATCCTGTGCAGCAATGACTAATGACTACAATGGGTAAATAGAATAGCTGGCATTGTACACTAAAACCAGGGCAAAACACATGTGTGCAGAGAACAAAAAGAGTCACTCTAATACATGATAACAGTCGTAATGAAAGGAGTGCTATAACACTCCCAATAATGTAAGAGGATCAGTCAAAAGAGAGACAATATTGCACATCTGCCCGGTTGAAAGGTTATAAAATCATAACATACCCATTAGACAGTCACAAGGGAATGCTGACATCCAGGAGAAACCCCAATGCGCATTTTGCGGTAAAACCGCTTCCTCAGGGGGCGTAACGGTCCTGGACGTGCTAATTCGCAACTTTAGCTGGCGAGACTTTAAGCCAACGTATATTTTAGCACACCCACAGGTGGCATAATAAACCACCTGGGTGGTGCTACATGTAATATACTGACGGATGGAAAAGGTGCGTGTTCCATCGGCTGGCTGAAAAGAAGACGTCCGCAAAACATTTCTGCAAGATACACAATGCCCACAGGGAAAACATCCCTGGGGCGGTCCACGAGAATCAAAGAGATTTCTTCTTTGAGGGGCATAGTGGGAGTGTGCTAACAAGTCTCCCAAATTGGGACTTCTGTGGTATGTCATCAATGGGCGCCTAGGCAAAGACCCTTTCAAGCTAGGCTCAGATTGTAAAATGTCCCAATGTCTATCGAGACATTGCCTCATAGTGTCCCATTCCCCATTGAAGGTGGAGATAAATCTTACTATGTCCTGTGATTCCTTTTTCTTTGGTAGGGGATTTAATAAAGCAGACCATGCTGCTTTTTTCGCTCTATTATATCCCCTTTTAATACTCCGATGACTGTAACCTCTCATGAGGAACCTTTCTTTAAGGTCCTCTGCCTTTTGTTCAAAGCCATGATCAGAGGAGCAGATGCGTCGCATGCGCAGGAATTGTCCAATTGGTATGGCCCTTATTGTGGAGTATGGATGACAGGACTGTGCATGTAGAAGCGAATTTACGGAGGTGGGTTTTCTGTAGACATTTGTTTGTAGATGTAGCGGAGAATCCACCATAATTTTGATGTCCAGGAAATCCACCTCCGTTTGACTACAATTATAAGTCAATTTAATATTGAACCTGTTGGAATTCAATTTATCAATTCAATATTTTTGTGGCCCTTTGGATTGGTTCAGTATGAAAATGTGGACCATGGACTAAAAGATGTGCACCCATGCTATAGAGGCTGGGGACAGGCTGCAGAAGCCAAGGGTCACAGAAGTCATAGGTCTGGATAGGTCATGGCAGTGTTGGCTTGCTAGTGGAGAAAAGATCTTACACATGTATTCAAGAGAAAATAATTCTACAGCATTTTACTTAGAAATGCACAAATAAGACTGGGATTTGTCAAAAAGCCAATGAAATAAATTTTAAAAATGTTGCCTAAGTATTATTGTAAAAAGAACTACATCAGTCCCTATTACGTGATTATGACGTTTAGATCCAGGGAGGCAGATGCCTCCTATTTGCCCCTAAACCTACATTGAGTCACAGACTTTTAGTGCCATATTAAAAAAATTTGGCCTTTGTGATTGATCCATCTAGACTTATACTACACTCCAGCCAAAACTTGGCACAGGACATGTCGATTCGAGGTCTGTGCTAACAGATTTGGTTTCCGTTATTGAGCAGTACAATTTCTGTGCTGAGAACCTACTTATAAGGTACAGAAAGGTAACATCCGTGCTCGCTGTTTTCCAGGACTTTTTATTGGCCCTGCTTATCTTTCTCCCCCTTCCTTTGCATCACTTCCATGCGTACATCCTGCAGTCGCCAATCAGATGTACACCACTGATTAGCTCCCATGCTCGTTTTTGGCAAGGACTTTTTTTTTCCTGTCAACTTTTTTTTATCCACTTTTTGCACCACATCCATGTGTCCTCCAGCTATCAAGCGTTGGTCAGTGACAAAAATCACAGACAGGCCTCCGGTTGTTTGTTTTTTTTGGTGAAAAGAGAATAGAGTAAAAAAAAATCATTTACATTAGGTGCAGATTAGAGACAGTAAAAATATACTGTAGTGATCGTCCTCTACTACAGTATTTTTTACTGAATTGACTTAGTGTAGGAGGTTGACTGGACCGCGGGTACCTGCATGCCGGGTCCGGAACTAAAAAGGCTACATCTTCTGTTTCCGGGTGGAAGCCTGATAGAGGCGGACCTTCCCCTGCTGCAGGAGGGAAGGAGGAGAGACTGAGCTTCCTGCTCAACCAGGAGAGCCGGGAAGGCACGCACAGCAGCGGTGGGATAAAAGGCAGAAGCGTGCCAAAAAGGTCAGTCTGGTGCCGGCGCAGGGAAGTGCGGAGGACAGAACAGAGAGCAGCGTGCAGAGAGCAGCACGTGCTGCTTTCCCCACCAGAGAGTACGGGTGTGACGACGGGCTGTATAGAAGGAGCCCTGGTTGCCTGCAGAGCGGAGCAATGCAGAGCTGTGCCAGCAGAGCGGAGCCATGCCAGCAGAGCAGAGCTAAGCCGGATGCCAAACCCGATGTGTTAGTGAGTACCGCACACGCTCTGCCCAAGAGTGACCACATCCTTGACAGACCCATACGTACAGGTCCACCATTTGTGGACGACCGACTGTCAGCTCCCCGCCATCCTCCGCGCTAGCAGGTGACTTCCAGTTGAAGACAGAGACTGCACTGAGTGTGAGAGAGACAGAAAGCTAGGCCAGAGCCTCTCGACCAAGGACTTGTGTACACAGCGGAGCGATGTCTCGTTCCGGCGGTTCCCCACAATAGACTCAGTATGTTAGATACGTTTGCGCACGGGAAATCTTCCTCCTCCCAGAGACTTCGCTGACACGTCCCGTGCTGCTGTTGTCAGTGCCACCGTTGGAACCTCGAGAAGCTGCACCCAAGAAGAGTACAGACTGATAAGTTTCACCTTATTACTGAACTTTCCTTCGTCCCTGACCTACGCTGCCACTCTCCCAGTTCTTCCCCCCCTTCCTTACCATCACCCTACAATCCCTCATTCCCTGCGTGGAGTAAATTCCCTTGTAAATAAACCTGTTTAACCCTTGCTCTGCCTCCCCGCGCATGACTGCATCCCGCGTTTCCTGCGATTTCTACATTAGTAAAGCGTAAACAAAAAAGAAGTTAAGATTAGATTAGAGACATTAAAAAAATACCACAGTAATTGTTGTCTACTACAGTATTTTTTACTGAATTGAGTTAGTGTCAGCATGGAAAAAAATCATCCATGCGTCCATCTTACAGCCATCTAGCACTGATCACCAGAGCATACCAGTGATCAATTTCAGGTTGTTGCTTTTTTGTTTTTTTTTTAAAGAATAAAAAAAAATTATTTAGATTAGGACAGTAAAATTGTACCGTGGTAATTTTCATCTACTACAGTATTTTTTACTGAATTGAGTTAGGCTTAGTGTCAGTGCAGAAAAAATGAATCATCCGTGCGTCCGTCCCACAGCCGTTGAGCGCTGATCAGCAATCACTGATCAACATCCAGCTGTATATATATATATATATATACACACACACAGTCATATGTTAAAGTTTGGGCACCCCTATTAATGTTAACCTTTTTTCTTTATAACAATTTTGGTTTTTGCAACAGCTATTTCAGTTTCATATATCTAATAACTGATGGACTCAGTTATATTTCTGGATTCAAATTAGGTTTATTGTACTAACAGAAAATGTGCAATCTGCATTTAAACAAAATTTGACCGCTGCAAAAGTATGGGCACCTCAACATAAAAGTGACATTAATATTTCGTAGATCCTCCTTTTGCAAAAATAACAGCCTCTAGTCGCTTCCTGTAGCTATTAATGAGTTCCTGGATCCTGGATGAAGGTATTTGTGACCATTCCTGTTTACAAAACAATTCCAGTTCAGTTAAGTTTGATGGTCGCCGAGCATGGACAGCCCGCTTCAAATCATCCCACAGATGTTCAATGATATTCAGGTCTGGGGACTGGGATGGCCATTCCAGAACATTGTAATTATTCCTCTGCATGAATGCCTGAGTAGATTTGGAGCGGTGTTTTGGATCATTGTCTTGCTGAAATATCCATCCCCTGCGTAACTTCAACTTCATCACTGATTCTTGCACATTATTGTCAAGAATCTGCTGATACTGAGATGAATCCATGCGACCCTCAACTTTAACAAGATTCCCGGTGCCGGCACTGGCCAAACAGCCCCAAAGCATGATGGAACCTCCACCAAATTTTACTGTGGGTAGCAAGTGTTTTTCTTGGAATGCTGTGTTATTTTAGCCTCCATGCATAGCCTACCATGTAAACCTATGGAAAACCAAATCCGCTGTGCACATGCTGCGGAAATTTCCGTGCAGATTTGCTGCGGTTTATTTTCCGCAGCATATCACTTCTTTTCTGCGGAACCACAGCTGCAGTTTTCGCTCTGGGAAGAACGAACATACAAATCTCTCTCTCTCTCTCTCTCTCCTTCCACAATCCAAACTGCAATAGAATCTGCATCAATTCTGCTGGACAAAATAAAGGAATCCGCAGAGAAAAATGCATGCGTTTTACCCTGCGGTTTCTGCCAAGCGATGCAGATTTTTCTGTAGAAAAAATCCGCAGCGTGTGCACACACCCTATGAACAACAAATTCCTTATTTTGTGGAGCAATCGGGAATCCAATTTGACACCACCGGCCTCACAGAAATAGACTTTTTATAGGTCTTTTTCTCTGGGGATTTTGTAAACCTCATGATGGCATGAGACAAATTTGTACGCCCAGCAATTTTTGTCATAAAACTGCCCTTCATCATTTTCTAACTGGAACCCTGTAGATGCAGTAGGAATGATGACGTTTTGGAACCTGGTTCTTCACATGGGGATAGTGAAGAAGCCAGAACTTTGGAAATATTGGAGTGTTGACGTTTTGTATAACACTCCATTGTTCCACCATGACCTGTAAACGTTTTGAGGCTATCCACAAATTTTTGCATTACAATGCTAATGCATGGTGTCTTCCCGAAATGACCTCAACTTTGACCGACTTTTCAAGGATCGGCCGGCCAGTCATTGATCATGTCAGCAACATGTTTGCTGTGCATTTGCGTGGATGAGTCCCTAATCTATTTCGAGGGGGGACTGAAATTCCGACAGTACCTGCCCAGTAAGAGGGCCAGGTACGGAATTAAACTCTACTACAAGCTGTGCGAGAGTACCTCAGAGTACACCCACAGGTATAGATTATATGAAAGGAAGGAAACCAGGATTCAACACCCTTAATACCCCACTGTCCTGGGAATGAGTGGGAAAATTTTGTGGGATTTGGTGCACCCACTTCTGGATCAAGGTCATCATGTCTACGTAACATTTAGGGTATGTGCACACGTTGCAGAAAATTTCTGCACAAAAACCTGAATCCCTTCCCAGAAACCGCACCTATTTTTCCGCGGCGGTTTTTGTGCGTTTTTGATGCGTTTTTTACCGCGGCGGTTTCTAAAAGCATGGGAGAAGCCTAAACCGCAAAAAAACGCAAAATTAATGTGCATGCTGCGGTTTTTACCGCAATGCGTTTTTTTCGCGGTAAAAAACACATCAATGTGCACACAAAGTGCAAAATGCATAGAAATGACTATGCAGCTTATTTTTAGCAGTTTTATAGTGAAAACCGCGGTAAAAACCGCTAAAAAAACGCTGTGTGTGAACACAGCCTTATACCAACGTCCTACTCTTCAAATCCCTCTCTGCGTGAGGTATAGCACCCTGTGGTACTGTCCTCAAAAATCAGAAAGGCCTGCCTAAGACATTAATAGGGTAGCTGCTCAGGAAGGGTGAGAGCAGAGCCCAATGTAACGACAACATGCTGGTGGTCAAGTACAAAAAGGATGTCCCTTCTTGACCACCATACGTGGCACCCCCACCATTGTACGAAGTACCTCTACACAAGTTCACACATTACACTGTATACTGAGGTACAACAAAACATGGGAATAGTTGATCTCTCTCTTCAAGTCTTCCAGCTGTACAGTGCCATGAGAAATGTCAAGATGTGCTACAAGAACCTGGACGTGCACATTGTACAGATGACAATGTACAACGCTTTCATGCAATCATGATGTGCAAGCCAGACTGGTACCTTCAGTCCTAGGAGGAAGTGAATAAGGCCCTGATATTTGGCAGTCAGGAAGGAGCAGGCTCCAGTACTTCTGGAACTGAAGGTGCTTGTATTGTACTAGGTCAACATTTCGTTGGTGAGGTCCCTTAAACCTCAAAGAAAGGAAGGTCAAAAAAGTGCCGAGTCTGTCACAAAAGGGAAATACGCAAGGACACCATTTGGCAATACGTCACCTGCCCTGACAAACCAGCCCTGCTCATAAATGAATGCCTCAGACTGTACCACACTTGCATGGACTACAAAATTCATTTCTGACTTACACAACTCACGTATGCCAACTTGATGCACTCTACACAATTTACATATATGTATGCCACCACATTATAAAATTCACATACCAGGAAAACACTAGATCAATTCCAATATATTGTCACTTTTGGGGTTTTCTACTGTTTAGGCACATCAGGGGCTCTGCAAATGCGACATGATGCCAGCAGACCGGTCCATCAAAGTCTGCATTCCAAAACATCACTCCTTCACTTCTGAGCCCTGACATGCATGCAGTTGTTTTCTCCCACATATGAAGTATCAGCAGCGTAATCATGAGAAATTGTACAACAAATTTTGGGGTCCATTTTCTTCTGTTACTCTTGAAAACATAGAAAAAAAATGGGGTTAAAAGATCATTTTTTGTGGAAAAAAGTCGTAGTTACTCACCGGTTAACGGTATTTTTCGGAGTCCATGACAGCACCATCTGAGAGAGGGGATCCGCCCTTTAGGAACAGGAAACCTACAGATACAAAAAGGCGGCACCTCTCCCACGCATCAGTTGGATTACAGAGCACAAGAGGACCACCACGGTTAATAGCATAATTTATATACAATACTTTACACGACTATTTAAATTACCCGTGTACCCATAAGGGGAAGAAGTACACACCCAAAATTTTAAACTAAAGGGAGGGAATATACGGGTGCTGTCATGGACTCCGAAAAATACCGTTAACCGGTGAGTAATGAAGACTTTATTCGGTCGTCCATGACAGCACCACCTGAGAGAATTACAGAGAGTAATAACTATTTAGGGAGGGACTACAGCCTGCAGTACCCTTATACCTAAAGAGAGGTCTGTGGAAGCACCCAAGTCTAACCTATAATGACTATAAAAGGTGCTCGTAGAGGACCAAGTAGCCGCCTTACATATCTGGTCGATGGAGACTTCTGATCTTTCGGCCCACGAGGTCGCCATGGCTCTGGTGGAATGCGCCCTCAGCTTCCCGGGTGGTGACCTGCCTTTTGAGGTGTATGCTATTGAAATCGCCTCTCTAATCCACCTAGCTAGTATGCTTTTTGACACTCTACAACCTTTCCTAGGGCCTTGATGGGAGACAAACAGGGCATTATCTTTTCTCCAGGGATCAGTAACTGCCAGATATTCTATGAGGCATCTCCTAACATCTAGGGTGTGTAGTTTCTCTTCCTTCTCATTAGCCAGATTAGGGAGGAAGGATGGAAGGACTATCCCCTGTGTCCTGTGAAAGCTAGAAACTACCTTAGGTAAGTACGCCGGATCAGGTCTGAGTGTTACTCTATCGTCCTTAAACTGTATATAAGGGGGACGCCTAGATAATGCCTGGATGTCGCTCACCCTACGAGCTGAGGTTAGAGCTACCAGGAAGGCTACTTTAAGGGACTGGTTTTTTATGGAAGTTGATGAAATAGGTTCGAATGGAGCCTCTGTCATAGCCGTGAGGACTAGGTTTAAGTCCCACGGCATGAACCTATCTTTCACTATTGGCCTGGATCTACCTGCTGCTTTAATGAATCTACTGATCCAGTAATTACTCGCTATGTTGCAGCTAAAGAGGGCCCCCCAAGGCTGATACCTGTACTTTAAGGGTACTAGTGGAAAGCCCCATATCCAGACCTTTCTGAAGAAATTCTAAGATCTGGTTAATAGGTGCTGAACCCCCAGCGACTATTCCAGAGTTCTGAAGGAGTCTCTTCCAAATCCTGACATAGATTTTGGTAGTGATGATTTTTCTACTTTTAAGTAGAGTGTTAATCAGGTCTGGGGAGAAGCCTTTTTCTCTTAGCAATGTCCGTTCAAACTCCACACCGTCAGATGTAGGCCAGCCACCTGAGGATGGAAGACTGGGCCCTGGGATAGGAGATCCGGGATGTCTGGAAGGACCCAAGGCTCAGACACCGACATGGTCCTGAGGCATGAGAACCATGCCCTTCTGGGCCAAAATGGAGCGATAACTATAACCCTCGCTCTGTCCCTCCTGATTTTTCTCAACACCAGGGGAAGTAGTGATAGGGGAGGGAAGGCGTATGCTAGCCTGAAGTCCCACTTTATCAGAAAGGCATTTACCGCCAGGGGGTTCTCTCTGGGATTTAGGGAGCAGAACTGCCTTAATTTTCTGTTTTCCATGGTAGCGAAGAGATCTATCTCTGGTTGACCCCATTTTTGTACAATCAGGTCGAAGATGGAAGTTTTTAGGGACCATTCTCCTTGTCTTAGTAGATTGCGGCTTAAGAAATCTGCTGTGATATTTTCTTTCCCTTTTATATGTAGCGCTGTTAAAGATAGAAAATGCCGCTCTGCTAGCTGGAACAACCGTTCTGCCACATTCATCAGGGGTTTGGAACGAGTCCCGCCTTGGTGGTTGATATAAGCCACGGTGACCTGATTGTCGGAGAACACCCGCACATGATGGCCCTGTAGATACACAAGTAGTCTCTTAGCTGCCTGTTCTACTGCTGTCAACTCTTTCAGGTTAGATGACATCTCTATCTGATGATGCTCCCATAGGCCCTGTACCAGAATCTCACCCGTATGGGCCCCCCAACCGGAAGGGCTAGCATCCGTGGTGATTATGCGGGATATGTCATACTCCCAGGGAACCCCTCTGGATAAATTATCCTTGTCTAGCCACCACTCTAGGGACTCCCTTGTGTTCCGGGACAAGGTTAGCTGGCCCTCTAAGTAACCTCCGAGCATTCTTTGATGTACTAAAACTTCGCCCTGTAGTGTTCTTGAATGGAATTGGGCCCACTGGACAGCTGGGATACAGGATGAAAGAGAACCCAGAAGGGACATGGCTCTCCTGAGGGACATGGTGGGGTTGTTGGAAGCGTTCAGGACCTGATAGTGTAGGCGAACAAGCTTCTCCGGAGGCAGACGGCATTCCCGTTTCTCAGAATCTAGGATCAAGCCCAAGAATTGTTGGACTCTCATCGGTTGCAACCGAGATTTTTTAATGTTAAGCAGCCAACCTAACCGCTCTAAGGCAGACATTGCCCTTTGTAGCTGTTCCATACAATGTTTCACCGTTTTTCCTACAATCAGGAAGTCATCTAAGTAGGTAACTACTAGAATGTCTGATTCACGTAGATGGGCCATAACCTCCGCTACCACTTTAGTAAATACTCGGGGAGCGACTGCCACCCCAAAAGGGAGGGCCGCATATTGGAAATGCTGAACTGACCCATCTAACTGAACCACCACTCTGAGGAAACGTTGATGAGCTGCATGAATGGGTATATAGTAGTAAGGATCTTTTAAATCTAACACTACCATAAAGCAATTTTTAAACAGCATTTTTATTGATGAATTAATTGTCTCCATTTTAAACGGGTGTATGACCAGGAATTCGTTGAGGGACTTAAGATTTATAATAGTCCTAAAGGAGCCGTCTGGCTTGCAGACCAGGAACAGAGGGGAGTAGAAACCTTTTCCCTTTCTCCTTCTGGAACCATAGTTAGGACCTTCTTGCGGCAAAGATCATGAACCTCGGCCTCCAGGGCAGCTTGTTCTGATGTGGAAGTCCTGAGCAGGGTGACCTTAAATCGATCTTGGGGGACCCGGGTGAACGCTAGTTGTAGACCCGCAGCTATCACCCCTAGTATCCAGCTACTACTAGAAATCATAGACCAGGCTGGGTAGAAGGCAGCTAGTCTCCCCCCTACCGGAGCAACTAGTCATTGGGGCGGCTTTTTAGTGTCACGGGCTGGACCTTCCTGGCGCCCCCCACCTCCGAACATGAAACCTGTACCTCTCCTTTTCTTGTCATCCCATCTGCCCTGGTCCCTGGATGACCTTCTACGGAAATATCCTTTCCTAGTAAAGGGATGTCTATAAGAAGGGATCAGCAGACTGGGGAACTTCTTTTTATCATCCCCGGCCTTCTCTAAAAGTTCATCCAAAACGGGGCCAAACAGATATTCCCCCTCGCATGGAATGGAGCAGAGTCGTGACCTGGCCTGGATATCTCCTGGCCAGCATTTTAACCAGAGAGCCCTTCGTGCTGCGTTAGATAAACTCGCGGTCCTCGCCGCCATTCTCGCAGAGTCTGCTGAGGTATCAGCCAAAAAAGCGGCAGCACTTTGGATGATTGGTAGAGTTTTTCGAATGGATGCTCTTGAGGCTCCGTCCCTCAGTTGGGAATCCAGTTGATCTAGCCAGACCATCATGGATCTGGCCGTACATGTGGCAGCTATCGCTGGTCTTAAAGCGCCTGCTGACATCTCCCATGTTCCCTTTAGAAAGGAATCCGCTTTTTTATCCAGCGGGTCTTTTAAGGAGGCCATGTCATCGAATGGTATGGAGGATTTTTTGGACGCTTTGGCTACTGCCGCGTCCAGCTTAGGGGCCTTATCCCATCTGTTTACCACTGGATCATCGAACGGGTACCTCCGCTTGAAGGCAGGTGGCAAGGAGCCCCTTTTTTCAGGTCTTTTCCATTCCCTATCTATCAGGCTCTGGACTTTGTCATTTAATGGAAAGGCCCTGCGCTTTCTGGGATCTAGACCCCCGAACATCACGTCCTGTGCGGAAAGTTCTGGTTTTGCGTCTGCTACCCCCATGGTGGGCCTTATTGCTTTAACCAGCCTATCCATTTGATCTAAGGGGAAGCAGAATCGGCTTGAGTCTTCCTCTGAAGAAGACGAAGTGGAGGCCGGGGAATCTGAGGAGTCATCGATCCTAGGGGCGGCCGAGGACTCCGAACCTGAGAGACTAAATTCTCTTCCTTTAGATGAATCCCTTTTAGATAGGGCCTTCATTTCCAACCTGATAATTTCCCTCAGGCTTGTGGTGAAGTCCGGCGTTTCTTCTGCTACCTGTATGGACGGGGGAGAGTGTAAGGGCCTGTCAATCTACCCCTGGGCTCCCGTCCCTATCCAACCCCTATCGTTTGTCGCATGCATGGCTGACACAACTTTTTAGGGTGGCCGTCTGGCACGGGGCAACTACAGAGGGCACATTCCCTGTGCTTCTGTTTTCCCGTAGCTTTCCTCCCCTGCGAAAAAAACATAAGGGAACACTGCATCAGGGTACATTCACGGAGATCTCTTACCCATGCAGATGAGGCAGGTACCGGATCACGGAGGGAGGCAGGAGGGTCCTTTATCCTGGAGGAACTTCTGTGGCTCTGTTCGCTCGGACGTTTCTGCTTTTTTTGCTGGCCACTCACATGAGGCTTCACCGTGGCCTGTTTCTGTGGGCGCTCCTGCGCCTCGTCCTGCTGCTCTATGGGGGCTTCTGTCGTCTCCATTGCTGGGCCTTCAGAAGCACCCCAGCAGCGTCACCTCCTGTCTTTTAAGGCCTCCCAGTGTCCGGGTCAGCAGGGTTCTGGCGCGGCACCTCCCACCTGGGACCCCCCCCGCCTGTACCGGCCACCCCCTCCCCGCCCCGGGCACCGCGCACCACCCCAGACCGCCGTGCACCCGTGGCGTGCACTGAAAAGCCGGCCGGCACCCGACTTCCGGTTTCGGCGTTCCCGGACCCGCCCCTTCCACCGCGTCACTTCCGCCGCTCATCAGAGCCCGTGGGAGCGCGCAGAAGGAGCCGGCACGGCGCCCCCGGCTCCAGTATGCCCGCCTCCCCATGCACGCCGACCTGCGCCCGCCGACCGGGCTCCACCGCCGCCTGGATAGGAGGGGGACCGGACCCCTGGGGGAGAACGCACCAGGAGGGGCCCGGGGCATACATACCTGGTGCCCGCAATATGGAGGCGGCTGTCCACCGGACCCTGTGCTCCACCTGCTCCGACCACTGCCGTGGCGACCTACCCGGCCCCACCGTGGCGCTTCCAGGGACCCGAGCATGACCGAGGTAGGAGAACCCCCCGCTACCTGGGTCGGTCAGCCGGCTTGGGAATCCCTCGACGACTCCATGATGGACGATCTGAAGGAAGTCCCGTCCTCTAGGAGCAGGAAACCAACTGATGCGTGGGAGAGGTGCCGCCTTTTTGTATCTGTAGGTTTCCTGTTCCTAAAGGGCGGATCCCCTCTCTCAGGTGGTGCTGTCATGGACGACAGAATAAATTAGATTTTCTTATTTTCACAATTCAGCATTATAATTTTTTTGTGTGGCACTTGGGGATTTAAGGTTCTCATCACATATCTAAATAAATTACTTGGGGTGTTTAGTTTCCAAAATGAGGTAACTTGTGGGGGTTTAAACATTTAGGTACATCAGAGGCTCTCCAAATGCGAAATGGCGTCAGCATTCAATACCAGCCAATTTTGCGTTCAAAAAGTCAGATGGTGCTAGTTCCCTTCAGACTCCTGCAGTGCGCCCAAGCAGCAGTTATTTCAGAGTTTTTTCAGTACTCAGGAGAAATTGCACAAGAAATTTGGTGTCCACTTTCTCCTGTTACCCTTGTGAAAAAAAAATTGCGATAAAATATTTTTTGTGGAAATTTTTTTTTTATTTTCACGGCTTTACGCTATAAACTTCTGTGAAGCACTTGTGGGCACAAAGTGCTCACCACCCATCTAGATAAGTTCCTTTAGGGGTCTAGTGTACAAAATGGGGTCATTTGTGGGGGATTTCCACTGTTTAGGCACATAAGGATCTTTACAAATGCAACATGACGTCCGCTCTCGATTCTAGACAATTTTGCGTTAAAAAAAAAATCGGTTTTAGGAAGTTTCGCCCCCAGCATTTCGCCCCCAGCATTTCGCCCCCAGCTACACTTCGCCCCCGAATATTTCGCCCCCAGCATTTCGCCCCCAGGTTGTTTCGCCCCCACACATTTCGCCCCCGGATGTTTCGCCCCCAGCAGTTCGCCCCCGGATGTTTCGCCCCCAGCAGTTCGCCCCCGGATGTTTCGCCCCCAGCAGTTCGCCCCCAGCAGATCGCCCCCGGATGTTTCGCCCCCAGCAGTTCGCCCCCAGCAGTTCGCCCCCGGATGTTTCGCCCCCCAGCAGTTCGCCCCCGGATGTTTCACCCCCAGCAGTTCGCCCCCGGATGTTTCACCCCCAGCAGTTCGCCCCCGGATGTTTCACCCCGGATGTTTCGCCCCCGGATGTTTCGCCCCCAGCAGTTCGCCCCCCAGCAGTTCGCCCCCCAGCAGTTCGCCCCCCAGCAGTTCGCCCCCGGATGGTTCGCCCCCCAGCAGTTCGCCCCCGGATGTTTCGTCCCCAGCAGTTCGCCCCCCGGATGTTTCATCCCCAGCAGTTCGCCCCCGGATGTTTCACCCCGGATGTTTCGCCCCCGGATGTTTCGCCCCCAGCAGTTCGCCCCCCAGCAGTTCGCCCCCCAGCAGTTCGCCCCCCAGCAGTTCGCCCCCCGGATGTTTCATCCCCAGCAGTTCGCCCCCCGGATGTTTTGCCCCCAGCAGTTCGCCCCCGGATGTTTTGTCCCCAGCAGTTCGCCCACAGCAGTTCGCCCCCGGATGTTTCGCCCCCAGATGTTTCGGCCCCAAATTAGGCAGGGAATTTTGGCCTTGTGTTTTAGCCCTAAGACCGCTTTCACAGTAGCCACTTTCCCAAGTGCTAAGCACTGGAAAATCGCTAAGAAGATTGCCAATTTTGAATATACTACATGGTAGCCCGATTCTAATGTATCGGGTATTCTAGAAGGCACAGCCACGTGGTATGTTGCACAGGTTATGTAGTATATTGGACAGTCCACGTAGTACATTGTACAGGCCACGTAGTATATAGGACAGCCGACGTAGTATTTTGGACAGTGCACGTAGTAAATTGCACAGTCCATGTAGTAAATTGCACAGCGCACATAGTAAATTACACAGCGCACATAGTAAATTACACAGCGCACATAGTAAATTGGCCAGCCAACGTAGTATATTGCACTGGTCACGTAGTATATTGCACTGTCCACGTAGTCTAGGAATGTGGGCACTATATTCGTGTTTAAAAAAAAATAATAAAGATATACTCACCTCAGCCACGGGCCCTGAAGTCCTCGCGCCTCTCTGAAGTGCTGGCGGTGGCTTCCGGTCTGAGCGTAGGACCTGCGATGATGTCGCGGTCACATGACCGTGACATCATCGCAGGTCCTGGACGGTATGCATTGGAGAGAGGCGCGGAGGACAGCGCGACGTTGGAGGGGGTGAGAATAACTTTTTTTTTTATCATTATTATTTTTAACATTACATCTTTTCACTATTGATGCTGCATAGGCACCATCAATAGCGAAAAGTTGGTCACACAGGGTTAATAGCAGCGTTAACGGAGTGCGGTACACCGCGATCCGTTAACGCTGGCATTAACCCTGTGTGAGCGGTCAGCGGTGAGTACAGGGCAGTGAAGCAGCGGCCATTTTTATGGCAGACTGTGACCGTCGCTGATTGGTCGTGGGCGTTTTGCCACGACCAATCAGCAACTTGGATTTACATGACAGACAGACGCCGCGACCAATGAAAATACGAATAAAACGTTACAGACAGAAAGACGAAAGTGACCCTTAGACAATTATATAGTAGATAAGTCAATGGCTAGAAAAGCAAGGTGTTGTTTCGGCCAGCTCTTTTTATTTTATTACAGGAGCTATTTTTGAGCACTTAGCGTTCATCAATAGCCTGTATCTTATGGGTCATTACCGAGAGCGCTCACAAAAGCGCTCTGAAAAATGCCAGTAAAGCACGTGCTTTGGAGTTCTAAAACAGTGGCAGCATAAGGGTGCTTTCAAACTTCCGCTACATATGCACTACAGGCCGCCCGTTCGCTTCTGTAATGCCGCATTCCGCTAACCTGCAGCGGAACGAAAAGAAGAAAATGCTCTTCTTTTTGTTCTGACACTGATAGCGGAATGCGGCATTACGAAAGCGAACGGGCGTCTGCAGATCGCGGAACCCAGCCGTTCACTTCTATGGGCAATGCAAGCAGAATGCCAGCATTCAGCCAGAATTGCCCTGGGGTCAGCTGGATGTCAGATCCAGAGCGGATCGACCTCTGGCAGCCACAAACACAAGTGTGAAACCACTCTAAAATTACAATAAAAAAAGAGAAGAGCCAGCACTGCCAGTGGTCAGAACGCATAACATGAGGTGCATATGCACATATCTTACTGCATTCAAAATGAGACATTTAGCAAAATATTGATCAATATATTGAGCCACCCCGCCACGCCAAGGCAATCTCATATGGGGGGTCCTACTCTACATTTTTATTTATTCACTGTGCCATTGCGGCCTCCTAAATGTTTTAAAAGCAAGACCATATCAAATGCAATCCATACCTGAAGCATATCTGCATCACTCCCGTGCAGCCAGACGGAGCAGGTGCAGATAAAGGTCAACCAGGTCTGAACACAGACATCTCAGATTTGACCTCCACACACTGCCCAACCAGCAAACACAGATGAAGGGCAATGCAGGCTCAGACATGGATGCAAAAATAAATAAAGCCTGGGGCAGGGCGGGGCTGCCGTGAGTGTGCACAGCAGCCTAGATCAATCACAATAAACACAGAAAAGATGGCGAACATGACCCAGCGTGCACGGCAACAGTGGTGGTCAGCCACAAAACCAATTTGCAATAAAAAAAGAGAAGAGCCAGCACTGCCAGTGGTCAGAACGCATAACATGAGGTGCATATGCACATATCTTACTGCATTCAAAATGAGACATTTAGCAAAATATTGATCAATATATTGAGCCACCCCGCCACGCCAAGGCAATCTCATATGGGGGTCCTACTCTACATTTTTATTTATTCACTGTGCCATTGCGGCCTCCTAAATGTTTTAAAAGCAAGACCATATCAAATGCAATCCATACCTGAAGCATATCTGCATCACTCCCGTGCAGCCAGACGGAGCAGGTGCAGATAAAGGCCAACCAGGTCTGAACACAGACATCTCAGGTTTGACCTCCACACACTGCCCAACCAGCAAACACAGATGAAGGGCAATGCAGGCTCAGACATGGATGCAAAAATAAATAAAGCCTGGGGCAGGGCGGGGCTGCCGTGAGTGTGCACAGCAGCCTAGATCAATCACAATGTTTTATTGTGATTGATCTAGGCTGCTGTGCACACTCACGGCAGCTCCGCCCTGCCCCAGGCTTTATTTATTTTTGCATCCATGTCTGAGCCTGCATTGCCCTTCATCTGTGTTTGCTGGTTGAGCAGTGTGTGGAGGTCAAACCTGAGATGTCTGTGTTCAGACCTGGTTGGCCTTTATCTGCACCTGCTCCGTCTGGCTGCACGGGAGTGATGCAGATATGCTTCAGGTATGGATTGCATTTGATATGGTCTTGCTTTTAAAACATTTAGGAGGCCGCAATGGCACAGTGAATAAATAAAAATGTAGAGTAGGACCCCCCATATGATATTGCCTTGGCGTGGCGGGGTGGCTCAATATATTGATCAATATTTTGCTAAATGTCTCATTTTGAATGCAGTAAGATATGTGCATATGCACCACATGTTATGCGTTCTGACCACTGGCAGTGCTGGCTCTTCTCTTTTTTTATTCTAAAATTACAGTGTGCAAGAGGCCTAAAATCTAAACAATTTTGAACTTTTACCTGACCAAGCACTGACCTGCTTTGTTGCAAGTTTTGTTGCAGATGTAACAAGTAGCATGGTCACATGTCCTGCAAGTTACATTAGACTAGCTTTTATTCCATCTGTACATCAGAATATAGCAGTGTCTGAAATCTCCACAAAGAGAGAAGTGTACTGCCACAAAAAATCAGTCAGCTTCCACAGCAATTCACTTTCTACAACTATGAATTCAGTTCTGTCCAAACATGGAAGGAGCAAGTTGGTCCATGAGAATCACAATTCCTTATTTTCCAAACGAACCGCTGACGATGTTCATTCCATCTGGGTATGTGAAAAACGGTCGACTTGCAAGGGACGTGTTTGGACCAATGAAGAATCTGGCGAAGTTGTGAAAGTAGTCAATCTTCACAATCACGCAGCACAAGCTGCAAGACCTGAAGCAATCCGACTTGTTAATGAGGCTGTGACCAGGGCAAGGACAACACAGGAGACACCACAACAGATTCTCACAGACGTCGTTTCAGGAGCCCATTCTAATGTTGCCGCACTTCTCCCAAGGAAAGCATCACTGAAGAGGACAATACGATTAGCAAGGCAACTTGGCAATATCCCAAGGTTACCTCAAACCCTTGATCAACTTGTTATCCCCCTCGAGTTCCAGGAGATCAGTATTGATGGTGTCCAGCAGCAGTTCCTTCTGCATGACTCTGGTAAGCTACTTAACCATTTAACATTGTATTAAAACAATTCCATTATGCATAATTATTGCAAAGTTTATTTTGCACAAATGTGAAAAATGCTACACTATAAGGTGCTGATATAAAATACTATGTGATTTTTGCCTTCAAGGGAAACTTTGAGGGTAATATAATGTAGTGAGGCCTACTGCTTTCAACGAGTGTTGGCCGATCACTGGAAAGACAGGATCAGATCGGACTGATCATACCGAAAGATTGGAATTAATTCAGATCCAATTTCCAGAGCTAGATATAGATATATATATATATATATATATATACAGTATATATACACACTGTACGCCCGAACAGTGTATGTGTGTATATATATGCATATATGTGGGTGGGTGATGGTGGTCTGGCACTTTTGGAACTTTGAAATGCAATAACGGATTTGTATAGGACTTCAGGAGCGCGGAGGTCTTTCTTCATGGATGCATGTTAAGTACGGGCGGAAGCCAACCCCTGCTCTAGCAGCACACTGAGTCCTCAGCAACAATCTCAGTTGAGCCACTCTTCTTCCAGCTTTCTTGCATATATATAATGGCCCCAAGCTGCGCTGTTAAAAAATAAACAAACCCAGTTATTCAACTCTCTCTCCGGTGTCCAGCGCTGTCTCCGGCAGTGCAGGGAATTCCGAAATCCCAATGCTATGCATTCTGGGTTGTGCATCACCACCTCTGCACATGTGCCGGGCTGTTCTGTGACGTGATGTGGTGCTTTCCCAGGACCGTCTAGTGAGCGGTCCTGGGATCACTCTCCACTGTAGTTATAGTACGGCAGGCACAGAGGCGGCGATGCGCCGCCTGGATTTCGGGATTCCCTGCACTGCTGGGCTAGGAGCCGGAGCCAGTACTGGACACTGGAGAAAGAGGTGAGTAACTGGGTTTGTTTATTTTTTAACAGCGCAGCCTGGAGCCATTTACTAAAGCTAAATATGCACACACGCTGTATAGTGTGTGTGTGTGTGTATGTGTATATATATATATATATATATATATATATATATATATATATATATGCGCACACTGTTCGGGAGTGTATGCCCGGACAGTGTTTTCAGATTACGAAGGATTCCGATTTCTAATTCAGATCATCATCATGATCTGGCTACAAATCGGATCGTAATTTAAAATAACGATCAGCCTGAAAATCGTAATAAATTACGATCTTCAGTGATCGGACAGGCCAACACTAATTCCAAATATGCAGCATTGTACTGGCCATACCTGTCCTGGATGCTGCCCCGGAGTTCAGCCTCGCCTGTCTGCGGCATGCACGGACTGAACTGCCATCGCCGGCTGATTCCTTGGCTCTCGTAGTTCAGTCCTGCAGATCCGTGGACAGGTCGGGCTGAACTCCGGAGCTCAGGTGAGATACACCATGATTTGCAGATGCGTTTTGCCTGCTGCTTCCAAGCACTTTTTAAGCACTTTGCAAGCGCTTTGGCAAAACGCTTCTGCAAATAGGGGAAGTGGCCAAGCTCTTCTATGGGCATGGCCATGCCCTGCTATGGCCTAAACCGAGCGTATTTGGCGTGGTTTGCAGGCATTTTTCAGGAGGTTTCCCTCTTGCCCATTCCCATTCCTTCCGGGATCCGCCGGAAAATAGCTTTGAAGCTATTTTCCGGTGGGGCGTTTTCCGGCCCCGGCCGGAATCCGCCCGTAACCCGCACCATAGACATGAAAGGGCGGGTTTCAGGCAGGAAACACAGCACGGAATACGCCTGTAAATCCAGCTTGTCTGGATAAAGCCAGAGGCCTCGTGCCCACTGACGGAAGGGGATTGTGGAGCGGCATCTCCGCAGCGGCTGTAATTGCGGTAGCAATTGGAGATCCCACAGGAATCTATTTGTGCCTGCAATTGTGGCCACTATTGTGGTACCCTAATTCTGTATCAAAATCTTCACTTAACTCTATGGATTTAGGTGCAGGTTTTAGTGCAGGATTTCAGCCCCTTGTCTGAATGGCTGGAATTTTGTTTGTATAATGGCAGCATACATTGACATGCTGCACTGCATGTTTTTTTTGTAAACAAAATTTTTTCATCAGCATGTGGATGGCATTTACACATTAATGCTGCATATGACCCCAGCCTAATGGACCATTCAGTTATGCCTTAGGCCAAAAGCACACTGGTGATTTTACTGGCGTTTTTTGCGTCCTGCACAATCCTCTCAATGAGACAGCATAGGCAGCGCGGACGTCACGAACGTCCGCGCTGCCCACCCGACGACTAGCGTGCCCATCCGCCTGAATGGAATGCCCCATTCAGGCGGGCGGACCGCCCAGTCGTTCATTCAGACGTCCAGCCGCACGCCGCGTCTGGATGCGGCTGTCAACTAGACGGCCCGTTCAGCATAGTGGCGATCGGCCGTGCTGAACGGCCGTCTAGTTGAAGGGTCTAAAGGTACCCTAAAAATGTGACCTATTTCAAGTTTGGAAGTAATTTTAATTTTAAACAAAAATATATAATTTTCCACTGGGACAATATATGTTGTAAAAAACTATTGGTTGGCCCCTTCACACTAGATTCTGCTTCAGTTTTTTTATTATGAAATCAGAAAATCTGGAGCAAAATGTGAGTATTTAATGTGAGATATGAACAGAGTATTTTTTTTGTGAATTTATCCCAAAACTCTGTCTGCTGCTTGTTACACTTTTTCTGTTATTTCCTCTACTAATACTTTCATTTTAAATTAGGAAATGGACACAGCCGTATGTTGATATTTGGAACAAGAGACAATCTCCATCTACTGGCACAAAGTAAAGAGTGGTTTGCTGATGGCATGTTTTTCACTACACCAGCCTTGTTTAAGCAACTTTACACAATCCATGTAGTCCACAGCGGCCTTGTTGTTCCTGTAGTGTACACCTTGCTGACAGACAAGAGCCGTTCTACATACCAGAGGTTGCTGCAAGAGCTGAAGAACTTGCAGCCTGGACTGCAGCCAGACAACCTGATGTTGGATTGTGAACTAGCTGCAATACAGGCATTTGAAAGTGAATTCCCCAACCTTGTGAAGACTGGTTGCTTTTTCCACCTTTCACAGTCGGTTTGGCGTAAAGTTCAAAATGAAGGACTCAAGATGCAATACCAAGGTGACCATGAATTTGCCCGCTGGATACGCATGATACCTGCCCTGGCCTTTCTACCACCACAGAATGTTGTGCAATCATTTGAAGAATTGGTGGAAGATCCTGACTTTCCACAAGAAGCAATACCTATTGCCAACTATTTTGAAGACAGCTATATCGGTCGAATGAATCGCAGAGGACGTCAAGCACCTTTGCTTCCAGTTCAATTCTGGAATGTGTATGAACGAACATTGAATGATCAACAGCGAACAAATGATGATGTCGAAGGATGGCACCGTAGCTTTTGAGAAACATGTGGTACTCTTTTCCAAAATATATACCGGTTCATTCACTGTCAAACATCAGCAAGAGCTCCATAGTTTTGAAATGATTCAGATAATAGCAGGAAATCCCATCGCTGCAAGAAACAAAAAGTATGCTGCAATTTCAGCAAGGGTTAAACGTATCGTGCAAGATTTCGATAATAGAAGCTTGATGGATTATCTGAGAGGCATTGCCTACAGCTTTGATTTTTAGTTCATGGTCACATATTGTATGTTTTGAGAGCAGTGTTTTTAGCTGTAAAATAATTCAAGCATTATAACCTGCAATTTGTATTTTCTCTTTTTCTCTAATCCTTCCCCTCTATACCTTTTTATGTTTCTTGTTAAAACAGTTTTGATATATACAGTTAAAGCATAACTCTGCAAAAAACATGTTATGTTATAGTACCTGTGCCCATGATATTCATTTCCAAAGGAGACCTTCCAGCAGCTTCACTTCTGTGTGAAAAGTCTCATCCAAGTTAAAGCTCCATGTGCTGCAGGATTTCAGTGGTTGCTAAGAAGGTTGTTTCTCCTTAGTAGCAGTACTTGTGGATGGATTCTAGAGGGCGTGGCTGCACAGGAGCATGCAGCTAACAGTATATTCCCTATGATGTATAAAGGGCTGCTGGTTTACAGCCCTCTGCAAAGCCCCCCCTATGTGTTCCGTCCTGTAACGGCTTTACACAGGCAGGGGGGAGCCCTCCTCTTGTCCAGGACAGAGCACATGAGCGGAGGGTGAAGGGGAGCTTTGCAGAGGGCTGTGAACAAGCAGCCCTGAATGTATCATAGGGAGCCAGGAACCGTTCTGCTCCCAAGGGGGCACGACCTCCTTAGTAACCAATGAAATCCTACTATTTTCCTGTCTGTTTGTAAAATTAATCATCTAGAAAACAAAGTTTGAGAATAAAAAAAAATAATTTGATCAGAATTGTATATCTTAGACTCATATGGTGTATTATTAGTGATAAGCAAACCTGCCAATGTTCAGTTCAGGCAGGTTTTTCCCGGATGCGAAAGATCCAGGAGCAAATTGCTAGAGGCAAAACATCCAGGGATGAACTGCTGGGGGCGAACTGACAGGGGGCGAAACATCCGGGGGTGAAACATCCGGGGGCGAATTGCTGGGGGCGAAACATCCGGGGGTGAACATCCGGGGGTGAAACATCCGGGGGTGAACATCCGGGGGTGAAACATCCGGGGGTGAACATCCGGGGGTGAAACATCCGGGGGTGAACTGCTGGGGGCGAAACATCCGGGGGCGAACTGCTGGGGGCGAAACATCCGGGGGCGAACTGCTGGGGGCGAAACATCCGGGGGCGAACTGCTGGGGGTGAAACATCCGGGGGCGAACAGCTGGGGGCGAAACATCCGGGGGCGAACTGCTGGGGGTGAAACATCCGGGGGCGAACTGCTGGGGGCGAAACATCCGGGGGTGAACTGCTGGGGGCGAACTGCTGGGGGCAAAACATCCAGGGGCGAAACATCCGGGGGCGAAACATCCGGGGGCGAACTGCTGGTGGCGAAACATCCGGAGGTGAACATCCGGGGGTGAACTGCTGGGGGCGAAACATCCGGGGGCGAACTGCTGGGGGTGAAACATCCGGGGGTGAACTGCTGGGGGCGAACTTCTGGGGGCGAAACATGCGGGGGCGAACTGCTGGGGGCAAAACATCCGGGGACGAACTGCTGGGGGCGAACTGCTGGGGGCAAAACATCCGGGGGCAAAACATCCGGGGGCGAAACATCCGGGGGCGAACTGCTGGGGGCGAACTGCTGGGGGCGAAACATCCGGGGGCGAAACATCCGGGGGCGAAACATCTGGGGGCGAACTTCTGGGGGTGAAACATCCGGGGGCGAACTGTTGGGAGCGAAATATCCGGGGGTGAACTGCTGGGGGTGAAACATCCGGGGGCGAAACATCCGGGGGTGACCTGCTGGGGGCGAACTGCTGGGGGCGAAACATGCGAGGGCGAACTGCTGTGGGCGAACTGCTGGGGGCGAAACATGCGGGGGCGAACTGCTGAGGGAGAAACATGCGGGGGCGAACTGCTGGGGGCGAAACATCCGGGGGCGAACTGCTGGGGGCGAACTGCTGGGGGCGAAACATCCGGGGGCGAACTGCTGGGGGCGAACTGCTGAGGGCGAAACATCCGGGGGCGAACTGCTGGGGGCGAAACATCCGGGGGCGAACTGCTGGGGGCGAAACATCCGGGGGCGGAACATCCGGGGGTGAACTGCTGGGGGCGAAACATCCGGGGGTGAACTGCTGGGGGCGAAACATCCGGGGACGAACTGCTGGGGGCGAACTGCTGGGGGCAAAACATCCGGGGGCAAAACATCCGGGGGCGAACTGCTGGGGCGAAACATCTGGGGCGAACTGCTGGGGGCGAAACATCCGGGGGTGAACTGCTGGGGGCGAAACATCTGGGGGTGAACATCCGGGGGTGAACTGCTGGGGGCGAAACATCCGGGGGCGAACTGCTGGGGGCGAACTTCTGGGGGCGAAACATGCGGGGGCGAACTGCTGGGGGCAAAACATCCGGGGACGAACTGCTGGGGGCGAACTGCTGGGGGCAAAACATCCGGGGGCAAAACATCCGGGGGCAAAACATCCGGGGGCGAACTGCTGGGGGCGAACTGCTGGGGGCGAAACATCCGGGGGCGAAACATCTGGGGGCGAACTTCTGGGGGCGAAACATGCGGGGGCAAACGGCTGGGGGTGAAACGGCTGGGGGTGAAACGGCTGGGGGTGAAACATCCGGGGGCGAAACATCTGGGGGCGAACTTCTGGGGGCGAACTTCTGGGGGCAAAACATGCGGGGACAAACTGCTGGGGGTGAAACATCCGGGGGCGAACTGTTGGGAGCGAAATATCCGGGGGTGAACTGCTGGGGGTGAAACATCCGGGGGCGAAACATCCGAAGGTGACCTGCTGGGGGCGAACTGCTGGGGGCGAAACATGCGGGGGCGAACTGCTGTGGGCGAACTGCTGGGGGCGAAACATCCGGGGCGAACTGCTGGGGGCGAAACATCCGGGGGCGAACTGCTGGGGGAGAAACATGCGGGGGCGAACTGCTGGGGGCGAAACATCCGGGGGCGAACTGCTGGGGGCGAACTGCTGGGGGCAAAACATCCGGGGACGAACTGCTGGGGGCGAACTGCTGGGGGCAAAACATCCGGGGGCAAAACATCCGGGGGCGAAACATCCGGGGGCGAACTGCTGGGGGCGAAACATCTGGGGGCGAACTTCTGGGGGCGAAACATGCGGGGGCAAACGGCTGGGGGTGAAACGGCTGGGGGTGAAACATCCGGGGGCGAAACATCTGGGGGCGAACTTCTGGGGGCGAACTTCTGGGGGCGAAACATGCGGGGACAAACTGCTGGGGGTGAAACATCCGGGGGCGAACTGTTGGGAGCGAAATATCCGGGGGTGAACTGCTGGGGGTGAAACATCCGGGGGCGAAACATCCGAAGGTGACCTGCTGGGGGCGAACTGCTGGGGGCGAAACATGCGGGGGCGAACTGCTGTGGGCGAACTGCTGGGGGCGAAACATCCGGGGGCGAACTGCTGGGGGCGAAACATCCGGGGGCGAACTGCTGGGGGCGAACTGCTGGGGGCGAAACATCCGGGGGCGAACTGCTGGGGGCGAAACATGCGGGGGCGAACTGCTGGGGGCGAAACATGCGGGGGCGAACTGCTGGGGGCGAAACATCCGGGGGCGAACTGCTGGGGGCGAAACATCCGGGGGCGAACTGCTGGGGGCGAAACATCCGGGGGCGAACTGCTGGGGGCGAAATGTGCGGGGGCGAAATGGGGCGAAACATCCGGGGGCGAACTGCTGGGGGCGAAACATCTGGGGGCGAAACATCCGGGGGCGAACTGCTGGGGGCGAAACATCCGGGGGCGAACTGCTGGGGGCGAAACATCCGGGGGCGAACTGCTGGGGGCGAAATGTGCGGGGGCGAAATGGGGCGAAACATCCGGGGGCGAACTGCTGGGGGCGAAACATCCGGGGGCGAACTGCTGGGGGCGAAATGTGCGGGGGCGAAATGGGGCGAAACATCCGGGGGCGAACATCCGGGGGCGAAACATCCGGGGGCGAAACATCCGGGGGCGAACTGCTGGGGGCGAAACATCCGGGGGCGAACTGCTGGGGGCGAAACATCCGGGGGCGAACTGCTGGGGGCGAAACATCCGGGGGCGAACTGCTGGGGGCGAAACATCCGGGAACGAACTGCTGGGGGCGAAACATCCGGGGGCGAACTGCTGGGGGCGAAACATCCGGGAACGAACTGCTGGGGGCGAAACATTCGGGGGCGAACTGCTGGGGGCGAAACATCCGGGGGCGAACATCCGGGGGCGAAACATCCGGGGGCGAACTGCTGGGGGAGAAACATCCGGGAACGAACTGCTGGGGGCGCAACATCCGGGGGCGAAACATCCGGGGGCGAACTGCTGGGGGCGAAACATCCGGGGGCGAAACATCCGGGGGCGAACTGCTGGGGGCGAAATGTGCGGGGGCAAAATGGGGCGAAACATCCGGGGGCGAAACATCCGGGAACGAACTGCTGGGGGCGAAACATCCGGGGGCGAACTGCTGGGGGCGAACTGCTGGGGCGAAACATCCGGGGGCGAAACATCCGGGGGCGAAACATCCGGGGGCGAAACATCCGGGGGCGAAACATCCGGGGGCGAACTGCTGGGGGCAAAATGGGGTGAAACATCCGGGGGCGAACTGCTGGGGGCGAAACATCCGGGGGCGAACTGCTGGGGGCGAACTGCTGGGGGCGAAACATCCGGGGGCGATCTGCTGGGGGCGAAACATCCGGGGGCGAACTGCTGGGGGCGAAATGTGCGGGGGCGAAATGGGGCGAAACATCCGGGGGCGAACTGCTGGGGCGAAACATCCGGGGGCGAACTGCTGGGGGCGAACTGCTGGGGGCGAAACATCCGGGGGCGAACTGCTGGGGGCGAAACATCCGGGGGCGAAACATCCGGGGGCGAAACATCCGGGGGCGAAATGTGCAGGGGCGAAATGGGGCGAAACATCCGGGGGCGAACTGCTGGGGGCGAAACATCCGGGGGCGAACTGCTGGGGGCGAACTGCTGGGGGCGAAACATCCGGGGGCGAACTGCTGGGGGCGAAACGTGCGGGGGCGAACTGCTGGGGGCGAAACGTGCGGGGGCGAACTGCTGGGGGCGAAACATCCGGGGGCGAACTGCTGGGGGCGAACTGCTGGGGGCGAAACATCCGGGGGCGAAACATCCGGGGGCGAAACATCCGGGGGCGAAACATCCGGGGGCGAACTGCTGGGGGCGAAATGTGCGGGGGCGAAATGGGGCGAAACATCCGGGGGCGAACTGCTGGGGGCGAAACATCCGGGGCGAAACATCCGGGGGCGAACTGCTGGGGGCGAAACATCCGGGGGCGAACTGCTGGGGGCGAAACATCCGGGAGCGAACTGCTGGGGGCGAAACATCCGGGGCGAACTGCTGGGGGCGAAACATCCGGGAACGAACTGCTGGGGGCGAAACATCCGGGTGCGAAACATCCGGGGGCGAACTTCTGGGGGCGAAATGTGCGGGGGCGAAACATCCGGGGGCGAACTGCTGGGGGCGAAATGTGCGGGGGCGAACTGCTGGGGGCGAAACATTCGGGGGCGAAACATCCGGGGGCGAAACATCCGGGAACGAACTGCTGGGGGCGAAACATCCGGGGGCGAACTGCTGGGGGCGAAATGTGCAGGGGCGAAACATCCGGGGGCGAAACATTCGGGGGCGAACTGCTGGGGGCGAACTGCTGGGGGCGAAACATCCGGGGGCGAACTGCTGGGGGCGAAACATCCGGGGGCGAAACATCCGGGGGTGAACTGCTGGGGGCAAAACATCCGGGGGCAAAACATCCGGGGGCAAAACATCCGGGGGGCGAACTGCTGGGGGCGAACTGCTGGGGGCGAAACATCCGGGGGGCGAACTGCTGGGGGCGAACTGCTGGGGGCGAAACATCCGGGGGCAAAACATCTGGGGGCGAAACATGGGGGGGCAAAATGCTGGGGTTGAAACATCCGGGGGAGAAACATCTGGGGGCGAACTGCTGGGGGCGAAACATCCGGGGACGAACTTCTGGGGGCGAACTGCTGGGGGCAAAACATCCGGGGACGAACTTCTGGGGGCGAACTGCTGGGGGCAAAACATCCGGGGACGAACTTCTGGGGGCGAACTGCTGGGGGCAAAACATCCGGGGGCGAAACATCCGGGGACGAACTGCTGGGGGTGAACTGCTGGGGGCAAAACATCCGGGGGCAAAACATCCGGGGGTGAAACATCCGGGGGCGATCTGCTGGGGGCGAAACATCTGGGGGCGAACTTCTGGGGGCGAAATATCCGGGGGCGAACTGTTGGGAGCGAAATATCCGGGGGTGAACTGCTGGGGGTGAAACATCCGGGGGCGAAACATCCGAAGGTGACCTGCTGGGGGCGAACTGCTGTGGGCGAACTGCTGGGGGCGAAACATCCGGGGGCGAACTGCTGAGGGCGAAACATGCGGGGGCGAACTGCTGGGGGCGAAACATCCGGGGGCGAACTGCTGGGGGCGAAACATGCGGGGGCGAACTGCTGGGGGCGAAACATCCGGGGGCGAACTGCTGGGAGCGAACTGCTGGGGGCGAACTGCTGAGGGCGAAACATGCGGGGGCGAACTGCTGGGGGCGAAACATCCGGGGGCAAACTGCTGGGGGCGAACTGCTGGGGGCGAAACATCTGGGGGCGAAACATCCGGGGGCGAACTGCTGAGGGCGAAACATGCGGGGGCGAAACATCCGGGGGCAAACTGCTGGGGGCGAACTGCTGGGGGCGAAACATCCGGGGGCGAACTGCTGGGGGCGAACTGCTGGGGGCGAAACATCCGGGGGCGAACTGCCGGGGGAGAAACATCCGGGGGCGAACTGCTGGGGGCGAAATGTGCGGGGGCGAAATGGGGCGAAACATCCGGGGGCGAAACATCCGGGGGCGAACTGCTGGGGGCGAAACATCCGGGGGCGAACTGCTGGGGGCGAAACATCCGGGGGCGAAACATCCGGGGGCGAACTGCTGGGGGCGAAATGTGCGGGGGCAAAATGGGGCGAAACATCCGGGGGCGAAACATCCGGGAACGAACTGCTGGGGGCGAAACATCCGGGGGCGAACTGCTGAGGGCTAACTGCTGGGGGCGAAACATCCGGGGGCGAAACATCCGGGGGCGAAACATCCGGGGGCGAACTGCTGGGGGCGAAACATCCGGGGGCGAACTGCTGGGGGCGAAACATCCGGGGCGAACTGCTGGGGGTGAAACATCCGGGAACGAACTGCTGGGGGCGAAGCATCCGGGGGCGAACTGCTGGGGGCGAAACATCCAGGGGCAAACTGCTGGGGGCGAAACATCCGGGAACGAACTGCTGGGGGCGAAACATCCGGGGGCGAAACATCCGGGGGCGAAACATCCGGGGGCGAACTGCTGGGGGCGAAATGTGCGGGGGCGAAATGGGGAGAAACATCCGGGGGCGAACTGCTGGGGGCGAAATGTGCGGGGGCGAAATGGGGAGAAACATCCGGGGGCGAACTGCTGGGGGCGAAACATCCGGGGGCGAACTGCTGGGGGCGAACTGCTGGGGGCGAAACATCCGGGGGCGAACTGCTGGGGGCGAACTGCTGGGGGCGAAACATCCGGGAACGAACTGCTGGGGGCGAAACATCCGGGGGCGAACTGCTGGGGGCGAAATGTGCGGGGGCGAAACATCCGGGGGCGAACTGCTGGGGGCGAAACATCCGGGGGCGAACATCCGGGGGCGAAACATCCGGGGGCGAACTGCTGGGGGCGAAACGTGCGGGGGCGAAACATCCGGGGGCGAAACATCCGGGGGCGAACTGCTGGGGGCGAAATGTGCGGGGGCGAAATGGGGCGAAACATCCGGGGGCGAAACATCCGGGGGCGAACTGCTGGGGGCGAACTGCTGGGGGCGAAACATCCGGGGGCGAACTGCTGGGGGCGAACTGCTGGGGGCGAAACATCCGGGGGCGAACTGCTGGGGGCGAAACATCCGGGGGCGAACTGCTGGGGGCGAAACATCCGGGGGCGAACTGCTGAGGGCGAAACATGCGGGGGCGAACTGCTGGGGGCGAACTGCTGGGGGCGAAACATCCGGGGGCGAAACATCAGGGAACGAACTGCTGGGGGCGAAACATCCGGGGGCGAACTGCTGGGGGCGAACTGCTGGGGGCGAAACATCCGGGGGCGAAACATCCGGGGGCGAAACATCAGGGAACGAACTGCTGGGGGCGAAACATCCAGGGGCAAACTGCTGGGGGCGAACTGCTGGGGGCGAAATGTGCGGGGGCGAAATGGGTAGAAACATCCGGGGGCGAACTGCTGGGGGCGAACTGCTGGGGGCGAAACATCCGGGGGCGAACTGCTGGGGGCGAAACATCCGGGGGCGAACTGCTGGGGGCGAACTGCTGGGGGCGAAACATCCGGGGGCGAACTGCTGGGGGCGAAACATCCGGGGGCGAACTGCTGGGGGCGAAACATCCGGGGGCGAACTGCTGGGGGCGAACTGCTGGGGGCGAAACATCCGGGAACGAACTGCTGGGGGCGAAACATCCGGGGGCGAAACATCCGGGGGCGAACTGCTGGGGGCGAAATGTGCGGGGGCGAAATGGGGCGAAACATCCGGGGGCGAACTGCTGGGGGCGAAACATCCGGGGGCGAACATCCGGGGGCGAACTGCTGGGGGCGAAACATCCGGGAACGAACTGCTGGGGGCGCAACATCCGGGGGCGAAACATCCGGGGGCGAAACATCCGGGGGCGAACTGCTGGGGGCGAAACGTGCGGGGGAGAAACATCCGGGGGCAAAACATCCGGGGGCGAAACATCCGGGGGCGAACTGCTGGGGGGCGAAACATCCGGGGGCGAAACATCCGGGGGCGAAACATCCGGGGGCGAACTGCTGGGGGCGAAATGTGCGGGGGCAAAATGGGGCGAAACATCCGGGGGCGAAACATCCGGGAACGAACTGCTGGGGGCGAAACATCCGGGGGCGAACTGCTGGGGGCGAACTGCTGGGGGCGAAACATCCGGGGGCGAAACATCCGGGGGCGAACCATCCGGGGGCGAACTGCTGGGGGCGAACTGCTGGGGGCGAAACATCCGGGGGCGAACTGCTGGGGGCGAAACATCCGGGGGCGAACTGCTGGGGACGAAACATCCGGGGGCGAACTGCTGAGGGCGAAACATGCGGGGGCGAACTGCTGGGGGCGAAACATCCGGGGGCGAACTGCTGGGGGCGAACTGGGGGCGAAACATCCGGGGGCGAACTGCTGGGGGCGAACTGCTGGGGGCGAAACATCCGTGGGCGAACTGCTGGTGACGAAACATCCGGGGGCGAACTGCTGAGGGCGAAACATGCGGGGGCGAACTGCTGGGGGCGAAACATCCGGGGGCGAACTGCTGGGGGCGAACTGCTGGGGGCGAAACATCCGGGGGCGAACTGCTGGGGGCGAAACATCCGGTGGGCGAACTGCTGGGGGCGAAACATCCGGGGGCGAACTGCTGGGGGCGAACTGCTGGGGGCGAAACATCCGGGGGCGAACTGCTGGGGGCGAACTGCTGGGGGCGAAACATCCGGGAACGAACTGCTGGGGGCGAAACATCCGGGGGCGAACTGCTGGGGGCGAAATGTGCGGGGGCGAAATGGGGCGAAACATCCGGGGGCGAACTGCTGGGGGCGAAATGTGCGGGGGCGAAATGGGGCGAAACATCCGGGGGCGAACTGCTGGGGGCGAAACATCCGGGGGCGAACATCCGGGGGCGAAACATCCGGGAACGAACTGCTGGGGGCGCAACATCCGGGGGCGAAACATCCGGGGGCGAAACATCCGGGGGCGAAACATCCGGGGGCGAACTGCTGGGGGCGAAATGTGCGGGGGCGAAACATCCGGGGGCGAAACATCCGGGGGCGAACTGCTGGGGGCGAAACATCCGGGGGCGAAACATCCGGGGGCGAAACATCCAGGGGCGAACTGCTGGGGGCGAAATGTGCGGGGGCAAAATGGGGCGAAACATCCGGGGGCGAAACATCAGGGAACGAACTGCTGGGGGCGAAACATCCGGGGGCGAACTGCTGGGGGCGAACTTCTGGGGGCGAAACATCCGGGGGCGAAACATCCGGGGGCGAAACATCAGGGAACGAACTGCTGGGGGCGAAACATCCAGGGGCAAACTGCTGGGGGCGAAACATCCGGGAACGAACTGCTGGGGGCGAAACATCCGGGGGCGAAACATCCGGGGGCGAAACATCCGGGGGCGAAACATCCGGGGGCGAACTGCTGGGGGCGAAATGTGCGGGGGCGAAATGGGGAGAAACATCCGGGGGCGAACTGCTGGGGGCGAACTGCTGGGGGCGAAACATCCGGGGGCGAACTGCTGGGGGCGAAACATCCGGGGGCGAAACATCCGGGGGCGAACTGCTGGGGGCGAAACATCCGGGGGCGAACATCCGGCAACGAACTGCTGGGGGCGCAACATCCGGGGGCGAAACATCCGGGGGCGAAACATCCGGGGGCGAACTGCTGGGGGCGAAATGTGCGGGGGCGAAACATCCGGGGGCGAAACATCCGGGGGCGAAACATCCGGGGGCGAACTGCTGGGGGCGAAACATCCGGGGGCGAACTGCTGGGGGCGAAACATCCGGGGGCGAACTGCTGAGGGCGAAACATCCGGGGGCGAACTGCTGGGGGCGAAACATCCGGGGGCGAACTGCTGGGGGCGAAACATCCGGGGGCGAACTGCTGGGGGCGAACTGCTGGGGGCGAAACATCCGGGAACGAACTGCTGGGGGCGAAACATCCGGGGGCGAAACATCCGGGGGCGAACTGCTGGGGGCGAAACATCCGGGGGCGAACATCCGGGAACGAACTGCTGGGGGCGCAACATCCGGGGGCGAACATCCGGGAACGAACTGCTGGGGGCGCAACATCCGGGGGCGAACTGCTGGGGGCGAAATGTGCGGGGGCGAAACATCCGGGGGCGAAACATCCGGGGGCGAAACATCCGGGGGCGAACTGCTGGGGGGCGAAACATCCGGGGGCAAAACATCCGGGGGCGAAACATCCGGGGGCGAACTGCTGGGGGCGAAATGTGCGGGGGCAAAATGGGGCGAAACATCCGGGGGCGAAACATCCGGGAACGAACTGCTGGGGGCGAAACATCCGGGGGCGAACTGCTGGGGGCGAACTGCTGGGGGCGAACCATCCGGGGGCGAACCATCCGGGGGCGAACCATCCGGGGGCGAACTGCTGGGGGCGAACTGCTGGGAGCGAAACATCCGGGGGCGAACTGCTGGGGGCGAAACATCCGGGGGCGAACTGCTGGGGGCGAAACATCCGGGGGCGAACTGCTGAGGGCGAAACATGCGGGGGCGAACTGCTGGGGGCGAAACATCCGGGGGCGAACTGCTGGGGGCGAACTGCTGGGGGCGAAACATCCGGGGGCGAACTGCTGGGGGCGAACTGCTGGGGGCGAAACATCCGGGAACGAACTGCTGGGGGCGAAACATCCGGGGGCGAACTGCTGGGGGCGAAATGTGCGGGGGCGAAACATCCGGGGGCGAACTGCTGGGGGCGAAACATCCGGGGGCGAACATCCGGGGGCGAAACATCCGGGGGCAAACTGCTGGGGGCGAAACATCCGGGAACGAACTGCTGGGGGCGAAACATCCGGGGGCGAACTGCTGGGGGCGAACTGCTGGGGGCGAAACATCCGGGGGCGAACTGCTGGGGGCGAAACATCCGGGGGCGAACTGCTGGGGGCGAAACATCCGGGGGCGAAACATGCGGGGGCGAACTGCTGGGGGCGAAACATCCGGGGGCGAACTGCTGGGGGCGAACTGCTGGGGGCGAAACATCCGGGGGCGAACTGCTGGGGGCGAAACATCCGGGGGCGAACTGCTGGGGGCGAAACATCCGGGGGCGAACTGCTGGGGGCGAAACATCCGGGGGCGAACTGCTGGGGGCGAAACATCCGGGGGCGAACTGCTGAGGGCGAAACATCCGGGGGCGAACTGCTGGGGGCGAAACATCCGGGGGCGAACTGCTGGGGGCGAAACATCCGGGGGCGAAACATGCGGGGGCGAACTGCTGGGGGCGAAACATCCGGGGGCGAACTGCTGGGGGCGAACTGCTGGGGGCGAACTGCTGGGGGCGAAACATCCGGGGGCGAACTGCTGGGGGCGAAACATCCGGGGGCGAACTGCTGGGGGCGAAACATCCGGGGGCGAACTGCTGGGGGCGAAACATCCGGGGGCGAAACATCCGGGGGCGAACTGCTGGGGGCGAAACATGCGGGGGCGAACTGCTGGGGGCGAAACATCCGGGGGCGAACTGCTGGGGGCGAACTGCTGGGGGCGAAACATCCGGGGGCGAACTGCTGGGGGCGAACTGCTGGGGGCGAAACATCCGGGAAAGAACTGCTGGGGGCGAAACATCAGGGGGCGAAACATCCGGGGGCGAACTGCTGGGGGCGAAATGTGCGGGGGCGAAATGGGGCGAAACATCCGGGGGCGAACTGCTGGGGGCGAAACATCCGGGGGTGAAACATCCGGGGGCGAACTGCTGGGGGCGAAATGTGCGGGGGCGAAATGGGGCGAAACATCCGGGGGCGAACTGCTGGGGGCGAAACATCCGGGGGCGAACTGCTGGGGGCGAAACATCCGGGAACGAACTGCTGGGGGCGCAACATCCGGGGGCGAAACATCCGGGGGTGAAACATCCGGGGGCGAACTGCTGGGGGCGAAATGTGCGGGGGCGAAACATCCGGGGGCGAAACATCCGGGGGCGAACTGCTGGGGGCGAAATGTGCGGGGGCAAAATGGGGCGAAACATCCGGGGGCGAAACATCAGGGAACGAACTGCTGGGGGCGAAACATCCGGGGGCGAACTGCTGGGGGCGAACTGCTGGGGGCGAAACATCCGGGGGCGAAACATCCGGGGGCGAACTGCTGGGGGCGAAACATCCGGGGGCGAACTGCTGGGGGCGAAACATCCGGGGGCGAACTGCTGGGGGCGAAACATCTGGGAACGAACTGCTGGGGGCGAAACATCCAGGGGCGAACTGCTGGGGGCGAAACATCCGGGGGCGAAACATCCGGGGGCGAACTGCTGGGGGCGAAACATCCGGGGGCGAACTGCTGGGGGCGAAACATCCGGGGGCGAACTGCTGGGGGCGAAACATCTGGGAACGAACTGCTGGGGGCGAAACATCCAGGGGCGAACTGCTGGGGGCGAAACATCCAGGGGCAAACTGCTGGGGGCGAAACATCCGGGAACGAACTGCTGGGGGCGAAACATCCGGGGGCGAACTGCTGGGGGCGAAACATCCGGGGGCGAAACATCCGGGGGCGAACTGCTGGGGGCGAAATGTGCGGGGGCGAAATGGGGCGAAACATCCGGGGGCGAACTGCTGGGGGCGAAACATCCAGGGGCAAACTGCTGGGGGCGAAACATCCGGGAACGAACTGCTGGGGGCGAAACATCCGGGGGCGAACTGCTGGGGGCGAAACATCCGGGGGCGAAACATCCGGGGGCGAACTGCTGGGGGCGAAATGTGCGGGGGCGAAATGGGGCGAAACATCCGGGGGCGAACTGCTGGGGGCGAAATGTGCGGGGGCGAACTGCTGGGGGCGAAATGTGCGGGGGCGAAATGTGCGGGGGCGAACTGCTTGGGGCGAAACATCCGGGGGCGAACTGCTGGGGGCGAAACATCCGGGAACGAACTGCTGGGGGCGAAACATCCGGGGGCGAAACTGCTGGGGGCGAAATGTGCGGGGGCGAAATGGGGCGAAACATCCGGGGGCGAACTGCTGGGGGCGAAACATCCAGGGGCGAACTGCTGGGGGCGAACTGCTGGGGGCGAAACATCCGGGGGCGAACTGCTGGGGGCGAAATGTGCGGGGGCGAACTGCTGGGGGCGAAATGTGCGGGGGCGAAATGTGCGGGGGCGAAACAACCTGGGGGCGAAATGTGCGGGGGCGAAACAACCTGGGGGCGAAATGTTCGGGGGCGAAGTGTACCTGGGGGCGAACTGCTGGGGGCGAACTGCTGGGGGCGAAACTTCCAACTCCCAAAAAAATCAAACGCTGCTCCTTCCCTTCTTAGCCCTGCAGTGCGCCCAAACACCCAAACAGTGGTTTTTCCCCGCATATAGGGTATCAGAGTACTTAGCAGAAATTACACAGCAACTTTGGGGTTCCAATTTATCCTGTTACCCTTGTCAAAATAAAAAAAAAATTGTGTCTAAAATAAAATTTTTGTGAAAAAAAGATAAATGTTCATTTTTTCTTTCCACATTACTTCAGTTCCTGTGAAGCACCTGAAGGGTTAATAAACTTCTTGAATGTGGTTTTGAGGGGTGCAGTTTTTAGAATGGTGTCACTTTTGGGTATTTTCTGTCATATGGACCCCTCAGTCACTTCAAACGTGATGTTGTCCCTAAAAAAAATGGTTTTGTAAATTTTGTTTGAAAAATGAGAAATCGATGGTCAGTTTATAACTTTTATAACTTCCTAACAAAAAATGTTTTTATTAAAAAATGTTGCATAAGAATTCTATATTTGAAAAGTGCATCATTTTCAAAAAATGTTCCAAATTTCAATATTTTTCACAAACGCAGATCATATTAAATAAATTTTACCACTATCATAAAGTACAATATAACATGAAAAAAATAGTCTCAGAATCAGTGGGATTGATAGAAGCGTTCCAGAGTTATTACCTCATAAAGCGACAATGGTCATAATTGTAAAATTTGGCCTGGTCATGAAGGTGCAAACAGCCTTGTAGGGTTAAAGGGTTAATATTTGGTGCAGAAGTCTTTGTTTGCAATTTCAGAGGTCCGACATTTTATGTAACTGTTGACCAAGTTTTACTTTGTACAAATCTCCCACTGTACCAGCACCAAAGCAACCACAGACCATCACATTACCTCCATCATGCTTGACAGATGGCGTCTAGCACTCTTCCAGCATCTTTTCAGTTGTTCTGCGTCTCACAAATGTTCTTCTGTGTGATCCAAGCACCGCAGACTTGGATTCGTCTGTTCATAACACTTTTTACCAATCTTCCTCTGTCCAATGTCTGTGTTCTTTTGTCCATATTAATCTTTTCCTTTTATTAGCCAGTCTCAGATATTGCTTTTTCTTTGCCACTTTGCCCTGAAGGCCAGCATCCCGGAGTCGCCTCTTCACTGTAGACATTGACACTGGCGTTTTGCATGTACTATTTAATGAAGCAGCCAGTTGAGAACCTGTGAGGCGTCGATTTCTCAAACTACAGACTCTAATGTACTTGTCTTGTTGCTCAGTTGTGCAGCGGGGCCTCCCACTACTCTTTCTTATCTGTTTAGAACCGGTTTGTGCTCTCCTTTGTAGGAAATCTTCAGTTTCTTGGCAATTTCTCACATGGAATAGCCTTCATTTCTAAGAACAAGAATAGACTGTCGAGTTTCACATGAAAGTTCTTTTTTCCTGGCCATTTTGAGAGTTTAATGGAACCAACAAATGTAATGCTCCAGATTCTCAACTAGCTCAAAGGAAGGTCAAGTTTATAGCTTTTCTAATCAGCCAAACAGTTTTCAGCTGTGCTAACATACTTGCACAAGGTTTTTCAAGGTTATTATAACCATCCATTAGCCTTCTTACACAGTTAGCAATCACAAAGTACCATAAGAACACTGGAGTGATGGTTGTTGGAAATGGGCTTCTATACACCTATGAAGATATTGCATTACAAACCAGATGTTTGCAGCTAGAATAGTAATTTACCACATTAATGTATACATTGTATTTCTGAATCATTTAATGTTAGCTTCATTGGAAAAAACTATGCTTTCAAAAAAAAAAAAAGGAAATTTGTAAGTGACCCTAAACTTTTGAACGGTAGTGTATTCAGACTGTCTAGCAGCCACAAATCATGCAGCTGCGTCGACAAAAACTAAATCTCCGAGCACACCAAAATACTCGGAGGACACCCAAGCATGCTCAGGAAAACCCGAGCAGTGTATACTCACTCATCACTAGTTGTAACCAATAGTCCCTGGACCCACTGCTTGAAGCTGATTCTGAGCCCATCCACCACATCAATGTAGCTGTTATGAGGACCTCATTGGAGAGTCCAGAACTTTTTGCACTACAGTTCAGGGGTCATCTGATATTTCCTAGCCATGGGGTTAAGGATCAAGCCCACTGATCATCGGATAAGTGGTGCTGTCTATACGCCTTTTCAAACCCCTTCAAAAATGTGTTCAGACAAGTGTCTTCTTCCATGACAGAAAAATGCTTGGGACTGGCTTTAAAGGTTTTGGCATTACTGGTCTCACTGTTCAGTGGGGTAGATTGCTCCTTCTGGAGTTGGGCTAATTTCAGCTAGAGGCCTCTTTTAGCCTGTCCCTCTCGCTTGGCTTGACGCTCAGACTATTATTGTTATTGTTATTGTTGAATCAGCTTCAGTCGTCCTTTGCGAGCATCTGCATCGAGTTGCGGTAGGGTCATCTGCAGGTAGAATCCTATGCTTCCTCGGTCAGTGATGTGGCTTGCATCCTTAGGTGGGTCCTTTGTAGCAGCACTGTCCATGCCTTGGCTTCCCACCCTCTCATCAGGACTCGGGTGACAGACTTGCTCCTCGTCCCACTGCAACATGACCATTTGCTGACTGTTTTTGCAAGTGGAGTCAATTTGTCTGATCATACAGGTGGTAGGAAGAGCCTCCTTCTGCTGGTTGTACTAGGCCTCCAGAACTGCAGACATGATTGCGAAACGAAAGGATAGAAAAACAAAAGAGGGGGAGAGGTGTAACTGCTACAAGTATAGTAATGTGCCAAGTATAGTTAAACACGGAGTCCAAACCTCAAAATTCAGCACAGAATCCTTATAGGGATCGTACAAGTTTTTAGTGACAGGAATAATTGCTCAAACCAGGTTACTAATGCTCTATATCCCACAGCTTGCCAATACGTCAGGGAATTACAGCAAGGAGATCCCGCTGCTGCCAATTTGTCAGGGAATAATACTCCGCTGTCTCCAACTATCAGGGCAATTACACAATTGACTGAAGAGTGACGGACGAGGGCGCAGGTGCTTTCACTACTAGGCTAGTTATTGCGGAACTCCCAGTGAACGTATAGTACAGTAGTGATCAAAATAATAGCAGTGTGTTCAAACACATGCATTAATCACAAATTCTTTATACTAGTTTTTATTTCCATGCATTAGGAACATTGCACACTGTTTTCTTATTCAAAACATGAAGAGAAATGTATATAATTTTTAAATCCTTTACAGAAAATAACAAAAAATGAACATTGGGCTGTTCTAAAAAAATAGTGTCTCCATTTGTCTTTACAAACTCACAATATGTACTTTTGGATTTAGCATTCCTGTGAATCACTAACCTAATATTTAGTTGCATACCCACAGTTTTTAAGAACTGCTTCACATCTATGTTGCATAGAGTCAACCAACTTCTGGCACCTGTCAACTATTTTTCCAGGCCATGATACTTGGACTACATCCCACAATTTTTTGGAATTTGTTGGCTTTGCCTCAGAAATGGCATTTTTAATGTCACCCCACAAGCGTTCTATCGGATTAAGGTCTGGGAATTGGGCTGGCCACTCAACCTTAATTTTGTTGGACTGGAACCAAGATTTTGCTCGTTTACGGGTATGTTTAGGGTCATTGTCTTGTTGAAACACCCATTTCACAAGGGCATATCCTCTTCAGCCTAAGGCAACATGACCTCTTCAAGTATTTTAAACATATGCAAACAGGTCTATGATCCCAGGTATGCGGTAAATAGGTCTGGCACCATAGTAAGAGAAACAGAAGAAACATACCCATATCATAATACTTGCACCACCATGCTTCACTGTCTTCAGAGGCTACTGTGGCTTAAATGGAGAGATTAGGAGTTGTCTGACAAACTGTCTGCGGCCCTTGGACCCAAAAAAAAAAAAACAATTTCACTTTCATCAGTCCGCAAAATGTTTCTCCATTTCTCTTTAGGCCAGTTGATGTGTTATTTGTATCCGTTTCAGTACTTTTTTTTTTTTTTTATTAACAGTGGGACTTTGCGGGTACTTCTTGCTAAGAGCTTCAGACAAGTATCTTCTGTCACAGTACTCACAGGTAGATTGAGCGGTGAACCGAAGATATTCACTCATTCGGCAAGCTATAGCTCTCCATGCATGTGCTGTGACAGTGACACATGCAGCTATGGCAATCAGCTGTTCAGCTGGCGTAATCCAGGAAGCCGGGTTCCCGCTGTAGCTTATTCGGCAAGCACTATAGCTTGCTGAATAAGCAGGGAACTGAAGATATTCGCTCAAATCTAGTAGTAAATATAGGATAAATCCCTCCTGGTTGTCCCGAATTGGTGAAAATGACAGAATAACGAACCAAAATTCAAGTGTTCTGCAAAACCCACACTGCGGAGGGAGATGACCTCAGAGGTCTTGAAGACCTATTTGAGATGTATGAAATCCACCATCTCTTATAGTAAAAAAATTCTCCTTAGTGTCACAATATAGGTCAGTAGAGGCTGCTCTTTTGTGACTGACACCATCTGACACAAATAAACACTGTGGGTTTAGACTAGTAGACAGTACCCACAACTTTTAAAATACAAAGTGGATAGACATCTATCCTTTGCTAAGTTCAAAAAAGGATTGTTTGCTAATCAGACTTTGGCATCTGCTAGGCAGCTTAGTAAACCATAATACTGCCTCTTTTCTGGTCCTTATGGTTAGTGATCCTGGTGGAGGGGGTGAGGGAGTGAGGCATCTGATTCTCTTGAGATTCTCTGCGTTTTCTGACTTCTACCAGGAACTATTACCTGGGAGGATACACTACAGGAATATCTAGACTGTATACATATCTCACAACCCTTGGAGAAGAGCGTGCTGCAGTTCTTTCTGAATGAAAGATAACACTGGGGAACAATTTGAAAAAAAATTTCTGTTGAGTTAGGTTTTTGAGCTGATTTATACTAAAATTGGCATGCTGATTCCAAAAATGTAGTCAGTTTTTTTCTATCACGTCAAGTTTTTCCTCCTCAACTTACCTGCCATAGAAGCACAATTGCACTGATTTCTGTAATAAGACTTGTTATCTGAGTATAATTCGACTCATATAGAGCTACGTGGCAACTTGTAAATGTAGTCACAACTGAGACAGTGTGGTGAGAGGTGTGTACAGCTCCCAATACGTCATAATTATCAATATCTTTACACAAAAAATGTATCATAGTAGGAATAAATAGGATTTGTGATAGCTTTTCTCTTTACATTGGGCGCTTAGTTGTAATTTATATATCTTTTATGATTTTTTTCTTTGTTAGTTTTCAAAGCTTGTAACTTTCCATCTCAGTGTTTTATTTACTTATGTACATATTTCCTTTGTTTCAGATCATGTCTGCTCCTTCTTCCTCTCGTCGTAAATGCCTAAACAACCCTGACTCCTTCTGCTATATTTGTGGTGTTTTCACCATTCCAGTTCAAAGGGCAAACATCAGTGCATTTGTCAAACAAGCATATTTTGCATATTTTAAAGTAAAACTCGGTGATCAAGATAAGCCATGGGCCCCTCACATAGTGTGCAAGCAGTGTGTCGAGAGTTTACGGATGTGGACCAAAGGAACACGTGAAAAGTTGGCATTTGGTATCCCCATGGTGTGGAGAGAGCAAAAAAGTCATTCCACAGACTGTTACTTCTGTTTAGTGAAAACATCAGGATTTAACAGGAAAAATAAAAAATAGAATATCCAAATCTACCGTCAGCTATCAGACCAATGCCTCATTCAGCTGAAATTCCAGTGCCAGTTGTCGAACAGCTACCATCTCTAGAAGTTCTGAGTGATGTTGACGAACACAGTGACAGCAATGATGCAGAATTTGAAAGTCACAAGGATTCAGTTCGTAAGGGATTTGATCAGCACGATTTAAATGATTTAGCACGTGAATTGGGCTTATCAAAAAAAGCTTCAGAATTACTAGCATCAAGGCTGAATGAGAAACAGTTACTTGAACAAGGAGCGAAGGTATACTTTCGTACTAGAGAAAGTACATTTTTGCAGTACTTTCGGTGTGACAGCGGTTTTGTGTTTTGCCATAATATTCCTGGTTTACTACAAGAATTAGGGCTTTCAATGTACAATCCAAATGAATGGCGACTGTTTATTGATAGCTCAAAGCGGAGTCTTAAGTGTGTCCTTCTACACAATGGCAATTTATTTGGTGCAGTCCCTATTGGGCATTCTGTCTCTCTTCGTGAAGAACATGGAGATGTAAAGAGAGTTATTGAGTTATGACACACACAATTGGATCATCTGTGTTGACCTTAAAATGGTTTGCTTCCTTCTTGGTCAGCAACGTGGGTACACAAAGTATCCCTGCTTTCTCTGTATGTGGGATAGCAGAGCTCGAGAAAAGCATTGGGTTGAGGCGAATTGGCCTCCAAGATCTGGTCTTAAACCTGGAGATCCTAACATTCTACATCAGCCACTTGTTGACAGGAAGAATATACTATTCCCACCTCTGCACATAAAACTAGGTCTCATGAAGCAATTTGTAAAAGCATTGCCAACTGACGGCGACTGTTTTAAGTACATCATGTTGGCACTTCCTGGACTGTCCATTGAAAAAATCAAGGCTGGTGTGTTTGATGGTCCACAAATTCGACAGCTCATCAAAGATGAACATTTCACCGGGACTATGTCAGATCTTGAGAAGAATGCTTGGTTATCATTCAAAGACGTCGTCAAGAACTTTCTTGGAAATACACGTGCAAGTAATTACAAAGAAATTGTTCAGAAACTATTGGAGAGCTACAAAGCGCTTGGTTGCAACATGAGTATTAAACTACATTTTCTGCATTGCCATCTTGCCAACTTTCCGGAAAATCTTGGTGCTGTTAGCGATAAGCAAGGTGAACGATTTCACCAAGATTTGAAGGTTATGGAAGACCGTTACCAGGGTAGATGGGATGTACATATGATGGCTGACTATTGCTGGAGCATCAAACGTGATTGTCCTCAAGTTAAACACTCCAGAAAAAAGCTATAAATGTACATTTTTACCTTAAATACTTGCGCATATATATATATATATATATATATATATATATATCCTTTGTAAAAAACATGATAGTGTTAAAAAACATTTGTCATGCCTATTTCTTATATATTTCATTTTTTTGTTCATATTTGTACTATTTAAAAAAAAACAACTTTTTAGGTACAGTAGTTTACATATTTTTGAGAAGACAAAAATCCTATAGTTCAAAAACTTGACGTGATAGAGAAAAACTGAGATCATTTCTGGATTCAGCATCCAAAAATTAATTAAGAACAGTTATCTGACCTAACTCCTAAAAAATTGCGTTCCCCAGTGTAATGGAAGCATCCAGAGATATGGGGCAAGGGAAGTCTCGAGGTCCAGATAGACTTCCTCTGGAAATTTATCCAATATATTTAGACCAACTGGCCCCTCAGTTTCTTAAAATATATAATTCCTCACTGGAATAAGGCTTTCTACACAAATCTCTATATGATCCCAATATTGTAATACTAAAACTGTATAAGCCTCCCAAAGACTTTGCATCATATACATCCAGGTCTAACAAACAGACTAAATAAAGTAACTTACGAAATTATTCATGAGATTTATTCCGGGTTCTGTCTACATCCGATACTCTAAGGAGAGCGCAAGTAATTGCAAAGTTGGGTTGGAAAGTTCAGCAAGATTGAGCTTTGGAATTTCTGGATGCTGCTAAGGCTTTTGATTCGGTCAAGTGGGCCTACCTTGAGTAGGCCTTTCTAAGATTTGGCATTGGACAAGGCTTCAGAAGATGGCTTGCAGTCTTGTATCTATCTCCAAAAGCAAAGGTCCTGTTAAATTGTTGTGTCCCCAGCAATTCCCTTCTGGAGAGGAGCCAGACAGGAGTGCCCTTCTGTCCATTTTATTTGTCATGGAACCATTAGCCATCAGTTATGGGTTAGATGTGGATGACTTAAACCTGTTCCTGGCTATTTCCATGAGTTACACTGCTTTTGGCAATGGATCTGATTGATTTTTAGACCGGCGAACCGGCCAAATTCAACTGGCAGAAATACATGTTACCTCTAAGCACTATGGGATGGAGCATTAATTCTGCAGGCTACAAAATAGTATCCCACTTTAAATATCTAGGTAAAGACATTTTTAAATCATGGAGTTGAGACTTCTTGCCATTTCTTGTCATACCTGCAGGAGAAAATTAGAATATAGGGTGCCCTCCCCTCTGTAAGTAGCTCGTAGAATCAATGTCATTAAAATGATAGTGTTCCCTAAACTCCTACATGTTCTGGAACGTTCAGCCTCCATGGTCCCACAAAAGGTCTTTAATCAACTATGTTTTTGCATCCTTCATATAAACCAACAAACTGACCACTCTTCAGAAGCCCAAGGATGAGTACTCCTGGACTTCCTTATACTACTTAACGGGTCAATTTAGCTTTCTACAACACTGGTTTGCAGATATTTGCCCAATTCTGACCACCACCTTGCACACTGATCTTCAGAATCTAAGAAGTGTCTTTGAGGGATCAGATCACACTCTTCCTTGTCAATTCAAAAGACTTGCAGTTCAAATGTAGAAAGCCACCTAAAAGATTTTTCAGTTTAAGGACACAGCAGCAGAGTTCACCTTATGGTATAACAGTGCTCTTGGGAATGTAGCAATTTGGGAAGATGCCCAGTTTTGGTCAAACTTAAGGGTCTTGAGTCAGGCACAGGAGTATAGCCAGGGTGTTTCCTTCAATCAACATTAGCAGCTCTGCAAGTCCTCAGACACTCTAGTTATCTGCAACCAAGGCATGCCCTACAGTTCCCAGACATTGAAATGTTCATATCCTCATAGCACCTTGCTAGGTTCCTAGCACCTTAAACTCCTCCTTAAGGGGTTGATTGACTTTTTATACACCCAGCTACTAAGCAGGAAATGATCCCTATCACCATTGTTGGTGGAGCCCAAAAAGAGAACCCTCCCCATCAGAGGATTGGAGCGAGGCCTTCACCAACCCACAATATGTTTTGCTGGCAATTAACAATCTAGTCCAAATTTATGTAATACATCAATGTCATCTGACACCTAGTAGGTTATATAAAATGGCTAGGTGTAACAGCAGATTGACATAGGTGTGGGGAAGAGGCAGTAGATTTTATATACCTGATGTGGTATTGCCCTCCTATTGCAGACTTTTGGAAGGAGGTCATAGCCATCCTCAGATCATACAACCCCTTTTACCACTCTGCCCTAAAAGTTGTGTTTATTAAGAATCCCTGATGAGACCTGGCCTCACTGCCTTCTCACTTTTCAGGAAAGATCTCCACAAATTTCACACTTTGTCAATATGGCAAATACTGTAGCATTCTATGAGAGTATGGCATATAAAAACTCAACTCAAAAACGTGATAAGGTATTGAAGTCTTGGTTTGATTCCTCTTTGACTCATGTTAGTCCCCACATGGTGTTTGTTACATTTGGTGCCAGATATGGGCGTCGTATGCATTTGGTTATTATAATCGACCAATAGTATGCTAAGGGTAAGGTTAAAATTTGCCAGACAGCATTAATGAGCAATGAGAAAATATTTATTTTGTTCTGTGATGCAGCCTTATGTTAAAACCAAAAAAGTTATTGAACAATGGTTTTCACAGGAGCTTATAGTTTATATGTGGCATAGCAACTAATGCTAGCAGAATCAGTGACAATGATCATCCCCTAGTAGCTTAGTGCCATGACTAGCTCCAGAATAATTAAGGTTTCAGAAGGGTCTTCTTTGGGGGAGTCTAGAAATAGATGCAGTCTCTTGAAATGCTGCCTTCCATACAGTATATGCAGAAAGTTAGAACTTCCTTGAACAGATTTGTAGCAGCTAGGAAGGCAAAAAAAATTACACTTTTTATATCATTAGCGGATTTTAAAAGGGAAACACCAAGGTTACTTACCGGTAGCCGGTTTTTCCGGAGCCCATGACGGCACACATGAGAAAGGGGATCCGCCCAGTCAGGACAGGAACCCTACTGAAGATAAAAGGGCGGTACCTCTCCCTCGCTTCAGTTGGTTTACAGAGCATGAGAGGCCCCCCGGGTTAGTACACATGGTAAAACTATCACCACATTATATCTAACTAAAAAAACACCCAAACTATAGTGCACACCAAAGGAGTGAAAAGGGGGGGGAATATACAGGTGCCGTCATGGGCTCCGGAAAAACCGGCTACCGGTAAGTAACCTTGGTGTTTTCCCGTCTCCCATGACGGCACACGAGACTTTTGTAGAATAAGACACCTTAGGGAGGGACCACCGCTTGCAGCACCCTTCTACCAAAGGTTAGGTCAGTAGAGGAAGACCGATCAAGTCGGTAGTGCTTAAAAAAGGTCGAAGGTGAGGACCAAGTAGCGGCTTTACAAATTTGCTCAATTGATACCTCAGCCTTCTCTGCCCAGGAGGTAGCCACGGCTCTGGTGGAGTGAGCCTTGATGCCTCCTGGAACCGGAGCGCCACTTGCGGAGTAGGATAACATAATGGCCTCCCTGATCCATCTGGCAATGGTACTCTTAGCTACCCCGTGCCCTTTTCTACTACCCTGAAAGGCTACAAAAAGGGACTGATCTTTCCTCCACTGACTAGTTACTGACATATATTGTAATATGGCTCTTCTTACATCTAATGTATGGAACTTTTGCTCCCCAGGGTTTCTAGGATTGTTACAGAACGATGGCAAGGAGATCTCCTGAGTCCTGTGAAACTTTTGGACTACCTTGGGGAGATAGGCCGGGTCTGGTCTTAGAACCACTCGTTTCTCCAATATCTGTGTATATGGAGAACATATAGACAGAGCTTGAAGGTCGCTGACTCTTCGGGCTGATGTTAAGGCTACCAGTAAGACAGTTTTAAGTGTAAGTAGCTTTGGTGACAGCTCTAGTAGTGGTTCAAAGGGGTCTTTGGTTAAGGCCTCTAAGACTAGGTTGAGGTCCCAAGGTGGTATCTTTAGGATAATGACCGGCTTTGACCTGCCACAGGACTTTATGAATCGGGACACCCACCTATTGGCTGCTAAGTTGCAGTTATATAGGGCCCCCAAAGCTGAGACTTGAACTTTGAGTGTATTAGTGGCTAACCCCAGTTGTAGCCCCGACTGTAAGAACTCTAGGATAGGTCCCACTGGCGCTACATCCCCCAAGGGTTCCCCCAGGAAGTCTAGGAACTTTTTCCACGTTCTACCGTAGATTTGGGATGTTATAGGTTTCCTACTTTTCAACAGGGTGGAGACTAACCCTGGAGAGAATCCCTGGCGACTCAGTAGCGCCCTCTCAAATTCCAGGCTGCTAGATGGAAGCCCTTCACCTGAGAGTGGACCACTGGTCCCTGGGAAAGCAGGTCTGGAATCTCCAGTAGTATCCATGGATCTGTCACTGACATGAGCCTCAGAAGGGAGAACCAAGGCCTTCTCGGCCAGAATGGAGCTATAAGAATTATTCTCGCTCGATCCTCCCTGATTTTCCTGACCACTACTGGGATCATTGATATCGGGGGAAATGCATAGGCCAGGATGAACTTCCAGGGTATTTGTAGGGCATCTACTGTGAAGGGGTTTTCCCTTGGGTTTAGTGAGCAGAACTTCCTGACCTTCCGGTTCTGTGCGGTAGCGAACAGGTCTATTTCTGGTTTGCCCCAGGCCTGAACTATTTGTTGGAAGACTTGGGGGTTTAGGGACCATTCCCCTTGTTTTAGGTGCCTGCGACTCAGGAAGTCTGCCTGTATATTTTCAGCCCCCTTTATGTGCAGTGCTGTGATGGAAAACAGATGTTGTTCTGCTAGCTGGAAGAGTAGATCTGATATTTGCATGAGGCCCCGAGATCTCGTTCCCCCCAGGTGATTGATGTAGGCTACTACTGCTTGATTGTCCGTCATGACCCGGGTGTGGTGGCCCCGAAGGGAAGGAAATGTTTCACGGCTTTTTCCACTGCCCATAGTTCTTTTACATTTGAACCGTGATCCCTTTCTAGCGAGGACCAGGTCCCCTGTATTGAGTGGGATCTCAGGTGTGCTCCCCATCCTGTGGCACTCGCGTCTGTTGTAATGATGTCCTCGACTGGTTTTTGCCACGGGACACCGGCTGTTAGATTCTTTTCTACCGTCCACCAGAGCAGGGAATCTCTTACAGCCACTGAGAGACATAGTTTGCCTTCTAAATGCCCTTTTAATTGTTTGTGCTGACAAAACTTCCCACTGTAGTTGCCTTACGTGGTACTGCGCTCATGCTACTGCGGGTATGCATGATGTCAGTGAGCCTAAAAGGGACATTGCGTTCCTCAGTGTCATATTTGGTCTTTGCATTGCTGTGCGAACTAGGCCTCTTATCTTGGTCACTTTGCTCTCTGGTAGGAGGCAGCGTTGTTGCTCGGAGTCCAATATCAACCCTAGGAAGGATTGCTCTTTTGCTGGGGTTATCCTTGATTTGGGGATGTTTACTATCCATCCTAGTCCTACTAGAATTCCTATCACTTCCTTCACTTGATGTGTGCAGTGGGAATCCGACCTCCCTATTACCAGAAAGTCGTCTAGGTATGGGACAATCACTATGTCCCTGGAACGCAGAAAAGACATTACTTCGGCCATCACTTTGGTGAATACTCTGGGGGCTGTAGACAGGCCAAACGGAAGGGCTGCGTATTGGTAGTGTTTCACCTGCCCCTGGACATGGAGCGCTACTCAAATATTTTTGATATTCCCGATGAATTGGGATATGATAGTAGGCATCTTTTAAGTCTATCACTGCCATGAGGCAATGCTGGAACAGAATCTTTGTGGCCGTATTGATTGACTCCATTTTGAAGGAGCAATTGTCTACCCACTGATTGAGTCTCCTCAGGTTGACAATGGTTCTCCAAGAGCAGTCTGGTTTTTGTATTAAGAAGAGGGGGGAGTAGAACCCCCTTCTTTGTTCTTGCACTGGGACTTCCTGTAGGACTTGTTTTTCCACTAGTCCCAAGACTTCCGTCTCCAGGGCCAGTTGTTGCTCTTGGGCTTTCCTTCTGGGTGTTATGAAGGTATGCCTGGGCGGAGGGATGAATTTTATTTTTAAGCCGTCTTTGATTATATTTAGGACCCATGTACTGGGGGAGATATTTGCCCAGGCGGAAATGAAGAGAGAAAGCCTTCCCCCTACCTCCGGCCCAACGTCATTGGGGAGATTTTTTGGAGGAAGTGGAGGGCCCTTTAAACATATAGCCCGATGCTCTTCTTTCTTTAAAGTCCCAGCTTTTTCTATCTCCCGGGGGACGACCCCTGTTAAATCTCCTCCTCCGAAAGGGCTGATTTTTGGGTTCTCCCAGAAATCGGGGAAAGCTGCTCTTCCTATCCCCCGCATGTTCCAAAATCTCTTCTAGTTTTTTCCCGAAGAGGAATTGGCCATCGCATGGAATGGAACATAACCTATGCTTCGATGGTAAATCTCCGGGACACCCTTTAAGCCACAGGGCTCGTCTTGCCGCATTTGACAGACTTGCTGCTCTAGCTGTCAACCTTGCAGAGTCTGCAGAGGAATCCGCTAGGAAAGCCGCTGCTCCGTGCACCAGTGTCAAATTAGACAAAATTTCGTCCCTAGGAACTCTATCCTTGATCTGGTCCTCTATTTGTTGCTGCCAGACCATGAGGGCACGAGCAGTACAGGTACCAGCTATCGCTGGCTTCAATCCACCTGCTGAAGCTTCCCAGATGTGTTTTAGGAAACAGTCTGCTTTTTTATCAAGCGGGTCTTTCAACACGCCGGAATCCTCTAATGGTAGGGATACCTTTTTTGAGGATCTGGCTACGGCCCCATCAATTTTAGGGACTTTCGCCCAGGTTTCTGAATCCTTCTGCTCAAAAGGGTACCTCCTTTTTGATGTGGAAGGTAAGCCCCCTGACCTCTCTGGTTTTTTCCATTCCCTGTCAATTAGTGCTTTTATTTTATCATTTACAGGGAAGGTACGTTTTAGTTTTTCCTCCAGTCCTCCAAACATTACATCCTCTAATGATTTGGGAGTTTTTTCCTCTTTAACGCCCATTGTAGCCCTAGTTGCTTTGACCAGCTTTTCCATGTCCTCTGCTGGAAAACATGGACGGCGGCCTATATCGCTGTCCGAGGAGGATTCTGAGGACTGGGTAGAGGAAGAGGAGGTGGAGGGGGACAAGGGTCTATCCCGCCCCTTCTGCCTTGGCGAGGCCTCTGAATCGGAGCTCCCTCTACGGTTTCTTTTCTCTTTCTTTTTAAGGGCTGCCTTTAGGGAGCCTTTCACCTCCTGTTGTATTAACTCTTTCAGGCTAGCCACCAAATCAGGGGTCTCCTCTTGTATAGTTTTGTTTATACAGTCAGCGCAGAGGTCTTTCTGCCACTGATCTGCCAGCAGGTTTTTACATAGGGCGCATTCTCTATTTTTGGTTTTGCTGCTGGCCTTCCTCAACCCCTAGTGATCAGAGAAAAGGGAACCCCGTTACTATAAGGGTGACCTTCACGAAGATCACTCACCACCGCTGTCAATCAGGGGTACCGATCTCAGAGGCTCCTCAGATGCACTCGTGACTAGTGTTGAGCATTCCGATACCGCAAGTATCGGGTATCGGCCGATACTTGCTGTATCGGAATTCCGATACCGACTTCCGATATTTTTTCAATAACGGAAGTCGGCATCGGAATCGGAAGTTCAAAGTTGATTGACAGCCTGACGTCATCATGATGCGCGGTGTGTGCGCATCATGATGCGCCGTCATTTCGGGCCTTCCGGGGGTCTCTGCCGGCCTGCCGGGGGTCTCTGCCGGGGGGCTGTACCGGCCTGCCGGGGGGCTGTGCAAGCATCGTCAGATGGGACTACAAGTCCCATCTGGCGATGCCTGCTACCATGACAGTGATTGACACATTAGCCAATGATGGGACAGTAGTAGTCCCATCATCCGGCTAATGTGTTAAGTGTACATACAAATACACCACATACAAATACACCACATACAAATACACCACATACAAATACACCACATACAAATACACCACATACAAATACACCACATACAAATACACCACATACAAATACACCACATACAAATACACCACATACAAATACACCACATACAAATACACCACATACAAATACACCACATACAAATACACCACATACAAATACACCACATACAAATACACCACATACAAATACACCACATACAAATACACCACATACAAATACACCACATACAAATACACCACATACAAATACACCACATACAAATACACCACATACAAATACACCACATACAAATACACCACATACAAATACACCACATACAAATACACCACATACAAATACACCACATACAAATACACCACATACAAATACACCACATACAAATACACCACATACAAATACACCACATACAAATACACCACATACAAATACACCACATACAAATACACCACATACAGTAACATACTTACCAATACTTGTCACATTGTTCCCCGAAGCCATTGTCTTTTACGGAATAAATATTAACATAACAAACCACAAAAATACTCACCCACGATCCGAAGCAGTCCACGAGTGTGTCCCACGACGATCTTGGGTAGAGAACTGCAGCATCAGCTGTTGCTGCCGTTCTCTACGGGCTGCAGGAATCCAATGACGGAAGGTAGGTATCCTTCCGCACTGTATTCCTCCGCCACTTAAAAAAAAAAAAAGTCCCTAGTCTCACTTTATGCCATTGCTGTGTGGGAAATTCCCACGCAGCAATGGCATAAAGTGAGACTAGGGACTTTTTTTTTTTTTTAAGTGGCGGAGGAATACAGTGCGGAAGGATACCTACCTTCCGTCATTGGATTCCTGCAGCCCGTAGAGAACGGCAGCAACAGCTGATGCTGCAGTTCTCTACCCAAGATCGTCGTGGGACACACTCGTGGACTGCTTCGGATCGTGGGTGAGTATTTTTGTGGTTTGTTATGTTAATATTTATTCCGTAAAAGACAATGGCTTCGGGGAACAATGTGACAAGTATTGGTAAGTATGTTACTCTATGTTATATGTACTGTATGTCTATGTATGTATTGTATGAATGTATTGTATGTAGTATGTATGTAGTATATATGTGGTATGTATGTAGCATGTAGTATGTATGTAGCATGCATGTAGCATGCAGTATGTATGTAGCATGCATGTAGCATGCATGTAGCATGCATGTAGCATGCATGTAGCATGCATGTAGCATGCATGTAGCATGCATGCAGCATGCATGCAGCATGCATGCATGTATGTAGCATGTATGTAGCATGTATGTAGCATGTATGTAGCATGTATGTAGCATGTATGTAGCATGTATGTAGCATGTATGTAGCATGTATGTAGCATGTATGTAGCATGTATGTAGCATGTATGTAGCATGTATGTAGCATGTATGTAGCATGTATGTAGCATGTATGTAGCATGTATGTAGCATGTATGTAGCATGTATGTAGCATGTATGTAGCATGTATGTAGTATGTATGTAGTATGTATGTAGCATGTATGTAGCATGTAGCATGTATGTAGCATGCATGTAGTATATATGTAGCATGTATGTAGCATGTATGTAGCATGTATGTAGCATGTATGTAGCATGCATGTAGTATGTATGTAGTATGTATGTAGTATGTATGTAGCATGTAGTATGTATGTGGTATGTATGTGGTATGTAGCATGCATGTAGCATGCATGTAGCATGCATGTAGCATGCATGTAGCATGCATGTAGCATGCATGTAGCATGCATGTAGCATGCATGTAGCATGCATGTAGCATGCATGTAGCATGCATGTAGTATTTTTTTTTTTTTTTAACATTTAACACATTAGCCGGATGATGGGACTACTACTGTCCCATCATTGGCTAATGTGTCAATCACTGTCATGGTAGCAGGCATCGCCAGATGGGACTTGTAGTCCCATCGGACGATGCTTGCACAGACCCCCGGACATCAGCACAGCCCCCCGGCAGGCCGGTACAGACCCCCACAGGGTGCACAGACCACCGGCAGGCCGGCACAGCCCCCCGGCAGGCCGGTACAGACCCCCACAGGGTGCACAGCCCCCCGGCAGGCCGGCACAGCCCCCCGGCAGGCCGGTACAGACCCCCACAGGGTGCACAGACCACCGGCAGGCCGGCACAGCCCCCCAGCAGGCCGGTACAGACCCCCACAGGGTGCACAGCCCCCCGGCAGGCCGGCACAGACCCCAGAGAGGCTGTACAAGGGATAAACAGGATTTTTCTTATTCCGATACCGGAAGTCCCATAGACTTGAATGGGACTTCCGGTATTCCGGTATCGGCGATACCGATTTTTTTTTTTTTTTTTTTTTTTTTTTTTTTTTTTTTTTTAAGATCGGCCGATCCATTCCGATCCGATACTTTGAAGTATCGGACGGTATCGCTCAACTCTACTCGTGACGTTCCTCCTGGACGTCTCAGAGTCACGCCAGTCGTGTTTACGACTGCCGCTCCTACCACTCGAGCGACTGCTCCTGGTATGCTGGCGGCTCGGCCTGGCATCTGGCGAGAGCTCTTGCTGCTGCTGTTGTTACCCCACAGCCCCTCCCCCCCGCCATGCCGCCGGGATCTCCTTTCGCCCGCCGGCGTTGTTCTCTATGGGCGCCGCCATCTTGGATCGTCGGCGCCGCCTCCCAACGTCACGCGGGCATGCCCCTTCCCAGCATGCCCTGCGCGTGATGTCAGAGGGGCGCGACCCGGAAGCGGCCGCCTCCTGACGCTCCTGCGCCGCTTCTGGGCCTGGCAGAGGGGGAGAGGGCAGCGCGGCAGCCACGGCAGAGCCCCAGGACCCCAGCCGTGCTGCTTCTGCGCCCGCATGGACGCTGAGCCCCCTGGGGACCCGCGGACGGCGCTTCCCCCACCCGACGCGCAGCGCTCAGGAAAACCAGCCTGATCTTAAACGCCGGCACGGGAGAGGGGCAGGTACGTGTGACCGCTGTCTTCAGCACACGGGTCCCTGTCAGGACAGGAAACCCAACTGCTGAAGCGAGGGAGAGGTACCGCCCTTTTATCTTCAGTAGTGTTCCTGTCCTGACTGGGCGGATCCCCTCTCTCATGTGTGCCGTCATGGGAGACAGGAAAAATGTCATTAGTTTCATGCGGTCTAATCCACACACACCTAAATTAGAGCCAGGCTACTCCATTGCAGCCAGGCATGGTTTACTCTGAACAGCTATGACGTTTGAGGAAAGTTAGACAAGCTGGCCTAGGACTGTATGGAGAAACATGAATTGCTCAATACAGCCCCTGCTGGTCAGTGTGTGTGCGCATAGATCAGTGACCTGTCAATCAACTGGAGAGGGGAGAAGCTGACCTAGCATGGCTTTGAACTAGTTGGATCTCTTCCTATAGTCCCAGCTAACTTTTTAAATGACTGTTTTATATACATCTGTCCAATTGTACAGCCAGGCTCAGACGGCCTATATCTAATATCTGCTTCCCCTTAGGTGATTTAATGTGTTTCATAATTTCAAATAAAGACAGCAGAGTCAAAAGCAATAAAGAAAAATTACCCCTCTTTATTGATGCATTTCAATTGCTAAACAATTTGCCGTATGACGTAGAAAATACATAAAATACAAGCTACTTTGTAAAACCAAAGACAAACATTGAATCCAATGATAAACTAGGTTTTCACAATGGACCCTTCTCCCATATAGTTAGTAATAAATTTTAAATATCTATTTTTTTTCTTGTTTTCTTACAACTGATTTTACATAACCCTCAGAACACCGGAAACACAAAAACAGATCAATAAATCTCAAGGGGCCAAGCGCTTTACCCCTTGGAGAAAATTTATATTTATATAAAAAGGAAGGAAAATAATAAAAAGCACAATCATAAAATATGAATTGTTAGGTTCCAACACAGCAACTAGCATATCAAAACAATTCTTAAAAAGAAAAATACATTGCTATGTCAATGATTAAAAGCAAAAAACAAAACACTAATATAGGTTATTACATACTGCTACATGTAGTGATCAACAAAGCTAAAAAACCAAGAGGTGGGTGAAAAAAGGGGGTTATGTTTAGTAGTTCTTCAAGCTGTATGCAATGCAAGAATGTTTATTATAGGAATGTTTTATTTTTTTGTTACCGATACAATTTGGATAACAGACAACTGTAATTATTACTTAATCTGTTTCTTGTGCCAGCCTAAGACGTTAGCAGAGTTACTATAGGAATAGCTTCAGTGTTCGCTATGAAATAGCTACAAAAAAAAAAAAAAAAAAAAAAAAAAACACACCAAAAATGGAGGCATAGGGGGACAAACATAAGACAACTTGATTACCCAATACATAATGTCCGGTTTTAAAAGGTTAAATAAATTGTAAAAGATTTATGGGATTCTAATAAGTGTTGGAAACCTTAATCACACAGTGAATAACAAAAAACCCAAAAATATATATAAAAAAGCATAGCCTATCCTATGGCGCTATACAGTCAATATAGGGTTCCTAACACGAAAGCCATGGATATGTACAGCATGATAGCAAAGGTGAAAGAGTCTGTGCCACCTTACATTACACTTGGAAGAATCTCACAGAAATCCTGCTGTGTTTCACCTCTTCCTTATAAAAGGATGCTCCACCTGCACTCACCCACACAAAGGTCGCAAGGATTATCTATTGAGTGCACAGATTTAACGAGGTGGTAGACCTTTTTGGCAGTGTATTATTAACTTGCTAACATTTCATTTCATTTCCTTATCCCTGAATTTTATAGCTGCAGCAATCTGCAGGTGCTGGTAGCCTATGAAAAAAATATAAGCTCCTTAGGGAGAAGATAATCTGGTAAGACACCAACATCTTGGGAGTTCTTAATGTGCAAATGAGAATCCACAGTGTAATAAGCTATATCTATGCACATTTACCTAGAGGCTTTGTCCTTTAATACTTTTCAGTGAGAAAATCCATGATGTATTGACAGACCTTATGGGAGACAGTGATAGTGCACCATGGACAAAAGATTGTGTCAAACCAAGTAACTATAGGACACATGGGTGGTGCCATAGGCAGCTAAATAACCTGTGCAAGTAGAAACGTTTGACTAAAACTCACATGCGCTCTATGACATGAATTACTGGCAGGCTAGATATGGCCCATCATACCAGTCAGTACAACACATTTACTACACTAAGCTTTCTTTGGTATAGCATCCTACACACAGTAGTCTCACGAAGAAGTTTACCAATTGACGAGCACAAGGTCTGGATATAGGGAGAATATAAAGTCTGGTGGGGGAATTGCATGAGTGAAATGATTCACTATTATAACCTATATTAACAGATCCAAGATGTGAAATGCTTATCTACAACACTTAACAGTTTATGTGCCTGTCAGAAGCAACAACTGCTTGACGCCTCGGTATGTTTAACTACTAGAGGGGCAAAAACGCAAAATGATAGCTCTCAAATATTAGCCCAGCACTATGGTTCCCTAGCCTTATTAGACTCTTGCGTCTAGGTTTAAGGAATTGCTTCTATTCAAATGGGGCTTGCCAGCCCTATAAGGCAAGCATACTGTAAACTAATCACTACGTTGGCATTTAAGGCACTACATTAAGTGGACATACATGAAACAAGAATTCACCATACATACCTGTGCAAAAAAACTCAGATTTACTTTAATATACTCACAACTACGCGAGTACATTTCAAACTTTTCATATATATACTTTTATATATTCGATATAATCAGTGCTACAGTGATCGTTTCTAACTGCTTCACATACATTCCCACAATTTATTTTGGTTTACAAACAAAAGAAAAAAACTTCAGAACTATGTGTATATATACATTGATATATTAAAAAAGGGAAAAAAAAAAAAAAAAAAGAGAAAGACCTACCCACCCACGCACATCATCCGTGGAAACTGACAGATACAAGTACAGATAAATTCAAGTATCACTAACAGTTTGGAATACAAAGACACCAAATCGAAAACTTCAGATGCACTGACAAGGATGGTGCCAATGCTGGAAAAGCTTTGCCTACTTTGAATTCCAGAAGTTACATTTTTATGTAAAATACGAAAGCACCACAAAATACAAAAACCTCTAAAATAGTCTGAAATACAGTAAGGAACATGAAAAAAAAAGGCTTTGTCTTCCAGCTTTTCGGAAAAGGAAGGCAAAAAATTAAAATAATATACATATTTATTAATATATGTAGGTGACAACAAGCATGCTAGAACAAGCAGGACTGACTACAAGACCAATTTTCATGGCATACACCAGAAGAGGTCTAAAGCATGCAGGTAGTCTTACGACCATCACTTTTCTGAAATGACACCATTAATGAAATAGCCACCAGTTCAAAGCCCCACAACAGGACTACTATACAATGCACACTAGAATACTGGAGTCAGTTGGTCTTTAGATGTTAAACTAAAAGAGGATTCATAATTATATTTTTGGAAGTGTGTGTGTGGGGGGGGGGGATGCAGAGTGAGATATCTTCAAGTTCTACTGAAGCTCAAAGTGAGCACTATGATCCAGAGATCTTAAGTTCCTCATATTTCTTGCTCAATTTTAAAAAGGCTTGTCCTGCTAGATAAAGTTCTTGGTTGCTTTTGAGGGGGAAAAAAAAAAAAAAAAAACCACGCAAACCAGTGTTCTTTATTAAATGGGCACCGGTGTTCAGATTTCACGATCCAAGCAAGTCCACTTATGTTCTGATTCAGCTCTGTTTATTAACCAAGCAGCACCAGCAGGATGAATGGAGGTGGCTTAGCTATTGAATGAAGCTAGACAGCAAGCCTGCCTTGTACATACCCTTCATAGCTAGTTTATTAACTTATTCAGCCACCCTTCTCACTGCACCAGGTCTGCCAGCCCTCCCACCCAATCATACAAGGAAACAGAGGAAGTGCTTGTATCAGAACAGATGTGGACTTGCCTGAATCGTGTGACCGCGTCTAAAATAAGGACGACTTGTGTGTGCGCGAATAAGTTATATTTTTGGCCAATTTGAGAACTTCCCAGCTGATAGGACAGACTTCTTAAAAAGGGGTTCTCTGGGACCTATATTAAAAATCTGGTCATTGTTATTTCATCCAATTCAGAGACATGACTAAAAGGGGCCATAAGGTGGTCCACGTACAGAAGAAAAAAAAAAAAACCCACTAAGGATTAGATAGTATCTACACTTACAAAAAACAGGTTTTATTGCTACAATACATCCAAGCTAAAAGATTGAAACAACTCCACAAATCATTTTTTGCCACTGTGGCCACAGCTTTAGTGCAGACTATTCCACCCCAGTGACTAAATTCAAGCCTTGTCTAGTCTGATCTTGCAGTCACGCCTCGTCCCACTCTCCTGACTACATGGGGTTTGTTTGAAGTCTATAACTATGGAGATACAGCGGTCTGCATGAATGCTGTGTGCACAAAAATGATAGTTTCCCCCCCCATGAAAACCTACAAAATTGCCTTGCGAAAAAGTAAAAAAGTTTACATATCATTTAGCATTGCATCACTGCTTCGTGGAAACTTTAGTGTAGGTACAATTTATACTTTTCGGATAAGCCACCCTTCACTTAAATTAAGCAAACCAAAGTGGTGTTTTGATTGGCTGCTTGTAGTACTTGCATTCACCCTGACATAGGTAACATATTGCAGCTATGTGCACCTGGCACATAGCAGCAAGAGATTAGACTTGTGGTCATTTACAGAAGGGGCCACTGGCTACGCAAACATTCCTGCAGTGGTGCCGTAGTAAGCACTTACCACGACAGTACTTTGCACACACGACACCAAGCCTGTTGCTAACCATATTCGCTGCTACGTACTTACATATGCTGTCAAGACATTTCATGCTAGATTCCTTTGTACACAAAGAAAAAAAAAAATTTAAATGAATAAATCAAATTTAAAAAAGGACTAATCACATATCGCTACAGCTACAAGTCACACATTGTTTTGAAGACAAAAAGAAAAAAAAAAAAAAATTGCATAATATTCACCAGTGTTTTATGTATATCCACTGAAAGAAAAAAAAAAAATAAAGTCACACAGCATCAAGTTTTAGAAGCAGCTATTACCATAAAAATACTTTGTGGGAAGCAAAGAAATCAGTTAAAAGCAGTCTAAAATCCTACTAACAATAAAACCTTAACATTGCATCCTAGTAACTACTGATTAAGAGTAAAACCAAAAGCGTTCGCAATACTTCATTTATCACACGAGATTGAGCTTCTATGAAAAAAAAAAAAAAAAAATCAAAAACTTAACAGGAGCTAAAACATTTGATCTAAAATACTAAAAAGGATAAAATACAAAAAAAAAAAAAAAAAAAAAAAAAAAAACAGTGGATAATGTTATTGCAGTCCACAGCCATCTGTCTCCGGCAGAAGAGAGACCCGACTCGCTAGCAATGCAGTTTCGACACTTAGGACCGATTGCGGGAGGGTGCTACAAAACGTGTGATACACAAAACCACAGAATGAATTAACACTGAGCAAGCTTAATGTGACTACAACAATGCAGTCATTAAGGAAGAGCCCCTTTTTCTCCAAGCGTGCTTCTAGCAAATCTTGCTGTATAACAGTCAAGTCTTTAGAAAAAAAAAAAATATTCCAGATTCTGGATTATAGGTAGCTGTACTGGTTGATATTTGTCGGACTTAAAGGATATCCAGTGTAGATCGCAGAACCCCTAGAGGCATTGATGTATGACTGGGTGGCAAACTGGTGAGGATACTGTGCCGGAGCCACATTGGCAGAGGTCAGCAAGCTAGGTCCCACGCTGACTGGGACCTGATGGACCAGAGTACTGGGATGGGTAGCATATGTTGTGTGCCTTGAGGAGCCCTGAGGTGAGAACAGATGAGCTATTGATGTAGTGGACCCCAGGGATGCTGCAGTGGTGGGAGCATACGTATACATATGAGGCTGGCTTGTTAGGTGGCTGGTGGCTGACGCAGCGGCAGCAAGGTGAGGGTGTACAGACGAATGCATTGGACTACTATGCTGGAAAGTGAAAGGTGCCTGAGAAATCGATGGGAGTGGAGCGACATAGGCTTGTTGTCTGCGAGGAGCAGGATTTATGCTTCGTTCTTGGGATCCCATGAAGGCTGATTGCTGGTTCTGAAATATTAAAATAGAAGAGCATTATGAGCGATGAGGATTGTGTCTTCGAAGAAGCAAGTCAGTTTAAAAAGGTGAATTGAGTAAATCACAAAAAATAATGAAGATGTCTGCGCAGAACAATTAAACCTTTCTGGTGAGATGCCAGTAGACAAGGTGAATATGTGATTCATTGAAGAAAGAAAATTCCTACCTGGCTGAGGTTGAGGGGCTGCACTCCATTTACCATACGGTGGGAACGATAGTTTGCCTGGGAGATGCAACTACTAGATTGTCCACTGGAAGATGTAGAAGTTTTCAACTTTCCAGAATTACCTAGAATACCTGAATGTATTGGGGGAAAAAAAAAAAAAAAAAAAAAAAAATACATTTTCAGACTCCAAGAACTAAAAGGGAAAAACTTTTTGGTGATGAGCATTTTTAAAATTTCTTCCAGTGCCCAAAATAATATATATATATATATATATATATATATATATATATATATACACACACACACACACACACACACACATATATATATATATACACATACATACGCTACAGTTTTGACTTTTTATTGCTATAAGGCAGCAATGAAAATATCCCATCAACGTAAAAATCATGGTATTCCTTGGCATAAAAAAATTTATACATAAATGTGATTGTATATATCCACATTTCAAATGTATATAATATTTTTATACGGAGCACTCAGCCTTCATAAAGAGTACTGTAGTGGTGGCTCATGGCAACATGCGATTGTGTCATAGGAGTGGCCGATTGTCGCGTGGAACAGCATTTTAAATGCGGCTGTCAGAATGACAGTGGCATTTAAAAGGGGGTTAATAGCATCAATCTGAGATCTGCTTCGCTCACTGCTGATGGAGGCAAGCATCATTACTGGGAGTGATGCTGGCTCCGCTTTTGAGTCTGCATTAAAAGTGGGGACCAGTAATTGGATATACAAGTACTTTTAAGGTCAGGAAGTGGTTTTATGACAATACTGTTACTTTGTATCTTATATTTATATAAAAATGTAATAAAGATTTTGAAAAAGGAAGTAGTTAACATGTAATTTAACAACGTTGAACATGCAAAGATCGGAATCCATATACAACAATGAACTAAACACACCTGACAAGTGGTTGTCCAGACTACAATCATGAGGTTGAGTCTTTAATGGCGGGACAATAATTGTACGCGAGCTGGAACTCTGTGTGTGGTGTCCTCTGCCGCCTGGAACTTCAAAAACTCCATTTACACCATTGAGAGTAGACAGTTGGTCTGTCAAGTATGGGCTACTAACAGAAGAGTCCGAATCTGGAGAGTCATTGACTGTCACATAGCTGATGACGTTGGACCGCATCTTCATGCCCGAGCTATGAGGGGGGGAAAAAGTCAATAAAATGTTAAGTGTCAAGTCTTCTGCACAAGACATTTCGGGAAAAATGTAATGAGATTACAGTTTTGACTTTAAATACAGAAAAACGGGAATATGTATGATGTCAAAATTAACATTGCTGAAGTTCTTCATTTAAGTATTAGCCAATACTCTCAGCTTGAATTCTGAATAAACCCTGCCATGATTACCTTACTGGCTTGTACTTGCTGTCCTCCTCCTCATCCGTATCGCTGCGGATAGTAATAACACTCACAGGAGGGCTAGGAGTATCAGGGATCACAATGGGTTGTCGCTGCTCTTGGATCGGGAGAAGAGGGTTGTATGAAGTGGACGCATGAAGAGGGCTGCTTCCTACTATTGAATACACTTGGGATGGTAGAACGTCCAAAGCAGACAGGGTCCTGCAAAATTTAAGTAGTCAGGATTAATAACAGTAGTGGAAACCTGGATCACGTGTTTGAGAGACCGGCAGAATTAAAGCGACACTGGTAGGAGATATGCCACTGTGCCTGCATGAGAAGAGAAATCAGTCCCCAGTGCTAGAGCAAGAAATATTAGGCACCTCATCATTTCGATAGTGTGAAGTGGGTAGAGGGAGGGAGTGATACCAGGAGAAGGGGGAGGTCAGAAAACTAACGCAGAGGTCAAGCACTTGCCTATAGTAACCAATCAGATTGTAGCTTTTAATTTATTAAAAAGGTCTTGGAAAACGTCTGCGCGGTCTCCACATGCTGTCAAGGAATGAGTAGACACCAGTTATAACATGGCTGCTATCAAGCCTGGCATTGTGGTCCATCTACACCATACGGGCTTGTTCGCACAACCATATTTTTATTTCGAGTGCTGTCCAGGGAAGACATGGAAAGCAGTCGGACCAATGTGATTTAATAGAGCAGGGCTGATAAATTATTATTTTTTTCCATTAAATGGGTATTGACCACTAGCTAACTAAGGTCCTGCAATGCCCTGTACATGAGTAAATGCAACAGATACATTTTTTCTTTTGTTTATATACAATACAGAATTGCAATGCAACAGAAATCTATACAGTTTTGCATTAACTGCTGCTAAAAAAAAAAAAATTGCCCAAGTTTTATGGATGAAGTGGAGCGATCTTTACACCCTCAATTGTGAATTTTAGTATGACAACCATACATGAAGTACATCTGATGAGATTATGTCTTGACCTGGTAGAAATATTGGGAAGAACACCATGGATGGTTTTATTTTTAATAAAGCAGCCCTTACTTGGTATTTTGCGATGGTGGCTTTTTCTTTGTCGACATGTTTCCACTTTGCTGTGGTCGAACAACATGAGCAACCCCAACATTTAGGGGCGGAGCCGCAGCCAAGGTCACGTGGTTGGCGAGTAGTGACGGCTGCTGCATCAGTGCGCTGTACTGGTTCCCATGGGAATGTGCATTTCTAGTACAGGAGAGACAAGCATAGCCTCAGATAAAAATCTAATGCCTTAGCTGACAAAGTCAGATGTCCCATTTCTGCATGTATGCAATGCCTACCAGTGAAAGACTACCTAACCATTGTAGCCTATACACTGCATGGTAATCTTTACTGATGCTCAACCACCACATACCAACATTTTGGGCAACCAAAGAGTCATCCGCACACTGAATGCAATAACAAAGATAACTAGCAAGATTGTAATCACAAGAAAATGTTGGAAATTCTATGATGATCTCCTGCCAATCAGCTAAAGCATAACAGGAGCAGGAGTGATTGATGTTGGTCTTAGATGACTTTATAGGCCTGGCATGTGATTAAAAACTATACACCAATAGGCCATGATACGGATCATAGGGTAAGGGCAGCTAGACATTTCCCAACCCTCATTCTGCGATGGGAACTTGCCTCCAGTCTGCCAGCTGCTGGTTACTTCCGATAGTTTCAGGAATCACTGTTGGCTGCACGGGGTTGTGAAGGGCGACTCCAGGAAGCTGCTGCCATGTGGATGGCAGCAGTATTTGCTGTGCTGCACCAGGCCATGCTTGCTGGAAGACACAAGTGGGGACAAGGATAAAAAGACTTTAGCTCACTTCAACATAAAATATCCACCTTTGTCTTAGGATTATCATCACCTTGCAGAAGATAGAATAAAGAAAAGGAACTGAGTAACATCAGCTGATGAAACTGACTGTGCTGCAGAGCATGGTGTGTGACCAACCCACAAAATCGCAGGTCTTCTACACCTTCATTGGACCATTAATGTCCCTCACGTGTAGTAGAAATAGGCCAGTTATGAAACAGGAGAGGCTGAGATTCTCTAAATAGCAATCACCATAAGCAGAGATTGTAAGAGCAGCAGGGCCTTGACCTACCTCAAAGCTCTATCCATAGAGCCCTCATGGCCAAAGAATGTGGCCAGGAAGGCAGCTGTTAAATCAAGCTCACTAATGCAAGGTAACTGATGACTTAAGGACTAGCTGGAAAAACACTCGAAATACTATTTCTGGAGCTTTACAATTAAGCAATTCATGATGCTGCTATGAACTCACTGGCAAGGAAATAATGTCTCCTCATTAAACATGATATCACCGTGTCTTCACTGATGACCGAGAGATGTGGAAAATATACAAGACCTCATTATTAGCAGTTATCAGTATACATTTAGACGGTGTAAGCTCAGATAATGGGGCATGCTGGGAGTTCGGTTTGAGAGAACTCTATAGCTACAAATTTGGGCCTACTAGGTTAACGTGTAACCATTTCTATTTGTAGAAGCATCCATCACAAGGATTCATTTCCCACCATATTCTATACAGATTCTCCAAGTGCATAAATAAAGCCACCCATGCCTGCGGTTACCACACTGGATGGTTGCCCCCTTTCAGAAAACTTACGCTTTGGCTTAGTGCTTTTTTTTTTTTGAAAATACAAAATTCACTTTGGAACAAAAAATTAAAGCAGCATCTATGGCTGTACAGGGTGGGCCATTTATATGGATACACCTAAATAAAATGGGAATGGTTGGTGATATCAACTTCCTGTTTGTTGCACATTAGTATATGGGAGGGGGAAAACTTTTCAAGATGGGTGGTGACCATGGCAGCCATTTTGAATCCAACTTTTTTTTTTCCATGGGAAGAGGGTCAGGTGACACATCAAACTTGAGAATTTCACAAGAAAAACAATGGTGTGCTTAGTTTTAACATAACCATTCTTTCATGAGTTAGGGCAGCACGGTGGCTCAGTGGTTAGTCCTGGGTTCGAATCCCACCAAGGACAACATTTGCAAGGAGTTTGTATGTTCTCCTCATGTTTGCATGGGTTTCCCCGGGTTCTCCGGTTTCCTCCCATATTCCCATAGTGAATTTAGATAGGGATAACGTGTGCAAACTGTAAAGTGCTGCGGAATATGTTAGCGCTATATAAAAATAAAGATTATAATTATTTACAAGTTTATGACTACTTATAAAATGTGTTCAAAGTGCTGCCCATTGTGTTGGATTGTCAATGTAACCCTCTTGACAAACTGATAGCAACACTGCAGAAGAAATACTGCACAGGCTTCCAGTATCCGTTGTTTCAGATGCTGCACATCTCGCATCTTCACAGCATAGACAATTGCCTTCAGACCGGGAGACCTTGGTGGCCATTCAACTGGCCCACGACGACCAATCCACTTTCCAGGAAACTGTTCATGTAGAAATGCTCGGACCTGACACCCATAATTGATGGTATGGTGTGGTATATGAGGTACAAAGATCGTGGGGCCATTCTTCATCAATGGTATCCTCAATGCCACTGGATATCTGAAATTGCTACATGATGATGTGTTGCCCTCTTTATGCACTGAATTTGGCACGTTCCCTGAGTTTTCCAGCAAGATGGTGCACCACCACATTATGGGTGTCAGGTCTGAGCATTCCTACAATGAATCTGACCCCCATCGATTAGCATTTCTTCTGCGGTGTTGCTATCAGTGTGTCAAGAGTGGGAGAAGAGTGTTGTATTGACAATCCAACACAATGGGCAGCACTTTGAACACATTTTATAAGTGGTCATAAACTTGTAAATAACTCATGAAAGAATAAAGATACGTTAAAACCAAGCACACCATTGTTTTTCTTGTGAAATTCTCAATAAGTTTGATGTGTCACATGACCCTCTTCCCATTGGAAAAAATAAAGTTGGATCCAAAATTGCCGACTTCAAAATGGCCGGCATGGTCACCACCCATCTTGAAAAGTTTTCCCCCTCCCATATACTATTGTGCCACAAACAGGAAGTTGACATCACCAACAATTCCCATTTTATTTAGGTGTATCCATATAAATGGTCCACCCTGTATATCGGCAACAGCTCTGCAGGCAAATCACTGATGGCGTGAGCTCAGATTTAAGTCCAGTGATATCAATGCTGCAGCCAAACAGACCCTGACTGTTGAACCAGATTATATGTTAAGTGACACTCTTTCTGCCCTTTATTTATCCTTCCTGGTTCAGCCCTGTCCTCAGTCGTTAGCCAAGCCTGTTCGGACTCCAGTGATGTCACCGCTGCAGCCACTCAGTGGTTTATGCCATCTATATTGCTCACTATATTGGTAGAGCTGATGAGCTCAGATTGGCTACAGGCTATTGTCAGACGTTACCACTGCCGCTTGGAAGTTTTTTTGAAAGGGGACAACCAATGTTAAGTGCAACACACAGAGCTGGGTTTGTCAGAAACATTGTATGGACAGTAGTTGTCATGATGGAACACAACGATCCCTTTAAACATTGGTATTTCAACTTGTCCCAATGTGATAGTTCTAAGACTTTGGTAAAAATTTTCAAGAGCCAGAAGCATACAAAAACTTAGGCATAATCAAATTACTCGTTACCCTACTGCTCTTGTAACACTACTTCCCCCAATCCCCTTTGATCTCTGTATCCTGGGCCCCAGTGCTAGCAGTTCAAGACATGACACCGCTGTAACACTTGCCTAACTGTAGATGAGGAGACAAAACCAGAGGAGTTCCTGGGAAGGTTTGGAGAATACCATTTGAAAGTGTTGGTATACATCAAGTAGATGGACAAACCCTTCAATAATGAACCTCTATGGCCAATGTAAAGAGGGTTGTCCAGCATCATTTAAAAAGTTGGCACGAGCTGCTTGTGTGTTAACGAAATAAGTACTTACTCCACCCATCGCTCCCTGATGACATTTATGGACAGGGTCAAAATTTGGCATTGGGTGCAGCACTCATGTGCTTTAGGTGGGCCATCACCACAACATCTGCATTAAACTCCAGCAGGAAGATGGTGCCAGGGTGCCCAAGCGCAAGGTGGTCATCTGCCAATTGTACTTGCTCCAAGCAAATGCAGCCTTGGAAACAATGAAAACTGGACAAGCCTTTTAAACAATGCAAAGAATTTAGAAGTTTTATTTTCTAGGGGGATGAGAGGTGAGAATGGACAGTTTTATAGTGAACTCTAATCATTTGGTGCTACAGATAATGTATGCACATTGATCGTTTGTTGGCACAAAACCATGTAGTGCAGCACATCGCATATAACATTTACAGATTTGGAAAGTACTTCTGCAAGTGAAATGTCCATGACTTACAATACATTGGTCCTAGCAAAGGATTTTAAGCATGAAAAAACAAAAATAAATATAAAGGAAAAAAAAAAAAATATTCCAAAACCAAAAGGGAGAAAATCAAGTTTAATAAATGTGTTAAATCACACCATGCTTCTTTCCAATAAGCCAACACCTGCACAAGACAAAGCATATAGTTAAATACAGAGCAAGGTCATCCCAAATGTGATGCAGAGATCTGGCGTTCCAAGCGACGAACTGCTTTGGCAAAGGAAGAACAAAATATGCAAAGCTCTGCAATGGAGTAATGCAAACTTAGGCAAAAGCAGTAAAAAAAGGGCGACCTAATCCATTGGCAAGCTGGCTGGTAAACTAAAGGTGAGCTAAAGTTAGATTACAAGAGAAAATCCTTGGAATCCATAGTGAGTGTACAGGGATGTAACAATTTGGTCCTGCATATCCGATTGCTCCAATATGCACAGACAGAGGCCTTACAATCACGAGAGGAAGATCATGAGACCAACCCAACAAGTGATCACTTGTAGGGATTGAGCAGTCTGTAGTATATGAGAAGGCGTGCAAGCTGCACAAAGTCTAGGTACTTTTTGGGTGGTTTAGATAAAAGCTGCAAACATTAAATTAACATGGGATTAAAGGCCAGGAACAACCATTTACCAGCCTGATTGAAACATGGCTGTCAATTAGTTCTGAATAAGGGCACGAGTGATTAAGGTTTATATACTAATTTGCTTTTGTGAGGGGAAAAAAGGGGTTTTCCAGTTTTCGTATAAACCTTTTAACCAAGCTGCATTTTTTTTTTGTAAACCACAAACTATGCTTTACTCACCCCTCCAGTGTCTATTCTCCCCCGATGCCAGCTGTTGTCAGCTGCAGTGCCATGAGGTCAACAGAACAGAACTGCAGCCAATAAACTCTCAGCCCAAAGTGACATTACAAGCAGCTCAGAGCTGCTGAGATCAACGATTGGCTGCAGCACTGCGGACAGGTCATGGGTGCAAGAAAACAACACTGGGAGCGGGGATGGCCTTGGAGACTGTTTGGGACTGAGGGAGAGGGTTTTTTGTTTTTTTTGTTTTTTTTTTTAAACCAGCCTGGGCCTTGAAATACAATTATCTGCTGGACAATACCTTTAATATCAGAAAGGCAATCGCAAAAGAAAACTGGTCATCAGGATTTCATAATCTAAACTAATGACATGTATATAATGCTGATTAAATTCTTACCATTCTTGTAGAAACCTGTTCTACAGCTTTAGACAAATTCATAAGTTAAATCGTATGCCAATGAGGAAGATGTGCAGTGGGTGCTGCACACTCAGCTCTCCTGCTTCTCTCCCTCACTGCCTGCTCCATGTCAGACAGAAGGCAGGCTGCAGGTGGGGAAAAGGAGGCAAAGCAGGAGAGCTGCGAGTGCAGCGCTCACCCACTGCTCTTACAATTAGCATACAACATTTCAGCAATGACAGCATTTCATCTGCATTAAAGCACCTTTATATACACGTCATTAGTTAGGAGAATAAATTCCAGATTACATGTTCTGTCTCTATTTTCCATACAGCACACACGCTGCCGTCATGCATGCAGGTAGGGGAGTTAATATTAATAGACAATTCAAAAACAAGGGAGGGGTTTGGAACAAAACTAAATGTCCATTCAATGATGACGGATGATTAGTCAAGCAGTACGAGCTATTTACTTAGAGTTCATGCATCGTTAAGAAATCATGACTCATAGTAAGGAATCTGAGGGTGTGTGCACACGCTCCGGATTTTGCTGCGGTTCCGTAGCAGATTTGGCCGCTGCGGATCCGCAGCAGTTTTTGCTGCGGTGTACAGTACCATAATATCCTATGGATATTAAAAACCGCAGTGCAGACGGTGCAGATTTTTCCGCGCGGTTTCTGAACCGCAGCAAGAATTGACATGTCAATTCTTTCTGCGGATTCCGCTGCGGTTTACCATCTCCTCCATTGTGGAGATGAAAAACCGCAAGGCAAAACTGCAGGCTAATCCGCAGGTCTTTTGACCTGCAGATTTACCTGTGGATTTTACAAAATCCTCGCGGCCAAATCCGCAGCGTGTGCACGTACCCTGAGCCATACTGACTTAATGTTTAATTGATCTGGAAGAATCATAATGAAAGTCACAGTACATGCAGTGTGGTGTAACAGCACGTAATCAGATTGGTCTTTTTGTAGGTGGAATGTCAGAACCTTGAAGTTTTTATGGGAAACTAGAGATGCAATCCCAAACATTTGCTCTCTCTGAACCCAAGTTTAGCTCACCTTTAAAGTTCAGACAAGAATGTCGGCATCTGTGGAAAAGCAATATCATTGAGGGTACAGAAAGCCTTTCATTGATTGGGTTAATGGCTGCAAAAAGTTTTGGGGCTTTATAGGTTAAGGTACCGCCGAAGCCATGAATTAGAACTCCGTACAGATGAGAAGCAGTCGATGTTGGAGGTGTCAGCAGCCCGCCGTTCTTCAGGCATTTGCAAGGTTAATTCTAAAACAAGCAATTTAAAGCAACTAGAACTTCACTTCTGCATGCAGAGAAGCAACTTCCATCACGGTCCACGAGCTGCCTGCCATAATTCTGTATGAAGGACCTGACCCAGTACCTGCCATTTTAGTTCAATAGAAAAGGTTGGGGGGTGGGCTTCAATAGCTTACTGGTTATCATTTCTACTCTCCTCAAGTCAATTGTGCTTGGAATATTATCCAACAATCCTTTGATTAGCAACGTGCAAGCACACTATTGGGCTCCTAATGCCACAAGGTGGTGTTCTACTGGTTGTTTTGGAGGCAGCTACCACCCTACTTTATGGAAGGCTAACCTAAAATCGGGCATGGGCACTTCCTACCGTTATACAGAAAGGGAAATCCCAGTTACACAAAAGGCAGATTAGTAAAAATGTTAAAGTTTTAGATGACTAATGTATCTAGAAAAATGCAAACATGCCACAAAACTACTATAGCTCTTATTCCCTCCAGCCAGTGCCTGAATAGATCAGTGACCACAGCTGGAGGACACAAGTTATGTCAGCATGGATGGCAGGGGAAAATCTGTTGATGTCAACTATAACACTTCAAAACAAAAAATGGTTCGGGGGGGGGGGGGGGGGGGGGGGAGAGAAAAATAACACCACTGTAGTGTAGGAATCAAAACTGCCCCTCATTGGAACTGCTGCTTTAAAGTAAGCCAGGCTGAAACATAAGAGGCAAACAGCACCGTGGCGATCAATTGGAGAAAGGAAATAAAGTGGAGTAAAATAAAAAAAAAAAAAAAAAAAAAATGACATTAAAAGAACGAGCCGCTTAGGATGTTGCAAGAACACAGCCACAAGATGGAGCTCATGCTTCCATGCTCTTCTTAAATGCTCTACTGTAAGAGGAAAGGAAGACAGAAATACACATACGAGAAGGAGACTGTTAGTGGACACAATCAAGTGAAACAAAATTACCAGTACAGCCGCCGTCTGTTCAACTAACGCCGGCCGCCCGGCTGCGCAGTTCAGGGTAAAGGGTACCGCATACTGCGGCGTGATGGTGGCTACGTGTGGATGAAGAGTTGTTACCATTAGTGGGGTACAGCTTCCCTGAAACGTAGATTAGGAGGTGAGTGAAACAGTGTAATTACAGCAGAATATAGGCTTTAACAGTACCATGAGAACGCGCAAATGCTTCTTATATTTAAAGGGAATTTCCAGCAAAAAGATAACATCGGACTACAGCTTAAACCCGGAAAGGACTCACTAGTGGGGATTTTTATTCCAGCTTATTGTCTGATGGGCATGTGCCAGCATGAAACAAACCCATTTCTTTATGATCGGAAAGTGTGAAATCCCTGGGGTCCGCGCATCAGAAAATAACAGCACTGGGCCATTTACTGCAGTGACCATGAATCAAGCGGCTCTTTGCCAGCCAAAGATGCAGTCTTCTCCTAGAACTATACCATCACCTTGTGAAAATTCAGAATACCCCTTTAAAATCAAGAGCCTTATATAGTAATTAGGAACGCTCATTTCCCAATTATTTGCCCACCTAAAAACAAGCCGGCAATCATACAAACGAGGAAGATGCTCATTTGTCAAGTGCAATGATTTTTAAGCATTTAAACAAGACAAAAAGGAAAAAAAAAAAAAAAAAGACACACAGGTAAATGAGACCATGAGGCTGTATGTGCACAAACGCTCACTGTGCATGTAAATGCGGTGTCTAACCACCACATTACACCACCCCTGATCGGCTTACATGGAGCTTGCTTAACAATCATTCCAGCAAATAAATTAGCATTTTGTTTATTTGTTGGGTGATTGACAGCCTGTTTAAAACGGGCCTAGAACAGGTAAATGAGGATTCCTAGTAATGTGCGGTACAGATTATTGGTCTGCTTAAAACAAGGCCCCAAGATCCTGGGGTGTTACAGTGGGGAAATAGGTATTTGACACACTGCCGATTTTCAAGTTCTCCCACCTGCAAAGAATGGAGAGGTCTAATTTTTTATCATAGGTACACTTCAACTATGAGAGACAATTTGGAAAAAAAAAAAAAAAATCATACATACAATGTGATTGTTTTTAATTAAATTGCATTTTATTGCATGAGATAATTATTTGATCACCTACCAACCAGCAAGAATTCTGGATTCTGCTGCGGATCCGCTGCGGATTTGGCCTCTGAGGATCCGCAGCAGTTCTGCAGACAGTGTACAGTACAATGTAAGTCTATGTGATTTACAATCTGCTGTGCACATGCTGCGGTTTTTCAACTGCGGAAAAGCTGCGGTTTTGAATCTGCAGAAAGATTTGACATATCAATTCTTTCTGCAGATTCTGCTGTGGTTTGCCACCTATTCCATTGTCCAGGTGTCAAACCGCAGGGGAAAACCGCTGGCCAATCCGCAGATAAACCTCAGGTCATTTTAGCTGCGGCTTTACCTGGGGATCCGCAGATACAAACCCGCAGCGTGTGCACATAGCCTTAGTTTTTCCGCATGCGTTTTACCCGCAGCGGGGAGTTGCGGAAATGCTGCGGACATTTCCGCAGCATTTCTGCAACGTGGGCACTTAGCCTTATTGGCTCAAATAATTGTATGCAATAAAGTGAAAATCAAGCAAAAACCATATAATGCGATTTTCTGGTTTTATTTTTGGATTCTGTCTCAGTTGAAGTGCACCTACGATAAAAATTACAGCCCTCTCCATTCTTTATAGGTGGGAAAACTTGCAAAATCGGCAGTGTATCAAATATTTATTGTCCCCACTGTATACGGAAGATTCTAAGGCTTCATTCACGTCTTTTTCCATGTACTATTTAAAACAAAAGGTACCAGTTATCAATATTATGACTGAAAAACTTCTATCCTTTGCGATGTTAGATACAGACAGCACCATATGCCATCCGTGTGCTGTCTGCGTTTTTCACAGACTTGTATTTTTTTTCTTAATCACTGATACAAAAAACAAAAAAAGCACGATGTCTGTTTTGCACAAAGTCTGACATGGGAGTATATCGATAAGGAGTAGGGTCTGTCTGTAGGATTTCACCCTTCATCCCAAAACTATTTACATGCGCATCTTAGGCTATGTGCACACATTGCGGATTCTGCTGCGTTTCCGCAGCGATTTTGCCGCTGCGGAAACGCAGCAGTTCCGCTGACCAAGTACAGTACAATGAAACCCTATGGGGTTTCAAAAACGCTGTGCTGACGGTGCGGTTTTTTCCGTGCGGTTTTGCTGCGGTTTTTTTTTCCGCAGCATGTCAATTGTTTCTGCGGATTCCGCTGCGGTTTCACACCTTTAACATAGTAGAGGTGTGAAACCGCAGGGCAAAACCGCAGGTCACTTTACCTGCGTTTCCGCGCGGAAAAACCCGCAGCGGAATCCGCAACGTGTGCACATAGCCTAAGGGCCCCGTCACATATAGCGACTCACCAGCGATCCCGACGATATAAACTTGTCAGGATCGCTGGTGTGTCGCTACATGATCGCTGGTGAGCTGCCAAACAGGCAGCTTCACCAGCGATCAGCACTAGCGACACGAGGGTAACAAGCAGCGCTTAGAAACCAGATGTGTACCTTGGTTACCAGCTCCAGCTCGCTGGTCTCCCATCTGCCACACGCAGCGATGAGTGCTGGCCAGCGGGAGACCAGCGATCAAAAAAAAAAAAAAATGTCCAGGCCATTTGAGGACGATCAGCGATACCCGGCAGGGGGGCGGTTGCTGATAGGTGTCACACAGCGATCTCGCTGGTGAGATCGCTGTTGCGTCACAAAACTTGTGACTCAGCAGAGATCTCGCTAGCGAGATCGCTGTGTGTGACGGGGCCCTAACCCATTCAAAGCCAAATCTCAGAATCCGCCTGCATGGCCATTCTGTTCCTGTTATGGAGATTGTTTGTTCTTCAGCTTTATTTACATATCAATTCAATGTGTAAATCTGAAGCCTGTGTCACTCCAGCTCTATTCCCCACCCAGCACCACCACCTCCTTTGCCTTAAGTCACATTGCATTGTGACAGTCAGGCAGGCAGTAGGTGGCAGCACTGAGTGACCCATTTCTGAAAAATTAGTTTTTATGTAAAATACATGTTTGTGGAACAAGGTTTAGCCTTACACAGGTGTAGAGATTTACTGCATCCATCTATCACCTGCTTAGCTTAAGGGGTCCCTATGGGACATTTTTAGAATTTGATGGACTACAATATGGCTAATCCTAATCGTGCAGTGTGCTCACTTGTTAGGATACCTACAGCTACATTTCCACTTCTCTATCGTCTCAATGCATGCAATGTATTTACATAGAAGAGTGATCGGAGGTATGCAAATCGCATATTAGTGATCGCGCAACACGTGCTGGGAGTGAGGAAACAGCAAAATCCTAACAGTGATTGCATTACACACAGATGGGGGACTACAACAGTTAATCCTGTCATTCTATACAAGTCGCAGACACCCACCTTTAACAATTCAGTAGTTTTTGATCAGCTGCTAGGATCTCCCATGTAGTGTAAGAGGGATGTGATAACTGCTGACAACTTTACAGCAGAGTGCTTCTATAATAAGCATTCCTTTATAACACATATGGTAACCGAGGAACTCAGATTGGCCTATGCGTTGTATTGTGATGGTTGAGAAAGTGATCTAGCCACCATGATGGCTACAGAAAGCCTTCCAACTAGTCCAAGCCAAACTGGATCCTTATACTTGGCAGGCAAGAATAGATTGCGTGCAGGTAGGGGTCCTGCGTAACCTTTATGGTGGGCAGTATATGATGCAGCTTTACATCTATAATTTAATCCATAAAAGTCATTTCAATACCTCAAATTATTATCACACGTTACCAAGTTGCTCATTTCCATATATTATAGAAATGTGTTACTTTCTCCTACCGGTGTGATTTTTCGCTCAATTTTAAGTTAAATCTGCATTCGGTAAAGAGACTTTCCCATTACAGAGATAGATGGCAGTTGGTGCTTGTAAAATTCTTTGGAGAGGGAAGGAGGCGATTGAACTTTATGCACAATGTCTACTGCAAGTTACATAGAGGCAGAGAAACGGCTATCTGTCACAGTAATGGGAAAACCAGCTGTCACTGAAATGAGAGTTTGGAGACCGAACCAACAATCCATAACAAAAATGTGACGTTCTCCAATACGATATTAAAAAGTTATTTTTCACCGGTGGCGTTTCCTTTAAGGGGTTTCCAGGATGTTGATGAATTCTCCTTCGGACTATTCCTACACACTTTACCAAGTTGCTACATCCAATAAGCCGCAGCTGACCAGGTGGGGGTGGGGGGGGTCGTAGGAGTAGGACCACTGCGACTCCAATATGGATGACCTGTCCTAAGGATAGCTAATCAGTATTAATGATGTACATCTCCTGGGGGATTTCTGGTACATTATACCGTGAGATTTGCATCTTGTGATTAATTAAGGATATTCTGTGGTCCTATTGAAAAGCATTGACAGTGAGGGAATCAAAAATCTAGGCATAACCTTGTCACGTGTAAAAACTTGCGCAAGGGTTTATAAAGAAAATTTCATTTTGTAATTATTAAATCTATAACATTCCAAAAAAACACGTGACCTAAAAAGTCTCAGCTAGGTTATTCTCCATGAGAAATCCTTGACACTGGTTCTCAGTCTTTTGCAAGCTTTTTACTAGTTCATTAAAGGCAATCTTTCACCATCTGAGAGCTTCATAATGTGGGGCAGAAACCCTAATTCCAGTGATTTGTCACTTATTTAGGCAAGTGTTGCAGTTTTGATAAAATTACAGTTCTCTGCTGCAGATGTACCAGTTCTGAATGCTGAGCTCTGTATTGCCTCTTCCACACCACTGATTGGCAGTTTTCTGTGTACACTGTGCATAGGCAGAAAACTGGTGCAGATTGCCTTTAAGAACTGACCCAGTAAAAGGCGATAGTGCTGTATGGTGAAGGGACTTTGTCATTTCATCAATAAGGACAAAAGAACTGGCAAGTCACTTCACCAAGAACAGAACACAAGCTGTCAGACCAAAAAGGGGGATGTCCTAGTAGTGGACAACACCTTCCAATCTGAATGTTTGGTGCCGATAAAATGAAGACGCTTCTACTCACCTACCATGCAGGCACCGTTCAGGCACTCGCATTCCCTGGGTGCTTGTGTGGTTATGACATGCAAGCCCAGCACCCAAGCACAGGCGTCGCTGTCTCGCTTTCAGACAAAGCGATCAAGAGAAAGTCCGAGCAGCCGCAGACCTGGCTTCCTGTTGATGTACAATGTGCCCGAAGGTGGGGACCGTGACGCCAGCGCTGAGCTCATGCCGGGGAAAAGCAAGTGCCGACAATGCTGTAATGGCGCAGGCACAGGAGGTGTGAAGAGGTGTTTATCTGCACCAAACATTCAGATAGAGAAGGGGGTGTTTTAGTCGACAACCCCTTCAACCAAGCTTTGCAAGTTTTCGCTGTGATTGTATGATAGGTTTCCTTCTAATTTAATTTTTACAGTTTGTTACCATATGGCAGTAACATTATGTGACCAGATGGCCTATGGCACGCAGTCATTTGTGTATAGGCAACAAGTAACGCAGCAGCTAACTATTGTCAAACTTGCCAAGGTAATATTTCTACAAATATCAGATGTGAACTGAACACATGAATTTCTGATACTGTGCTAAAAGGAAACTAAATGTAATCGCCTGTTTAAGTGTCTGATACTTAAGTTAGTACAGCACACAAAAGGAAGAGAAAAGCAAATATACATAAAAACAGTGAGATTTCAGACATTCCTGTGTACGGAAACATAAATATACATATGTGCTGCTATACGGATCGGTGCATGTAGAAAGTTACATAGATAGGGGCCCACCAAAAAGTAATCTGTTAATGGCCTGAACACAGTGTATGTGTGGATTACCAATAAAAAGGGGAAAAAAAGGGGTTGAGGGTTTGTCCTTGGCAATGGATTATGTAGAATCAGCAAAGGACAGCGCATTTACGATGGTAATTAAGCAATGTTTAAAATGTTTTTTCCCTATAGGGCCAATCATTTATTGTTGCCATCTTGCCTGATCTGCACCAATCTCGCAGCTCAGAGCGGTCACCGACTGCTGCTGGTGAGATTCGACTTCCTGTGACGTCATGCCAACAGAACAGATCCTGCTCGTCCACGCTGCTGCTGATGGGGAGTCGCTGACAGCTGGCTGTCTGCTGCATTAGTCTGAGCTCGCTGTCAAACATGAGGTGAGAGAGCAGCTCCTTCTCTTCCTCTCTGCTCTGTTGACTATCAACATGAAGTCACAGGAAGTGGGCAAATCACAGGAAGGAGCACGTTATCCTCAAAACCCTTTCCTACTATTCCTTGTATTAGCATTACACTTTCTAATATACTTAAAGGGAATCTGTCAGCCTTTTTTTCGCCTATCAGCTGCTGGCACCAGGGGCTTATCTACAGCATTCTGTAATGAGAAGTCCAGTGCCTGCGCACTGCAGTATTCTGCTCTGCCCTCAACAGGGCAGAGCAGTGCGCCTGAGCCAGAGCCACAACAGGAAGAAAAGAAGAGGACGGCATCGTATGAAGGGAGGCGCTGGACCTGGACCGCGACACCCATTGGACCGGACCGCCCCCCGAGTAAGTATAATCTAACTTGTTTTTCTTCTTTCAGGTTGCATCGGAGGCTTATCTACAGCAATACAGAATGCTGTAGATAAGCCCCTCATGTCGGTGCCGGCAACTAATAGTCGAAAAAAAGGGTGACAGATTCCCTTTAATCTAACACCTCCATTGACTGCAAGCAGAGATCTTAAGATTCTCAAGCTCTCTTGAGCTGCTCACAACTCTGCAGTCTCCAAACTTAATGGCTTACGGCACTTCTCCTTGAGTGCCAACTTTGGCAAGTAGCAGAACTAAGTAGGACTATAAAGCTCAGCACCAATGACGCTGTAACACTTTCAAATGGAGTCTACATTATTAAAGCTTATTTACACAGATAACCAGGCATTTGAACAAGGACATAGCTCAGGACAGTAAGGATACCGTTACATTTAGCGATGCACCAGCGATTCCGACCCGGTCAGGATCGCTGGTGCATCGCTAAATGGTCGCTAGTGAGCTACCAAACAGGCAGATCTCACAGCGATGCAGCAGCGGTCGGCAGTCGCTACTTACCTGTCAGACGCGGCGATCCTGACGTGTCCACGCGCGATCATCGATAATCAGCGGGGGAGCCGGTCAGAGGTAAGTATCACATGTAGCGATATAGCTAGCAATATCGCTGCTGCGTCACAAAAATCGGTGACGCTTTAGCGATATCGCTAGCGAACTCGCTGTGTGTAATGGGGACATAAGAGTAGTGATGATGGGAACCAGGGGATTGTGATTCTACATGACAGATAACAGCAGCTTGTCAGGAGCCAAGTAGATCTGTTGTATGGAAATCAATGAGCTGGAGGGTACCAAATTGGACATTCCGTTCCTGGAATTTAACTACTGCACACCATGCTCAGTACTTGCAGCAGAGGTCAATGAATCAATCTCTCACTGTATGAGGATAGCATTAAAATTAGCAATTGACTTGCTTTTTATGTCAAATTTAAGGGGTATTTTGATGTAAAAAATTGCTTTAAAACCCATGAGGACTTTCCCATTAAGTTAACTTTAGTGAATAAAAAAAAAAAAAAAAAAGTGTGCCCTGGTAATGCAATGGACTGAAACCACTTCAAATAATGGGACTGGCCAAATCGGCATCACAATTTACACGGTAGTAGATTGTCATCCTATCAATAGTGTAAAAGCAGCATGAACTCTGCAGTAAAGCTCATGCTGATGAAGAAACCGGCTCATTTTCCTTTACCATAAGCAATGGCAGCACAAAGTATTTAACGAGTGAATGTCATTAAGTTTTTGTCTGTACACTTCTGCTGCTTGTCATATGACCTTATTTTAGTAATCGTCACTTACCAGGCTGCTTGATGTACTTTTGATCGCATGATAAAACAGATCACAAAGACTCAACTAGTAAACCTGCAGCCATGTACGCCTCCATTTTTCACTGGAATCAGGGTCTGTTCCCAATTATGCTGCTCTTAGATAAGGTAGCAAAAACCTGATGACAGAATCCAGTGATTATTAGTTACTAAGCTGCTGGGTAGCATGTAGATATAACCCCAGTTTTATCCGCTGCAGATCCACCAGTTCACCAACTGCGGAGCGCTGTATAACCACAATCGGTAGGCCGCTTTCCACCTACATGCAGTGTACACAAAGCTGCCGGCGGTGTGTGAGGTTATACAGACCTCATAAAAGTGGAGCACTATTGGTAACACTTATCAACTGGAGGTTAAGTAACACAACATGCAGCCCAGTAAGTGACCAGTGCTGGACTCAGGGTCTCTATCAGCAGGATTTTGCCATTTCGGAGCACTGCATGATGTAGAAGCAGAGTCACTTTAATAAGCAGTTTATAGAAAAAATGATAAATCCTAGAAAGTGAGTCATAAAGGATGGAATGAAAGGAAACTATATTGAGACTGTAGCAAATGTCCTCCACCTGTGCCATTACTGTACTCTATTATTGGCATCCTGTGCGGCTGATTCATAGGACTGTAGTCCGTTTCCAGGAGTCTGCTTTCTGAGGTCATGTTTCCATTAGAAACTCAATGAAACACGACTTATTCGAGGCAGTTTTTCCCCTTCCAACAAAAGCTGCCTGATGTATTTTTAGACAAATTACTTTGCGAGATCAATGGCTGTGCGTAAGCCATGATCAGTTTTCAGATGGGCACAATTAGCTTGAGGAGAGTGGATGCGGAGCAGTGAAATGGCTCATTTTATGCCCGCTGTAAGGCTGGGAACAGAATTTTAAAAGATAAATGGCTTCGCAAAAAAATATATACATACAAGTCTTTATCTAGCAATGGAATAGTTTCCTGGACACAACATACATCACTGTCACAGTACAGATGAAGGCTACTGCAAACATGGAAAGCATGAAAAGCACATTCTAAAAGAAATGACCCTAAAATCGGGTCAGTTGCACCTTCCTCAAAGTGTTACAGTAAGGAGGCCTGGGAATGCAGCAGTGAGTACTTTCTCTAATCAAAAAAGCAGACTGTTCTGCATAATATGTCTAAACCTGATTTGTAGCATCCACTGCATAGTAATAAATGGAACCTGCTGAAGATACAAGGCCACCAACGTTTGTGCAGATACGGTATGTCTGAGCTGCTTAATGGGAAATATGTCAAGGGAATTGCCTAATCTAACCTTCATCTATGTATCAGGGCACATTTATGGGGAGGTTTCATTGAACGCTCATAACACTGTCAGCTAATCACTGCTCCACAAGACCGCACAGTGGAGAAACCAGAAGTTCTGCTCATGACGGACTGATGCAATTGGGGCCAAGTCCATATTATAGTCCTGAAGTCATAGGCACACCCAGGCTACTTTTCCAGTGAGGACATCAGAAAGAAAAAAAGATGCCAGAAACTGGGGAGCCGTGACTCACACCCGGACTGGGCAAAATCAAAGATGGGCCCAACTCAAGCCCAAATGCAAAGCACTAGGCTTATAAATGAGCACACAGCTATAGTACCACATGTAGGAGTTGCTACTAGACAACATGTTAGTAAGAGCTGTTGTGAATCGATGTGCATATCCCATACCATCGGCCATGGCAGTAGTCTGGCCCCTGCACAGAAGTGCAGTCTTACTTGCCATCATCCTTGGTTCGTTCTCATTAGCCAGTCTGACGTAGAGTCATTGTTGCAGCGTGATGCACGTGTGACCGGGAGGTAAGAGGTGGTACGCCGGTGCAGTGGCCACAGACCACCGTCTTGGTAAACGGAATGTGACATACGAAGCGATTCGCATGAACTCTTCTCGTAGTCAAATTTGTCTTTAATATGGATTTTTTTTGGGGGGGGGAGGTCGGCGATCTGCAGTTTACCGGTAAGAAGCTTTAGTACACATTATGTTAACACAAGGGATATTACAGTAATAAAGATGACATGACAGACAAGTGGAGGGTGAATGTCAGCAGCATGGTTCTAGAATAACATGCACTGGTACGGCACCAGCTGGTGATGACATTTAATATCCAATATATTAAGGATCACTTCCCCTCTGACCATGACCATCCAGTCATGATAAACTACAAAGCTCGCACCCTCATTGAATTACCTGCGTCAGGACCCCTGACTGAATCTGGAGAGGCTGGGCAGCAGGAGCTTGGGGCACCATGGGGACAGTACTATCCATCCGAACAGGAAAACCGGAATGTTTGGCGCTTGCTTGAAGCCCAGCAGCTTTAAGAAAAAAAAAAAAAAAAAATAATAATTTTAAGAAATACTTTAAAAGGTGAGAAAAATAAAGAGTCCAATTCCCTTTAATCTGAAAAAAAGCATAACGTAGAGATAGAACCAGATTCCCAGGCTGTATCATTCACTGGACTGCTTGCTGTAGTTTTGATAATCTCCCACTGATAAAACAGTGATATTAGCTCTAGAAGACTATTAGAAGAGAAGTGTTTTCTGCCATTTTCTCCATATTCATAAGCTCTGTATAACCATCAGTGATTGGCAGCTTTTGGGTATCCTGTGTATTGGCAGAAAGCCACCCATCAGTGATGTGGGTGGGGTTGGACAGCACTCAGAATTCAGAACTGGTAGAACTGCAGCAGACAAAATGGGGTGTCAAAATGACAACAAGCAGCCCAGTGACACATTGCAGGAATCAATATCTACATCATTCAGCCTTCAGACAGTGCAGCAAAAGCCTGGAGACAGATTCACTTTAAGATGAAACCTAGGATGTAAACATCAATTCAATTTTCAGTTCTACAACCCTAAACTGACAGCCTACTTGAGGAATGGCTCAGGTAGACATCTGTATCCGTCTGATCATGGACCACAGTGCACAGTGACAAGTGGTCAAAGCATTGCAACATCATAGAAATATATGAAGTGGTCACACTCCGGTCAGGAGACCCACAGCCAGTCCATGATCAGACAGATTCATGGACATTTGCAAGATCCCCGATGCAATAAATGATCTACCTTTACCATATGGATCGCATTTCCTACTCTACAATTGGAATGTTTAGAAATAATAGATCATGGTCAATAGTGGGCCAATAACGTTCTGACCAGCGCCACTTTTCTGTACAGTGAACGGCAACGGTGCCCCATTCACCTGAATTGGGTTGAGTTTCGGCATTCTTTGCTCTGCCCCTTTAATCTAGAATTCAGTGGGTGTCTATGTAAGACAACACATGGGCTAGATAGCATGCTTAAAGAAAAAAAATAAATAAATGAGATACCTTGAAATGCTGGGGGGCAAACTATGAAAGTTTGCTGGAATGGATCAGGTTGGGTGCAGAGCTGGGTTGCTCCAGGTTGAAGAGACACTCCTTGCTGAGCAACACCGGTCACCGGAGCGGCAGATGGCGGGTAAAGCGCTGACTGATAGTTTAATAGTGGCACATCAGAGTTTGCCAGAGAAAAGGTAGCTGAGGCAGAGGAGCTGGAAGCCAGTACACTAGCCTAGAAGAAAGACTTGTGGTCATTTTCCATGAACTCCAGTTTGCCTTTTAGACATAAGACAGTGGCACAGGAGATCACAGGGAACACACATTCAATGCTTTTCCAGTACTTACAATGAAGCTAGACAAAGTTGAAGAAATTGCTAAGAGTGTAGAAGCCAAAACTGGGATTGCTCGTGTGAAGCCGCCATTTTTGGAAGACATACCTGATTGTGCACAGTGCTGAGCGGGTTATTGAAGCTCATAGTCAGGTTTGTGCTTGTGTTTGGAGCCACGTGAGTGGTGAACGGACTCTTAATCTGGTTCACTGTATCATACATATTGTTCCTCCTCTTACATATCTCCATGTTCTGAAAACAGGACTTTACACTGCGGATTGTAAGAAAGCAAATTAAAATTAAGCCGTTCCAATAACCTCGTCAGATGATTGATTTTCAGTGACTACGTGCCTGACCACGGAGGTCACATTGGGAGAAAAGGATGCATGCATGTACATCTAGCTCTGTGACTAATGCAGAGACGAGCACGACTGGAGTATTCCTGGAAATGCCCTTGGTAACGCTGCTACTTACTGGTTACTGTGTGGGAAATCCAACAGATGATTCATGGTAACAAAGGGGTGATGTAAGGTTTTTGTTGGAGTTATCCGCTTATCTGCATCAATAGTCAACATTTTCTTTAACAAGTCTATATATTCTCTTCTGTCTGCCTTCTCTGCCAACATATCTGTGCCTTCTAGGTCTGTCGACATATTCACCTGTTACAAGAAAGGGGAAAGATAATATGTACAAAAGCTGGCATCTCATGGAAGCAGACGGGACTGACCTACTAAAACTGCGGCGAATAAGAATCATCATGCTGCATTGTCAGATTATGCAGTCCATGCAAGGACATCATAGTGGGGACACTAGACTGCATATATAGAGGGTGCAGACCAAAGTATTCAATCCCTATTGCAAGTTCGGGCTACCAGAAAAAAACGTACAAGCCTTCCACTATTCGTAGAAAACTACTAGAGGTAACAAGCGGTTTCTCCAATTTCATCACGGAATTCCACTTACTGTCTACTGTAGAATTATTCTACCCCTTCTCCTCGAGTATCCTTCCGCACTTGGTAGAGCATCTTTGGCTATTCTAACCTAATGCCAACATGATACATAGCCAGACAGCAGCTTCTGGAGCTGTCCCTGTGTAATCTTGATCCATCCCTCATAAATAATGGCCTTTAAGTCACTAACATTCTATTGTCATAGTGGTCCAAATACTAATATAAATATATACACATATATACACTTTTAATATATATCTTTGGTGGCCATAAAAAGGCAACAGTGAAAACATGCAAACCCAATTATATTAATAAACTGGAGGCCACTGCCCAGGAGTTATTAACCAAGATTCCTCAAGCTGATGTCTGGTTACGCATGCACGCAGGTCATTACAGCCAAAGATGCTTGTCAGAAAAGTTGACTTTTGAGACAAGTGGCAATGTGCAGAATTTGATGAGACCCCTTGTTGCATTAAGATATTTAATTTATCCATATTTGCAATAAGGGCTGAATAATTCGGATTGGATTAGGCAATAAAGTTGCAGTCACCTTCAGGAAGAAAACACACTTGAGTGTTGGGCTAATAAGAATCACAGAATACAAAAGACATAGTATGTGTCCAATGTATTCTCTAGGAAAAGGGACCCCCTACCAGAGGGGCAGAAGCCCCTTATTCACCATTATGACAAAAGCCCTGAATACAGAAGTGACCCACTGAAGAAGTCGTGGCTTCTCACTAACCTGTGCCATGTCATCTAAACAGTTGAAGATATATTTGCGAGCCTCTTTAGATTTTATTCCAGTCTCCATTTCATGCTCCTCCGGTGTCTACAGGGGAAAAAAATGGTTCAGACTTCTAATTAAATCTACTCTGTATTAATAGTAAGCTCAGTGGAAAGTGAATGATTGCCCCAGAGGTCACAATAATATACATTTGTGCGTCAGTGATTTCTCATGATGGTGGCAATGGACTGGCCTTAATAAATGCCAACCTGCAGATATATGCGGCTTCACTATACAGAATCAGTGTGCAAGAAGCCTCGGCAGGGAAGGACACTTTCCTTCCATCCAGGTGCAGATGACATACACATTTGGCTTTTACCTTTAGCCTCCATAATGGGTAGCCCAGATCTGGGTCTCGATTGAAAAATCTGGAAGTCTTTGTTCCGGCACTGAGCAGATACTCTGCAGGAAGTCCTTGAGTCTGGGAGATGTACCTTATCTGAAACACAAGACGGCAGCAATTGAACATGCGGTGATGACAGCTCTTCATACTCAAGGTATAGTTATATTATGAGATAGTGACCTTGGAAAACATTCTCAAGGAAGAACAGCACAAAGTGAAAATGCCATTAAGGGTTTTGTACTTTTCAAGTTGATGAGAGGAGCAAAGTGTATCCGTCACATCCAGATGATCTGTCACCAACTGGACGACAGGAGCCATTTACCGACTACCAAAACAAGCACTTTTCTTATCGTCTAGAAAACCGCAATAGTGTACCATGATGTCCAGCTATAAGTGGATACGACAAAGCAATGGGCATGCATTTCCTAGATGTACGCAACTACTGAGCACCCGAAGGCACAACTCCAGCAGCACTTCAGTTAAAAAGCTGCCGTTACCTGCGGACTTTAGTCTGTACGTATTTCGGCTTAGTGGTCATGTCACCTACCCACAGGTAAAGTAAGTGACTGATCGCTGGGGGTCTCACCAATCATTAGACCCCAGGTTCCTCACGGTGGATGAAGATCACAGCCCGAGTGCTGCAGCCCCATGTAATGCCTAAACGCTGCACTCTACCAGCTCTTGCCCAATCCCACAGACTGTACAGTGGCATTTTGTATGTGCAACCACACTGCTTCATTCACCAACAGCAGCAATCACTGTAGGTCCCAGCAATTAGTCATTTATCGTAGAAGGATAACATCGCACACTTTTGCTTGATGCCCAATATAATAAAAATCAGTCCAAGTACCCCAGCTTTCAAAATAAAGAAGTGCTTAAAAAGGAAGCTAGTGCATTTTGTAAGACCACCACAATAGGCAGTCAATTTATGAGAAGTGGATCCAACTGTGGAGGTTTTCAGTCAATCCCTCATTTATCATGGAGAGATCTGAGGTCCACAGATTTTAGGAATCTGTCACTAGGTCTCTACTACCCCTTCCAAGCATCATGAGTTAGAGACAGACCCCCATTCCAGTGATGTATCCCCTATTGGGCTACATGCTGTAGTGATAAAAATCAGTTCTCTCTTGCAGAGCTATAATACTGAAGTCTGTACAACCCTACCAAGCTGGTACATAGCCATGTCCTCTTCCTCACCCATTCCTTTTCAGGATGTACAAACTTTATGCCGTTGCCCTGAAGCTCCTATACAGATCAGATGTGTCGCTTGGACGTGCCATAGTTTTACTGTAACTCCCGAGACGCGTGACCATGATGGAAGAGAACACTTTCTTCATGCTGTAATTTGCGGTTGACCTTCTGGAGCCCTAGTCTAAATTGAGGTGCACTTTTTGCAGAGTACACTAGGAGATCACACAGGATTAGATTATATGGACACATTTTAAAAATAAATGTCTATGTATGTGCGCAAAGTAAGACAAATCTACATATACATTACCCAGAACGTTAGCATGAAAGACATGCTGGAAAAGTCATCATTAATAAAACCTCAGTGCACAAAGATCTAACAGAAACTGAATGAGGTGGAATGCAAAACGCGTCTGGACCCAGCACACGAGAAAAAAAAAAAAAAACAAGTGCTGAAGCTCCGGATCCTGCATGTCAGAAAGGAAGTTATTTTAAATTGATCATTATGACTTAAGGGAAGGAAAAACAAGCCATCTTCCCACCCACAGCTTAAGAGATTCTCAGCAGACCGACACAGGGGAAGAGACCCAACTAACGCTGTATTTACTGCAGGTTTCCTCTGGAAAGTTACTAATGTGTCAAAGGCCCGATCACTGCACAGCATCACAGGTCTGGCAGGAGGACGCGGCGACGTGCCGATAGCAACAGACCAGATGACATGCTGCTCCTTACCATACAAGAAGAGCAATGCAGACTACTGCCATAAACTGTCATTACTGGGAGGCATTATATACTGGGAATCCCATCATGCACTACCCAGCAGGTGCAGCCATCCACTCCACCTCCTCTCCTCAAAACAAAAATAAATGATTGCTCAGGAACTACGACATATGGAGCACAAGCAGACCAGGAAAGCACTACAGAGTTTGCTTCAGTCACATTTTTTCAACCCTGACTAAAAGCAGATTAAGAGAAGCTTATCTATAGCACAGCCTCTGTGCAGTCTACAGACGAGACAAGCAACACAACATTACCCTGGGTGCAGCGCCACACGTTAGCCTAGTTTTACAGAGGGAGCCTCCCTTTAAATGCCCCCTACACCGGCCAGCCCGGCGACCCCCCCCAGACACAAGCCAGCCCCCCAGACTCGGGCCAGCCCTGCAACCCCCCCCAGACTCGGGCCAGCCCTGCAACCCCCCCCAGACACGGGCCAGCCCTGCAACCCCCCCCAGACACGAGCCAGCCTCCAGACACGAGCCAGCCTCCAGACACGAGCCAGCCTCCAGACACGAGCCAGCCTCCAGACACGAGCCAGCCTCCAGACACGAGCCAGCCTCCAGACACGAGCCAGCCTCCAGACACGAGCCAGCCTCCAGACACGAGCCAGCCTCCAGACACGAGCCAGCCTCCAGACACGAGCCAGCCTCCAGACACGAGCCAGCCTCCAGACACGAGCCAGCCTCCAGACACGAGCCAGCCTCCAGACACGAGCCAGCCTCCAGACACGAGCCAGCCTCCAGACACGAGCCAGCCTCCAGACACGAGCCAGCCTCCAGACACGAGCCAGCCTCCAGACACGAGCCAGCCTCCAGACACGAGCCAGCCTCCAGACACGAGCCAGCCTCCAGACACGAGCCAGCCTCCAGACACGAGCCAGCCTCCAGACACGAGCCAGCCTCCAGACACGAGCCAGCCTCCAGACACGAGCCAGCCTCCAGACACGAGCCAGCCTCCAGACACGAGCCAGCCTCCAGACACGAGCCAGCCTCCAGACACGAGCCAGCCTCCAGACACGAGCCAGCCTCCAGACACGAGCCAGCCTCCAGACACGAGCCAGCCTCCAGACACGAGCCAGCCTCCAGACACGAGCCAGCCTCCAGACACGAGCCAGCCTCCAGACACGAGCCAGCCTCCAGACACGAGCCAGCCTCCAGACACGAGCCAGCCTCCAGACACGAGCCAGCCTCCAGACACGAGCCAGCCTCCAGACACGAGCCAGCCTCCAGACACGAGCCAGCCTCCAGACACGAGCCAGCCTCCAGACACGAGCCAGCCTCCAGACACGAGCCAGCCTCCAGACACGAGCCAGCCTCCAGACACGAGCCAGCCTCCAGACACGAGCCAGCCTCCAGACACGAGCCAGCCTCCAGACACGAGCCAGCCTCCAGACACGAGCCAGCCTCCAGACACGAGCCAGCCTCCAGACACGAGCCAGCCTCCAGACACGAGCCAGCCTCCAGACACGAGCCAGCCTCCAGACACGAGCCAGCCTCCAGACACGAGCCAGCCTCCAGACACGAGCCAGCCTCCAGACACGAGCCAGCCTCCAGACACGAGCCAGCCTCCAGACACGAGCCAGCCTCCAGACACGAGCCAGCCTCCAGACACGAGCCAGCCTCCAGACACGAGCCAGCCTCCAGACACGAGCCAGCCTCCAGACACGAGCCAGCCTCCAGACACGAGCCAGCCTCCAGACACGAGCCAGCCTCCAGACACGAGCCAGCCTCCAGACACGAGCCAGCCTCCAGACACGAGCCAGCCTCCAGACACGAGCCAGCCTCCAGACACGAGCCAGCCTCCAGACACGAGCCAGCCTCCAGACACGAGCCAGCCTCCAGACACGAGCCAGCCTCCAGACACGAGCCAGCCTCCAGACACGAGCCAGCCTCCAGACACGAGCCAGCCTCCAGACACGAGCCAGCCTCCAGACACGAGCCAGCCTCCAGACACGAGCCAGCCTCCAGACACGAGCCAGCCTCCAGACACGAGCCAGCCTCCAGACACGAGCCAGCCTCCAGACACGAGCCAGCCTCCAGACACGAGCCAGCCTCCAGACACGAGCCAGCCTCCAGACACGAGCCAGCCTCCAGACACGAGCCAGCCTCCAGACACGAGCCAGCCTCCAGACACGAGCCAGCCTCCAGACACGAGCCAGCCTCCAGACACGAGCCAGCCTCCAGACACGAGCCAGCCTCCAGACACGAGCCAGCCTCCAGACACGAGCCAGCCTCCAGACACGAGCCAGCCTCCAGACACGAGCCAGCCTCCAGACACGAGCCAGCCTCCAGACACGAGCCAGCCTCCAGACACGAGCCAGCCTCCAGACACGAGCCAGCCTCCAGACACGAGCCAGCCTCCAGACACGAGCCAGCCTCCAGACACGAGCCAGCCTCCAGACACGAGCCAGCCTCCAGACACGAGCCAGCCTCCAGACACGAGCCAGCCTCCAGACACGAGCCAGCCTCCAGACACGAGCCAGCCTCCAGACACGAGCCAGCCTCCAGACACGAGCCAGCCTCCAGACACGAGCCAGCCTCCAGACACGAGCCAGCCTCCAGACACGAGCCAGCCTCCAGACACGAGCCAGCCTCCAGACACGAGCCAGCCTCCAGACACGAGCCAGCCTCCAGACACGAGCCAGCCTCCAGACACGAGCCAGCCTCCAGACACGAGCCAGCCTCCAGACACGAGCCAGCCTCCAGACACGAGCCAGCCTCCAGACACGAGCCAGCCTCCAGACACGAGCCAGCCTCCAGACACGAGCCAGCCTCCAGACACGAGCCAGCCTCCAGACACGAGCCAGCCTCCAGACACGAGCCAGCCTCCAGACACGAGCCAGCCTCCAGACACGAGCCAGCCTCCAGACACGAGCCAGCCTCCAGACACGAGCCAGCCTCCAGACACGAGCCAGCCTCCAGACACGAGCCAGCCTCCAGACACGAGCCAGCCTCCAGACACGAGCCAGCCTCCAGACACGAGCCAGCCTCCAGACACGAGCCAGCCTCCAGACACGAGCCAGCCTCCAGACACGAGCCAGCCTCCAGACACGAGCCAGCCTCCAGACACGAGCCAGCCTCCAGACACGAGCCAGCCTCCAGACACGAGCCAGCCTCCAGACACGAGCCAGCCTCCAGACACGAGCCAGCCTCCAGACACGAGCCAGCCTCCAGACACGAGCCAGCCTCCAGACACGAGCCAGCCTCCAGACACGAGCCAGCCTCCAGACACGAGCCAGCCTCCAGACACGAGCCAGCCTCCAGACACGAGCCAGCCTCCAGACACGAGCCAGCCTCCAGACACGAGCCAGCCTCCAGACACGAGCCAGCCTCCAGACACGAGCCAGCCTCCAGACACGAGCCAGCCTCCAGACACGAGCCAGCCTCCAGACACGAGCCAGCCTCCAGACACGAGCCAGCCTCCAGACACGAGCCAGCCTCCAGACACGAGCCAGCCTCCAGACACGAGCCAGCCTCCAGACACGAGCCAGCCTCCAGACACGAGCCAGCCTCCAGACACGAGCCAGCCTCCAGACACGAGCCAGCCTCCAGACACGAGCCAGCCTCCAGACACGAGCCAGCCTCCAGACACGAGCCAGCCTCCAGACACGAGCCAGCCTCCAGACACGAGCCAGCCTCCAGACACGAGCCAGCCCTGCGACCCCCCCCGACACAAGCCAGCCCCCAGACACGGGTCAGGCCGGCGACCCCCCCAGACAAGCCAGCCCCCCAGACACGGGCCAGCCCGGCGACCCCCCAGACACAGGCCAGCCCTGCAACCCCCCCCCAGACACAAGCCAGCTCCCAGACACGAGCCAGCCCGGCGACCCCCCCCAGACACGAGCCAGCCCGGCGACCCCCCCCCAGACACGAGCCAGCCCGGCGCCTGTTACTGAAACCATTGAGGTCCGAGCCTGAACAGCATATATAGGGCAACCTGCTCCAGGGATCATTTCTGCATGAGTGAAATGGCTTTGAAGAGATGGAGCCAGAATTGCAAGCTTTCCCTCACATTAGTGAGCGGTAGACAGAACGGCTCAGCACATTACTTACAGTCATGATCCGGTGCTATATTAGTAAATCCATGCCGGATATAGTAAGGTAGGGTAATGGTCTACATGTGCAAATACACTTGAGACATTACAGCAATAAAGTCATAGATTTTAGATTTGCATTCTCTCTAAATTTGGCAAGATCTGCAGAAACCTACCAAGGGGGTCATGAGGATGTGTCTGCATCTACAGTATGTAAACTCTCAGTGGTTTTATGGCTAACCCGTGCGCAGCATCGTGTGCACATTCAGGAGATTTCAGTTACGGTGTAACAGACAGGTGCCACCCAACAGCAGCTGCTGAGAAACCCTCACCGGAAGGAGAACCACCCCAAGCCCAAAATAGTGCCGAAATTAGGTTTCTATACAAGCAAAACCTGAAGAGTCTGCACAAGACGTGCTACAGGCTAATTCTCAAAGGGTCTTCTAGCAAACCATAAGGGCAGCGGCATACACAAGGCGAGGGGCCGCAGTGCTGTCAAAAGTAAGGTTAGCACAGTGTTCACAAGACTAACAGCGCTTTTGGTCACCAACAATAATCTGCATGGAGCCTGGCAGGATGCATGAAAAAAATATCAGTTTTTTGCTGGTACTGTAAAACAGTGTTTTCTTCAGAGGTTCCCCCCCCCCCCACGGTTTTGATGTGACCAACAGATCAAAACTACAAATACAAGTCCAAGGGTATGTGGCACTAGCATGCAGCATTGTAACTGCATAGAAGATGCTTTGCAATTCCCCACCCCCTCTGATTGAAAATCATTGGTCAGTGGCAGTTTTTACAGCGGTTCAAACACTGATTGAACACTGGGACCATTTGACCCCCTCTATATGTGAGAAGTCATTGACATCTGAATGGGGCCCAGGGTTGTATTTATTGCAGGTGTGCATGGAATCACTGGCCTGGCACATGACACCTACTGCAGATACAGACCGATCAGGAGGCTCAGTTTCATGTGGCTATACAAAAGAACAATGAAAACCAGTGCCAGCCCTTAACAGTAGCCAGCAGCTACTGATACAGAACGTCTCCAAAATTAGCAGTGCACCATGTAACGCAGGAACGGCCCCATACATGTAGCTCTAGAACACATTTCCTACACTTCACCACTATACAGCAGAACAATGAAGGGCATCAAGATTTCAGATCATATGCGGGGCTCAAACACCTGGATGGAAAGTTGCGTCTCATGTGCCGCAGGAAATATACTGGGGGGAGATCTCATCCATATTCATTCCCAGGATGATGTCAGAGCACTGACAGAACACCAGCTATGCTGTACAGGGGACACCTACACATGGCTGATCATCATCAGCACTAGTCAGCGCTGAGGAACAGCGGGGGTTACTAGCCGGCAATGATTATAGAGTTATGAGTCTGCACTACAAGCTATGACAATTCCTCCCGGTATACATATACCATTCAATGAAACACAGCCATTTATACCTTTTTGCCCTGTGATACACAAAGGGCCCCCAATTCCAGAACTGAAAGGGTAGCCGCTTTCAGAATACTCTAGCTCCTTGCCCACCAGTGCAAATAAAGTTTGAGCATTGACAATGTAGATCTTCTACCTATACATGGGCTAGGAACATGGAGTAGGGGGTAACAAACAGCAAGTGACATTTTGGAGCAATGTTTTTCCGTGGAGAGCACCAAGAAGGTATGAGGACATCTAGGCCATGCAATACTCCCTCATCATTTGCAGGGTGTTGAGTCTCTTCAGAAAGGAAGACTGGAACACGAGTATCTGATATGGCTTATCCCACGTCACCTGACAGGACTCATTAAAGGGTTGACGTTGCCTGTTAGGACTGCTACGGCCAATAGGTGGGACCAGGAGTTCCCGTCCACTTCAGTGACAACGTTGGGTCACGGCTCCAGACATATGCACGCTGCTGCATTTCTCAAACCACCTGGTTAACTGTGAAAAGTGCTCATTTTCTATACAGCTTAGGATTTTAACCATTTGAGGAATGCAAGAGTTTAACGTTACCTGATCATATTCCGAAGCACCTGGATACAGAGGCCACCCGAGGAACAGCTCTGCTATGACACAACCCAGAGACCACATGTCTATTGCTTCACAAAACGGCAGCCCAAGGATTATCTCCGGAGCTCTGGAGGGTGGAAGGAAAAAAATTTAAAAAAAATGAAGTCATAAAACAAATTTATCTAATCCAGGAAGAGAAGGAATAGGGTAAAAATCTAAATTTATCCAGCCTAAATGACCAGTAAACAGCTCATTGCACATTTCTCAATGACAATGGATCTAGGTTGCTTGTAACCAAACGCTGTCCATACATAGCAACCAGAAACCAAACTAGCATGTTCACTAAAACGCAATGGATGATTGGCTGTGGAGTTATCACTGGGCCTGAGAATGGGAGGAGGTGGTCTGGGGTCAGGAGAGTTCAGCATTGGCCAAAGTAGAATCCAGCAGACCGCTCTCTCATACGGCCATTGCCAGCAGTTCCGAGGAGTCCGCATTGTAAAGGTGTTTAGCCAGCCCATTTGCTACATGCAAGTTGTTCAGGGGTTGTTTCGCAGGCCATTTAAGGTCTCCCATACACAAATCTGCCAACTTAACCCCTTTACGACCTTGCATTTGACTTTTTTTTTGCATTTTTTGTTCCCCATCTTCCCAGAGCCATAGCCATTTTCCCGTCCACGGCTGTATGGGCGCTTGTTTTTATTGCGGGACAAGTTGTAATTTTTGAAAGACACCATGGATTCTATGATATATAGCGGACTGGAAAACCGTAGCTGGATGAGAGCTTATATTTTGCGTGCCAAGCTGAATGTTTTATTTATTTATTTTTTTTTTTTTTTTATACAGTTTTGACATGGAAAAGATGTTTTGAGCGCCTGCTATCCTAATGTTGAGGTGACCAAAAAAAAAAAAAAAAAAAGTAGCAAATTTGATTTCCCTCCTTATGCAATTTACTGATTTGATCAATTTAGTTTATATTTTGATATACTGGAAACTTCTGAGTGCAGCGATACCAAGTGTGTTTTTCTTGGTTTTAATTTTGAATGAGGGAAAAAAAAAAAAAAAAAAAAAAAGATTTGAAATTTAAACTTTTTCTACTTTTTACGTTTGAAAAGTCCTTTTAGAAGACTTGAAGCTGCGACCATCTGAGCTATATGTAGCAGGGCATCAGCCCAGCTATTTGTAGCATAAATCTTGATGTCATGAATGCCAGCCACAGGCCAGCATTCAGAGGATCAGCATTGACAAGCACGAGGATCTTCTGCAGACCCCCAGGTTGTCATGCCAACCCATCAGCACCACGCGATCATGTGACACGCATCAGTTTTGCGCGAGTTAAATGCCGCTGTCATTTGGACATAAGCACTTAAGATGTTAACAGCTGTGTGTGGTTCGCGATTCCACCCACAGCTGTTGGGACACATGACATCTGATCAAATCAACTGCCACGTACTGGGAAGTATGCAGGCTCAGCGCCAGAGCCTGCATCAAAGGGAGGGACACAACCCATGAGGTACCTAAATGTCAGGTTGTGAAGGGGTTAAAGGTTTATGGGGCCATTAGACAATTAGACCACACCATGTGCTCAAAACACCAGTGGCAGTACATTACTGCTTACACAGGACAGTGTGCAGCAGAGAATGAGCAATCTTTCAGAAAACTTAATCTCACCTGACAAACAAGCATTTTTTGCTGTTTAGACAGGCCAATAATCAAGAAATGCTCACTCCCGATTATTGGCCTGTATAAATGAGATTTGTGAAGAACTGCATCGGCCAAGTACTATGCAAGCATTCAGGAACATTTGTTAAAGACACAGGTCATTGGCACATTAAGCAGTTCTGACACTGGTAAACTAAAATGGTTTTCTATGACAAATCCGGTGTCACCACACCAGTGTAAGTTTACAAACGAAAAGGCAGATGTTTCGGGGCCTCCTAGTTTTTGATGCAGAATTGTTATGTGTGCACATGTCCCATGACATGTTGTGTAACCCCAGGATTTCCCAAGCACACATTAATGGGCTTGAGTCTCCACTTGGTCTCTAGGCCAGGTTCTCAGACGTCTGGGATCCTTCAAATTAGAAGTGGTGGAGCTTGGAGTTCAGTAATCAGATACCTCGCGAGCACCCTGCCCAAGCTGGCGGACAGCACAAAGGGTTGGAAAGGGCAGCAGATGACTGTTCACCTATCCCAACGTCATAGTCATGGGCCTTAGGACGTTTGTATAAAATGAAGAGGAGGAACAAGGATCTCAGCCAGATGGAAGTGGAGAAGTCATTTTGCGCTCACAGGAAATGTTCTATCAATCTGTGGCATAGGTCACATTTTTCCGTCTTCAGTAAGTGACGAGAAGTATTCCAGAATTACAACACACAATACTGCAAAGTGTGATGAATACACTGACATTATATTTCACACCCAATAAGTACATGTAATAAGGTATAACCGCCCTGATCTGCATCTATTAGCAATAACGACTCGGGATTGGCGTCATGGTCACACCATGGTGCACAATGTATCCCAAGGAATCTGGGCATGATGTTATAGGAATACTACAGGTTTTGGTCTAGACTTTACCCTAAACTATTACACACTAAACTTAAAGAAGCCACTATATAAACTTTTTCTTTAAAGCCATATATGTAGTGTAGGGTCAGTTAATATACATGGTCACCAACTGGTGTATTCTCAAGGATCCAGCGCCGCCCTGCTCCTCTTAGTGACATCACTGCTCTCCGGGTCATAGTGCACTGTATGACCCCATAACTTCTACAAGCCTATGGAGTCAGAGCGAGCAGCCCCAACCACCACAGGTTTACATTGGAAGTCACTAGAGTTGAGCGACTTTGGTCGGATCGGGTTTCGTGAAACCCGAATGAAACAATTTGTTTTGGATGAAACTGGTCCGACTAGGGAAAAAAAAAAAAAAAAAAAAAGTCATTCATCCACTCAATGCAGACTTTTATTCCCCATTGACTTGCATTGGGGTCGGGTTTCAGACAAAACTCCGACTTTTTGCCCTAGTGGGACCAGTTTCATCCAAAACAAATTTTGTTTCATTCGGGTTTCACGAAACCCAATCCGACAAAAGTCGCTCAACTCTAGAAGTCACTTTTGGCTCACAGCATATAGTGACCTGGAGAATATGAAGAGTGGTGACATCACCAAGATGAGGAGCGGACCAGTGCTGCTTCTTGGAGTAGGTGGCATTGAGTATATTAACGCTCACACAACCGTAGCTTCTCTCATCTGAGATTATGCTAATGACACTCCGATCACAGTTTCATACGAATGTCAGCATAATGTGATCAGATTCGAGACACTCAATCTCTCCACCTTCTCTATTCCGAGCCTGCAGAAATCAGACTGCACTCAGTTGTCAGCCAAGTGCAGTCCATTTTCCACACACCCATAGACTTGAATTGGTGAGCGGGTTTTTTTTTTTGTTAAAAGACTAAACGGACTCCGTAGTGCTCCATTGAATAACATTTTTCCTAGTGCCAAGACAACAGATAACACTATGCTGATGTATACACTGGTGTGAGCAAGCCCAATATCTGTTTATGTAATGATAGAGGGAGGTGATGGTGTGGGAGGGAAGGGTGCAAGATCACAGGAAGGCTTCTTTAAGGGGACAGAGGTGGAACACAACTGCCATGGTGTTACATGGACACTTATGGTGCGCTCCTGATATGACATTCAATGGTTACAGGGTTATTACCTTGAAATAATTTAAAGGGATCACAGACTACTCAGACAACCCTCAACGGATAGGTTTATTTTTAGTAAAATATACTCTGAACGCCCCTCCAGTGCCTTTCTAGGCATGATGGCCCGGGCTCTCCCAGCAGCTCCCAGTCAGTTAGAAGCCCTGGGAGAGCCTACTAGAACAGCGCCGGCACCAGGGGCGAGCATAGGTGTTACTTTACTAGAGGGAAACCACGATTAACAAGGTGTTCCTGAATAGTGGTCAACCCCATTAGCAACCGGGACACATTTAGGGTGTGCAGAGCACTCCTGACATACAGGCTAAGCAAGATAGCAACTACAATATGTACGGCACCAAAAAAAAAAAAAAAAAGGGCAGAACAGAGAAGTCTAACACATGACAGTAAAGACATGTCCTCCAACATAAGTCCGCTTGCTCCATGCCACTGAACCACCATTCGCACCCAACAGTGCTCTACATACAAGACCGAGAGGGGAGCGAGTAGGTCTGGAAGGGATGAGAGTGGCCGGCCTATTAGCGGAGAACGAATCTGCACTGATTACAGAAGCCAGAATCCTATGGGGTAGAGGAGAATACATTACATCCGACATATGTCCAGACCTAAACAACAATTACACAAACCCAAAAGCTACAAATCACAAGAGGAAGTGTAATCAGCGATCGTTAGATGCATGTTTTACACTGAATATGGGGGAAGGCCACCACAACTGAAGGCCCTCTCCAGACATGTCATGACAGTGTCCTTATACCATGTCAGTTTGGCTTTTAATGTTTATCCTGCGCTAGAAAGATATGTTGGGGTGTCTGAAGGCTTGTGATGGGTAACAAGACCACTTTCAGATGCCATTCATGCTGCCAGGCCCCTTGCACTTTTGTCTTATTCATATGGCTGCAAGTCAGCAATGCTCACATCCAGGGCTGTGGAGTCGGTAAGGCAAACCTGCGACTCCGACTCCGACTCCACGACTCCGACTCCCACACATATTGCTTATATTTAAGTGAAAAATGTATTGTAGTACAATGTGAACCTCAGACATTTAATCATTTTTATGATCCAATAATCAAGATATTTCTATAGAACAGAATATATATTGGTGTACTACCCGGTTTTCATTCTTTTTGGTACAGATACGATATGGATAGACAGATATGGATAAATGGATAGATAGAGCAGATTTCTAATCTGCTTTTGCTATTGAAAACAATATCTATGAGCTCAAAAACCTTTCAGGTGATGCAGTTTTTTAAAAAGATGATCAGCTTTTGCAGCTGAAAAACGTATCCTCAAAAAACACAGGAAAAACGCTGTCTGTGAATGTAGCCTTAGATCAGGAATATAACAGCCATTTATAGGACATTTCATAACTTTCCCAAACTCCTATGAAAAAATATTCAGCACATCCTGCATTGAATTACTGTACCCAATTTATTATATATTTTAGGAGTCGGAGTCGGTCCATTTTATACCGACTCCACCAAAATGAGCACTGACTCCGACTCCACAGCCCTGCTCACATCTACTTGTACCAGCACAGGCAGCTAAGCTCAATCTGATGTTGTAGGCATAATGCCAGCGCTAGCGTGGCAGAAGATACAGGAAGAAGAGGTAAAGCAATGGGATATGAGCAGTGGCAGCACACTATGGATGGTCTGGTGGAGATCCAGCTAGTGTAAGAGACTTACCTGCCCCAGAAGGAAGAGAAAAGTCTACTGTCGCCTATAGGTTGAGGTCTTGTAAGTCAATGACAGACCTATTAAAGAGGCTTGACACATAGGGATTAGTGATCGTGCCCAGGTGTTATCCGAGCATGCTCAGGTGCCAGAGTGTTAGCGTTGCCGTGGATGCATGTCTTGCGGCTGCTTGGCAATCCATGCATGTGTTGTGCCGCTGTGGCAATGCGAACACAATTGTATTCGAACACGCTGAAGATACTAGCACTTGAGCATGCTTGGGATAACACCTTATCTGAGCACATTCGCTCATGACTAATAAGGATCTTAGGCAACCAGCGACACCCATGACTCAAGCCTTTAACCCTTTAATATTTAGAAAAAAACTAGGCTTCCGATGGTCTGGGAGAGGTGTCATTGATGCCGCTCTACTGGCTAGAGCGTCAAAATAACGCTGACTACAGGGCATCTGGAGACCAGTTTACTTCCTTCTGGAGGAGTTGGCTTGCATGTTTCAGCCTTTTAATAGGTCAGACACCGACTTGCAGGACAGGAAATGACAGGTGACACTAGAGGGCCATACACCATGCAAAGAAAGCTTGATCCAAGAGCAGGTTTGGAGTAAAACTGTTACATATCCAACATCAATGGCTGAGATTGTGGACATGCCCTACTCCGATAGCTAAAAGATAAGCCCAATACCTACCGGAGCATCCACGGGGTTCCAGAGACTGTATGCAGTAGTGCGTCCCTCTACATCCATAGTCGAGTTATCTGATGAAGTGAGCAGTGAGGCATAACCCTTATAGCGTTTGTACCTGATCTTATATGTACAAAAATTAAAGCGTATATGGTGTAAGATTGCAGAGTCAGCAAGCAGCTTTCACAGAAGGAAGCCATCAGGAGCAGCTGCAGGTTTACCCTTGTAAGATGAAGTTTAAGGCACAGATCATGAGTGGAGCCCAGCACAATGCTGACCAGTACTCGATTTGTCAGCACTACTCTGGCGTCAGCTACTACATGGACATTCCAAAGGAAAAAAGCACCACCGTGACACCAAAACAATCCATGGAGGTCCACATATAGAAGAGTTCTGGCACTCGGTCGGCCATAACTTTGCTATACCTGTTCCTCTGAAAGCTTGCGTTATATATAGCACTAGCACTTCTTGTACTCGCCTTTGCTCAGTTACATTACATCATTTTTTTCGGCTCCCTATAAAAAGTTGGCAAACTGTATGAGGAACTTCTCAGATCGTGTTATCCAGAGCCACAACCTGCCTTATGTTACACAAGTGAACTGCGGACAAAAGTGACTTACATAATCTGCTTTGCATTCATAGCAATAGGTGTGGTGAGAAGGTTTACTTTGGGAAAACTAGGTCATGGCATTAAAACTATCATTTACTGGACAACTGACTCTTGTAAAAGTATCAATCCAATTGTCAGCGGTAACGAGATACTTTTCAGCCACCATCCATCCAGTGACGATGCAATATTCTTGTGTAAGTCCCACTAGGGTCATTACTCAATGGAAATATTGGTGGCAAAACTTTCCTGGCCTGGCTTTCCCCAGCCTCCCCTTAATAAGGGCGTTCCAAGCCCCTCTACTTTATGCTGTGGCTTGGCCTGGTAAAGTGTGGCACGAGTGTGGACAACTTCTGCATAAGTTTAGAGATTCTTTTCAATATACGATTGGATATAAAATAGACGTCAAAGCCTTACCTGTAGTACCGAGATTGCAAGTAGGTCGAGCACACTGCTTTAGAAACATGACTGGCCGAGCCAAAATCAATCACCTTCACTCTATATGGCTGGCGTGCCGGATCCACCAGCATGATGTTCTCAGGCTTCAGGTCAGCGTGGATCAGCCCTAAGCTTTTCAGCTTCATTAGGGCAGTGGCAACCTGCTGTAATATGGGCCGGATATACTTCAGCGGAAGAGGACTGAATTTATTTTGCTTCAGAAAGTCATAGAGGTTCTGCTCCAACATTTCAAATACAAGGCAAGTGTGATTCTTGTGCTGGAAGCACTCGTATGAGCGTACAAAGTTGTACTCGTCCGCATTTTCGCTGCTCAGGCGCGAGAGGATGCTCACCTCTATCTGACCTTGCCTGGCATAGGAAGGATGGTTCTTTAGGATCTTTATAGCCACAATTTCCTTTGTGCTCCGCTTCCAGCATTTTGCCACTTGACCAAAAGTCCCTCGGCCCAAGAACTCTAGGACTTCATAGCTGTTGGTCATGGAACACAGGATTTCATGCTGTACGAGCTGGTAATCCCCCTCACCACTCGAACTGCTGCTTTTAGTGGTTACAGTGGTGGTTGTGGCAGCGGCACCCACCGCGGTTCTGTTTTGCAGCATCAGAGGTGGCCGTTCATCAATAATCTGCACACTTCCGTTGCTGTCCACCTCCTCACTTTTTCTTTTCAGTCCACATTTTTGGTACGGTTCCAGTAAAGAAACGTTGCTTCTGTGGTTTAAGATTTGGCTGCTCTGGAAGGAGGTGGTGGGGCCACTGCCAGTACTGTCAGCAGCAGTAACCACTATATGCTCGGCTGCAGCAGCTGGGATAAGGAGATTGGGCTCGTAGGCAGCCGGTAGATTGAAATTCGCTACCTGGTGAGATGAGCTCGCGTGCCCTTGAGCGACTGAGAGGTTCTTGCTGTGTGCGTAATACTTGTTGCTATTACCCTGTCCCGTAACATCCCAGCCAGAAGGCTCGACTTTAAGTTTCTTTGCACTACAGAAGGCACTGGACGATACTAAAGGCGGTGAGAACACCTGCAGCTGTGATGCCATACCTGAAAGACAGAAGGAGGACAGTTTTAGTTAAACTGTAGACTGTATGCACTATGAAAGAGCCAAGTCTCCGAAACGCACACAACCTGGAAGTAGACCGACTTGTACGGTGAATGAAGGAACGCTTCCTGCGACTGCCTTCATTTACAATATCTAGCTTTCTGGCTTATCTAAAAATAAAGAGGAAGCAGTTGGAGTGGTCTTACAGGACGGATTCCAGAAAACAATTTCTCAGCATGGAAGGCTTTATGTTTATTTTTCCAAATGGAAGCTCTCGAGGGGGCACAAAAGAGGAATTTACAGTGATCTGACCTCCTAGGGAATGACATTTTGCTGTGGCCTGAAGTGTATAGAGCCGGCTCAGACAGTCGGCTTTTTCCATCTGCCATTCAGCGGAATGAGACCTCTTAACAATTTACCGTGAAGGCTCCAGTGTGCAGAGTTTACGAAAATGCATTTACATTTCAGGCAAATCCACAAATGATAAGTGGTAATACACAGGAGGGTGAATCTAAACAGATGATTTACAGAAATAATAGCAACTGTCGTCACGGTGCAGCGTACAGCCCTCGCGTGAGCCAAAGGGCCGCTAATAGCCGGCAGCCATCAAACCACAATACCAGGCTCAGTGTAAGGGTGGCGCAAGTCATTCTTCTTTCTAGCTCTGCTATATGATCTCAAAATCACCGTGAAAAATATGCACATTCTGATCAGCTGAGCGTGCATGTCAAAACACGCACACCATTTCCGTGGTGATACAAAGGAAGAAGAATGGTAAGGGATTGTTCAGGGTTTGAAAAGTGCGGATGCCTTTGGCAGACTGAAGCCTTATACAATGAAGTAGATCGGCAACAAACAACCTACTATAACTGGTGTGGTGCCATATTGTTTGGAAGTAATCAGCCACGTTTTGTTATTGTAGACAGTTAGAAAACGTGGTTGATTACTTCCAAAAAACACATACTGCCCACTGGTCACACCTAAATTGGTCAGGTAAAGGCAATTTCTTCAAACCCAAAATTTAATACAGGAAAGGCAGACTGTCCTTATTACCGATCGCCCAGAAGAAGGTCTTGCTGACCACATTGCTACACATTATATTACACTTAGACCCTACAGAAATGTTACCCTTACAAACTTCGCTTTACACGCCTTGTACTTTAGGGTAAGTGGTGATTAGATTACAAGACAGCCAGAGACCGCAGGGGGATAGCGCTCCTCCAGCGTCCTGATAATTGTGATGGCCACTCAAGAAGAGCAGTCAGGAAAGCGAACCTGTAATTCAGTCCTCAGCGTTAATTATATGGCTGCCTCTCTAAACAGTGAGTGGGATTAGCCAGGAAAATGGGAGTCTAGCCTGGAGGTCGAAGGGCAAACCAAGAAAAAAAAAAAATAACCCTGCAGTCAGTGAGTTCCGAGCACAGAGTGGGGGGCGCAGCTAGAAGCAGAACAAGGCGACCCCTTATAGTGTTTAATGTGACCCTTGGAAATTAGTAACCGATGTCCTGTGGGGGGGCTATTTCATTATCACGCTGAATGCGGAGAGCGCAGCTGTGCCGTGACATTCAAAGGGACCGGTGGAGTTTTCTCCCATCGCTCGCCACCCCCCTTTTTCGGATTCACACAAGTGAAGGCCGCATTTCACAGCATAACAAAGGCAAGATTTCAGAGGCAAATCAGAAGCGACTTGTAGTTTTCATAATGAAGTCAATGTAAAACACCCAGCTTTTAACCCATTAGACTAGCACTGCTGTCAGCCTTCGTGATGAGGCATGTACAGAGCCCAAGGCCAATACAGGGTTAGATCACACAGCCGCTAGTGGGGTCATGTGTGGACTGATGCACACATTAGAATGGCAATTACCAGGTCTAGATGACAACACAAGGCTTCATTATAACCTCAGAAAACTCATTTATTAAATATTGCATTCTGCCCACGTTGGATTGCACATACATTTTAGCTTTAAATGCAATGACCATCCACAACCTTCAGTGACTGAGGTTCCTGAATCCTTACTCACATGCTATCGAAATCTTCCACGTGCCACTATGCATTTCCAGACCGTTTTGTCCACTGTTTAGGGTTAGTCCCTTTGTGGAGGTGCTTCACACCCATGGCACATGCCGTCAGAGAAATACACAATGGATTTCATGCCACTGTGTAATCAGTCATGGTGTATGACAGCAGCTCTAACTAAATGTAAAACTGATCTTAAAAGGGGTATACTTATAACATCCATTAGTGGAAAAGTTGGGAAGACCTGTCTAGTGCAAGTCAGAGGATGACTGGGCTAAGGACAAAGCGGAGAGTGTTGGGTTGTAAGGTAAACTAAAGCACCATTCCAGCATTTGAAGGTTGGAATAAAAAAAAGAAAAAAGAAAAAAAGTGATATCACTAATTTATGTTCCCTGACCATAGTAAAGCTGCTGTCGTCTGATCTTTGCGCAGCTCTGGCGGTCTTCTGCAGGTTGTAACCTGCCAGATGGCTCCAGTGATCGCTGTATGGACAGGAAGTCACTTCTCAATGCAAGTCTATGAGAGCCAGAAGAAGGCAATCAGACAAGAGAGCTTGTGATTATTACCTCTGACTTCTGGTGAGAGCAGCCCAACATAGGCAAAGAAGCTGAATCCTTTGATGTATCACTTAGATTACTGGGTGCAATTTTTAGATTTAGTGATACAGCAGAGGTGAGGAAGCTAACCCCACCCCCAACAGACTCTTTACATACATTGTCTATAGACAGTAAGCTGCCCAACACAAGAGGGGGCGTGTCACACCAGCCTGCTGTGTCCCAGCAATGATGAGCTCCTGGTGCCAAAACCATGGCTGAAAGCAAACAAAACCACAGAGCTTGATAAGAGGCATCCCTTAACTGTCTTATCCTGCAGACAGATTCACTTTAATTCACTTTTGAGAGCTATAGACCTAGAGTACAGCCCCCCAGCCACCTCTGAACACTACATGGGAATAACTATGCAAACAGCCCTTTACCATTCCATTAAAATCTGACAAAATTACAAGTTATTGACCAATTCACGTCATTCACCGAAGTTTGCCAGGATCTATTTGGCAGTAGGTCACCAGAGTGGATTACTCTTCCATAGGATATTTTACAGGTGCCTGCGATAAACCAGTACAATAGTAGTGATATGAATGGCATCCATCACCACTTTTAGGTCATATTAAAGAAGAACTCCAGTAACCTCCTCCAGTGGGATCTCCACCTCCTGATTGGCACCAAGCCCCCTCATCGTCCCCAAGTTGGACACGTAGAACACTTATGTAGCACTAAATTATTTAATAATGTACAGCTTACATAATCTCGCCGTGGTCTATTTTTACTGACGGATAATCCTTTCCCGTCACAGAAGGCCTGTTTTTTCTTTTCCCTCAATCTGCGTTTCCATAAAACAAGCTAAGCCAGGCTCTTACCTACAACAGGCCTCTTACAGCACGTCCTGTCGGCTGCATCCTCTGCTATCTCAATGGGCTATAAAAATAGGGATAATTACTACTTCTAGGCAGCCTGTCATTACTGATGGGACAGAGAAGAAACGGAAGAAAGCCAAGAGCAAGCCCAAACAGGCATACCGTCCCCTGTAAGGAGGTCTGCGGAGCAATACTAGACAACCCATGAAGAGTGGCACAGTATTGTAAAGGAAAAATATACATATATATTTATGGACAGTGACAAACCTCAAGACTGCTGCTGAAGAGGCCACGTAATGTCCTTAATATGATCTTCGTGAGAAAGCTCGAAAAAGCAAAGCGCCAAGTTGGTGACACGACTTGTGCTGACCTTAAGTATGTGGATTTGGGATCCTGCAGAGTGAAAGGTGAATTCATAGGGAAGAAGAAAAATACATAAGCGGTGAAGCGAGCTGCGCCTAGGCTCAACATTAATTTCCCTTCTCAGTGGTAGGAAAGAGCTGGTATCAACTTCAAAAGAGCAAGACGGTGCCAGGAGCTTTGATGTCAGGGTAGGACAAGGGTTACTCCACAAGAAGAGAAAACAAAGGGCGGTCAGGAAGGATTTATATGGGCAAAAGTGGGAGAAAGCAACATCTCAAAGTACATATAGTGCTTAAACTTTGTTACATCAAGAAAGCACCTCATCTTGTAAAGGAAAGAGCTGGACAGCTATAATCATAATGGAATGGCCCCTTCAGTGAGCGGAGACTATAATAACATTGCCGGACAGCTGTCAGCAGTATTGCCATAGAATGCTTTGGATAAAGCCAGCCCCACATCTCTATACAAGCTGCATTCATTACAGATCTTTTACATTGGCGTACTGGGACGTTTTCTGTGGAGAAGGCTGTATCCTGCTGTATAATAAAATTAAAAAAAAAAAAATAAAAAAACAGCATTTTATAAGTCCAGCTCTTAGTAGACTACAGGCATTCTGGTTTTACGAAGTACACCAGCCTCATCAGGTCTAAGGCTGGTTTCACACTTGCGTTTTTTTGCTCTGTTTTTGAGCGCAAAAAACGCATGCGTTTTTTCCCCTATCTTTTACATGGGTGCGCATACACATCCGTATGTACGTGCATGCGTTTTTTCCCCTATCTTTTACATGGGTGCGCATACACATCCGTATGTACGCGCATGCATTTTTTTGTAGTGTGCGCTCGGGCGCACAAAATGCATCCTGTTGCATTTTTTGTGCGTCCGACTTTCCCAAAAAAAAACGCATGCGCACGCAATGCGTTTTTTTTACAGCCAAACACACATTATAGTCTAGGCACAAAAAACACATGCTTTTTTTTAAAAAACGCACCCAAACCCGCAAAAAAAACACAAACGCATGATGCGTTTTTTATGTGCGTTTGCACTGCGCACAGTGCGCAGTGCAAAAAAACGCAAGTGTGAAAGTAGCCTAAGACCTATTTACGAAGGAATGGTCACTTGCTCAAAGAAATGGCTTTAAATACCTTTCAAAAATCCCTGAGCTCTGACTTTGCCACCATTCTCCATTTACCACTGTGGCTGAGATCCACATATATTACTTTTGGAGCGCATTATGTGAAATCTACTTACAGTGCATTTTTTTCCCCCAGAGTCTTCTCTGGTGGTGTATGCCTCAGTTTGTCCCAGCCCAGCAGTCTTAGAATGCTATATCAACAGCATCTGGGAGGGAGGCTTAGTTTGAAAACACTTGGCCACAGAGAAAATTGAACGTCCAGTTGGATTGCAAGGAGAGATTTCACATACTGCACTCCAAAAGAAACAAATGTTAACTCTGCAATGGAGTGAAGCAGCACAAGACAGAAAAGAATGGCAGAATCAGGCATGCTCATGGATTTTTAAAAGTTAAGTTAAAGATCCTCCTTTAATGTATATAGCTTATATTGTGAACTCTAGTGACAGAGCCACCGTAATTGCAGAAGGGTGAAGTCGACAGTCAGCTATGTTTCAGTGGCATCTTAGCAATGCCACAATGTTACACCAGCTCTGTGAAAATATAAAATAAAATTTAAAAAGTTACGGCAATTTAAAGACGACTCTTCACAAACTCAAATTCCAAATTGAGTAACTATAGGACTTCATGGTTTACACCCAGTAGGCTTAGTAATAGATAAAACCTGGCTGCATGTGATAGGGGATGAGATGAAAACACTGGCTTTTGTTTTGTACATTTTTAGAAAGAAACCAATGAGGGAACTAAAGTACAAATCATCCAACACCTGAGAAGGATGTGAAAAATGCCAGACTGCAAGATAGCATGAGGAAAGAATACAAAGGCAGTCATTTCTCCGACCACAGCTCAACTATTTGGCTAGCAAATGACTATACAGATAAATAACCGACATCCTGAACAAACACTCATCAGTTTTCATAAGGTCTCTGTACTCAGTCACGCACAACAAAAGTGTCCATGGCTCAGCCGGTATCCATACGCAGAAGAGGGAACATCTGAGGGCGGTCAAGGGAACCAGTCAGTCCGATTTACCCGACTAAGCCAGGGGCATGCTGCTGTACTGTGTGTTATTACACCGCTAAACAAGCAGTCTCCCTGCAACACTCACTGCTTGGTCTGTAGACAGCCATGTGGTGCTCCTGCCGGGCAGGTCTCCATCATATAGGGTGAGTATTTAACCATGAGCATATTTGGCAATATTAGAGATATTTATCCAACTGGCATTCTACAGGAGTCCCACTGAGAAAAGAAGCTATGGAGATAATCAGGCAAGCCATGTAATTCTGAGCCTACTGATCATACAAGTCAGGTTAACATTGGAAAATAAACTTCAAAAGTCTAAAGTCTTAACACCACTTTCCCCCATACACTTTAGATCGCTGGAAGACAACCTATTGCTCGGCCATCAGCCATCTCACCTGACTTGCCTATACACAAGAGCACTCACTTGGCTGAGAACTTGCTTTCTCCATGACAGACGCTGTCTGGACGACTCTGGTGGTGGCATCTCAGAGAAAAGGATTGACAGTCCAAAAATCTGACAATCTGCATCCCAAGCCTTTAACCCCAAGATCAGGGGGGGCAATACACATTTATGCTGGACCAAGCCCTGCAAAGTCAGCAGGTTCATCCAATGTGTATGGAGGTGGGCCCAAGACTCTGCTCTGGTTTTGTAGCCTACATTGGAGATCTCCTGAAGGCTGTGACACATGCCACCCCATATGCTTACAGTGGGAAACATCCTTCATAGGCTCCCATTGACTGTGTCCCCCTTTGAAAGGAAAAATTATAGTAGACTGCTATGCCACATCTTGGCCCATGTCTGAACTTCCAAATGTAGACCAGTAATGGTGCAGCACAGGGCCTACTGGGAACAGCAAACTGTCTCACCACCATTGAAATAAACATATCTGCTTGATTTTATGCAGTGGTCACTGAGCAGTTTCAAAGTATAGAGAAAACACCCATTTTATTTTGGGAAATCCACTTTACCATTTGAGTGGTTTAAGCATTTTTTGTTTCTTTACTGAATACAATTTTAAAGAACACTAGGTGGGAAAAAAAATAAACATGTCATTTTTGTATTGGAAATCACTCTAAAGACACCAGGTGGACATTGCTTCAACTATCCTTGTTTTTTGAAAAATCCCATTAATCCTCAAGTTTGACAACATCACTTTCACACAAGTTAACGTAAAAGTTTAAATTTCTTGACAATTTATATATATAAAACAAAAAAACAAAAAAAACAAAAAAAAAAAAAAAACCACCAACAACACTACTTCTAGAACAAGCCCAGCAAGGTGAAGCTCAGGACGACCCCCTGCCTTTCTTCCAGGTCCTTTGCTGGCTCTAGGATTACATAACATGAGTGCAGGGCAGTAACCTGAGAACAGAGTGCAGGGTTTAGGTTAAGGGGCTACTGATCAAAGCCCAAAAAAAAAAAAAAGAGAAGCAATTTGAACAGATTTCTCCTCCATCCCAAAAATCACATCTGGATGTTCTCATAATACAAGATGAATGGTTCCGGGAAGGGGAGCAGATGAGAAGCCGTGTGTAGACACTGGAGGAACATTATCTGTCACTACAGGTCCAGACTGTCCGGCCTGGATGAGAGGGGAGGGAGGCTTGGAGCAGAGTGATATCTGCACAGAACAAGTGCCTCTGACAGCACAGCCCCCAGATTAGGCCAGAAACACAGGAGTAATGTGATCAGCCGCAGATTGCATTCTGCTATTTTCAGTCCAGTAGGAAACAAGGGGGAGGCTTATGACAAACAAAAAGGACCAGTGTATGCATGCATATGTAATAATAGATTAGTCCTGATGTACCTCCCCCACCCAGATTCCGGAGAAACACCAAACTAGGAAATACTTGTGCTTCTTGCAAAGCAGACATATCGAAAACATTGTTCGACCAGTGTCGCCCTGGCTGCGCAACCCTGTGGACTCTGCCTTATGTAAGAGAACACATTGTTCTGCTACATGTACCCACAACAACTGGCACAAGGCTTTATGATAAGACATCAGGCACTAAAGAAAGTAGCAAGAAACAGCAGACACCGTCTGGTTAACCAAAAGGCGTGAACAGGAGAAAGGACTAGAGAAGTAGCATGAATGCAAGCCACCTAGAAATTGGCACCTCAAGAACCTCCAAGCCTTATATAGAGATGGGAGAATTGCTTTGCTGAAACCTGGTCCAGTGGCCACATCAATGGCTGCCAGACAGGAGCCCTGCAATACCTCCATTTTCTGGAATCCCCACCACCTGATTAGTAGGCTCATGGTAAGGTCAGAAGAGAAAAGCCAGGGTATACTGGCAGACCGGAGAGTGCACAGGATGCTGAACTAGGGCCTTGTGAATAGATCTGCTCAGACGAGATTCAATGTATTGGGTGACAAATGTGTACGAGACTGAAACATATAACAGAGGGCAGAAGGCTTTCTCCCCCTATTAAAATCCTAGCACACGACCAAAACTAATGTGAATGCATATTGGGGAGTCGGAGGAGAACACCCGACAGCCATCATGCATGTATAGCCAGCTATATACTTTGCATGGCCTAAATGAGTGCTGTAAACTTTTTACAACATCTAGGACAAGCTTGGGTTAGGCCATCAATATCAGATTCAGCATAAAGCTCCTGCTGCAGATCTGTTGATTTAAGGAGGCCTCACATACTGATTACTAGGGACAGCTCTGTAATTTGTTGTGGATAGATACAGTTATAAACATTATTAAAAAAAAAAAAAAATATATCATACTAAGGCCCCATAAACCTACGGACATCAGCGCCGGATGACATCGGAATGGGTCATGCACAATTGCTGATTGCATTATTCTCCCTGAAACAAGTTGCCGCCATGTGTCAGGTGGTGGCTTTCTCAGATAGTCCCATACACAGGAGATCTCTGGGCCAAAGCCTCTGGTAGAGTTAGTGGAGACGGCCATAGGCCAAAGATTCATTCGGTAGGCAGCCATCTAATGATAAATCACTTATGAAAATGCCTCTATAATCAAGAAGTAAATATCATAAACAATGACATAAATCACAATGTCCCCCCTGAAAAAATGAATGAACCAGGGCTGAGGACCAGTTGGTATTAAAAGATGTATTTTTATTAACAAAGAATTAAAAATGTTCAACTAGAGAGATGTACGTTGAAGCAAAAGCGAAACGCGCGTCGGGGCAGAGGGACGCCCGAGGAGACTCCTTGTCGATCACTGGTAATGGCTGCCTTGCTCCATATTATTATTCTTTTCATTGTTATATGATTGCTGCAACAATGCCGGTTTATAGGTTCACATCTTATGCTGATCACCATGCATATTAGGCTGATTCCGGCCCGTTTTTCTAAGCGGTGTTCTACACCGCAAAAGAGGGTGGTAATCGCTGTTCATATAGTGAGAGCGGTTTGATATACCGCGAATAAAGGAAGATACTGCCATACAGATGGTAATTATATATGCCCTGTTGACACATTTATGGGAATTGGCACAGTCCAGATTACTGGCGTTTTTGGCATGTTGCAGTAGTGATATTTTTGAGAGCCCTTATCTTATTAGTTGATTCATTGATATTTATCATAACACATTATAAAGTATTCGCATTTATGTGGATGTTTTTATAGGATAAGTGATGTGCAGCAATTTTTACTTATTACTATTTTGATAATGGTTTATCATTTGGGTGGTTGATAGATGTAAAAAACCTATGGGTTTATAATGTCCCTTCATTGATATGTACATCTCTCTAGTTGAACATTTTTAATTCTTTGTTAATAAAAATACATCTTTTAATACCAACTGGTCCTCAGCCCTGGTTCATTCATTTTTTCAGGGGGGACATTGTGATTTAAGCCATCTAATGATAATGGCCAGCCCAGCTTAGATGACTAATGAACATGGCCTGTAGGCATCTGTCAGAATGGATCCAGCAGCAATCCATTGGTTGAGCAGACAAAGCTTGGTTTTCAAAAATCTGATTTCAGTTGATGTGTTTTTGTTTTGTTTTTGTTTTTTTAAACACTGAAGTCTATGGAAATCAGACCCGTGAAATAGCCAGCTGTTTATTTCATTTGAAAAAGGTTCAGTGTTTGCCTTACTGGTTCAGTTTCAAATGGAAGAAAACCGAAGGCCAATTAATGGATTCATTTTCCATATACTTTGTTTTTTAAAATCTGATTTCATCGTGATTCTTTAACATAAAACAACGTTTCTGCATAACTTTGCTAACAGATTGCTTCTGGATCCATGGTAATGGAGGCTTAATGGACGTGTGTACATAACCTTGAGTGTAGGGTCAGCGACGTCATCCTTGGTGAGGCTTGTCATTTTCGCCTACATAGTTCTTTTAAAAATTTGTATGCTGGCTGGGTGGTCAAAAGCTTCCATAATGACAGCACACACTAGGATGCAGGGAGAAGGATTGAAGCTAAAATATAAGAGGAAATCCAGAAGAGCTAGTACAAATGTAATCATGGAAATTCAGCCCTCAAAATATGTGCATATCAAGTGGCTTTAAAAGAGCCAATTTACACCTCCAATGCCCAAACACTACACAATGATGAATACACATGAAACTCATGTAGAGACCCCTCCACAACCTCAAGAAAAGCCCCCCCCACAACCTCAAGATTATACACTGCTCGATTAACATGCCACCTATAGCTGGGGACCCCCTTCACGCCTTCATATTTTACCCAAGAAACTTCATATCAGTCATCTCTGGAATAAAAATGGCAGGTTTGGCTCAATGACCATTTTATAAAGGCAATAACTAGATCAACTGTTGAAAAAAAAAAAAAAAAAAAAAGGACCCATGAAGTATATCCAATAAAAGTAACAAATTCATAGAACTGGCCTGGATTAGTGGTTATGTTTCTGCAGATTTTGTTTTGCAAAACTTGTGACAATATGTTGCATTGGGGGGGCAGGGGGATTTTTGGTTAGAACATGTGAATACGGCCTTAGGCAGGCAGAAAAAACAAACATTAGGAGAAAAGAACACCCCGGCCTGGCCCATGGTAGCCATCAACAGTCACAATTAAACCCATAAAGACAGAAAGCCAGCAGGGCTACAGTTTCACAATTACTTTTTCCGTGAAAAGGTTTCAGTAAAACAATTGGAAGGCGGCAGGGGTTTAGAGCTCTTGGGAGTAGGATGTTCTCAAAGCCACTTAAATCTAGGAGCCAAGAATGTCGCGCTATGATGAAAAGTCGACTTCCTAGAAGCAAGCTGCATTCTTCTTAAACGCCACCCATTTATACAAGAAGTGACCTGACCCATAGACTCCATGACTAATCTGTAGCTTCAGCTTTTGTGGAGACTCTGAAGCCACAGTACATGTCACTGGCAGTATATTGAATGGCAACGCATTTAGATAGTCATAGCAGGAGTCAGGGAGTCACTCCAGTAGGCCATAACTGTATAATTGATTGGAGACAAGATCATCTACCACTAAAGCAATCTACTGTACAATATAACAGGCCAAAATTAGTAGCGGGAGCTGGGACCTAAGAGATCCAGACATGGAGAAGACACCCATGTACTTCAGGTCACCTCACTGGTAAAGAAGTCTTCAAAAACAAAGTACAGACATTCTGCAATGCCAAGCCTAGACATTCAGGGAAAATATACCAAAGGGCATCTTAAAGGGAAGCCATTCCTCTCCTACCTCTGTTGGACAGTCGTGTGAAGTCCTTGGCAGACTGACTCTTCTGAGACCTATACCTTCTGCTCTTGCTTGCACCATGTACACTGCTTATTTAGATCTTTGACTCCTTTTCTCTTTAACTGTTGGTATGCTAATGAAGTACAACCAATGAATATGGGAGGAGAATGGAGAAGCTGTACAGACCTGCTGCCTAACAATCATCCACCTCGCCGGCCACAAATGGTACAGCAGCCATGATTGCATCAATAACTAAAAACAACCTGCCACCATTCCCCACCTGGCCTGATGGACATGCACATTAGATCAGCAATGGCCCTCGCTTACAGCAGATAATACACGTGTGTGGCTTCAAACACTTTATTGGCTCGCCTTTAACCTGTTCCAAAGTTATCTGTAACCGACAAGTTCATTTAATGACGCAAATGCTCATTAAATGGCATCGATGAGCAACAACCCTAAAGCTTAACGAAGTTGTGCTCTATGGCCTTAACATGCTGGAGTCAGAAATTCAAGGAGAAAATGGGAAACCACCACTATGAGTTGTGAACGTACTCATTCAGGCCTATGGACAGAATTCACACTTCAGACCAGAAAACTGCAAAATTATGGCAAATGAATAGCTAAATGACCTGAGTCAAAGGTGGCATATAAAACGTCGACTTTGATAAGTTGGTGTTGAAAGACGCGCAGCACATGGCACCTACTTTATACCAAAAAATGTCCCAATTTGTAGTACAACCACAACAGCCACCCCAGATTCCAAGCAGCAATACCAGTCCTCCTCCATCGCTTAGGTTGCCAAGGAAATTACTATTCCTGACAGGCCTTGACTGTATTTAAAGAAAAACAATGGAATTTAAAAATGTGTTTTTCGTGACTACAGTGTAGCAGATAAAATGCCATTCACCCCATCCGGCCGTCAATCATTTCTGCAGATGACTGATAAGGCAGCATTTACTCAGAGATTACAATGCTCTTTGAAAAACAAGACGTGTTTCCTCCATGATGGAGGAGATGTAAAGTGAGAGGGGGGTGACCTCTGGGCCAACACAAAATTCTCTACATTATAGGAGATTAACAGGAGGACACAGGATCTACGGCTGGATGAACCGATGTGACCAGAACATGCAGGTGGGAATGTAAGACAAGCTCAAGGTGGTCACGGCTCATCCGTGAAGACCCGTGTGCAGCCAGATCCCAAGGACTACACAGTACTCAACTTGTCTCCAGGATTCTGTCCACGGGCCATCTAGGCACAGGTCTCCATTCTGGAGTGTGGGAAATAAGGTTATCAGCATAAAGGCTTACCTAGGATCTAACTGCAAAACAGGATAAAGAGGTGAACATAAATGTTTCTCCCAAAAAAGGTTTAGTCAGTGAACAACCAACCTATACCTGCTGCAACCCAGCTCCTTACCATGCATGCACCAGAAGTCACACCCTGATCACCCAGGGGGGCACACTGACCTCTGAGTAATGGGTTATTTGCCACCTAATCAGCTTGGAAGCAGAATAGTCAGAGCTAGAGGCAAAACCAGCACAAGATACATTACACACCTAGAAATAAGAGCCGAGCACAGGAAGCCTCTATCTGTGCAATCACCTCCGTCCAAATACCACAGGAGCAGAATTATGAAATGCCAGCAACACTCACCGGCTGGCACCAAAGCTGCTCATTACCAGTGACCTAAAGAGGGCAAGTGATTAATACTCGACACTGATAAGAAATCTCCAGAAACTGGAAACATCCAGTACAGGACAAAGTCATTCATTCTGCATGACCCTTCGAGATGTTAGCCAAGTGGCAATAAACCCTCCTACAAGTGTTCACCCACAAGTGGGCCATTAATTTTTTCACTTACTAGACATGTGCCAAAAACTGATGTAGAAATCATGGAGGATGACGGACCACCATTGTCCTCCACAGCTCCTGCTGTACAGAAGAACACTGCTGGGTAGTCATCAATAAAACAAGTGTTTGGAGGTGCCAGCTGGGCATCGCAGCCCTGGAAGAGTTGTGAATCTTTATTCAGCACGTTTTATTGTAGGAAATCAGAGCAAAAGACACAGGGCCACCGCTCCCGCTGCCACATAGCCACTACAGGCCAGGGACAAAGCCCAGATGTGACATGGCATCCTGAATGGCACATCTGCCACGCCGCACTGGTGTAATCCAGATGTGCCATCCAACTAAGATGACAAGTTATAGTCTTATAATTACATGCAATGGCACTTCTAGATGGGTTTTACAGAAATCTATGGAAAAAAAAAAATGGAAAAAAACTGCCAGCAACCTGTAATTAGGCAGCCGTGATAAGCCATAATGCCATACTGGTACTGGGGATCCTAGAAACCCATCCAGCATCAGCTGATGCCAGGCAGGAATGAACACTGCCCCCTGATCAGTGGTGGTGTCATCTGCTGCCAGGGCAGACCCACAATTCGCACATAGGCAGGATGCTGCCCCCTGATCAGTAGTGCCATCTGCTGCCAGGGCAGACCCACAATTCGCACATAGGCAGGATGCTGCCCCCCTCATCAGTAGTGTCATCTGCTGCCAGGGCAGACCCACAATTCGCACATAGGTGGGATGCTGCCCCCTGATCAGTGGTGCCATCTGCTGCCAGGGCAGACCCACAATTCGCTCATAGGTGGGATGCTGCCCCCTGATCAGTGGTGGTGTCATCTGCTGCCAGGGCAGACCCACAATTCGCACATAGGTGGGATGCTGCCCCCTGATCAGTGGTGGTGTCATCTGCTGCCAGGGCAGACCCACAATTCGCACATAGGCAGGATGCTGCCCCCTGATCAGTGGTGTCATCTGCTGCCAGGGCAGACCCACAATTCGCACATAGGCAGGATGCTGCCCCCTGATCAGTGGTGTCATCTGCTGCCAGGGCAGACCCACAATTCGCACACAACATTGGCACTGACAATCTCAAAGTGACAGAAGGCACACACTTTGGCACCTGGAGGGCCAGGATGCCCGGGGAATCACCGATCACAACGATGACCACTGCTGAATGGTGAAGTCACCAGGTACACGGAGAATTCTAGAAGAGAATCGGCGATCCGATCGCTGCGACTACCGGCTGGATGTGGGTGTGATCACATACTCACCGCTGGTGTGGTGGGAGTCTCAGCCGCTGGTGAGAGGAGCTGCCGGGGAAGGTCCGGACCCCCGCCGCGGGCTCATCATCAGACCCCGGGCAGGATACCTGGGGTGCAGCCGGCCGGCACACTCCGAGCTGGGGACAGGATGAGCCGCGTCCTCCGCTGCTGACGGCTCAGGCCTGCGCTCCGTGCCCGACTCTCGTCACTCTTCTCCTGGGTTCCTTTCCTATCACCTCCCCTCTCCCCCGGTCTCCGTTTCTGGGCCAGGAAAGCTGCCGGACTCTCACACAACGCTCTGCAGGCAGTGCGCCGGCCCCGAGTGACGGTTCCCGGGGGATGAGGGTCGGTTGTGGAAGACAAGAAAGAACCGAGACGCCGGGAAGCTCCCACGGTCAACGACACAGCCAGACCTGACAAATGGAAGCCGGAGACAGCGGCGCAGGCGTTACCAATCGATGGAGAGGAGGCAGCTCCCTGTGCGAATGGAACTTTCCCGCTGACGTCACGGACCAGCAGACTCGGAGAGGCGCTGGTGGCCGCGAGTGTCTGCTGCGCCTGCGTGCTGTGCCTGAACTTTCTTGATGGACAGCGCAGTATTGTTGTATTAGGAGGTTGTAAATTAGAGGCCGCCCAGGACTGGAGGCTGAGGGAGTGTGGCTGCTGCTGCACCTCTTTATGGCCAGTCTGCTATTCCCAGGCCAGTAATGCAGGTGACTGTAGAACAGTGATACCACAACTCCCATCATGCTTTGAAAGCTATTTGGAGTCTTTGTTCCTAAACCACTGCTGCAAAGCTCAGACTAGAGCAGCAAGAACATATACAAACACTTTATATAACAAGGATTCAGATAAATATCTTATTACACCTATTAAAAATACAAGACGTTATCAAGCACCATACAAGCAACCATGCTGGCTTCCCATCACCCTAGATAACCAACACAGGGTTGGACTGGCCCACCAGAGAACCGGAGAATCCTCCGTTGGGCCCTAGATTCTTCTTTAGGAGAGTTCATAGTGCAAACCTTGCAGCTGCCATGGGACTCTTGAGTGGGGGAGAAAGGTAGGCCCCCAGAATCAAATCCTCAGGTGAGCCCAATGTTCTTCAGCCTGATGCAACACCTAATATCACAAGCCTATGGGTCGCCCCTCACACCCAGGGCAGCAGGGTACTCAGTACCGGGCCGGTGTCAGGGGGATGTGTCACAGCAGCGGTGACCCGGTCCGTGGCCCTGGGCGCCCAATATCAATGGCGGTGATGTCAATAGTGTTATAGCTTACTTGAATACTTCGTGACGCCACCCGTGGTGTTTGGCAAGTAAGATGTTGAGCCGACGCTGCATGCAGATCCACTGGGACTGATGGTGTGGTGCAGCAAAGATGGTGTAGCTCCCCACAGGTGGAGCTGTAGTCCCAGGGCAGTGTAGGTGCAATGGATGAGGAGAGGCGCAGAATGGTATAGATGCTGGTACCCAGATGTAGCGGTGCTGAAGGTGTTAGCGACGAATGAATTGACACCAGGGCTTGTAGTTTCAAAGCTTTACTCACAGTTCGTGGTACCCACTGGTGCCCGCCTCCTTGCCATGTCCTCCAGGATAGAGACTCAATCAACCTCCGGGCAAGTCAGGGTTCTCTCCAACACTCGGCCAACATATGCCTTTCCTGAACAACTCCTCTATTGCGTCTTTTAATGTGAAGAGCTCCAGTACCATAGTTCTCTGGAATTCCTCCTGTCAGATGTTCCTAGAACCTTATTTGTATGACAGACAGCTGTAGCCTCTATTGGGAACTCCTCTCAGAGTCCTGGCTCGCAAATCGGTTGCTGTTGTGTCCCAAGTCTTGGATGGGAGTAGTGCATTTACAGCCAACTACTCCACCGGTGTCTGCTGCAGAACCATAAGTGTCCATACAACCTCGGGGACCGGGCCCCGGCCTTGCGCTGAGAACCTATAGGCAGGGTTCCTCTTCTAACCCACAACTCCTCTGTTCTCCTACTCCTTCGTTCCACGCTGTTCCTTCTCCCTCTTATGGAAGCTTAGGTTGCAGGCGTACGTCTTTCTCCTTCTCTTCTCTTTCCCGTGCCAGCTGGCTCAGATCACTGAGGCAGCTGCAGCACTCTTTCTAAACTGAACTCAAACTGAACTCAAAACTAACTTCAGAACTGAACTCCTCTCGCCTGACCTCCCGTCAGACTGACCTACTATCCTCAACTTTCCCTCTCTTTTATACTAACTCCACCCACCTCCCAGCACATCTCGTGTTACGAAGCAGGGTTCCACGAAGGGTGCTCTGCTACCCCAAGCCTGAAGCTGCTAGGCGGACCTACTGAACTATCCTGTGTGGGATGCAGGTGTTGGAGTGTGGAAGGAGTTCCCAACCTACCTAGTTGGTGGGGCACTACACCTTAGGAGAAGGTGCAGTACCTCTGTGGCGCCACACCTACCTACCAGCGGATGTTGGCACCGTAAAAACAAAGATTGGCGCCCCTGCTCCTCGGCAGCGGACCCCAAATCTCCTAGATGTCCCCAAGTTGGTGAGTCACAGTCACACATTTATCCAAAGAAAGGAGTGTATAGGGGTCGCCAAGGACCATGCAGATGAGCAATTTTTATTTCCACTGACTGAATCTGCATGATTGTATATGGATGACGAGAGAATAAAAAATATTTTAAAAAATCTGCCCACTTTAGGGTGTGTGCACACGCTGCAGATTCTGCTGTGTTTACATTTCCATTCAAGTCTACCATTATCAAAAACGCTGTGCACATGCTGCAGATTTTTCTGTGGGTTCAAATCCGCAGCATGTCAATTCTTTCTGCAGATTCCACTGCGTTTTGACACCTGTTCCATTGCACAGGTGTCAAAACGCAGGGGAAAAATGCAGGCAAATCCGCAGGTAAAACGCAAGTCATTTTAACTGCGGATTACCAGAAAATCTGCGCGGAAAAATCCTCAGCAGAATCTGTAGCGTGTGCACATACCCTTATGTGGATGGAACGCTGAATTTTTTATTTTTTTATATACTCATGTGATCCCACCCTTAGGGGCCCATTACACTGGCCGATTACTGTGAACGAGCGCTCCTAGTTTCCTGATCACACCACAAACTAAAACCGCCGGGTGAGTGATTTTTAAGCTTGGCTCAAAGGGAACCCATGAGGTGATGCATGCTGCCCTTTATAACTCCAGTGTGACAGAGAAACACCGAAGATCCCCCACAGCCGGCTTCTCTCAGCTACAAGTGACTGACAGATCTCTCCATGTTCATCCAAGGGAGAGACCTGTCAGTCACCTGCGGCAGAGGAGCCAGTGGTGGCTATGCCCAGCTAGTCTAACCTCCAGATATATTTTCAAAGTATATTTTTGTGAAAATGCCAGAGAATACCGTATACCTGGTTGCAACTGTGCAGCTAAGTTTCAAGTATCTGTTTTGGGTAGCATGACTCCTGACAGGTTCCCTATTAAAACAGAGGAAAAGACCCCAAAGCGCATTATCCCGTACAGGCATATGATGGCTCAATTTCAGAGCCATTTTAAATAGCCAAAATTTGTTTTTAAAGGTCACCAGAACTAAAAAAATATTAATTTAAATGCAGCTGTCAAACGCAGACTTGTGGTTAAATGTTGTGTGCAGTGATACTAGCCTACTAGCTATATGGGCTCCACCACTATTCACTAGAAAAAAAATAAAAACTCACAGCTTTCACAATGACCAATGGGCGCACCTTTTGTTTTTGAGGAAGAGTTATTGGCAGATTTAAGTGACCGATGAGAAGCCTGCTGAAGACTAGAGATGAGCGAATATTTAAATGTTCGGTTCTGATTATGTTCGCCAAATTTACAATATTCGTTGAACATAACCGAACGCCATTCACCTCAATACGAGGCAAAAACAAACACACACAAGACCTTATAACGGCCCCAAATGCTGCCAAAACACATCAAATGAGGGACAGACACCAGGAAAGTGGCCTCAATTCACCCACAGTACAGATTTTAGCATGGCACTGCAGTAGTCAGCCAGGCATGAGGTATCGGGGTCTGGGACAGCATTTACAGCTTTCAATTGAACATCACAGTAAGACAAGGTGTGTGAGGGATCGGTATAGGCCCCCTTTGCTCGGAGCCCTGATACCACAGGCAACACGTCTACCTGATTTGATGCTGAGCCACACTCAGGTGGCACAATAGCTTAGTTACTCACCGATAACGGTGTTTCTCGGAACCCATGACAGCACCACGGAGAGAGGGGTTCCGCCCTTCAGGGACAGGAACCTACACAAAAAGGGCGGCACCTCTCCTCCACCTTCAGTTGGTTACAGAGCATCAGAGGGTCTCCAGGTTAGTTAGACAACAGAAATATATACACAATATTTTAATACTGCTTACTTATCAAAGCACCGTGCCTAAACGGAAACACTCTACTAACAGTAAAATGTGCTCACCATACTCGTGAAGGGGAGGGGAATAAGCGGGTGCTGTCATGGGTTCCGAGAAACACCGTTATCAGTGAGTAACTAAGCTATTCTCGCTCACCCATGACAGCACCACAGAGAGAATTTCAGAGATTGGTAGCTTAGGGAGGGACCACCGCCTGAAGGACCCTTCTCCCGAAGGTCAGGTCAGATGTAGAGGCTAGATCTAATCTATAGTGCCTAAAAAAGGTCGAAGGTGATGACCAGGTGGCCGCCTTACAGATTTGTTCTATTGATACCTCAGATTTTTCAGCCCATGAGGTCGCCATTGCCCTTGTGGAATGAGCTCTCAGCCCCTCTGGGATGGTATTCCCACTGGATGAATATGCCAGGGCAATCGCATCCCTTATCCATGTTGCCAGGGTACTCTTGGATGCTTTGAGCCCCTTCCGAGGACCCTGGAAACATACAAAGAGAGCCTTCCTTCCTACACTTTTTGGTGGCCTCTAAGTACTGTACTAGGCACCTTTTAACATCTAAAGTGTTGAACTTTTCTTCCCCCTTATTTTTTGGATTTGGGCAGAAGGAAGGACTACCTCCTGGGACCTGTGAAAATGTGATGACACTTTAGGTAAATAGGCTGGGTCAGGTTTTAGGATGACTCTCCTCTAGAATTTTTGTAAGAGGAGGCCCCGCTGACAAGGCTTGAATATCGCTCACTCTTCGGGCTGATGCTAGTGCCACCAGAAGCACAGTTTTAAGAGATAGGATTTTTAGGGGTGCCGAGTGAATTGGTTCAAATGGAGGGCCTGTCAGTGTTGAAAGTGCAAGATTCAGGTCCCATGATGGTAATCTTGACTGGCTATTGGCCTAGATCTGGTTGCGGCTTTAATAAACCGTGCTACCCAGGGGTCACCTACCACATCATGGTTATAGAGAGCGCCCAACGCCGCTATTTGTACTTAATGTGTTGACCGCCAGACCCTGTTCTAGGCCCTTTTGTAGAAATTCTAGGATCTTATCAATCTGAACCCCGTCCTGAACCTTTGCCCTAGAGGTGGATAGAAATTTTTTCCATGTTCTGCCATAAGCTCTCATGGTAACCAGTTTTCTACTTGTTTGTACTGTAGTTATCAGGTTTTCTGAAAAACCCCTGTCCCTCATCAGTGCCCTTTCAAATTCCATGCTGTTAAATGGAGGTTCGGTGCCTGAGGATGTTGCACTGGGCCCTGCGATAGCAGGTCCGGGAGATCCGGTAGGACCCATGGGTCGGTTACTGAGAGCATTCCTAGCCAGGAAAACCGGGTTCTTTTGGGCCAGAAGGGGGCTATCAGTATCATTCTCACCCTGTCCTCCCTGACTTTCTTTAGGACCGCTGGAATGAGCATGATTGGGGGAAAGGCATATGTTAGACTCTGTGTCCATGGGAGCATAAATGCATCCAGAGTTAAAGGATTCCCCCTGGGATCTAGGGAGCAGAAGGCGTCTACTTTTTTGTTTTTGAAGTCGGCGAACAGATCTACGTCTGGGGTCCCCCACATTTTTACAATCTGCCGAAAAATGGACTGCTTTAGTACCCATTCCCCCTGTCGTAATTGGGTGCGGCTCAGAAAGTCTGCCCTTTGATTCTCTGTACCGCGGATGTGTAGGGCTGTCAGATAACAGGTTTTCCTCCGCTAGTTTGAGGATTTTGGCGGATGTGTCCATTAGGGCTCGGGACCTGGTTCCCCCCTGGTGATTTATATAGGCCACTGTGACCCGATTGTCCGAAAGGATACGGACATGGTGGATCTGGAGTAGGGGTAGGAAGTGTGTTAGGGCATAGCCTACTGCTAGAAGCTCCTTTTGATTTGAGGAGGCTTTTAGTTCTTGATTTCCCCATACGCTCTGAGTCACCTCGTTCATGTGCGCTCCTCATCCTGTGGGACTGGCATCCGTTGTCACTATGTGTGTTATCTTTGATGCCCAGGGGATCCCTTTGGATAGATTCTCCCGGTTTTCCCACCAAGCTAGGGAATGAATAGTGCTTGAATTTAGGGTAATGCGACCCTCTAGGTGTCCTCCTATTACTGCCTGGTTGGCCAATACGTCCCACTGGAGATTTCTCGTGTGTAACTGAGCCCATTGAACTGCTGGCAGGCAGGCGGATAGTGAACCCAACAGTGACATGGCCTTCCTTAGTGTCATGGAGGGATTTTGTATTGCTCTTGCTATAATTTGAGCGATCTTTTTGTGGTCTGGGAGGAGACACTCCTGAATGTTTGAATCTAGTGTTAAGGCCCTGTCACACCAAGCGAGATCGCTAGGGAGATCGCTGCTGAGTCACTAGAACTGTGACGTTATAGCGATCTTACCAGCGAGATCGCTGTCTGTGACAGTGACCAGCGACCAGCCCCCCTGCCGGGTATCGCTGATCGTGCCCGAAGTGTCTGGACATTTCTTTGGTCGCTCATGTCCCGCTGAGTCGCTTGTATCATCACGTTTGACACCTAGCCTAACGACCTCGTTAGCGACTCAGAAGCAAGACAAGGTGGGGATTAGCGTTCCCGACATCGTTACAAAGGTCGCTATGACACGCTAGATCGTTGCTCTGTTGTTGGGTAGATTGAACTGTGACATCTCAATAGCGACCACATAGCGATGCAGCAACGATCCCTGTCGTGTCGTAACATAGTAACATAGTAACATAGTTATTAAGGTTGAAGGGAGACTTTAAGTCCATCTAGTTCAACCCATATCCTATCCTAACTTGCCCTAACATGTTGATCCAGAGGAAGGAAAAAAAACCCCATGTGGCAACAGTAAGCTTCACATTGGGGGAAAAAATTCCTTCCCGACTCCACATACGGCAATCAGACTAGCTCCCTGGATCAACGCAATATTAAGGAGACTAATGTATATACCCTGTAATATTATACTTTTCAAGAAAGGCATCCAGTCCCTTCTTAAATTTTAGTAGTGAATCACTCATTACAACATCATATGGCAGAGAGTTCCATAGTCTCACTGCTCTTACAGTAAAGAATCCGCGTCTGAGTATGCTTAAACCTTCTTTCCTCCAGACGTAGAGGATGCCCCCTTGTACCCGTCACAGGTCTAAGAGTAAAAAGATCATTAGAAAGGTCTTTGTATTGTCCCCACATATATTTATACATTGTAATAAGATCACCCCTAAGCCTTCGATTCTCCAAACTAAATAACCCCAAGTGTAATAACCTGTCTTGGTATTGCAGACCCCCTAGTTCCCTAATAACCTTGGTCGCTCTTCTCTGCACCCGCTCCAGTTCAGCTATGTCTTTCTTATACACCGGAGACCAGAACTGTACACAGTATTCTAAGTGTGGTCGCACTAGTGACTTATATAGAGGTAAAATTATGTTCTCCTCATGAGCATCTATGCCTCTTTTAATGCATCCCATTATTTTATTTGCCTTTGCAGCAGCTGCTTGACTCTGGCCACTAAATGTGAGTTTGTCGTCCACCCATACACCCAGGTCTTTCAGTGACTGTTTTGCCCAGTGTTTTACAATTAAGCACATAATTATACAACTTGTTCGTTCTACCCAAGTGCATGACCTTACATTTTTCCCAATTAAAGCTCATTTGCCATTTATCAGCCCAAGCTTCTAGTTTACATAAATCCTCCTGTAATATAAAATTGTCCTCCTCTGTATTAATTACCCTGCAGAGTTTAGTGTCATCTGCAAATATTGAAATTCTACTCTCTATGCCCCCTACAAGGTCATTAATAAATATGTTAAAAAGAAGCGGGCCCAAAACTGACCCCTGTGGTACCCCACTGCTAACCGTGACCCAGTCCGAGTGTGCTCCATTAATAACCACCCTTTGTTTCCTATCCCTGAGCCAGCTCTTAACCCACCTACACATATTTTCCCCTATCCCCATTGTTCTCATTTTATGTATCAACCTTTTGTGTGGCACCGTATCAAAAGCTTTTGAAAAGTCCATGTACACCACGTCCACTGCATTCCCTTGGTCCAGTCCGGAACTTACCTCTTCATAAAAGCTTATCAGATTAGTCTGACAGGAACGGTCTCTTGTAAACCCATGTTGATATTGGGTCATAAGGTTATTCTTCTCCAGATACTCCAGTATAGTATCTCTTAGAAAACCCTCCAGGATTTTACCCACAGTTGAGGTTAAACTTACTGGCCTATAATTTCCAAGTTCAGTTTTTGTCCCCTTTTTGAATATTGGCACCACATTTGCTATACGCCAGTCCTGTGGTACAGACCCTGTTATTATGGAATCTTTAAAGATTAAAAATAGTGGTCTATCTATGACTGTGCTTAATTCCTGCAGTACTCGGGGGTGTATCCCATCCGGGCCCGGGGATTTGTCAATTTTAGTGATTTGTAGACGCCGCCGTACTTCCTGCTGGGTTAAGCAGGTGACATTTAATGGAGAATTTTTATCCCTGATCATGTTATCCGTCATGGGATTTTCTTGTGTAAATACTGTTGAAAAAAAGTCATTTAGCATATTGGCTTTTTCCTCATCCTCATCCACCATTTCACCCAGACTATTTTTAAGGGGACCAACACTATCATTTTTTAGCTTCTTACTATTTATGTAGTTAAAGAATATTTTGGGATTATTTTTACTTTCTCTGGCAATGAGTCTCTCTGTCTCAATCTTTGCTGTCTTGATTTGCTTTTTACAGAATTTATTTAATCTTCTGTATTTATTTAATGCCTCATCACTACCTACTTGCTTTAATTCTCTAAATGCTTTATTTTTATCTCTTATTGCGCCCCTTACAGCTCTATTTAGCCATAGTGGTTTCCTCCTATTTCTCGCATGTTTATTCCCATACGGTATATATTGTGCACAGGTCCTATTCAGGATGCTAATAAATGTCTCCCATTTTCTTTGTGTATTTTTATGTCTCAGGATATCGTCCCAGTTAATTGCATCAAGATCATCTCTCATCCGTTGGAAATTTGCCTTCCTGAAGTTTAGTGTCCTTGTAACCCCTCTACTACACATCTTATTAAAGGATACATGAAAACTTATTAATTTGTGATCACTATTACCCAAGTGACCCTCAACCCTTACATTTGATATGCGGTCTGGCCTGTTGGTTAATATTAGGTCTAGCAGTGCCCCCCCTCTTGTTGGGTCCTGAACCAGTTGTGAAAGGTAATTGTCTCTCATCGTTGTCAGAAACCTATTACCTTTGCTGGAACTGCAGGTTTCGGTTCCCCAATGTATTTCAGGGTAGTTGCGACCGTGACCAGCGACCAGCCCCCCTGCCGGGTATCGCTGATCGTGCCCGAAGTGTCTGGACATTTCTTTGGTCGCTCATGTCCCGCTGAGTCGCTTGTATCTTCACGTTTGACACCTAGCCTAACGACCTCGTTAGCGACTCAGAAGCAAGACAAGGTGGGGATTAGCGTTCCCGACATCGTTACAAAGGTCGCTATGACACGCTAGATCGTTGCTCTGTTGTTGGGTAGATTGAACTGTGACATCTCAATAGCGACCACATAGCGATGCAGCAACGATCCCTGTCGTGTCGTATCGCTGTTGGGATCGTTATAGCGTCGCTAGGTGTGACGGTACCTTTAGGCCCAAGAATTCTTGTACCCTGCTGGGCTCCAATCTTGATTTTTTTTAGATTTAGAAGCCAGCCCAGGTCTTGTAGAGTGTTCATCACCCTGTCTCTCTGTTCCCTGCATTTTTGAGCCAAACTGCCTGCTATTAGGAAATCGTCTAGATACGGGATTATTATTATATCTTGTTCCCTTATATGAGCCATCATTTATAATTGTACGAAAGGTGCCGTCTGGTTTGGTCACTAGAAAAAGCGGGGAGTAGAACCCTCTGCCCATATCCTGCAAGGGAACCTCCTGGAGGACTCCTTTTTTTACTAGGCCTAGAACCTCGCTTTCTAGCGCTTCCTGTTCTCGCATGCTGGATCTCAGCGGCGTTGTTACATATTTTTGAGGCGGGAGAAAGTCTATCCTTAGGCCCTCCTGGATTAGGTTTATTATCCATGGGTTTGTTGAAATTCTCCTCCAGGCTGGAAGAAAAAAAGGATAACCTCCCCCCCCACCCTGGGCGTACTGTCACTTGGAGGGCTTTTTGTCTCCGGGAGAGTTATTAAAGAAGAAGCCTCTCTCCTTTTGTCATCCCACTTTTGTTCCCTTGGTGGTCTTCTCTGAAAAAACCTCCTATTCCGAAAGGGTCTCTTAAATGCCGCTGGCCCTAAATTTGGGAATCCTTTTTTCTTGTCCCCTGCTTTCTGGAGGATGTCATCTAACGTTTCCCCAAAAAGGAATTTTCCTTCACGGGGATGGAGCATAATTTCATTTTGGTCTGTAGCCATAGTGTCCTTCGGGCCGCGTTTGAAAGTGCTGCTGTTTTGGATGATAGTCTGACTGAATCGGCCGATGAGTCCACTAGGAATGCAGCCGCTCCCCTTATTCATAGAATCGTAGAGTTGGAAGGGACCTCCTGGGCCATCTGGTCCAACCCCCTGCTCAAAGCAGGATTCGCTAAATCATCCCAGTCAGATGTCTGTCCAGCCTCTGTTTGAAGACTTCCATTGAAGGAGAACTCACCACTTCTCATGGCAGCTTGTTCCACTCATTGATCACTCTGTCAAAAAGTTTTTTTCTAATATCTAATCTGTGTCTCCTCCCATTCAATTTCATCCCATTGCTTCTAGTCTTTCCTTGTGCAAATGAGAATAAAGTTGATCCTTCTACAATGTGACAGCCCTTTAGATATTTGTAGACAGCTATTAAGCCTCCTCTCAGTCTTCTCTTTTGCAAACTAAACAATCCCAAATCCTGCAACCTTTCCTCATAAGACAGGGTTTGCAGACCGGTCACCATTCTGGTCGCTCTTTTCTGAACTTGCTCCAGTTTGTCTTTTTTAAAGTGTGGTGCCCAAAACTGGACACAATATTCCAGATGAGGTCTGACCAAAGAGGAGTAGAGGGAAATAATGACTTCACGTGATCTAGACTGTATGCTTCTGTTAATACATCCTAGAATTGCATTTGCCTTTTTTGCTGCTGCATCACACTGTTGACTCATTCAGTTTGTGATCTATTAGTACACCCAAGTCTTTTTCACATGTGCTGTTGCTTAGGCCTATTCCTCCCATTCTGTATATACTTTTTTTTCATTTTTATTGCCCAGATGTAGTACTTTGCATTTTTCCCTGTTAAAAACCATTCTATTAGTTGCTGCCCACTTCTCCAGTTTATTTATATCTTTTTGAATCCTCTCTCTCTCTTCTCTAGTATTAGCTATCCCTCCTAGCTTTGTGTCATCTGCAAATTTAATCAGTTTACCCTCAATTCCTAAATCTAAATCATTGCTAAAGATGTTGAACAATACAGGGCCCAGGACAGAGCCCTGTGGTACCCCAGTTGAGACATTCTTCCAACTGGATGTGCAGCCATTTATGACCACTCTTTGGGTCCGATCACTAAGCCAGTTATGAATCCACCTAACAGTTGCCTTGTCCATTCCATACTTAGTCATTTTTTCAATAAGGATTGTATGAGATACTTGGTCAAATGCTTTGCTGAAGTCAGGATATACTATATCTACACCATTTCCTTGATCCACCCAATCAGTGATTCCGTCATAGAAGGAAATTAAGTTAGTCTGACATGACTTATTAGTTACAAACCCATGCTGACTCTACTGGGATAGAATCTAAAATTTTATCTCTAGGTGTCCTTTCCCTCAGCTGTTTCTCAAGTTGGTCCACCCATACCATTAGGGCTCTTGAGGTACATGTCGCCGCTATCGCTGGCCTGAGGTTACCGCCTGCCGACTCCCAAGCCCCCTTTAGAAAGGTATCCGCCTTCTTATCTAGGGGGTCCCTGAGGGTGCCCATGTCCTCAAAGGGAAGGGCGAATTTCTTTGAGGCCTTAGCAACTGCTACATCGAGTTTCGGGGCTCTATCCCAAGACGTGGATGCCTCCTCCTCAAAGGGATATTTCCTTTTAAGGGAAGGGACCTTAGTATTTTTCCTATCTGGCTTATCCCATTCCTTTTTGATTAGACCCTTGACGATTTCGTTCAGCGGAAATACTCTGTTTTTTCTGGCCTAGTCCCCCGAACATTATGTCCTGGACTGTTTTATCCAGCCTCGGGTCCAATACCCCCATGGTAGACCTTACAGCTTTCACTAGTTTGTCTACCTCTTCTAGGGGAAAACAATGGTGCCCTCCTGTTTCCTCGTCTGAGGATGAGTGGCCGGATTCTGAGGATTTAGACGAGATTTCTCCCGATGTGGAAGAATCTGACTGGGAGGTTTCTACCGTGTCTTTTTTCCTCGTTTTATCCTTATGTTTAAGGGATTCGAGGGCACTCTGGACCTCTGATTTAATTGCGGCCCTCAGGTCAGATGCAAAATCCGGAGTCTCCTGACAAACAATTTCTTTTGTACAGGACTCGCATAGTTTTTTTCTCCCATGATACCGGTAGGGGTTTAGTGCAAGTGGGACATTCCCTGTTCTTTTTGGCCTTCTTTCCCTAATAAGGGAGAGGGATTGCATTACAAGGGTAACATTCACGAAGATCACTTACCCCAGAAAAGGCGCGTGGCTGCAGGTACTGGTTCGGGAGACGGAGTCAGGTCCAATATTGGCTGATCTCCTGGTGGCGTTTTGCTCCTCGCCGCTGACGTACGCCACATGGAGTGACTGCTGGAACGGCACTCTGTTTCGTTCCTTTTGTCAGTGGTGGTGTTGGTGCTGCTGTTTCAGCTGCTGCCTCTGCTCCTGTTGCTGGTCGCTATCCTCCATTATTAGGATCGCTTCCAGCCAGGAGTTTCTGCGCCTCACCTTTTTAAACTTAGCGCCCCGTGACGTCACCGCTCCCCCTGCACGCGCTGGTCGGGGAGCACGCTCCTGTGCATGCGCCCGGTTCCGGGACCCGGAAGTCACTGCTCTACTTCCGGGGCAGCGGCCATCTTGGTACTCTCCATACCATGGCACTGCCCACGCTCCACCGGGTCCCGCTGAGCCCCGATCTCCTTTCTGGAGCGGCGACTCCGGCGTCTCTCCCCCCCCCTCACCCGGCAGCCCGCATCGGCCCCGGCGGTGGCGGCTTCGGGCACCGCACCTGCCGCGACAGGGGCCTCCCCGCTGTCGATTACACTGGTCAACAGCATTTTTGGTGCCAAAGATATTTCATCGAATTTAGGGTATTTTTGGGGTGCTGATTCTGAATATGTCATCAGTTTTGCCAGATTGGCTCAAGTTTTTGAGATTTTTGGTATCTTATTTATAGCACTTGTTGGTAAATGCGACGCATCATCTCATTAATTTCTTTGGATTAGTACTTGAACTGAGCAGTTCTCAATATAGTTTTGTGTTAATTAGTGTTCTAAAAGTTTGTTCATAGCTTGATTTTTGCACTAACTTTATGTTGTTGTCTGTTTTCCAGTGAAAAGCATGAACTCATCAAGAAGAAGTTGTCTTAACGATCCAGACTCATTCTGTTACATTTGTGGTGAATACACACTGCCAAAACATAGAAGAAACATAACAGACTTCGTAAAAAAAGTGTATTTTGCCTATTTTGGGGTTATGCTTGGGGACCAAGACAAGTTTTGGGCACCACACATAGTGTGCAAAGCATGTATCGAATTATTACGAAAATGGAGCAAAGGACAAAGAAAAAGCTTCAAATTTGGTGTTCCAATGGTGTGGAGAGAGCCAAAAAATCATCATGATGACTGTTATTTATGGTAAACACAGGTACAGGCACATCTTCACAATGAGGGACAGGCCTTCTTGCAGATTCCATGTTACTCCCATTTTCGTTTCTTATGCTTATTGAATCCTTGCACTTGCACTGCACAGAAATAACAGTCATCATGATGATTTTTTGGCTCTCTCCACACCATTGGAACACCAAATTTGAAGCTTTTTCTTTGTCCTTTGCTCCATTTTCGTAATAATTCGATACATGCTTTGCACACTATGTGTGGTGCCCAAAACTTGTCTTGGTCCCCAAGCATAACCCCAAAATAGGCAAAATACACTTTTTTTACGAAGTCTGTTATGTTTCTTCTATGTTTTGGCAGTGTATATTCACCACAAATGTAACAGAATGAGTCTGGATCGTTAAGACAACTTCTTCATGATGAGTTCATGCTTTTCACTGGAAAACAGACAACAACATAAAGTTAGTGCAAAAATCAAGCTATGAACAAACTTTTAGAACACTAATTAACACAAAACTATATTGAGAACTGCTCAGTTCAAGTACTAATCCAAAGAAATTAATGAGATGATGCGTCGCATTTACCAACAAGTGCTATAAATAAGATACCAAAAATCTCAAAAACTTGAGCCAATCTGGCAAAACTGATGACATATTCAGAATCAGCACCCCAAAAATACCCCAAATTCATTAAAATATTTTGGACACCAGAAAAAAAATTTTTTTTCGTTGACCTGTGTTATCGGACAGGCCGGCCCCGGACTCTTGGATGCACAGGTACAGTCCTGTGGGTCCCTCCGTCAGGGACAGGAACCCAACTGAAGGCGGAGGAGAGGTACCACCCTTTTTCTGTAGGTTCCTGTCCCTGAAGGGCGGATCCCCTCTCTCCGTGCTGCTGTCATGGGTGAGAGAGAAATATCAGTTTTGTAGACTACCATTGTCAGAAAAATGTAAGGATAGTAACACGGGCAGTTGAGTCAAACGAAGTAGAGGCCTGACGGTGTCGGAGGCCTACTGCTACAGGAAGCACGCATGAAGGAGACCCAACCAGGAGTCTACACATTTACAAAAAATTAGTTGCAGACACCAAAGTGTCATCAATTGCAATCAAGTAGAATTAGTAAAGCGGGGACCGACCCCTCTTCCAGTACAGCCAACCCAGCAGATGGAGACTAATGGGCAAGGTGGTATAATCATTGTTCCGTATCCCTCTGAAAGTCTGGAAGGGGGGTAACTAGGTAGCCTACCAAATTCCTACTCAGACTAGTAGCAGCAGGCGAAAACTGCAACCCATGGGAGGTACAAAGAGGTGACACCAGGTGCTACTCCATGGCTGACCTACAGAATGTGGCAGCTGACCCCCTACAGCAGGTAAGCGGCTAAGGTCCAAAGGAGGGATGAAAAATGCAGGCAGGCACTGTAGGGACTCAGGAACCATGGGTGCAGATGGGACCAGCTGAGGAACAAAAGCACTGGCAGTTGCAGGCTGGACAGGGTGTTAGATGGGTGCTGGCAGGTGCGATCTGGACCAGCTGATGGACAGAAGAGCGCAGACAGGTATGAGCAGATGGGCACAGACCGGTAAGAGCAGATGGGTACAGGGTAGAAAAGCAGACAGGCAGACCTGAAGAACCTTACAACTAGCAAGCATGCAAGGCAAACTAACAATGTAGCTCAGGCACTTATATTGGAGGAGAAGCCATAAATAGAAGGTGTTGCCAGCTTTAGGTTGGGAATACCTTAGGTTGATGCGGATGGTCCATTTAAGATGGAGGGAGCACGCCCTCTAAGCATAGATTCCCATCCTACAACTGAACCTTGGTGGACACTGACACATAGGGGGCGAGATGAGGAGGTAGTGTGCGAGTGGGAGACAATGAATGTCCTGTCTGTTCGCTATGAGAAGATCCAACAAAGGGCCAAGTCTGTAATGTCAACAGATCAGAAAGTCTGTAGTAAGAGGTAATGGTCCACTGGGTCAAAGACAGCTTCCAGGTCCAGGAGAAGGACAAACACGCGTAGCTTTCATTTTGCAGTTAGTAGATCGTTGGGGACTTTAATCAGGGCAGTTTCAGTGGAAGGGTGCAGTCTGAAATCAGATTGTATGCAGTCAAAGAGTGAGCAACAGAGATGGGAGGACAGTTCAAAATGGATATGTTATTCCAGTAGCTTGGTGGCATAGGGGAGAAATGATATGAGGAGATAGGTAGACAGAGGTAGGGTAATGATTGGGCTTTTTGAGAATGTGTGATCGAGGTATGTTTCAATCAGGATGGAAGACACCAATTGTTAGTGACAGGTTGAAGAGGTGGGTTATGCTTGTGATGAAGACTGTTAAAGTTCGGAATGAGGTGGGACGTTACTGTGTCAAGTTCACAGGTAGTGAGGCAAAGTGTCCAGCTTAGATGAGAGTTGAAGTCTCCCAGGATAAGAGTTGTCATGAGGATTTCAAACGTGGCCACAATGCATAAAAGTGGTCAAGGAAGTGGGTGAGCCTGGGGTCCCAGTATATGATTGCTACTCTGAGTGAGAGAGGGAAGACACACCCTGATGGTGTGAACCTCAAAAAAAAAAAAAAAATGAATGACGAGCAACCAATCAGCCTGCATTTATCTATTGGGTTAAAACAGGATTGTTGTTGGCAGCGAGGAGTGTAGAGTTATCGTGGAGTTAGCAGTGATCGTACAGCGGGATATATGCATATTCCATGTGTTGTAATCTTAACGTGGATAAGCTGTACACTCACTATTACTTTTCTGAGAAATAATTATTGTTAACAGCCTGTAGCCTCCTCTGGTGATTCATCACCCAATTGTGCCATTGTCTGGACGATAGGGGCCAGCTGAGAGCTATTCGCTACTAAAATCATAACACTTGTCTCTGTATGACTCATGGGCTATCATCTCTGATTATTGCATGGCCACTCCAATCTGTTGGCCACGGAAATACAGCCTTTCCGCCTTATGAAAACAGACAGTTTCCGAGAGCTGATGGCCGTCGCAGTCCCCCCAATACCAGTTGCCTGCCAGGTTGCATTTGAACAATGACACCTGGAGGAGCAAGCATGGAGTTACAGCTAGACGACTGAGCACTTGGTGACTCTGGTGGCTGTAGAGGCAGACATGGAAGGGGCTGATCCACAAGTCTTGCAATCCCCAAGGCTTGCAGGGAGCTTGGGGATGGAGAAAAACACGCCATAAGATGAATAACTAAACTACTGGACAACAGGGGTTTGAGAACTAAACCACAACACATCATACGATGGATAACTAAACTACTAAAAAGCTTGAGTTGGAGAACTAAACTACTACACACCAGGGGATGGAGATTTAAAGCACTAGACAGCAAGGTGTCACTAGACACCAAGTCTTAGAATCCTCAGGGCTTGCAGAACAAGCGTCGGTATCCAATACTTCCTCCAGTGCTTCTGCCTCCTCCACCTCCTTTAGGGCCTCCACCTGTACCCTCAACATCTGCCTTAATGAAACAGACGTTACAACACTGCAGAGGGAATCCCCCCACCTCTGTACTGCGCAGCCATGGTTCACCGCAATCAGGCAGTGTTTAAATTTATATGCCTTGGAGGCCGAAGTCATACAGATCAACAGTTGTGGACAGCTATCCATGCAGAGGTTGAGCAATGGCTGCCTGCAGTCAACCTGGAGCCAGGGAAGGTCATGTGCGATAACTGTGCAAACATGCCGGGCCAACCTTACATACGTGCCTTGCATGGTTCAAATCCTCAACCAGATGGTACAGCAATTCCTACACCACTGTCCCAGCATGGATGCACTGCTGTAGAAAACACTGTTGTGCGCGCACATTCACTATTCCACTTAAGTTGGCATAGAGATCTTTTGAACTACTGGTTAACTGATTGATACACTTAGTGACCACACCGTGGAATTCAACTCTGCACATGTTGCAGCAACTTTGGCAGTAGCGCCGAGATCTGGTGCAAAATGACATTTTGCATAGCCTGGCACATCACAGTATGGACGTGGTGCAATTCACACTTGCACAGTGGACACATCTGCACCCTTCTGCATGTTTTCAAAATGGCTGCTAAGGTGGTTAGCGATGTCGATGTTATCAGCATCACTATTACTGTCATCTAAATATTGGACCACACTTTAAATAGTCTGGGTGAGGAGGTGGTGGTGGTTCTGGGGGAAGACTAGGAAGCAGAGGAGGATGGCTTTAGGGTTAGCAATATAATATCTCTAAGTTCAGGTCTGTCATGTCACAGGCGGTTGCCATGCGAGGAACAAATGGAGAAGGACCATGAAAAGGACGAGAAGGAAGAAGTGATGGAAGCGCACCAGTTACGAGATGAAGAGGATAATGATTCCCTCTGTTGCCCATGGTTGCCACAAGGGGATGGAGTAAGAAAGTTTGAGTGTTATCCCGCCACCACTGTGGAGTTGGACCTCATGAAAGAGACTGACCCATGTGCACCTTCTTGCAGCACTATCTGCAACATGATTGTTACCCGTATAGTTATGATTCAAAATAGGCTAGTTTCACACTAGCGTTTTGGAGCGCAGCGACGGCCTGTGCACGGCCGCCGCTAAGCCCCGCCCCCTGCCACGCCTCCGCCGGTAGCTCCGCCTACCGGCGCATGACGCTGCATGCGTCCTGCATCCCCTATCTTTATCACTGGGGGCGCAGGCCGTGTGCAGCATGCGTTTGGCGGCGCATGCGCCTTTTTGACGGTGCGCCGGCGCAACCAAACTGCAGCAGGTTGCGTTTGGCGCAGGTCTGCGCACCGTCAAAAGGCGCATGCGCCGCCAAACGCATACTGCGCACGGCCTGCGCCCCCAGTGATAAAGATAGGGGACGCAGGACGCATGCAGCGTCATGCGCCGGTAGGCGGAGCTACCGGCGGAGGCGTGGCAGGGGGCGGGCTTAGCGGCAGCCGTGCGCAGGCCGTCGCTGCGCTCCAAAACGCTAGTGTGAAACTAGCCATAGTGCTGACTTCTGGGTGCCAGCGTGTCCTATCCATGATCTAAAAGTACATTTTACCAGTTGCCGCCCCCCTTAAAAAGGGACACCCATTCTTCAGTATCAAAATATGCTTGAAGACAATCTTGACAGTAATTTTCTCTAAGGCCGGGGGTGTCACTGCGTTATGGCAGTCCGTTAGACGGACTGCGTTAGGCTAGTTTCAGATTTGCGCTTTTGAGCGCAGCGACGGCCTGCGCACGGCCGCTGCTAAGCCCCGTTCCCTGCCGCGCCTCCGCCGGTAGCTGACGCTGCATGCGTCCCCTATCTTTATCACTGGGGGCGCAGGCCGTGCGCAGTATGCGTTTGGCGGTGCATGCGTCCTTTTCACGGTGCGCCGACCAGCGCCAAACACAACCTGCTGCAGTTTGGTTGCGCTCGGCGCACCGTGAAAAGGACGCATGCGCCGCCAAACGCATACTGCGCACGGCCTGCGCCCCCAGTGATAAAGATAGGGGACACAGGACGCATGCAGCATCATGCGCCGGTAGGCGGAGCTACCAGCGGAGGCGCGGCAGGGGCTTAGCGGCGGCCGTGCACAGGCCGTCGCTGCGCTCAGAAGCGCAAATGTGAAACTAGCCTTACACCATTGCATAATGCGGTGCAACGCAGTCCGTTAACGCTGCCACTGACCCCCATTGTCGGGCGCATCGCGACGCATGCGGTAAAGCGGCATGCATTCATGATGTGCCGTCATTCAGTGACAGAGCCTCGGACGCGGGCTGCAGCGTCTGAGGCTCCATCACCGCTAGCACAGATGAATCACCTGCTCTAGCAGGAATAGCATAATGCGATCGTGTTATGCTATACAGTTTAACCAGCCCGTCAACGCTATGCGTTGAATGGGCTGGTTAAACACAATGTGAACCTAGTCTAAGATAGCAGTGAGGTACACAGTTTGCATCACAGTGATCGGCTTCCAATCAGCGAAACATTGAGTCGTCAATGCAAAAACATTAGGACTCCAGCGCTGCAAGGCTGCTGTGTTCCAACCCCACCGAGGACAGCATCTGCAGAGTTTGTGTGTTCTAGCCATGTATGGAAGGGTTTCCTCTCAGTACTTATACTATCCACACTCAAAATACATATAGATAGTAAATTTCGATTGAGTCCCCATGGTGACATTGGCAGTAATGTCTGCAAATGTCTGTAAAGCGAATGTTGAATTATTGGCGCTATACAAGTGATTAAAAAAAAAACAAAAAAAAAAAACCACACAACATTTGAAATTGATGCTCAGCCACACTCAGATGGCACAAATATCAGTTTCGTAGATTACTATTGTCAGAAAAATGTAAGAATAGTAACACGGGTAGTTGACGCAATGAGTGGAGGACTGCTGGTCTCAGAAGCCTACTGCTACAGGCAACACACATGAAGGAGACTCAACCAGGAGTCTACACATTTCCAAAAATGTATTGGCAGACACCAACAAAGTGACATCAATTTCACCACAGTAATAGGGACCTTCCAATACAGCCAACCCAGCAGATGAACACCCAACCACGAGTACACGTTTCCAAAAATTAGTGGCAGACACCAATAAAGTGGCATCAATTTCACCAACTGCTCCATTTAGACCTCGAACACCAAGCCTAATCCCCCTACCCCCATGACCTCGCTTTTTCCCCAGTCATGTTGCTCAGATAGTTGCTAAAACTGTGCCCATAGCACACTAAAAATAAAGATTTTTTTTACTCTGCTGAATTTCAGTGGTACTAAATGAGAAGGTGAAATATGACATGCTGAATAGAGTTCGTCACAGAAAAAAAAATTCTGTGTGGATGACAAAGAAGATGTGCTCCAAACAATTTCAAAGTCACAAGTCCTCTACTGCATGACATTAGTAGCAGAAGAATTTTGGGGGCCTGTCGATAAGGCCTGTATAAGATGGAGTGGATGCTCCAAACAATTTAAAAGTGACATGTCCGCTACTGTATGACGTTAGTAACAGAAGAATTTTTGGGGGCGGGAATGGAAACGAACAGGATCAATAACACGGCGGCTATGGGAAGTTGAAGATCCAGGATCCAGCCTACAACTATTACTCATCTACCCAACACCAATTACCAGAGAGCGTTTGATGCTCACCAGAAGATAGGTCTAACAGATGCGTGTCTCAAGCCTGGTGTAAATGAAGCCCGTGAGAAATTGGATGCCAAAGAAGCACATAATCTAGAAGATAGGCTCTAAACAATTTCAAACACAGATCTCAGCTGCTGTATCACATTTGTAAATAAAAATACAAATTAATTTTAATGTGCAACAGCTCTGTACACAGAACAATTTCAACGCCACTAATGAAAAGATTGGATATAGTGAGCAGTATCATGTTTATCAACAGAAAAAAATACATGTTTTAATGTGCCTTAGGTCTGCAGACAGCTTCATATCAATGCCACAACATGACAAGGTGGGATACAGCAGGCTGTTCCACATTTAGCTATTGAAAAAATATTAGTTAGAATGCTATACTTGTGCACGGAGCACAACACGTGCCCTGCTGGCTTTGTCTGTGGACCTCAGTAATGCCCCATAAGAAAACAAATTCCAGAAGGGAAATTTTTACAGCCACACTGGACAGAGCTAACTACACTATCTGACTGATATGCAACCACCTAACTAGCTAAAATCTTGCTGTTAACAGTGGCAGCATCAGGAGCGGCCTCTCTGCGCTGTTACAGTGTCAAGTGGCGCTAAAACAAGATGTCCGCTCTTTGTATGGAGAGGAACATGTGATTTCAGCAGCCAATGGCACAAGCCGTTGTGTCAGGACATTGTGGGTTTTTCCTGCGCCCTGATTGGCTAGCCGCAATGTGCACACAAAGTTAAGTTGGGGGGAAATGACTGCTGTGCTTACAAGAACACCGCGCCTCTGGGCTCTGAAAACCCCCTCCCCTCAAAGACATGCCAAACACTCATAATACACCACCATTATCGTTGCTAAGTGCTGAAAATATTTTTGTGGCAATGCAAATATCTTCCCGCCTTTTACCAAATGTTACTGATTTTTACCAATTTTATAAAATTTTGCTCGGGTTTCCAATCACGAATCTGTATTTTGTACATATCTTTATTAAAAATGTATAGCATCATGATTCCTCTAGTATGGAAACCCCCTGTAGATATAAGTGTTCCATTCACACAGACAAGTATAAAATAGCGACTGAAGTACACCACATTTCCCATACACTGCCAGGAGTTAGACTATCTGCGATCCACTCCCCCCCCCCCAGCACATCTTGGTCCCAGTTACATAAACTGATCAAAATTAATGTATAGATCAAAAATATAGTGATGAGTACAGAAGAGTTGCATCGTTTGTACATTTAGTCAGGATTTTATGGGGCAGTAAGTGACATAAATGATATAGTTGTAAGGTGGTACCTTGTCCATGACTGCAGAGGGATCCATTGCGTTCTAGTAGATGTTCTTGTATGGATGAACCTGTGCATTAATAAAAATAATTAAAAACAAGATTCACAGCCTATGTCGTCAGGTCACTACCTATGTCACACTAAGGCTGTGTGCCCACGTAGCGATTTTTAAGCATTTTTGCCTCGATTTTCTGTGCAAAAACATTTAAAAATCGTGTACAGAACGCCCCCCCATGCATTCCTATGGCATTCCGCACATGCTGTGCTAATGCTGCGCTTTTTTCCGCGGCGGAATCGCAGCATGGTCATTCTTTTGTGCGGAATCGCAAAGAATTGCCGCGATTCCGCACCCATAGGAATGCATGAGAACCGCTTACTTCCCGCATGTGGCTATGCCCACCATGCGAGAAGTTAAGCGTCTCATGTGCGGTTGGTACCCACGGTGTGGAGGAGAGGAGACTGTCCTCCAGGCCCTGGATACCATACCCCTGTAAAAAAAAGAATCGGGGTATATTTACCTTCCGGCGTCACGCGCTGCATTCCCGGCCTCAGCGTTCCCAGTAATACCTTGCGGCAAGGTCCTGTGATGATGTGGTCTCGCAAGATCGCTATAGCAACGCGAGACCAACGTAATCACAGGTCTTGCAAGGCATTACTGGGAACGCTGAGGCCCAGGTTGGCAGCGCGTGACACAGGAAGGTAAATATACCCCGATTTTTTTATGTTTTTTAGCATTTTAACATTCTTTTACTATTGAGGCCGCATAGGCGGCCTCAATAGTAAAAACCTGCTCACACTTGTCAAACACTATGTTTGACGAGTGTGACCAACCTGTCAATCACTTTCCAAGCGATGCTTCAAATCGCTTGGAAAGTGCTTGAATATCGCACGCGAAAATCGCAGCAAAATCGTGAACATAATCGCGGCTAAATCGTGGCGAAATCGCATGGAATAAACGTGCGATTTCTGGAAAGGAGTCCGGTTTTTAGTGTCTGGAATAAAACGCTACGTGGGCCCATAGCCTTATGCCACGTTCATATGTTTAGTATTTGTAAGCCAAAACCAGAAGTGGTGACATGTTTCTATGATACTTTTCTTCTGACGTTCCACTCCTTGTTTTGGCTTCCAAATACTGAGGTAAAATACTGAATATGTGAACGGGGCCTTAAACTTCACACCTTCAGGTTTTTCAGCTCAAAGCTCTCCAAACTCTGGAGCTGTTGCTTTCCTGTCACCACCGCACTCCTAGAAAGCAGAACCCAATCCATTATCCTGAAGCCCAAATGGGATGTGTGGGTATCTGGAGTAAGATTTGAAGGGATCAGGAGCCCAAGCATTCTCCTCCGTATTGTATATTTGCGCTGACTTGCATCATGTTGGGGGCAGTGTCGGACTGGGTGCCAAGGGCCCACCAGTAACATTGACTTTGTGAGGGGCCCACTTTTCATCTGCATACAAATATTACACTACCCGTGTTCACAAATTTACCTATATTTCTATATAATAATAAACTAGATAGCTTGGTTAATGATTGATGAGATGCTGTTTTTTTCTGTACAGAGTGAATCAAGTGAATTATGCCCATATAGTGGGGTTGGAGGCCCAGATCTGCACAGGGGCCCACCGGGGGATTCCTCTGTTACCCTGTGGGCCAGTCTGAGCCTGCTGGGGGGCAAGTGCCTTGCAGAAAATGTTGCTTGAAGGTATCAATATTAAGGATTATAAAGGAAAATACAGCATATTCCCAATGTAAGTGTATATGAAAAGCTCTCGGTGGTTCCACATTGGAGGACATGTGGCAACTGTCCTCTTTCAAAAGCTTTTACCACTTTTAAAGAAAAAAAAAAAAATAAATGGGGAGGTTTTGCAGACATGGCTTAAATATAGCAGAATTTTACATCAAGTAATAATTGGCATAGATTGCTCATAGTCCGAGACGCTTGAAGGGTACACCACTCTACCATACAGGAGGAGCGTCAGGTAGACGCCATCTGGAACAGCTAGGAGGTGGGATGGGAACAATGCAATAAAAAACATACAATATTATAATAGCACAGGCTTGGGGTTCACAGTAGATTAAACTCCATTTTTTATGAACTTTAACAGGTCTTAAATCTCATGAACACATGTTGGCGCTAAAAAAAAAATAAAAAAATAAAATAAACTGGAGCATAGTTAGGTGCAACAGTTATTTTAAGCTCAAGAGTATGTTTTGGGGTTTGTGACTTAGGTTTTCTGCTCGCCCACATGATCCCCCCTCCTGTACCCCAACACCAGATCCTACATCTAGGTGATAAAGAAAGCTGTAGGATATGGCTAGTGTGATATTTAAGAAGGCCTATACAAACAAGAGACCTGAATATATTACACCAGCATTGTTGCTTGTCACATAGAAATTGATGGAGGCAGAAATACATACATAGTCTCACAATAAAAGTGCACCTAAGAAAAGGAGAGGGATACAGGGCACTCCATTGTGTGGGCATCTGAGTTAGTGATGAGTGAACGTGCTCAGATAAGGGGTTAGCTGAGCATGCGCAGGTGCTAACTGAATATCTTGGGCATGCTCGAAAAATACACTCAAGACAATGGCTGAATGTTTGACAGTCGCAACACATGCAGTGATCGCCTGTTAGGCAATCCCTGCATGTGTTGTTGTGGTTTAACAGCCATGAGACGCGCAGCTGCAGAGTCTCAAACATACTTCGAGCATGCGGAAGTCACTCAGGTAGCATCCAGGCATGCTCAGAAAGCACCTTACCTGAGCACATTTACTCATCACTAATCTTAGTGAAACGAGAAATAACAGCAACACCAAAGGAATAAAATCATAAGCTCACCTTATGGGGATGTGCTATGACGAGGCACAATGCAGTTCCAAGGCCAAAATACGGAAAAATCAGTTGTAGGTCAAGTACAATGCAGATAAGTTATAAAAACCGCCAGTCAAACAATAAATGTTTAAAAAAATAAATAGTTAAAAAATTAAAATGGCACAATTAGCATAAGAAAACAGACAGCCGGTACTATGTTTATTCACACTAAACCCAGGCTATGCCTTCTGACACAGGACCAGTAAACCCCCCTAGGCCATGGGGCAGGATGAAAATGGAGTTATATACAAGATAAAACAGGAAAAGGAAATGACATCATCGGGTTAGGTCAAAAGTCTCACAACACTGTGGGAGTAAAATATAAAAAAAAAACTGTTGTAATGTCACTGGTTGGATTTGAACCCAGGGTTCCAGCAGTAGAGTGTAAGAGCCCTATACAATGCACCACTGAACCCAAGCACAAATCCACATTTCATTTGTTAAATTAAATAAATAAAAGGGTCTGATCCTTGAAGAAAATGATACCATGCATATACACAGATATAGGTACATGCAAACATAAAAATTTCTGTGCACGAGTGTATACACAAAATAATATAGAAAAGTAAGATGATATAAAGTATGTTCAATGGAGTTGTAAGACTAGCACACCTCAATAAATAGCCTTAAAATGATAAAAACAATCAATAACCTAAAAAAACTTTCAACAACTTAATTGATTAGAAGTTATCAATCATTTCTTGCCACATGACCCCCACATGCCTTCGGACCAAGTAGACTTTCTCCTAGAAGAAATTTTCTTTATCCTTAAAAATAATATTTCTGAATTTAACCACTTCCCAACTTTGGATTTACTGGCACGTCCATGTGGTTTTGTCATGTATAATGCTTTCGCGCAGGCCTTGATGGCAATGTCGTGAAGGGCACCCTGTGACTGGGCTTCATATAGAGCTGTGGTATTGAAGCAAGAGATCAGATGATTGCAGGTTCAAGTTGCCAAAATAGACTAAATAAGAGTTTTAAGAAAATGATAAAAACTCCGTCACCTCACTTTTTCCCCACTAAAACTAAAGAAATTGAAATGTCAAAATTGAGATTTTTTTTTTCAGTCGTCACAACTCCACTCAAAAAATGCAGCAAGAAGTGTGCAAAATGTATATGTTCAAAATAAATTTATTTTAGCCAAAAGAAATAACAACAGCATTGTGGCACCATAGGTAGTGCTGTTACCTTCCGATGCGGGAAGCCTGGGCTTGTATCCCGCCAATGGTGCTTTTTTTTTTTTTATGTTATGTATTTACTGTATATAGGTACTGTCCAGGCCCAAAACTCACATCCTGTTTTAGCATTATTAAGCTTGAGAATACTATTTTCACTTCATCCTTAAGGCCAGGTTCACATAGCGTTAAGGTAGTCCATTCAATGCATAGCATAGATGGACTGCGATAACGCTACTCCCTCCCGCGATCGCGTTATGCGATCGTGCTAGCGCAGAGCATCTGCGCTAGCAGTGACGGACCCTCGGACGCTGCAGACCGCGTCCGAGGGTCTGTCACCGAATGACGGCACATCGCTAAGGCATGCCGATTATGACATGCGTTAGTGATACGCTCATCTATAGCAGTGTATGGGTGCGTAAACGCATCCGTTACATAGCGCTAATGCCGCTATGTAATGGATGCATTAAGCGCAGCACCCGAACGCTATGTGAACCCAGCCTAAAGGAGCGTTCTAATCTTCTGTCTTTAGGGCCACACCACTGTATTGCATACTGGCTTCCAGTTTGGTAGGAGGTGGTGGGCTGCTAGGCAAGCAGCCTAGCCTGTGGCTGGTCTGCAACGGGCGCTCTGCCAGCAGTGGTCGCATTGCCTTTGAAGCGTGGGTGAAGCACAGGGCTGGATCCAGGCTTTTTCATTGCAGACTCTAAAGTTTAGAGGCGGCAAGCAGTGCATGCTCTGTCTAATCAGCAACCTTGACACACATACCCTCCTTGTACTTTTTTGATTATTCAGTTATCATTATTAATTCATTTACTATGCTAACTTACATAGAACTATCAAATTGCACAGCACTTTACAGATCTTGTCATCACTCTCCCCATTGGGGCTCACAATCTAAATTCTCTATCAGTTTGTCTTTGGAGTGTATGAGGAAACCCATGCAAACACGAGGAGAACATACAAACTCCTTGCAGATGTTGTCCTCGGTGGGATTTGAATCCAGGACCCCAGAACTGCAAAGCAACAAAACATGGTGTACCAGAGTTAAATAATCTCACTGCTCTTACAGTAAAGAATCGATGTCTGTGATGATAATAAAACCTTCTTTTCGACAAGCGTAGAAGATTCTCCATTGTCATTGTTGCAGACCTAGGTGTAAACAATTAATTGGAAAGATCGCCATACTGACCCATCATATATTTGCATATAGTAATAAGATTGCCCCTATGTTATACCTCCCAACTTTTGAAGAACAGAAAGACAAATTATGTGTTGCACTTAGCGGAAAATTTTGGTCACATCCATTTACCATTTCTTTCTACCCTGGCATTAGGAGATGTCAGAGGGGCGCTGGCAGTGAGGGAAAATCAGCAGATGCCCAAGACTGTAGGGCGCAGATCCAAATCCAGAATTGTCCACTGTATCCAGGACACTTGTGACTGGAGATGAGTGGATCAATTCATAGGTCTCTGATGCAGTGGTCCCCCCAAGCAGCTGAATGGGAGGCTGCGAATCTCTTACCTCCCGCCACAGCTTTAGATTATCCAGGGCTGGAGCGACATCATCCATGCGTCCTGCTTGTCTCCGGTTGGGAACTATGGGCTCAGTTTTTGTTCATTCACAGTCATAGCCATCAGAACTTTCTCAACTTTATGGTCACCTTTGTGGCCTTCACTTATGACATCTGGCTTTTTTGTGTCTATAAGGCCGTGTTCACACGTTACAGAAATACTGTGTCTTTTGTTTTTGCAGGTGTCCGCGCCAAACTACACTATAACAATCTTCTCTGGTTATTGCATCTTTTAGCCTTTTCACCCTTATTTGATGCATATTTTGTGTAGATGTGAAACTGCGTTTTTAATGTGTTTTTTTATAGAGCAGAAAAGCTTTGATTCTGCACTTAAAAACGTCATTTTTTACATGTGCTTTTTTTAGACTCCCGCTAATTGGCGCTGCAGCTGCATGTCTCGAGGCTGTGTCACAGTCACAGCGCATGCATGGAGAGCGGTGATACATGCAGCTGCGGCGCCTATCAGTGGATCAGCCTGCACATTCCACGTGTCTGGGTTTCCACTGTAGCTTATTCGGTTAGCGCTATAGCGTGCCAAATAAACGGGGAACCGAACAAATTCGCTCAATTCTAGTAAAGACGCTGCTGATTCCTGCAGTTTTGGTGCATTTTTTCTCTGTAGGCTTCTTCTGAAAAAACACATGAAAAAAAAATCGCCGAATCAAAGCTTTTTTGTACCGTTAAAAAAAGACGTTAAAAAGTCTGCTTCGCATCTGCACCAAAAATTCATCACATAAGGGGGAAAATGCATAAAAGAAACTCAGAAAACATGCAATAATCAAGAAGATTGTAATTCGTTGTGTGATGAGGGCACCTGTAGAAAAAAAGCAGTAGAAAAAACGCAGCATTTACGCTACATGTGAACACGAACTCTGCGTTACATTTTTATTACATTTTTTATGTGTTTAATAGAGAAAAATAACAATCACGCCATTTTTTATGTCATTTACTTGTCTCTATAAATAACCTGATTACTGTGTTGTTTGGGTCGTCACGATTACTGAGACACCAAATATATCTGTTATTTGCTGATTTGTGATGGTCATTATTTTCTAAAAGTACGCATTAAAAATATCTATATATTTTATTATCAAGTGCTTTTCCTTATTTTTTAGTAATTTTATAGGATGAAAAAATCTTTTGCTCTCTCTCTAGAATATAAATATCAGTATAATCTGCCTGTGGAGTCAGTGCCTGCAATACAGCTCAAGTATGCAAACTTATATCACCTGAACTTGTGGGTTAGTAACTTTAGCTCCTACCTGTAATGCTGTGGGTCCAAATGCAGGGGAGACTCGTGAAACTGAAAAAATGTTTATTATTTTAAGTAGTTTTATAGGAACAAAAAAAATCTGACTTTTTTTTCTCCTCAGTATACAGGGACCATAGAAATACATTGTTTTATACAATGTATCTCTATGGACCCATAATCTACTTCTGTGTTCACTGCCTGCAATAGAGGTCAAAATTATCAAATTCTCCCACACTCATTGTTGTGGGCTATGGCTCATAGCTAGAGCTGCAGCCTGAGCATGTGGAGATGCAAGTTTAGGTCCCAGAGAGACCCAATCACTGGAGAGGTCTGAATGTTGTGATTTAGTTTATGCACTGAGCAGAGAATTGTGTGCCTGCCCAAAAGGTACAGGGACGGAGCCCTCTAATTGGGAAAGTCTCTCTGAATCCTAGATGGTTGAGAGCTAAACTTTCATTTTTTCAAACTTAATAACCTCAAATTTGATACTCTGTGTTGGTATTAGAGTCGACCCATTCCCATAATAACCTTGGTTGCTCCTCTCAGTATCTTCTCTCGTTCATCTATGTCCTTCTCATGCACTGGAGCCCAAAATTGTGCACAGTATCCTCAGTGTGGCTGCACTAGTTACTTGATTAGAAGCAAAACTACATTCTTCAATATTGAAATTGCAGGACCAAGAAAGAACAGTTGAAGAATTATGGAAATCATAGGATGGATAGACATGCTAATGATATGCAAATGATGAAATATGGAAAAATGTTCCAAACATCTGGATTTATTCAATATCCAGTATGATTGCCAAGTGTAAAAATCCATGAACTTACATGCCTTGGCTTTTATCAGTGATGTTATTGATGTTTTTCTGAGGAATGTCCTGCCGTGCTGTATGCAAATCATCAAGATCCACAGTTGATAGTGCCCTTTGCCATTACCAACCAAGAAAGTTTATGATGGGAGACATGTCCGGAGATGCTGCAGGCCATGGTAGCACTTTAGGCTATGCAGGCTGCTCACAGTAGCAAGACCAACATTGGGGCTAATGTTGTGTTTAATATTGGCTCCCAGGACACATTGGAGAAATGTTCTTTCCACTGGTTCCATGATTGATCTATTCTGTACTGCTTTTCTTGGCCAAGAATGAGTAAATAGCATGGCAGTTAAATATCTGCAGAATACTCTTATTTTGATGCACAATGTTTCTGCTACATAGGGATGAAGTTTTGAAAACTCAACTTGCTGAAATGTAGCCCAAAACTTGCAAGGAACTTCCACCATGTTTCACTGTTATCTGCAGACACTCATTATTGTACAGCTCTCCTGTCCTTCATGACTCAACTGCCTTCTGTTAGAGAAAAATATTTCACAGGTTGATTCATCAGTCCACAGAACCTGTTGCCATTTTTCTGCATCCCAGATCCTATGTACTGTATTTGTGCATACTTGAGTTGCTTGGCATTGTTTCCATGGCTTAGGTCTGGATTTTTGGTTGCAAATATACTTCCATGAAGGACCCTTTGGCCAAGTTAGACACTTTTCCCAACATTATATGGGTGTACCAATGTCCCACTAGATGTTACCAGTTATAAGCTGATGGCACTGCTGGGCATTTTCCGATTTGGAAGGGAAGTAAGCATGATGTGTCTTTCATTTGTTGTATTAAGTTTTCTGCTACGATCTTCAATGATGACCATTTTATTGGTGCTTTTTCAAGCGAGCTTCTTGAAACCCCATAGAATCATAGAATCATAGAGGCCATCTGGTCCAACCCCCTGCTCAAAGCAGGATTCGCTAAATCATCCCAGACAGATGTCTGTCCAGCCGCTGCTTTGAAATCTGCTTTGAAATCATTGCTTAGAATAGACTTTGCCAATGCAGTATAACAACCTTGTGTCTAGTTGATGTGCTTCAGTCTTGCCAGGATGTATGACATGTGACATTAAACTGTCTTCCACAATCTCACCTTTGTAGCCATTTGACTGTTCTTCCTCCTACATGGGTTAAGCATCCTACACAGCTGTTCCTGTTACAGCTAATGATCATGCTTCAATCTACCCATCAAAATAATAATCATTATCAACTGTTTGAATAAAATTGATTACTCAGACAGATTACTATAATTCTATAAAATCTCTGACTTTGTACAAGTGCACTAGAAGAATTAACCCTATTTTCAATGCAAACGGTTGCCACACCAAGTATCCCTTTAATTTAGATTTCTCTGTTGTTGACAGAATTTGCAATTTGCATTTAGTTAATTAATGTAAATAATCCATTAACATATAGCTTTGAGAGCAATTCTGCTTTGCAGCATTTCTTTCACACCTGCCTAAAACTTTTACATTGTATGTAAAATATTGCATTGCTGTTTTCTCTTCATCGTCCTTGCAATTTAGTACATTATTCACATTCAAGTTACCTGTGATCCCACATGGAATGGCTAGCAAGCCGCTCAATGAAAAGCTATGTTCTGGTGAAAGGGAATGCATCAGAAATTGGCTTATTGCTTAAATCAGGATTTTAAGTTACGGTAAATGTATTTTTTTTTTTAAAGCGATCATGTTTTATTTCAATTTTCCATTAAGCTTCCTACATTGTAAGCAAAAATCAGAAACCTTGCTACCTTCACATTCATTCAGGCAGCAGTGTATGGGAACTATTTTGCTTCAGTAATTTTAAGACAAAACCAGGAGAGGAACCTATAAACTGAAATGGTACAAATCCATCTATACAGCCTGTATCCGATCTTAGATGTGCAGACGTATTAAGGATACAAGTCCCAGCTCGAGCGTGCGACTTAAGCCCTGAACTAACAGCTTCATAGGGATTTATGACACTGTCAATTTCTGTCCTTTGACTTGAGGTCTGGCTAGGACTTGTATGTGTAATGTAGGCAAAGAAATGTGGACGTAATAAAACTAGCCTGGTCTTAAGCCCCCGTTACACATAGCGATATCGCTAGCAATATCGCTGTAACGTCACCGATTTTGTGATGTAGCAGTGATATTGCTAGCGATATCACTATGTCTGATACTTACCTCCTACCGTCTCCCCCGCTGCTCATCGCTGGTCGTGCGAGAACGTCCTGGGTTGTTTCTCGTCGTCAGCTTCCTGCTGGGCTTCCTGTGGCGCCGACGAGCGAGGCGTGGACGCGGGCGGGAGGACGTCAGAATCGCCGCGTCTGACAGGTAAGTAGCGACGCCCGACCGCTGCTATGTCGCTGGTGAGATCTGCCTGTATGGCAGCTCACGAGCGACCACTTAGCGATGCACCAGCGATCCATATCGTTATCGGGATCACTGGTGCATCGCTAAGTGTAACGGTACCCTAAGGCTGGAGTCACACTAACCTGCGCAAAATACGGTCAGTATTTTACATGCGTAATACGGATGACAGACCCCTAAATAGTGCTCCGTATGTCATCCGTAATCAAGGTGTGGTCGCGTATTTTGCGCATATCAGCATCCGTATGTAATCCGTATGGCGAGATTTTCTCGCAGGCTTGCAAAATGGACATATAATGGAGCCCTATGACAGGGTTTCTAAAAGACACCTGGTGCGTATTTCTCGCAAGTCACACGTGTGTTCCGTGTGTAATCCGTATTTTTTGCGCACCCATAGACTTGCATTGGCGTACTACGGGCGTAGTACGCTGACAATCGCAGCATGCTGCGAGTGGCACGGAGCGTAGAATACGGATGAGAAATATACGGCTGGTGCGAGGGACCCCATAGAGAATCATTGGTCCGTGTCTAATGCGTGCTTTTTGCGCCTCTCACTCGGCCGTATTCCTCGCCAGTGTGACCCCGGCCTAATACGTTTTCTCTGTGTGTACGCTGAGTTTAGGTTCCACTTCTAGCTTTGGCTTACAAATACTGATGCAGGATACAGATGTAAAAACTGCCATGTAAATGAGGCCTAATACTATATACCAAAAGCACGACTGTTTCCCACAGAACGTATTCGCTGCGGACCTCTGACAGCAGAGGATATGCAAAAAAGATGCAGAGAAGCAGCACATCTCAAACTTTGCATGGCAGAGGATGAAACTCACACCTATAACCACAGTATTAACTGACATGCTGGGGATCTCAAATCACATCGCTGTCAGTTTACTCTGTGGATATATTTCACAGCATGTCCATGAGATTTCTTAAAATCTCATACGCTTTGCTGGCATTGTAAATTGCAGCAGTTTTTCCACAAGTGGAAAATCCACCGTGGGAACGTAGCCTAAGGGTATGTGCACACGTTGCGGATTCTGCTGCGGATCCGTAGCAGATTCTGCTGCATTGTACAGTGCCATTTTATCAAATTTAAAACAAAAAAACACTGTGCATATGCTGCGGGTTTTTCTGCGCAGATTTGAATCCGCAGCATGTCAATTCTTTGTGCGGATTCGCAGCGTTTTTACACATGCTCCATTATAGGAATCCACAGGTAAAGTGCAGGTAATTTTACCTGTGGATTTAGCCAAATCCGCAACGTGTGCATATACCCTAAAGGCTTCCAACCATCCTGGATTCAGTCGGACTGTCCCAGTTTGAGGGCTCATTCCCGGCTTCCAATACTCATCTCTATCCGATGCCTTCATTGCTCTGTGGCTCCTGCTCCTATGGGATGGGGCAGCTTTTCTCTCTGCATAAATTAAATTAACTAATTCCCATTATGTCATGTGATCTGTTCTCACTGAGACTTAAACCAATGATCTCATCGTCACAGTTTGCAGCTACTAGCGATGAGCCACAGCCCGCTATGACATTGACTGGAGAATTTGGTAATCTTGAGCTGTATTGCAGTCAGTGAAACCAGATGCATATTATACATATACATACATTGTATACTGCTATGTATTGCTATGTATTTGTATTCTACACCTGAAGAAAAAGTCAGATTTTTTGTTCCTATAATAATGCTAAAAGTAATGAAAATCAATTACAAAGAAGTCACTTTTTTCTTTTGTGAGTCTGCCAGGACTCAAACCACCATCCTCTATAAAGCATGCAGGAGGTAAAGCTGTTGAACCACACTCACAAGTGAAATCATTGGGGGAATTTTGTATACTTGATCTGTAATGCAGCCACTAACCCCACAGGCAGATTATACTGAGACATCGAGTTGCATAGTATTTAGCAGTGTATTTATATGTCCCTGTATTCTAGAGGGATAGTAAAAGAAATGTTGTTTTCTTCCTATTACATTGCTAAAAAATAATGTAAAACAATTACATAAATGTCATTTTACTGCTTTTTTTTAAAAAAAATAAACATCACAAATCACAGACATATTTGGTGTCCCTGTGATCGTAAAAATGTGCACAACACAGCAATCAGATTATTTACGGGGATCGATAAATGGTGTAAAAAAAAAAATGACGTGATTGATATTTTTCTCTACTAAAACAATAAAAAATGTACCAAAAATGTAACTAAGGCCGTGTTCATACTGTATATAGTTTAAATGCTACGCTTTTTCTACGTCTTTTTCTGTGCATTTTCTGCACCACAACGCAATAACCATCTTCTCCGACTATTGTGTGTTTGCTTTGTGTCTTTTATGCCTGTTCCCCCATATTTAATGCATTTTTGGTGCAGATATGAATCTGTGTTTTAATGCTTCTTTAGTCCTACAGAAAGGGTTTATTTATGCGTTTAAAGATGCAACACATTTTTTTTTTAGATGCGGTTTTTTCAGGCTCCACATGGAAACCTATAGAAAAAAAAAGCACCAAAACCACAAATCCATATTTATTTAAACTGAGCTGTTTAAATTCTCTGCACAATGAATGGATGGGAGCACCGATGTTTTGGAGAAGTGCTGGTGTCCCTGTGTTCCTTTGTTGCTTGGATCAAATAATAATGTTACGGCATTTAATAGTAATACGTCATAACATTATAAAACGTGAATACCCCTGTAACACCAACTTCATTACACAACTGGTACATGATCCCTGTGATTTGCATGCTACATTTCTGCTTTTTTTTGGTCTACACAACTGGTACATGAAGTTCCAAATATAATGAACAAATCATAATCCAGACAGAAAAATCCTACATGGAATCAGTCACATACTAAAAAAAAAATAACACATGTAGTGTCTATTCTATGTTATAAGGATTTCAAAAAGATCAAGTGTGTATTACTCAGAATTATAACATACAATGTTAGGTCCAATGTTTGCTGTACTGTTTTCTGGTCATATAATATTGATGTCCTATCTTTAGGATAGGTCATCAATATCTCATTTGAGGAGGTTTGACACCTGGCAACCCCATTAATCTGATATTGATGACCTTTTTTAGAGATAGGCCGGAGTCACACTACAGCGAGATACGGCCGAGACTCGCAGGTTAAAACCAAGCTCTGGCACCGGCACTCCGGAGCGGAGCGTGCAGCTCCATGTATTGCTGTGCGGCTGCACACTGCGCTCCGGAGTGCCGGTGCCAGAGCTTGGTTTTAACCTGCGAGACTCGGCTGTATCTCGCTGTGTGTGATCCCGGCCTTAGGTCCTCAATATCATATGACAGTAGAACCCCTTTATGATGCCTATAAAGATTAGATGAAGACCAGCGGAACCCAATTATTTTAGCAAAACCTGATAACCAGTTAATGTTGTGTCAATTGTCCCCAGGCAACAGATGTTGCGGGAAAAAGAATTGGATATGTTGGATTTCAGCCTATCATATCCTATATTCTCATGAGATTTACCTCTTCATACTTAGATCACTTACATTCTTAGAACATGTGTGCATTCTAGCTTCATTTTGTCATAATTTGGCACCCATAGCGAATACTCGGGCACCCATAGATTTCATATGAAGGCAGTAAAAATTATTTTCCGCCAACGAAAAAATAATTCTGGCATGGAACATTGGACGCTTTAATTATTTAGCTCTGTATTGCTAAAGCAAAAGGAAATATACGGTAACAAATGCTGAAATCTATCAAACAAATCATGAAAATTTAGGAAAGATTTTATTTTCCGGCCATTGGGTTACTCTAGTAGTATAATTTGTATTGAGAAAAATTTGATTAAATTGAAAAACAATGCAACATATGGCAGAATAAGTGAGAGGCTTTTGGTCTCTACTGTTATTATACACAAGTACAACCATGTTGATAATATAAACAGACAACTACTATTTTTCTAGAAATATTCATGGTAATAGATATTAAACTTGTAGAGATTCCTTTGGGTCGAGGGAGTGAATCTAAACAACAGCATAAAATATAGTAGTCTCCCGGGAGGGTCCTTCTTGTAGCAGCTGCAGAGCTATCACTTAAGGGCTCATTGATGTGCAATTATTTGATCATGGGGTGTGTTTGCTTTTTTTTTAGCTCTGTTTTGCCTGACAAATGTTAAACTAAAAACTTCTAATGTTGTGAAGACAAATGAAAATCTATTGAAAAGGCTGATTTCAATGCTCATTGTGAGGTTTTGTAAGCAAGTGAAACAATAATTAGGAATACAGAGTAACTGAGCAGGCAGCTGATATACATATAGAAACTTCCACTGGATACACATACAAAAATGTGTGTTATATGAATCCTGTAGTCTGTGATATGTCATATATATTAAGGCTATTTGCACACGATGCAGATTTGTTGCGTTTCCGCAGCGTTTTTTTCTGAACGGAACTGCACCAAAAACGCAAAGGAGTCCTAAAGCAAGGTTAATCACTGAGAATCCAGAATTGTTTTTTAAATAATATATCTTTATTTAGCTAACAAATCCACGTACAAATCAGCATGTAAATCCGCACCAAAAACGCATGAATTTCCACTGCATTTTCTGCCAAGAGATGCCGAAACCGCGCAAATATTTCCGCAAGCAAATCCGCAATGTGCGCACATAGTGTAAAAGTTTTTGGAAAGTACTGATGCATGTGTAACTGTAATAACTTTGCAATAACCTATTAATAAAATGTGATACACTTTTACACAAGTACTCAAAGTAGTTTTTCTTTTTTTTTTTTACTATATTTTATTTTGGTTTCTATTTTTTATAGTTCATGTTTCATACCAAGTAAATTGTTGAATGAATTCTCCAAGTTGGTACAGTTGTGTGGATACTTAATGTGTGTAGGTTTTTTGTTATATGTATGTAATAAAATGCCTTTTATATGACAAATCTATTGACAGCCATTTCCGTACCAACCTTGTGGTCTCCCCACCAGAACTCAACAGGCTCTTATATGTCTATAGGACTGTTGACTTGAGGCCAAGAAACTCACAGCCAATCTAAAAGTCGCAATTTGTATGTGGACCGTGAAACTCAAACTTGTGTTGCCAGCCTTAGCCAAATCCAATCTTTCTGTACACTGGCGTTCCTCATCATTACAATCTTTATGTGCTTTTTAATGCCCCCCAAAATAAATGATAAATTTAATTTTGGGCAAAACTGAATAATATATGTAGGACTGCTTCTTTTGATTGGCTTACACTTACCAGAAAAAGTATCCAATCTCAGACAATCCCATTGGTTTTAAAGGGAACTAGTCAGCTCCTCAACCCCTTGTACACCACTGCTATGACTTTATATAAATCTATTGCTACCTATTACTACAGTGCAGAGAGGACTGCGTTCAACCTCAACCTCAACTAGTCTGGCCTCAAATCTTGTAAGCACACCTTCCTGGTTGTGATTGACATCCTGCACAGTGACAGTACCATGAGTCTCTGCAACTCTCAGTGCGTGTGTGGCATTCTGTTCTCTAGTCATGTAGTGAACCTGATTGTACACTATTCGGCTTCATTGTACAGTTGTGCATGACTAGGGAGGCACATGTGCCAAGATTTGCAGGGGCCCGATGGTGACATGCTGCTGTGTTGGATGTCAATCACGCTGTCAGGGTTCCACAAGATTTAGTCCTAGGCCCCCTCCTCTTCTCTCTATACACTGCCTCTGTTACATAACTGCCTCGGCTCAGCAGGGCTTCACCACCTTCCCCTATGGCCACTGCCCTTTTCTGTTCCCCACGTTGAGTTTACAAATTACCCGCCATGACATCATCTGCCTATTTAAGATCACTTAGACACACACCTGTATATTGGTATTATGACACCTATTCCTTTATTCTATCTGGTTGCTGTGCTTCTCTATCAGCTCCTGGTCTGCATCTGCATACCTGCTGCCTTCGTAAAACTGAATTTCTCCAAAACTGAAATTCTAGTGTTTCCTCCCTCTACTAACAGACCTATACATAAAATTGCAATTTCCTTAAGTGGTTCAATCATAACTCCCAAGCAGCATGAATGTCATTGGGTTATATTTGACACAGAACTTTCCTTTATTCCCTATATTCAATCACTCACTTGATCATGCCACCTGCACCATAAGAAAACATTTCCAGAATTCTACAGTTGTGGCCAAAAGTATCGTCACCCCTGCAATTCGTCAGATAATGCAATCTTCCTGAAAATGATTGCAAACACAAATTCTTTGGTATTATTATCTTCATTTAATTTTTCTTAAATGAAAAAACACAAAAATAATTGTTCTAAAGCCAAATTGGATATAATTCCACACCAAACATAAAAAAGAGGGTGGACAAAAGTATTGGCACTGTTCGAAAAATCATGTGATGCTTCTCTAATTTGTGTAATTAACAGCACCTGTAACTTATCTGTGGCACCTAACAGGTGTTGGCAATAACTAAATCACACTTGCAGCCAGTTGACATGGATTAAAGTTGACTCAACTTCTGTCCTGTGTCCTTGTGTGTACCACATTGAGCATGGAGAAAAGAAAGAAGACCAAAGAACTGTCTGAGGACTTGAGAAACCAAATTGTGAGGAAGCATGAGCAATCTCAAGGCTAGAAGTCCATCTCCAAAGACCTGAATGTTCCTGTGTCTACTGTGCGCAGTGTCATCAAGAAATTTAAAGCCCATGGCACTGTGGCTAACCTCCCTAGATGTGGACGGAAAAGAAAAATTGACAAGAGATTTCAACGCAAGATTGTGCGGATGTTGGATAAAGAACCTCGACTATCATCCAAACAAGTTCAAGTTGCCCTGCAGTCCGAGGGTACAACAGTGTCAACCCGTACTATCCGTTGGCGTCTGAATGAAAAGGGACTGTATGGTAGGAGACCCAGGAAGACCCCATTTCTTACCCCGAGACATAAAAAAGGTGGAGTTTGCCAAAACTTACCTGAAAAAGCCTAAAACATTTTGGAAGAATGTTCTCTGGTCAGATGATGCAAAAGTAGAGCTTTTTGGGCAAAGGCATCAACATAGAGTTTACAGGAGAAAAAAAGAGGCATTCAAAGAAAAGAACACGGTCCCTACAGTCAAATATGGCGGAGGTTCCCTGATGTTTTGGGGTTGCTTTGCTGCCTCTGGCACTGGACTGCTTGACCGTGTGCATGGCATTATGAAGTCTGAAGACTATCAACAAATTTTGCAGCATAATGTAGGGCCCAGTGTGAGAAAGCTGGGTCTCCCTCAGAGGTCATGAGTCTTCTAGCAGGACAATGACCCAAAACACACTTCAAAAAGCACTAGAAAATGGTTTGAGAGAAAGCACTGGAGACTTCTAAGGTGGCCAGCAATGAGTCCAGACCTGAATCCCATAGAACGCCTGTGGAGAGATCTAAATATGGCAGTTTGGAGAAGGCACCCTTCAAATATCAGGGACCTGGAGCAGTTTGCCAAAGAAGAATGGTCTAAAATTCCAGCAGAGCATTGTAAGAAACTCATTGATGGTTACTGGAAGCGGTTGGTCGCAGCTATTTTGGCTAAAGGTTGTGCAACCAAGTATTAGGCTGAGGGTGCCAATACTTTTGTCTGGCCCATTTTTGGAGTTTTGTGTGAAATGATCAATGTTTTGCTTTTTGCTTCATTCTCTTTTGTGTTTTTTCATTTAAGACAAATTAAATGAAGATAATAATACCAAAGAATTTGTGTTTGCAATCATTTTCAGGAAGAAACTGAGTATTATCTGACAGAATTGCAGGGGTGTCAATACTTTTGGCCACAACTGTATCTTTTCTCACCTTTGTCACCTTTGAAAAGCAAAAACTCTTACTGAAGCTCCTATTCATTCCTGTCTGGACTATTGCAACTCTATGCTGTTTGGTCTCCCGCTTACTAAACTCTCTGTGCTCCAATACATCCTGAATGCAGCAGGAAGAAGCATATTTCCATCCCTCTTCTACACCGATGTCTCCACCCTGTGCCAGTCATTGCACTGGTTACCCATCCACTACATAGTACAATATAAACGTATCATTTTCACACACAAATCTTTCCACAGTTCTGCACCTCAATACATTTCCTCCCTCATATCTATCACCCTACACATGCCTTCCGCTGTGCAACTGATCAAAGACTAACATCATCCATAATCCAAACCTTCGACTTACATCTCCAAGACTTCTCTTTTGCTGCGCCGGTTTTCTAGAATCCGATTAATACCTAGCCCCCATATTTTTAAGCGTTCTCTAACAACACATTTCTTTACATATGCCTATCACCTCACTTCACTAATCAAACTCTTCGTTGTTCCCCCTTTCTAAAGTTTCCTCAGTATCTGGTCCTTCCTATTCATCTGTTTCCATATCATCCATGCACCCAATAACACTTGGGAATTGTACTTAGACAGATATTGACTGATGACTGGTTCATGCAGCTTTATTTGAAAACCCCCATTTATTATAATGATGGCTGGACCATACACAGAAAGCACTTTTTTCCTTATAGATTGTAAGCTTGTGAAAAGGACCCTCACTCTTCCTATAACTGTCGAATTATAGGTCTTTATTGTTTGTACATGTCCCCGCTTAATTGCAAATTACTGCAGAACATGTTTGTGATATATATATGAAACTATTATTATTATGTGACTTTTAGAACTTTATTTTTCAGACATAGAAATATATTGAACATGAAAGAGTTTATTGTAATTTAACAATAGGCTTGTAAAAATCGTGGTGGTGGTTTAACGGGTCGGTGAGCTGACCGTTTCACTTTAACATCCTTGAGATTGGCTGAGATCAGATGCTCTGTATAAAGGGGGCTTTACACATAGCGATATCGCTAGCAATATCGCTAAAACGTCACCGATTTTGTGACGCAGCAGCGATATTGCTAGCGATATCGTTATATGTGATACTTACCTCCGACCGGCTCCCCCGCTGGTTATCGGTGATCGCGCGAGATCGGCCTGATCCATTTCTCGACGGCGGCTTCCAGCTGGGCTTCCTGCTGGCGCTGACAAGCGACGCGTGGACGCGGGCGGAGGACGTCATCATCGCCGCGTCTGGCAGGTAAGTAACAACCGCTGTTGCGTCGCTGCTGAGATCTGCCTGTTTGGCAGCTCACTAGCGACCATTTAGTGATGCACCAGCGAACCTGACCGGGTCATATCGTGGTCGGGACCGCTGGTGCATCGCTAAATGTAAAGGGGCCCTTAGTCTAACATAAGACACAGTCCTACCTGTAATATCCACACGTTATGAAGAATTCAAGGTATTAAACTTTAGATATGTTTTATTCTTCGTCCTCCAGCACACAGCATAACAGTTGCATTCCCATGCTACACAGAAGTGAAAGTGAAACTTCCCTTCTCATCCCTCTTGTCTCCACCCCCCAAGTCCCATAAGTCTGGCTTGCTTAAAGAGACAGATCTAATTATTATACATTACATCATCCCCTTTTTTTTTTTTTTTTTACTATAAATAACCCATATTACAGATAAATGCAACAACATGAATACGTCCAAAGAAATCATATGTCCGTTTTGTCTTATTTGTTCAATTCAAAAACCAGAGAAACAAACAAAAAAAAACAAACAAAACAAACAAAACTGTAGTTACACTTCTTCAATAAGCCTCGATGGAGCTCTTCTCTCTCGTGTAGGATAACGTCTGGGCTCATTGAGAGGGTTCATTATTGATGGACCAGCTACCTCTTGTTGGTCCTCTCCACCATCGGATACCAAATCTTCCACCAAAGAGAGTTCATTGTCATCATTCTGCGGTATGACTTTAAAATATGAAGAATTTCGCGTTATGGAGTGTCCATCTCGTTCAGCTGTGATCATGCTGCCTTTCCTTTTAGTAACATAATATTTTGCAGGACCATATACAGGTGAGGTCTTGTTGGTTGGTCTTTGACGTACCACCACGACATCCCCTCTTTCGATGGCACTTGACTGTGTCCTTCGCCTTCTGTCTGCATAACGTTTCATGGCTTGTTTGTTAGAAAAATCTGTGGATCTCACTAAGGAGTCACTCGGTCGGGGATGGCTGGTCACATCAGGGAGACGTATACGCAGGGTTCTGCTGAACATTAAATGAGCTGGAGCAGCATTAGTAGTGGAGTGTGGCGTATTGCGGTAATTACGCATGAATTTGTATAATGACTGTTTCAGTGGGATGTGCTCCAGACTCGCTGCCTTGATACGTTTCCCCAGAGTGCGCATAAAACGTTCCACAATTCCATTGGCTTGCGGCCAGCAAGGTGTGATTTTCCTGTGATTGAATCCCAAGTATTCAGAAAATTGTGTAAACACATGTCCATTGAATGGAGGTCCATTGTCTGTTTTGACCACTCTTGGAATACCATATGCCGAGAAAATGTCGTCCAGCTCTGGTATGCTAATAATGATTAGCAGATGTTGAAGAGATAAATGAAATGACAGGGTATCGAGAATATTCATCAATTGTTACGAGAATGTATTGGCCATTTGGCAATGGTCCATATATATCGACTGCCACTTCCTCCCAGACAGCAGTGGGTAACGGAGACATTTGTAATGGCTCTAAGTTTGACGATGGAGTGATTAATTGACAAGTAGAACAGCGTCTAATCTTTTCTTCCACCAAGTGATCCATATTTGGGAACCACACTTTTTCTCTGAGTAATTTCTTTGTGCCAACAATTCCTAAATGACCTTCATGTGCTATCTGTATGACTAAGTTACGCAAAGTCTTAGGTACAACTAGTTTGGTAGCTCGAAGAATGAGGTGTTCTTCAGTGACTGATAATTCCTCACGTACGTTTGAGAATAGTTTTAACTCTTTCAGATCAATCTCAGAATCAGGAAATTTTTCCTTTTGAATTTCATGCCACCTTCGATTTTGGATGATTTGTATTAGGGCACAGAGTGTCTTGTCTTTTGTTGTTTCATTTATAAATTGATCAAGAGAAAGTGCTTTTGGCACGGCATGATCTGTAACAAAACGTAGGTATTCTTCAATGGAGGAATGCACAGGTATATCATCATTAGTAGGATGTCTTGAAAGATAATCAGCCGGATTGCTGTATTTTCCAGGTTTGTGAACAATTTTATAGTTGTAGTCCTGTAGACGTAGGCCCCATCTTTCAATTCGTGCAGGCATTTTAGCTCTGGGATTTCCAAAAATTGTAAGAAGTGCTTGATGATCTGTGACAATGGTGAAGGGAGCTCCATAGAGAAATAAGTGAAAGTGTTCACATCCCCAGACAACTGCCAAGCTTTCTTTTTCAGGTTGAGAATATTTTCTTTCAGTGTTTGTTAAGCTCTTACTTGCATAAGAAATGATGTGAGGATTTTGATTGTTATCCTTGTACTGCGCTAGAATAGCACCCAGTCCCACGGGACTGGCGTCCACAATCAGTTCAGTTCGAAGAGCTGGATCAAAATAAGCCATAGTTGTTGTCGAGCAGAGTTCATTTTTAATTGTTTCAAAAGAGGCCTGACAGTCTTGAGACCATTGAAAAATACAATTTTGTTTTGTAAGTTCCCGTAGTGGATTGCTGATTGTTGAAAAATTCGGAATATATCTAGCACAGTATCTTGCCATTCCAAGGAAAGAACGCACTTCACTGGCATCCTGTGGAATTGAGGCTGTTCTGATAGCTTCCACTTTCTTGGGGTCTGGTTGTACTCCTTTTGCCGAGAAGATGTGACCATAGAATTCTAATGAACCCTTGTCAAACTCGCACTTCTCTTTATTTAAAGTGAGTCCAGCAGAAAGCAGACATTCGAAGATAGCATATAGAGCACGATTATGCTCAGCTTGAGTTTTACCAAAAACCAATATGTCATCACTGTAATTAAAGGCATTTGGGATGTGTTGAATGACACTCCTTTATTGCATCCTGAAAAATTTCTGCTGCTGAGCAGACTCCAAAAGTCAATCTTTTGTATCTTCTGAGGCCCACATGGGTGGAAAATGTGGTCAAGTATCGGGACTCTGGACTCAGTTCTAATTGATGATATCCCTTATTGAGGTCGAGTTTTGAGAAGACGGTGGCTCCATTTAATAAATGAATAATGTCATCGATCGTAGGTGAGATATGTCTTTCCCTCTGAATAGCGGTGTTGGGCAGGCGCATGTCAACACACAGTCTCACTTGATCAGGAGTCTTTGGTTTTGGAACTACCACAAGTGGAGAGACCCACGGAGTGGGACCAGTAACAGTTTCAATAACGTCCTCATCCATGAGCAATTGGAGTTCTTTTTCTACCTTCTGTCTCAGGTGAAATGGAATACGCCTGTGAGGCTGGGCTACTGGACGAACATTGTCATCCACATGAAGGTGTACTTGAGAGTCCTTTAGTTTTCCCAAACCAATGAATAGGGAGGGAAAGCTGTTCACCATAGTTTGTACATCCATATCCGCAGGGTCAGTTATGGTTTGAATAATCTGGATGAGCCCTAGCTCCAAGGCAGTGTGATAGCTGAGAAGACATCCTCCCGATCCTTGTAATGTGTGGAAAGTGGTTTTCTGCCTGTTTTCTTTATATCTAATTTCAGCATCAAATTGTCCCATTATAGCTAGAGGTGTTTTAGATCCATAAGGAAAGATTTTAGTCTGCACTTGTTGTAAGACTGGCCTTGTTTTCAATTGTTCATATGTAGTGCCATCTATGATATCCACTGAAGCTCCTGTATCTATTGTAAAGGTAATGTCAGTGTTGCAGATTGAGAGTGTAACACAGGGAGACTGTACTGAACCAGTGACAGAGGTAGTGAACACATAGTTCTCAGTCGCAGACATTTCTTCTGTGTCATTATTTATTACTTTTACCTCTGCAGATTTTGTCATAGGCAGCGGAGGCTTGTAGTGCGCTGATTTGCAAACAGCTGCAAAATGATTCCCTTTTCCACATTTACTGCAGGTTTGTCCCATAGCTAGACATTTGTTCTGGTGGTGAGGGAAATCCTGTCCACATCTATAACATTTCTTCTGTTTCTAGGCTTGTTTGTCAGGTAAATTTTTCTGTTTGAGATTATGCACATGTAATTTATCCCCATTCTCCATTACGGTAGCCTGATGATCTGCTATTTCTATAGCACGGGCCATTTTGAGCAAATCATGTAGAGAGATATCCTGCTGCAGAGCCTTACGCCTTAGGTTATTAGACGAGCAGGTGACAATTATTTGAGTTAGAATTTCATCATCTACATCTGTAAAGGCACATCCATGTGCTAACTCTTTCAGCCGTGTGACATAAGTGTCTATGGACTCTTCTGGAAGCTGCTTGGCAATCCTGAATTTATATCTTTCATATATGATGTTCTGTTTAGGGTTGAAGTAGCCAGTGAGAGCTTTAGTGCAGTTGTTGTATGTGTCTGTTTCTGCTGCAGGTAACGTACTGTATATGTCATAGACTCCTGTGCCTGCACAATGCAGGAGCAAAGCTCTCTTTCTTTTCTCCTCCTTTATGTCCATGGCTTCTAGGAAATTCTCAAATCTGTTTAGCCATTTTCTCCAGTTATGGGAGAGATTAATGACATCAGTCATATCAAATTGTGGGAATGTGTGCAAGTAGTCAGCCATGATAGAGTCTCTCAGTGGTGCTGGCGTGTGAAGCGGTAAAATAGAGTCCGTACTCACAGCAGTAGGTGATTATATCCCATCCTCGTCGCCAGTTGTAATATCCACACGTTATGAAGAATTCAAGGTATTAAACTTTAGATATGTTTTATTCTTCGTCCTCCAGCACACAGCATAACAGTTGCATTCCCATGCTACACAGAAGTGAAAGTGAAACTTCCCTTCTCATCCCTCTTGTCTCCACCCCCCAAGTCCCATAAGTCTGGCTTGCTTAAAGAGACAGATCTAATTATTATACATTACACTACCTTTCTAAATAACACAGCTCCTCTCACCAGGGCAGTCATAATTCCACTCACTGCGCTTTTCTTTTGCATCCTGATTAGCTCCTGCAATCCGGTGTTTGAGAAAGGTCATATAATCTGAAACATCACATTTTTGCATTGCCAACTATACAACTATACTGTGCAATTTGAAGAAGAGAGCAGAGTTCTTTTTACCGTGGTTGGACACTACTTCTGTGTCTAACACTATAATAAGAGTGCCGTGTTCTGCTTGATGCTAGTGAGTTCGTGCGTTGTGGAAAAAAGCATCATTTAACCTAAATGCATGAACTGACCCAAACAGAAACAATGGACGACTCCTGGGAAATGTGTTGTTTCGTTTTATAGATACTTATGGGCTCAACAGATGCTAACGTAGTGTCTATCAGGCATCAACCAAGTAGGTATACATCTACTTTTAACTATTTAGGAAAGCACGGTATCACATCTCCATCAAGACCTGTTTCTGCTACACCTGCTTCAGTCACGAGTCACAGCCACATACAGCATGCGGAGCTGGTGATAGAAGAGACTTTGAAATTAGAAGTTCTGGACAACGCAGGCATCCACTAAGATTAGGGTGGCTCGGACCTACAGTGTGGTCCAGTCTGGTAGTACGGATTTGCAGTACAGCTCCCTACTTCGGACAATTGTAAGGCATCACACCCTACTTAAGCTTCCAGGTTACTGCTGGTAGCTGCTAGATATAGCCTTGTGCACCTCTTATTCAGTCCTGTTAGTTCAGCTCCAGTATAGTGTGTTTGTTTCCTGTTTTTTACCTCGCCATGTTTTACTGACTATTGTTGTGTCTTCCGATTTCGTACTTTTTCTGCCCTCTTGGTTCTGACATGACTACCTGACCACTCCTGTCAGCCTGCACCACCGTACAGCAGTTTATTAATGGCCCCAGCCCAGAGGCCCTTGTTTAAGTCCAGACCCCTGTACAAGGGTTAATGCGTGAAAGCCAGGGTAACCTCTGGGATCTGGTAAGCAGAGCGGCTTGCACTAAAGGGGGTTTTACACATAGCGATATCGCTAGTAATATCGCTAAAGCGTCACCGATTTTGTGACGCAGCAGCAATATCGCTATGTGTGATACTTACCTCCGACCGGCTCCCCCGCTGTCTGTCGCTGATTGCGCGAGATCGTGCAGCTCTATTTCTCGTCGGGCGCTTCCTGCTGGGCTTCCTGCTGGCGCCGACGAGCGACGCGTGGACACGGTCGGGAGGACCTCAGGATCGCCGCGTCTGAAAGGTAAGTAACGACCGCTGCTGTGTCGCTACGTCGCTGTGAGATCTGCCTGTGTGACAGCTCACTAGCGACCATTTAGCGATGCACCAGCGATCCTGACCGGGTCGTATCGTGGTTGGGATCGCTGGTGCATCGCTAAATGTAAAGGGGCCTTAAGCCTGTTCATGGAAGCCATTTTAGAGCTGTCAGACGATCACTGACAGAACCATATTACACATGGCCTATATAGAGATTTAAAGGAGTTGCCCTCTTTGAAAAAAAATAAACCATAACCATACTTCACCTACCATCACAGGGTCTAGCTGTGAGTATCCACTGCTGCTTCAAGTGTCTGGTTTTGCCTTGGCGCTGACATCACATTAACAACACGTTAGCTCATCAATTGGCCTAGCGACTTTGCCCATGTAGACGGAACAACACGCTCAGACACTGAGTTCAGTGAATGGCTGCCGTGCTATAAATGTAATGTCAGCGTCGCAGACAGCACCAGACACCAAGAGCAGCACCAGAGACTTAGCGCTGGTACCAGGGGCTGTGAGAAAAACGCGGTTTGATTTTATATAATAAGCTGCGCCCGAGGATGAAGATTTTCTTTGAGCGTACAGCACTTTTTATTTTTGTGTTTGCTTATTAGGCATTATTTTTTCAAATTTTACAACCATTTTCTTTAAAAAAGAGATTTAATAATTTACAATAAAAAAAATTTACTAATTTACAATTAAAAAAATCAAAACACAAAAATAGTTTAATTCCATTAAAACAAAGCAACACACAATAAAAGAAAGAAAACCCGTCTTTTGTGCTACAGAAATGAATAAACATAGAGCTGGTACGGTGTGATACCATTAATTGTGAATGCTGACCTTCCTGATCCCTCATTCAATCTTCCTAGCCATGTTTGCAGAGACCACCCATTGTCTTCACCTCGTAATAATGTGGTTTCCAGAGAGTGCGGGTTTTATTTTCTCCCTGGATCCTTTTCTCCTAACTTTCCCAACCAAAGAATGTGGTAAATTTATCACATACCTCTGTCATAGAAAAGCAAGGGTGTAATGACCTGAGCTGGCATGATTTGAGACAGGATAGAGGTGAAACTTGAGACAAAAGAGACACCAATAAATAGCTCACTTGGGAGTTATATAAAAAGGACATACATTAAATAACTATTGTTAGCTGATAATCTGGCCAATAATTAAAAAAACAGGCATTTTTGGAGACAAATGTTTTAACAGTTGTTATGGTCCCTGGAGATAAAGGTCAATTGGCAGCCAAAAAAGTGGAGCCTAATCAACTATTGAACAATACAGGAAAGATGTATATCTTTGTACCGTGTTAGCCAGTAGATAGAAAAATATTCAGAATTGAGAGTCCTCAGTGGTTGATACCTTTTAATGGCTAACTGAAAAGATTTTAACAAATTCCAAGCTTTCGAGACTACTCAGGTCTCTTCATCAGGCATAGACTAATACAAAATCTGAAGAGTCACATATTTATGCACAATACAGCACAGAAAAAATGCAATAGATGAGACAAGTGACGTGAAGGAGAATTATGATTATGGGAGAGGGAGAAACATAAACATTGCTCCATTTCATAGATAAGGAGTCCGGATGTTTTATTGTCCTCTGATTGGGGTCGCCTAATGTGTTGTGATGCCCCCACACGGTCTTAGGAGCAAATTCCTTAATTGATGTAAAAAGACATAAATCCATGCGACACATTCATTCCAGCATTGAGAGTGTCAAAGGTCGTCATAAATTTATACTCACAGACTCTTTAGGCAGCCCCCAAATCTAAGAAGCATCATTGTCAGAAGCTCCCTGTCCTCTCCAACAGCTGGAGGAACCTTTCCTTGCAACCAGAAAAAATGTAAAACCTGCCCATCTATAATGACCACGGACATGATAAAGATCCCCAATTCACATCAGGACTACAAGATCCCAGGTACTTTCAGCGGCATTACATCTAATGAGGTGTACTTAATTATTTGTACTAAATGTCCAACAGGGGGTCTGTATGTGGGGGAGACAGGGCAAAAGCTTAGAACAAGGATGAATGCTCATCATCACACAATAAGAGAAAAAAGAATGGATCTACCTGTGGCAAAACATTTTTGTACGCCTGATCACAGCAACATGGATATGGAATTACTGGTATTGAAAGGTAACTTCACATCTCAGAGAGAGAGAAGAGTCTGTGAGTATAAATTTATGATGACCTTTGACACTCTCAATGCTGGAATGAATGTGTCGCATGGATTTATGTCTTTTTACATCAGTTAAGGAATTTGCTCCTAAGACCGTGTGGGGGCATCACAACACATTAGGAGACCTCAATCAGAGGACAATAAAACATCCGGACTCCTTATCTATGAACTGGAGCAATGTTTATGTTTCTCCCTCTCCCATAATCATAATTCTCCTTCACGTCACTTGTCTCATCTATTGCATTTTTTCTGTGCTGTATTGTGCATAAATATGTGACTCTTCAGATTTTGTATTAGTCTATGCCTGATGAAGAGACCTGAGTAGTCTCAAAAGCATGCAATGTGTTACCATCTTTACAGTTAGCCATTAAACGGTATCAACCACTGAGGACTCTCAATTCAGAATATTTTTTTATTGAACAATAGAACTTTCAATATATCATGTATACGTATATAGATTTTGAAGTCACTCTTTGTGACTGCAGACTTCTGAGTCGTGACAGCATGCGGTGCGCACACTGTCAGGATTCTCGATATCGCTGGTGTGAGCGACCGTGTAAGCAGGGCTAAAATTAAATTCACAATCCTACTCAAAATTGGGCTGAAGAGAAATAATAAATTAATTAAGATGGGTATAACACAAGCCTGGCAAGGTGCAGAGTTTAAAAGGAGAATACAATGCTCAAGTGTACGAGTCAAGTGTGGCGAAGGCTGTGCAAAGACAATACATAAAGGCATATGGGTTAAAGTAAACTTTACAAAAACTGTGTTTTACCAATCTAAACAAAAAATATTTAGTTTTAATAACTAAAACAAAGAATACAAACACATTACTAAGTGCACAAGACCTTGGCAAAGTGTAACATGTGGGGCTCATCTAGACCTTTGGCTGGTTCTGTCCAGACTCCAGACAGCGGACCGAGACAGCCGAAGGGCTGGAAACAGTGACGTAGCAGTCCATCTGGCTTCTCATTTTAAAAGATCTCGATTCTGCTGAATACAATGATGGGACATGGAGCATTCAGCTTGAGCAAATGAGTCTCAGTGCAGCAGTCACAATGATGTCATTAGATTGCGCCTGCAGCTTGGAACCTCGGTCAGTATGCTGGTCAGACCAGAGCAGAACATTGGAGGAACTTGGTTGGGTCAATTGGTTTATTTCTTTATATATTCTTTTTTTTTTTTTTTTTTACATTATCAGTGAAAACTTGAGGCAGGCTTTGAAGCCATTATGCGGAATGTATGTGGGGGCGTGGAGCTGTGGGGACATAATACTGTGTATGAGGTGACTGTTGGAATATCTTATTGTGTGAAGGGGACCATAATACTCACTGTGGGGGCATTATACTGTTGTAGGGGACTGTATGGTCATATGGGGTCCCTGTATCTGGAGCTCTGAGGCACCTTGAACAATATATTGGGTGTGAGGAGATTCATGGTATGTTCGGGGCTGTGCAGTTATCATAATGTGTATGAGGGACTGTGGAGTCATTGTACTGTGTTTATGTGTGTGGAGGGCTATGCAGGGCATCATATTGTCTTGGTGGCTGTTGTGTCCATAATACTGTGTGTGTGATTGCTGTGGGGTCCATCATGCTGTGTGTTGCATCATATTGTGTGAGGTTTGCTGTGGTGAGATCACTTAGTATGTGGGTGTCTGTGAGTTCCATCATACTGTAGGAGGGTTCGTGAGAGCCATCATACTGTGTGTGCTTGTGGTAAATCATACTGTGTTGGATTGTGGGCTAATCACACTGTGTGTAGGCCATCATACTGTATGTGGAGGGGATAGGAGTCATCATACCTTGTATAGGGGTTTGTAGGGACAGCATACAGTGTGAAGGAGATTTGTCAAGCATCATACTACGTGTGTAGGAGCTGTGGAGGCTTATACTGTATGGAGCAGTGGTGGTATCACACTGTCTGATGCTGTCTGGGGGCATAGTATTTGGGAAACTGTAGGGCATCATACTGTGTGGCTGTCTGTGGGAATAGCTTACTGTGTGTGGGGATAGTGGGGATATACTGTGTGGGGAACTGTGGGGGCATGATACAGTGTGGGGGGCTATGGGGCATTATACTGTGTGAGTGACTGTGGGAATATCATACTGTGTGTGAGATTTGTGTGCTCAAATAACTTTGACCAAGGTTTCACACCTTAATTAGCCTGTTAGGGTTATGGCTTGTTTGCTATCATCCTTAGGAAAGGCCAGGTGATGCAAATTTCTCAGCTTCATTAAAACCCAGCCTCCTCTAAAAAAGAGCAGCCATGAGTTCTTCTAAGCAGCTGCCAGCGTTCTGAAAATAGAGGATGACCACAAGGCAAGAGAAGACTATAAGAAGATATCAAAGCTTTTTTCAAGTTGCCCTTTCCTCAGTTTGAAATGTAATTGAGAAATGGCAGATAACAGGAACAGAGGATGTCAAGATAAGGTCTGGAAGACCAAGCAGAATTTCAATGAGAGCTGCTCATAGGATTGCAAAAGAGGCAAATCAGAACCCCCGCTTGACTGCAAAAGACCTTCGTATGCATAATGTTATCAATCTTGCACACTTTGGTATATATCAATATTTTATGTGTCTCTCAGCATCTATTGATTTTTCTGTAGTGATTCAGTAGAGGTTATTATTCACACACCCTCATATATTGCCTGTGAGTTATATATATTTATTTTTTTCTGTATACTCTGTTTGTGACCAGTATATCTTGTGTACATTGGCACACTTGGTAAAGCCTACTTCTGTTTTATCATCTACTTTTAATCATGTTTATTATATTTTGTTTTATATGTACTTAATAAAGTTCATTGAACTTTTATATATGGCTGCTTTACACCAAGTTTTTTTAGTACATTATATATTTCATCTAATACTGTATATATGGGGGCATTAGAGGTAATTTTTAGGGTACAAAGATTTAGAGGGCAAAATTAGAGTTAAGCACATTTTTTGTTTCAATCCCATGCCGTGTCAGAGCAGTGATCAGTAATTGGAAAATGTTCTTGACAAGAATGTGGTGATTTCATACTATCCCTTTCTCCTTTTCGTAAGGGAAAGATTAGTGAAAGCCAATTTTCTTTATTTCCAAGAAAAGTTTTCAAATAGCCAAAAACATCTTATGAAGATATTTGTGCCTTGTTTACCATGAGCTGGTTGGCAAATTTTACACAAAGGGGAGGGGCAATCACACAGCAATGGTATTATCCATATGCATACTCCCAGCCACACTTCAACGAAACTTGAGAGACCTCACTCAGTTCTTTTGTATTGAGCGGGGATGCACACGACTAGTCGCAATGTAGCCTGGGAGTATACATGTTGCATACTTGCGGTCACAACACTGCTCCATCTCACCACTGGCATTAGAGAATACTTTCATTGAGCGATGTGAGGATTTTCACATTTGCAATTACATAGAGAGACTGCAGACTTTTGTGAAAAAGCTGAACATCCCCTTTAAAGCAGAACATGTAACATGCTTTCTTCTGCTGGTTTATTTAAAATACGGCATAAACCACTTCAGGCTCAACAAAATAAACACGGCCATTCTGGCATAACGGGAAGACAAAATATAAAGTATAGCACAGTCCATGTGCCTGCGGGGTTCCGCCCACTTTGGATACAACAACCAGGATCAGTACGGTTTAACAAAAAAAACCACTTCTCTGGAGCTGCTAGCTTCAGACACACCGAACGCCAAATAACTCAGAAGGCTGATTATTTAACTTCTACACCCTACCCTGGGTAACAGATATGGTGAACAGCCTCCCAAACGCTAGCCAGCTGTTCACTTAAAAACCTACCCCTTAAAATGTCCGTTTTTCTACGATGACATAGTTCTTTTCACAGGAGGAGAGCTTCCTACTCAGATATAAGACTGGATGTTTGTCCCTATCTATTTCCTGGGACAACACAGCTCCCAAACCGACCTCGGAGGCGTCCGTCTGGACCACAAACTCCTTAATGAAGTCAGGTGGGACCAAGACTCGTTTACTTAGGGTGAGCTTCAACTTCTTGAACACCATCTTTACTTCAGAGATCCATTTGGCCATCAACATCTGCGTGCCCTTAAGAAGATCAGTCCGGGGGATGGCTATCATGGAATTCAAGATAAATCGACGATAGTATCCCACAATTCCCAGAAATGCCCTAATATGCTTCTTGGAGACCAGTTGCGGACAATTTTGGATTTTCTCCACCTTCTTCACTTGTGGCATTATTTCACCCCTCCCGACAATGTAGCCAAGTATTTTCCCTTTTCTTCCCCCATAGCGCACTTCTTTGGGATTATGGTAAACTTTGCCTTTCTTAGCGCATCCAGTAGTGCCTGGTCCTTCTGCAGGTGACTTCTTGGTAAGCTGCATCATACTTTTTGTGAGGAGCTAGGATCCAGTCCATGGCCCTTTGGAAGGTAGATGGGGCCTTTTGCAAGCTGAACAGCATCCTGATATACTGGAAGTAACCGTCAGGTGTCGAGAAGGCCGTCTTTTCCATGACACTTTGGGACAGGAGTATTTGCCAGTACCCTTTCGTTAGGTCCTGGGTGGTGATGTATTGGCTGACCCTAGCCTCTCAATGAGTTTATCGACCTGGGTCATCAGATATGCGTCGAATTTAGACAACACATTCAGCTTTCTGTAGTCGTTACAGAAATGCCACTTTCCATTCGGCTTTGGTACAAGCACAATGGGGCTGAACCAGCCGCTTTTTGACTCCTCGATGACACCCAGGCTCAACATTGTCCTCACCTTCCTCGGTTCTGCTGAAGCAGTTCTGGCACTGTTGTTTCTGGGCTGGTGACAGTGTCTCTGCAACTGTGACATCCTCAACCTTGGCTTCTGGACTGGCCTCCAGGCACATTGCTTTTACTGGTTCCCTGTCTCATCATGGCTTTAGGAGATTGATGTGCTACACCTGGTACAGCTTTCTTCTCCCTGGGTAATGGACCTTGTAGTTGACATCACTCAGCTTATCAACTACCTCGTATGACCCTTGCCACTTGGCCAGAAATTTACTTTCAACCGTGGGGTTCAGCACCAACTCCCGGTCTCCAGGGCTTAATCTGTCGCAGTCTCGCCGACTGATTGTAGATCCTTGCCTGGGCCTCTTGTGCTTGAAGGACGCTTTTCCTCACAATCAGCATCAACCACATGATCCTATCCTGCATCTGGGTCACAGGCTCGATGACACTCCGGCGGAGTGTAACTTCTGCTTCCCAGGTGTCCTTTGCAATGTCCAAAAGTCCCCGAGGGTTCCGTCCATATAGCAGCTCGAATAGGCCTGTGGAACTTCTCTAATAGAGAATAGCAGGTACAGGAGTAGGCAATCCCAGTCTAGCCCATTCTTCTCCATGACCTTGTTAAGCATGGACTTTAGGGTCCTCTTGAACCTCTCCACCAGACCGTCCGTCTGTGGATGGTACACAGACATCTTGAGTTGTGTAATCTGGAGAGCCTTACATAACTCTCTCATTACCTTTAACATGAACCGCATTCCTTGGTCCGTCTGAATCTCCATTGGCAGCCCCATCCAGGAGAAAATATGGACTGGCTCTCAGGTTCCTAGGAAGGACATACAGGGGGAACTCATCCATCTTCGAATGCAATGGGGATTCTTCGTGGGTGAAACAGCTACTGTCTGAGTTAGTGGGCACCACCACTTTTCCTCACAAGTCCCACCAAACACCCTTATTCCAAGAGTCCCGATACCAGTACCCCTTTTATTGTCACGGGACATGCCTGTGGCCCCTCACGGGGCTGATAGCCCACACTATAGGCATATAGGCATAGTATGAACAGCTTTTGCAGTCCATCTATTTGGAGGACATAGGCAATGGGCAACTATGTGTCAAGAGCCATGACATCTCCAGTAGAGCAACTCTTTACCAGCAGCCTTTGGAAAACCCTCAGCAACCCCTTGGAACCTCGAAAAACCCTCAGTGGTGGCTCAACTACCCCTCTTTTGAGATTCCGGCTTGTTCTGGGTACTCCAGTATGGGGATGCAACACTGCCTGGCTTCCTTAGGGACCTCTCGACCACCTTGTACCTTTCAACTAGGCCAACCAGGCCATGCACCTTTTGGAGGTCCCCCTAGGCAACCCAGGTCTGCAACAGCGTGGGAAGGGAGTGGCTAAATCTGTCAGTTATGACCCATTTTTCCATCTGGGCTGGGGTGGAGGACTCTGGCTGCAACCACCTCTGTACCAGATGCAGCAGATCAACCATTTGGGAGAGAGGAGGTTTATCACCACAATATGCCCAGTGGTGGATGCTTTGAGCTCGGACAGACATAGTCACCTCTGAGCGTGTCAGTACCTCAGTTTTTAATTTGTAATATCCCTGGGCATCTTGTAAGGCCAGGTCATAATAACCCTTCTGGAACTCGCCAGTTAGCTAGGGGGTCAGCACCTCTGCCCACTGCTCTGGCAGCAGCTTCTCTCACTCTGCCATCCTTTCAAACATAGTCAAAAAATCTTTCACATCATCTTCTGGGGTCATTTTTTGCATTGCTCGTCTTACCGCCTTCTGGACGTATATATCATCACCTGAACTTCGGGGAAGTCTTCGAGGAGTTTCATCTGCTGCATAAGAACCTCCTGTTGCTGTCGCTGTTGTTGTTGGAGCTGCGGCACCAAAAGTTTGTTTCTTGTTGTGCCAGCTGCTGCTGTACCTGCTGCTGCTGTTAATTCTGCAGGTGTTGTACTTGGACCATGTGTTTGATCAGCTCCTTCATGCTGTCTAACGTTGCTTCCTGGCATATGGCCGCCTTCACCCAGAATATGTAGTTTGTCCACCATCACATGTGCTTCCTGGGGAAATTGCCCACACTTCTTGTACCAACTGTGGAAGATTAGCTCACTCGGCTACTCACAGAGGTAGTCACAGGCACGTTTCTTCTGTTGGTTTATTTAAAATACGTCATAAACAACTGCAGGCTCAACAAAATAAACACAGCCGTTCCAGTATAACGGGAAAACAAAAGATAAAGTATAGCACAGTCCATATGCCCGCTTGGGATACAACAACCAGATTCAGTACCATTTAACACAAAATACTTCTCTGGAGATGCCAGCTCCAGACACACCGAACACTAAATGACTCAGAAAGCTGACAATTACCTTCTACACCCCACACTGGGGAGATATGGTAAACAGTCTTCCACCCACTCTTCAGCAGTTCACTTAAAAGCCTATCCCTTAAAATTGCAGATTAACCCCTCTCAGCACTTAGTCTGCTGGAGCAAACTTTCAGATTTGAAATCACTGAATCTAATAGCCTCAATGAAACATAGCTTCACTCCAGTACTTTGCCAGTGACTTTTTGACAGTAGATACTGGAACAGAACGAAGCATACTGCATAGATACAAGAGAAGAGTCAAGCTGACTACTTAGATATATGAATTGAAACAACTGAGTACACAGATGCGAGAACAGAACAGAGATTACTACATAAATGCGGGAACAGAAAAAAGCTTACTACATAGATATGGGAGCAAAACTAGGTTTACTACATAGATAAGGGAGCAGAACTGAGTTTGCTACATAGACACGATAGTAAAAGCAAATGTACTACACAGATAAAAGAACAGAACCAAGCTTAGTACATCAATATGGGAAGAGAACAGTGCTTACAAGATAGATACAGCAACAAAACCAAACCTACTACTTAGATTCGGGAAAAGAACTGAGCGTGCTGCTAACATATGGTACCAAAACCAAGCTTCCAACTTAGATACGAAAACAGCCAAACCTACTGAATAGATATGGTGTCAGAACTGAGCTTACATCACAGACATGTAACTTCCACCTTACTGCATAGACATGATCCTAGAACCATGCTTACTATATAGATATGGTACCAAAACTTAGTTTACTATATAGATTTGGGAGCATAACCAAGCTTACTGCATAAATATGGTGCCAAAACTGAGCATGGTCACCTTACATTATATACGTGGTATCAGAACCAAGCTTACTATATAGATATAGCACTATGCCCGGGGCCCTGCATGGTGTTCCGTTCTGTCGCTATGCGGGGACGCAGGCTTACTCACTGCCCCGGCCCGAGGTGCGATCCCTGGCGTGCTTCAGTTCCTGCCTCTTTCCTGACCTATGCAGGCTGCTCTGTGTCTCAGTGGTGTGCCTAGGGCGTCGTGCGTGCGCTCTCCTGTTCTTTAATGTAACTGCTGGGAGGCATTTTGTTAAATGGGCATTCACCTGCAAGATGTCTGCCAACCAATAGCTGGCAGACAGCTTGTATAAAAAGCACCCTCCCCTACTGTGAGGGGCCTGAGCAACCAATAGCGTTCTGTTAGGTGGTTGGTGGTAATTGTATGTTGCCAGGTCCCCTTTCCTAGTTTGATAGTTTCCCATGTCCTGTTTCCCATATCCTGAGCCCCCCATAGTTAGCTCTTGTTTCCTGGGACCGCTTTGGTTGTGCCCATATCCAGTGGCTGCATCGACCGTACCTGTCTGCCACCCTGGGGGATGAATAGCTAGTCCTGATCTGTGAACTGATCCTTGTGGCCACCTTGTCTACACAGGGAGAACCTTTCCCTGTGGCCGTCCTTTGTGAACTTGTCCCGAGAGGCCGTCCTGTGTAAAATTATTAAAAGAGGCCATCCTGTGTGAACTTGTCCTGAGAGGCCGGTCTGTCTGAATTTGTCTCAAGTGGCCTCCCTGCTCTGTCTGAGAAGGAGAAGTAGTGTCACTGCCCTTTGGGGTAAGCAGCTATGACCGGACGTCACCGTGGAGTGGCATGTGGCAGCTACCTGTCGCACAAGTCTGACCTCCCCAAAAGAGGCTCCAGCGAGCACCAAGGTAGCTGCTTAGCCAAGCTCCTCCAGGGTAAGTTCGGTCTGTGGCACAGTGGTTCCACGTGCGCCACCTCGGAGTGTAACAGTTTGTTCAAGCCATGGCTCCCGCTGAGCCCCATGGTCCTTCATTATCTGGAATATTTGAAGCTTTGTTTGGTGACTATATATGACAGGATGAATTTTTTACTCAATCTGAAGCCCTGAATTTTACTGCACCTTCCCAAGTCGCAGTCATAGTCGTACATACTCAATCTGAAACTTGTGCTCCCAGAGTGGAACCTGTCCCAGCAGATCTGCCACGGTACCATGTGGATTCGAAGCAGTTCTGTTTGTTCCTTGAGCAGTGCATGTAGCTCTACTAATGTTTTGCTCCTCATTTTTGTTCTGATCGGGTGTCAAGGTGGGATTCCTAATGTCCTACCTAGCAGGAGATGCTCAAGCCCCTAAGGGAAGCAGGGGATCCTATCACCTCAGACCTGCAGGCCTTCATGGTGGCCATCCAAGAGGTGTTCGATGTGCCTAGTTCAGCATCTTCTGCAAAGATTTTCCCTTCCAGCTTACAGAAACAGGCCAGATGGGTGACGCTTGTGAGGAGTCCTTCACGTCTGGCTATAGCTGTTAGAATCTGTTCAGTTTGTGACTTTCCGCCATTTTCTTGTAGTGTTCTGGCTGCTGGTCTTTCTCCCCTTGTGCTGGGTTTGTCTTGGGTAAGGTGATTGTATCACCCTTTATTAACTTGCACCTGTCTCCCATTCCTTGCTGGACAACAGTGTTAATCCACTTGAAGTCTGGCTTGGAGCCTTGCCTTGCCTTCTGTGTGTTTAATAAGTGCAGTTCTGGCACCCCTGGTTCTGCTAGTCTTAGTTTCTGTTTTCAGTTTGTTTCTGCAGCCTTCTCTTGGTTTTCTATTAGGAGGTGACCGGTTTTTGTACCCAGTCCTTAGATCTTTCAGAGACCCCCTTCCACCTATCTATAGGTCTTCGCTTGAGATTAACCTAGGATCGTCGGTGGGTCTATTCACAAGGAATGGGTCGCCCACTCCATTGTAGGGTATCAGCCTAGTCTCAGTGCAGGGTTAGTTTTCCCCCTCTAGTCCTGTGCTGCAGTACCGTAACAATAGCTTTCCAGAGAACATCTGTTCCTTAGCCTGAAAAAGCAGCTACCCGAGCAGAACCCAAGAAGGTCGAAAGGAGTAGACTGGCTGAGCAATGGCCTGAATCCAGTCATGAATCCAGTCTGAGGTACCGCTGCGGTTGTGTGGAACATCCTTACAGTATCTGCCCTAAGAAGCACAAGAAACTCCAAAACCTTGGACCAGTAGGAGAGGCTGCCTTTGGTGGGAGTACTTCCTCTCCACTAAAGACTATGGCTGTTTCTATGCCTAATGGAAGCTTCGGTTTAATGGGTGTGTTCGTGCTGCAAGCCAGGCAGAGTCCATGTTTGATTCCCAGTAAACAGCTCAAGAATAGTGTTAGGGTGTTGTCTGTAGAAGGACAAGACCTATTCAAGAACAGTCTAGTCATAAAGGAAACAACTTAAGCTCCAAATCGGAGCATTATACATGGGGAAGATCGTCTTCATATGCAGTCTGGTATGCCCAAAGGGCATCCCGAGGCGAGAAATCTTGTGCCCATCCTGGTCTGGAGACTCATTCTGGTGCTTCGTTAGGGACAACCGAATCACAGGAGGTGTCCGATTCTCATACGTCAATGTCAGTCAGCATTGTTGCCTTCCCCGCCAGGTCTGCTAGTTGCCCAGTCGTTGCGTGCTGGTATCTCCAAATAAGGGAAGCAGAGGCGAAGTCCTCACACAGTCGTGGCAATTGTTCCAGTGACCTGCTCCTAGGAACTACTCCACGTGCACCACCTAGGAGTGCAACAACAGATATGGTACCAAAACTGAGCTTACTACATAGATTTGGGAACATAACCAAGCTTAGTTCATAGATACAGGAGCAAACCAAGCTTACTTCAGAGATATGGAAACAGAACATAATGTAAGAATAAAAAGTTTCTGGATTGGAAATTGCATGTTATTCTCATAGTTTTGCCTAAATTATCAAACAGCATATTGTGAGTCCCTTTTGCAAACAATCTTTAAAAAAGTTTTTAGGAAACTTTATTTTCACCTAAAGAAAATACAGTACAATTTAAGGATTAAGCTGTTTTCACACTCTGCACTCATCTCATCACCACGCCATCTGCAGTTTGCCTACTTATGATCACATGCCAACCTCTTTCTCTTTTGCTTATTTTCAATTGAAGCAATGAAAGAAGCAGAAGAGAAAGTGGCTGGCATGTGACTATGTCTATACATTATGCATATTGAGAGGTAATTTGATGAGCGCAGAGAGTATGAAAACAGTAGAATTCTAATCCTCATCTGCATTGTTGGGTCTGGTGTCTCTCAACTTCCTCTTTACAATACCCCAAAGATTTTCTATGGGTTAAGGTCAGACGAGTTTGCTGGCCATTCAAGCATAGTGATAGTGGTTTTTTTTAAACTAGGTATTGGTAGTTTTGTCAGTGTGGACAGGTCCTGCTGGAGAATTAAATTTTCATCTCCAAAAAGCTCTAAAAAGATGCTTTAAAATTCCCTGGTAGACGTCTTGCGCTGACTTTGGAGTTGAAAAAACACAGTGTACCTATCACAGCAGATGACATAGCTCCCCAAACCATCACTGATTTTGGAAACTTCACACTAGACCTCAAGCAGCTTGGAATATCTGTCTCTCCACTCTTGCTCCAGACTCTGGGACCTTGATTTCCAAAGTCTAGTGTGAAGTATCCACAATCAATGATGGTTTGGGGAGCCATGTCATCTGCTGGTGTAGGTCCGCTGTGTTTTGTCAAGACCAAATTCAGCACAGCCGTCTACCAGGAAGTTTTAGAGCACTTCATGCTTCAATCTGCCGACAAGCTTTATAGAGATGGAAATTTCATTCTCCAGCAGGACTTGGCACTGTTCACATTGACAAAAGTACCAATACCTGGTTTATAAACAACAGTATCACTGTGCTTGATTGGCCAGCAAACTCGCCTGGCCTTAACCCCATAGAGAATCTATAGGGTATTGTCAAGAGGAAGATGAGAGACACCAGACCCAACAATGCAGATGAGCTGAAGCCTGCTATCAAAGCAACCTGGTCTTCCATAACACCTCAGCAGTGCCACAGGCTGATCTCCTCCATGCCATGCCACATTGATGCAGTAATTGATGCAAAATGAGCCCCGACCGAGTATTGAGTGCATTTACTGAACATACATTTCCACAGGCCAATATTTCGGATTTTATAATCATTTTCTCAAGCTGGTGTTATAAAGTATTCTAATTTACTGAGATAATGTACACATTGTGGTGCAGTGACCACTATGTCCGCTAGGGGGCGCTCTGTGGGTGTCCCAGGAAGGGCCTACAGTCATATCCATTCTGGTAATGGGTATAGGATGCTGAAGGATCGTTATGTATCTCAAGGTAGGTGGCCATGAGATGAAGGCTTGCTTATGTGCTGATCAACAGAGGCACTGCTGAGCTGTTGTTACACTGTGTCAGCGAGACCTATCTACAAATCCACCCAGGGGTGTGAGTGTCATAATAAAGTATATGTGTATGAATGCTTGAAGGACCTGTGATGAGGTCATAGCTATGTGACCCGGTGGGCGTGGCTACGGACCATATAAGGTAACCAGAGTAGGTCACATGAGAGAGCGCATGGATCTGATTGAGCCATGTGGAAGGTCCCAGCAGGCCTATGTGGAGGAAGGTGTGCTAACTTCCTGAAGACCACGTGCTGAGGCTGCTGACCCGGTGAGGCCTGTGGATATTGGCTGTATGTGAGGACGGATAAGCCTCCTGTGTTTTGCTGAGGCTCCAGGACTGAGCCTGAAATAATGGACATTTATGCTTGTTTTCGCCTGACCTAAAGGCTATTCCTTATGTTATGTGTTGCTTTATGGGTTGTGAAGCAATAAACCCGATGAACTTTTTAGGAATGTGCCTCCTGATTGACTCCCGAGGCTCCTGAGCGAGTTGAATCCCTACAATTGGTGGAGAATGCGGGCAGCGGTTCCAAGAAGCATATGTTGCCGTACTGGCGGCTCTGAGCCAGGACAGCAGATGGGCTGGAAAATCGTGAGTAATACTGACCAAGGTCAGAGAAAGTGACTGTATTCCTATAGGGTGCCTCTGTGGAGAAAAGGTACCCGAGGACCTGTGTGGCTGACACAGGTAACGGACTGGTGTTCGTGTGGTGCTGACCTGGGTCAGTGATAAAGACTGTGTACCTGGAGGGTTCAGTGAGCAAGGTCCTGGAGGGTCAGTGTTGGGAGGTTCTGGGAGAAGAATCTGATCCCTGGAGCACGTGGTATGACCTTGGACCTTGTGAGGCGTGAGTGTTGGGCAGTTTCAGGAGGAGACGGATGTCCTGAAGAGCACCCGCTGAGCCCCTGGACCTGGTGAGGCCGGTGTTTTGGGAAACCCTGGGAAGAGGGTCAGCTCCCTGAATAGCACCCGGTGCACCCTGCGTGTTGGAAGGTCTCAGGCGGAGACGGTACGTCCTGAATAGCACACAGATAGGACACGTGAGTTTTTTTGTGCGGTGTGTTTTTTTTTCTTAACTCAGCCTGCGGTGGCTCAGTGGGAGTCATGAAGGGGACAAGCGGCTTCCGGTAACTCGGCGGGGTTATGAAGGGGACAAGCGGCTTCCTGTAACTCGGCGGGGTTACGAAGAGGACACCAGCCGCTGTGTGTGAACAGCAACCGGTGGTGCCGGTGATTTATGACAGCAGGAGCTGTGGCAGTGCCAGAAGGAACTGGTGTGGTGTCATGCTTAAAGGGCCAGTACTAGCCCAAAAAGACATAAACTGTACTGTGTGAACTGTGGCATAAGAAGTTCTGCAGGACGGTCATAGGGAAATCCCGAAAGGGGGCGGTGGCCCAAATCGGGGTGGTAGCCCAAAAGGGGGTGGAGTCCCAAAAGAGCGGTGACCCAAATTGGCATGTTAACCCAAAAAGGGGTGGAGTCCCAGCAGGGGGCGGCGACCCAAATTGGGGTGGTTCAGGAAATGGCAGCACAGGTTGCCTCAGTGGTAAGTCTGGGGAACCGCAGTGTGTGTGTATGAGTTTTGAGGAGTGCGGCATGTATTTTCCTGATATCGATGGGCCACAGGTGTGTACCGTGATGCTACACCGGGAAGGAGTCCCTGGTAGGCTGGACTCAAAGAGTCAGGTGTCACTGACAGGAACTACTCTCATTTTATCTCTGACCGAGAAAAACGTCAGGGTTCGCTGCGACCATGGGGTCATTGTGAATTATACGGTGGTCAGAGTTATGATTGAGATGACAAAGGGGAAGTGTCAAGGTGGTAGTATGCCACCAAACTTAGTGCATACCTTTGAGAGGGGCCAAGACTTTGTCGTGTTTGATGACGTATGGTCGGACGATGAAGACGTTTCGACTGTGGGGCCAGCGGACACTGAGACGGTGACGCCTCCTGACTTGGCAGGTCAGAGGTAGAACTGACCAGAAGAAGTACATCTGCCCAATTTACAGACCTGATGTCTCATGACATGACGGATGGTGGGCTGGGAGATGAGACTGACGGAACTGACCCAGTGGTACCCTTTGATGATATAATTAAAGAGGTAGTGGTGAGACACGTGCTGGACAAAAGAGAACAGGATCGTGGGATACAGCTGATAAAGGAGACAGTGGAAGAACATGTCGAACGGGAAAGAGTCCTAAGGCAAGCAGCTGAGCACAGAGTGGATGAGCTGGAGAAGGAAGTCTCTGAGCTCAGAGGTCACCTGTCAGCATGTCAAACTATGAACAAAGCTATAGTGAAGGATATGGAGGTGCTCAGAGAGGCCCAAGAGAAGCATCAACAGGAGATTCTCCGGAGAGAGGATGAGCGTCGCTACCTGGCAGAGGAGCGGGATAAAGTTCTCCAAGAACTCAGAGGAGTAGTAAAAGGTCTTCTGCGGGAGAAGAGCTGGGACGAAGATGTACAGCGGCCGGGCCCGAGTGATAACAAGGCAGAACTGCCAAAACCGATCTTGGAAAAGGGTCCTGAAGGCTGTAAATCTCAGGAAGATGGTGAGTCAAGAGCTGCACAAGACAGTCACCCGGTCATGGCAGATATCTTGAGGGAAGTGTCCGTGTTAAACCCAGAGCCATCTGTCTAGGATGAGAGCAAGTCCACGACCTTCAAGTGCGTGATGGAGGTACCCGAAGATGTGCGAGAAACATGTGCCAGCGAGGGTGTGCATGAGACCTTTAAAAAGGCCTATAGTGTGAACTGGGCACCAGAGACAGACCAGTTGGTGATACTGGCAGAAACGGAAGACACAGAGAGAAGGGTGGCTGTCCTGAAGGACATGCACCTACAATGTCTCCACACGAAACAGATGCTCGTGGTGCGTAATAGGAAAGCCGCTCGACGTCTGGAGCTTGCGAGGGAGGCTCAAAGTTGGCTGGGCTTTGTGGAAGACATAATTCCGTTACCCAGAAATCTGGTGGGGAAAGTTGTTGGCAGACTTGGAAAGGTGATGCAGGAGAAGGTTCATGGATCCGGTGTGAAGAGAGTGAGGATCCCACCTGCTGGTGAAATCCAAGTCGCTGGTGAAGATGACATGGTTCCTGTCATTATGGTTGGTTCGGTGGAAAGCATTGGGAACCTCCGCCTGCTCCTGGAATATCGGGTTGCGTACCTGAGGGAGATAGAGCAGCTAAGACAGGACCGACTGCAAATGAATAAACAGATACAGAATGTCAGGTGGCATCCACCTCCAACCCAAGGTGTAAGGGCCCGAAGGGATCCTCCAAATAATGAAAGGACAGGTAGTCGAAGACAAGAACGTCGAGAGTCCGCAAGTGGCAGTTCTAATCTTAGTAGCATAGGCACGAGACCCGGTGGTGGACGTAGCGACAGAGGGTCAGACTCAGACCAGCCAGTTAGCCCATCTGGATGTGGGACTCATGACCGTACGAACCGGGAGAGCCGGCCACTGAGAGAAAGATCGGGTGACGGAGCGCACTGCAGACTGGTGGAGACTAAAGAGTGTCTGGTCACGCTGACAGACATTGACGGGAAGGCCAAAGCCCAAGGCCCAGATACTGACCGCTGGGGGCGGGGGAGGTCTAACGTAAATATGATGCAGTATGACTACCGAAACAGACGGAGATGGTCCTCTCGATTTGTAGGGCCAGGTGACATGGTTGCCTGGTCTCAAGATCCCTGGGTGATGTCATGTGTTCAACACCACAAGTTTGAACAGAGGGGGGAGGTATGTGGTGCAGTGACCACTATGTCCGCTAGGGGGCGCTGTTTTGGTGTCCCAGGACGGGCCTACAGTCATATCCATTCTGGTAATGGGTATAGGATGCTGAAGGATCGTTATGTATCTCAAGGTAGGTGGCCATGAGATGAAGGCTTGCTTATGTGCTGATCAACAGAGGCACTGCTGAGCTGTTGTTACACTGTGTCAGCGAGACCTATCTACAAATCCACCCAGGGGTGTGAGTGTCATAATAAAGTATATGTGTATGAATGCTTGAAGGACCTGTGATGAGGTCATAGCTATGTGACCCGGTGGGCGTGGCTACGGACCATATAAGGTAACCAGAGTAGGTCACATGAGAGAGCGCATGGATCTGATTGAGCCATGTGGAAGGTCCCAGCAGGCCTATGTGGAGGAAGGTGTGCTAACTTCCTGAAGACCACGTGCTGAGGCTGCTGACCCGGTGAGGCCTGTGGATATTGGCTGTATGTGAGGACGGATAAGCTGGTGTTATAAAGTATTCTAATTTACTGAGATAATGTACACATTGTGGTGCAGTGACCACTATGTCCGCTAGGGGGCGCTCTGTGGGTGTCCCAGGAAGGGCCTACAGTCATATCCATTCTGGTAATGGGTATAGGATGCTGAAGGATCATTATGTATCTCAAGGTAGGTGGCCTTGAGATGAAGGCTTGCTTATGTGCTGATCAGCAGAGGCACTGCTGAGCTGTTGTTACACTGTGTCAGCGAGAGCTATCTACAAATCCACCCAGGGGTGTGTTTAAGAGTGTCATAATAAAGTATATGCGTATGAATGCTTGAAGGACCTGTGATGAGGTCATAGCCATGTGACCCAGTGGGCGTGGCTATGGACCATATAAGGTAACCAGAGTATGTCACATGAGAGAGAGCGCATGGATCTGATTGAGCCATGTGGAAGGTCCCGGCAGGCCTATGTGGAGGAAGGTGTGCTAACTTCCTGAAGACCACGTGCTGAGGCTGCTGACCCGGTGAGGCCTGTGGATATTGGCTGTATGTGAGTACGGATAAGCCTCCTGTGTTTTGCTGAGGCTCCAGAACTGAGCCTGAAATAATGGACATTTATGCTTGTTTTCGCCTGACCTAAAGAAACCACTGGAGCCATAGGCGGAGGAGGACATGACTTGGGGATGGGTGGACCTTTACTCCTGCAGCTTTTTTTTTGGTATAGTGGTGTAGATTTTAAGCACGAGTGATGTTGCTTTCAGAGTAAGAAGCACAGTATGTATGTGCCTGGTGAGTTACTGTGAGGAGGGTGGGGCTTACAGTATATAGAACAGGAAATCTGTGTCTCTTCCCTTTTCTTACACAAGATGAACAGGAGGAAGCATTTCCCACCCTCCCGCCCCTGTTTATAATCATTATCCTAAAACGTTTTAATTATTGCTTGTATGATGAATGCTTTATTGTATTTTTGAAATTACCATTGTATATTTTGTTCCAGGTTCAATTTTATCATGGCTATAAAGAGTTAACAGCATTAACCTTCTAAGCCCAAGGGAAGGGCCATCCTTCAGCCATGGTTCCCTAGAGGTTTACTCCACAGGGGTTTTTTCCTCTCCTGCGTGCTGTAGGATGACTCTTTGTGAGTCGGAGGTTTGCCAAGTTAGTCCCCTTAATGCTTTTGCAGGGACTTCTAGTTTATAAGTTTACTAAAGTGATTTATTAAAAAAAACAAAAATGGTGTCAAATGTGAATTTACAACCCGTCACAGCTTTGCGGTTTAGGAGTCAGGTGGAAGTTGCAGATAAGTTAAGGTGGACTCATTTTAACTAATAGAGGATGTAAAACCTCATGGTGGTGAACAGGCTCGGCTTTGGTGGCCAGCCTCAAGGATGTTGTAATGGTAACGTCAATCAGGGGCGGGCACAGTGGTTAAGCACAGGAGTGAGGATAATAGGGTCATTGGTGCCCTGAAAGTTTACTGGCTCTGCTTGAATGGCAAGTCAGTGTGTGCCGCCCCTTTATGGCTGTCTGGGCCTGGTTCTGTATGTCAGACAGCTGGGGATATCACAGTACTTGTGAATCCCAATGTACTAGCACTTCACCTGACTCCTACTGTGATTGTTTTAATCCTGTGATTTAAATAAAGCTGTGGCCATTTTGACAACCAAAATAATGTGTTGTGTATTTATTGTAGTTCCTAGGTTTACGGTAGTTATGGTGGTTTTAAGATGCAGTGGGGGTCCGTCCCATATCCATAAGTCAAGACTATTCCTTATGTTATGTGCTGCTTTATGGGTTGTGAAGCAATAAAACCTATGAGCTTTTAAAGGAATGTGCCTCTTGATTGACTCCCGTGGCTCCTGAGCGAGTTGAATCCCTACAACATATGCAGACGTGTTCCAATACAGTACACAGGCAAGTACACATATGCAGACATGCATGCGTACAGTATGCAGACATGCACATACACTGACCTGTACACATACAGATAGTAGAAACACCAAGGCACTCAAATAAAAAAGTCTCCGATAGGTGCGCAAGTACGGTATCTGGCGTGCGGTCAGTACCACTCTGTGTGGAGGAGGCCGTGCCTCCTCCACACAGCACGGCCTCCTCCACACAGAGCGGTACTGACCGCACGCCAGTGGCGCCACCACCCCAGCACGGTACCACAGCGATGGATGTCGCCACACTCCCAGCGCTATTCAACTCAGCGGTACAGACCGCAGGCCAGAGGGGCCATTTTGACAGCGCACATCAACAGCGATGGTTAGTCGCCTATCTATAGCGCTATTTAGCTCATACCCATGAGATACTGCATCCAGAAAAGTGTTCTTAAAGAGATTCTTTGATGAAGGTCTTATGTTGGACAGAAAACGTTTAGAATTTAACTTCACCTGGATGCCAATAAAAATTTGAATCTTCTACTTCAACAAGTATTGAGTGCCAAGTTCATTACTATTTCTGTACACATACAGACACAGACATGCAATCACATGTAGACATGCACAAATATGCAGATCTATACACGTACAGTGCGCAGACATGCACATATACTCGGACTGTGACACCCGCATGCACAAACCTATACACAGACATTTACAAAGACATGTACACCGATATATACATATACACCCATTTACACATTTGAAGACATGTACACATGCAAAAAAATACATATAAGCAGACATACAGTGGCATCTAAAAGTTTGGGCACCTCTGGTCAAAATTACTGTTATTGAAAACAGTTAAGCAAGTTGAAGATAAAATGATCTCTAACAGGCCTAAAGCTAAAGATGACACATGTCCTTTATATTTTAAGCAAAAAAAAAAGTCTTTTTTTTTTCATTTTAAAATTTCTGAAAAGGAAAATGTGCAGATTCAAAAGTTTGGAGGTTTGTGTGGTCAGAAAACTTTGACCAAAGTTTCAGACATTAACTAGCCTATTAGGGTTACGGCTTGTTCACTATCTTTGTTAAGAAAGGCCAGATGATGCAGCCATCTAACCTTGTGCCAAAAAACAGCAGCCATGGGTTCTTCTAAGCAACTGCCTAGCACTCTGAAAGTGAAGAGCAGGGGTACCCAAACTTTTACATGCCACTGTATAAAATATACACAGACCTCTTCATGGCTGAAATTGTTGGCACTTTTGAAATTGTTCCAGAAAATGAAGTATTTCTCCCAGAGAATTATTTCAATTACACATGTTTTGTTACACAAATGTTTATTTCCTTTGTGTTTATTGGAACCACACAAGAAAAAAAGACAGTGAAAAAAAATGCAAATTAAACATCATTTCACACAAATCTCCAAAAATGGGGTTGGCATCTTTCCAAAATTGTGGGCAAACAACTTTTCTTCGAGCATGTGATGCTCATTAAAACTCACCTGTGGCTAGTAAGAGGAGTGGGCAATATGAAAATCACACCTTAAACCACATAAAAAGGAGAGAAATTGACCCAATCTTTGCCTTATGTGTCTGTGCGTGCCACACTAAGCATGGAGAGCAGAAAGAGGAGAAGAAAACTGTTTGTGGTTAACCAGAATTGTTGAAAAATATCAACAATCTCAAGGTTACAAGTCCACCTCCAGAGATCTTGATGTTCCTTTGACCACGATGTGCAACATAATCAAGAAGATTACAACCCATGCCACTGTAGATAATCTACCAGGACGTGGATTGCAGAGAAAAATTGATGAAAAGTTGCAACGCAGGATAGTCCAGATGGGGGATAAGCAGCATCAATCAATTTCCAAAGAAATTCAAACTCTCCTGCCAACACAGGGTGATTCAGTCTCGACGCGAACTATCTGTTGATATTTGAATGAAATGAAACGTTATAATAGGAGATCCAGGTGAACCCCCATTGCTGACACAGATACATAAAAATAGTTACACTGCAGTTTGCCAAAATATACGTGAGTAAGCCAAAATCCTTATGGCAAAGTGTTTTGTGGACAGACGAGGCCTAAATTGAACACATCATTCTACTACTTACCAAAAACAGAATGAGCCCTGTAAAGAAAAAAACACAGTATCTATGCTCAAATATGGTGAAGATTCTAAGATTTTTTGGAGTTGTTTTGTTGTCTCTGGCACTGGGTGCCTTGACTGTGTGCAAGGCATCATGAAATCTGATGATTGCCAACAGATTTTGGGTCGTAATGTAATGCCCAGTGTCAGAAAACTGGGTTTGTGTCTAAAGGTACTGTCACACTTAGCGATGTACCAGCGATCCCGACCAGCGATATGACGCGGTCAGGATCGCTGGTACATCGCTAAGTGGTCGCTAGTGAGCTGCCACACAGGCAGATCTCACCAGCGACATCGCTGGGGACGGGGGTCGCTACTTACCTGTCACACTAGGCGATCCTGCGTCCTCCCGCCCGGCTCCACGCGTCGCTCGTCATCACAGCAGGAAGCGCCGCAGGAAGCTGACGACGAAAAACAGTCCAAGACGTTCTCGCGCGAACAGCGATAACCAGCGGGGGAGCGGGTTGTAGGTAAGTTTCAGACAGGTAATTGTAGGTAATTTTCAGACACGGCGATATCGCTAGCAATATCGCTATAACGTCACAAGTTATAGCGATATTGCTAGCGATATCTCTTAGTATGACAGGCCCTTTAGTTCATGAGTCTTCCAGCAGGGCAAAGTCTCCAAACATACTTCAAGAAGCACCCAGAAATGGATGGAAACTAAGCACTGGAGAGGTCTGAAGTCGCCAGTAGAGTTGAGCGACTTTTGGTTTTTTAGGGTCGCGTTTCGTTTCGTGAAACCCGACTTTTCCAAAAGTCGGGTCGAGCAAGATCGTCCGATTATAGGGAAAAGTCGGGGTCGTACCGAAACACGAAACCCAATGTAAGTCAATGGGGAATAAAAGTCGGCAGTGAGAGGAGGACAGGAAACACACCAACAGTGCCCATTTGAATGCCAAAAGCATCAATTCTTCTTACTTAAGCTTGTCAACCTTAATTAACTTCATAATACAAGTTACGCACTGAAAAATGGGGGTTATTTGGCTACAGTTGTGGGGGGGGAGGGCTGGCTCCAGGTTTTCATGTGCCCTGGGCGAAAGAGTGCCCCTTTAACACATACCACAACTCATCATGCTCCGATACGGCAGAGAAATAGCGGTATAGTACAATGAAAAATACTTCACTTTTTACATCTCATGACGAGGCCCATCTATTTCTCCATACAGAATCATTGGTCCCATATAATGTTTGAAACAGTATATGATGAGCTCCACATAATGCTACAGTATATGTTGGTCCCCATGGATGAAGCTCCACTGTCATATGGGCCCAAATAATGCTCCAAACATAATGGGCCCCATTTCTAATGCTCTAGTGTATAATGGGCCCTGTAAATGCTGCTCCAGTGTCTGATGTCCACCTTTGGAATGTTCCAGTGTATGGTGGGCCCCATCTATCATTCTCCAGAGTATAGTGCTCCCCAAAAATTGCTGTCCCAACATTGAAAACAATCAAATAAGTCTCCTCGCTAGGGAATCCCTGTACTTGTCTGGACTCCTCGTCGTCCCCATCTTCCATCTCACTGCACAGTATTTCAACTTTGCAAGTGCTGTGATCCTGAGCAAGCAGGGGGGGCCCACTCGTTGGCGACGGCACTGGCACAGGGCCCCTGATAGTACAGTGGTGTGTCTGATGGCGGGTGGGCCGAACCTGCACTTTCATCTGCAGCTTTCTCTTTGTCACCGTGTAAGATGGAACTGTATATGGGAAGGGTAACCTGAGTTTCATCAGGGTCAGATTCAGGCCGTGTGCGTGCGAGGGGAATGTAGTGGTCTGGGTCAATGTACCAGCAGATTCATCGAGCAGTGGCTGGGCATCAGTGCACTTGTGTCGCCCCCAGGAGTACGGTCGCCACAGTGACATTACCTTCTTCCTAGGGAGTGTGATGTCATGCTTGGGAGCAACGAACGATCTCTCTAGCAGGTTAACTGATTGGGCGGCGTTATTCCCACAAGTCATGACCCTCCAAACAGCGTTCATGAAGGCAAAGTGTTTGTTTTACGTGGGCAGTATGGTTGCAAAGCTGAACCTTAAAGGAATGTCCAAAAGGGCACCACCAGGAGTGGAGCCTACGGTTAAATTCGACTCCACCTGGGAAACCTCAACCATGCCAGCTACAGAACAGATGCACACATTGCAAGCTTAATTCCGTTAACGAACGAGACTCCGTCATGCCCCGCGGTCCGAGTCCGGCTTACTAGAGGGACACGTGAGGCTCTGGCACATGAGATTGGCCAATAACTGGTGTGTCATGCCCTTACATGTCCGTGGCTGCATGTGCGCTACACTGAAAAGGCCAGCGTTTGTCGCTTACAGGTGCAGATAACCCGCTGAACAACGTTAGTGATGGGGATCACTGATTACAATTATTACCCGCGAACAATGATTTCCCAGTAAGTGCAGGTCAACCTCAGTTCCGGAATTAGGCCTAACCGTCATTCCTGAAAAAATGAAAAACTTACGTATGCAAACCACAGGTGCTGTAGCTTGCTTAACAGCTCGCCAGCCGTTCTCACGCCCAGTATGGATTACACGTGATTGCACAAAGGTGAGAAAGAGTACCGTATCCCCAGATAACATGTATGGATAGCGTACACATTCAAAATATATGTCTATACATCAGGAGGCAGGCTCAGACGGTGTTAGGCCCAGTATGGATTGCACGTGATTGCACAAAGGTTAGAAAGGGTACCGTATCCCCAGATAACATGTATGGATAGCGTACACATTCAAAATATATGTCTATACATCAGGAGGCAGGCTCAGACGGTGTTAGGCCAGGTATGGATTGCACGTGATTGCACAAAGGTTAGAAAGGGTACCGTATCCCCAGATAACATGTATGGATAGCGTACACATTCAAAATATATGTCTATACATCAGGAGGCAGGCTCAGACGGTGTTAGGCCCAGTATGGATTGCACGTGATTGCACAAAGGTTAGAAAGGGTACCGTATCCCCAGATAACATGTATGGATAGCGTACACATTCAAAATATATGTCTATACATCAGGAGGCAGGCTCAGACGGTGTTAGGCCAGGTATGGATTGCACGTGATTGCACAAAGGTTAGAAAGGGTACCGTATCCCCAGATAACATGTATGGATAGCGTACACATTCAAAATATATGTCTATACATCAGGAGGCAGGCTCAGACGGTGTTAGGCCCAGTATGGATTGCACGTGATTGCACAAAGGTTAGAAAGGGTACCGTATCCCCAGATAACATGTATGGATAGCGTACACATTCAAAATATATGTCTATACATCAGGAGGCAGGCTCAGACGGTGTTAGGCCCAGTATGGATTGCACGTGATTGCACAAAGGTGAGAAAGGGTACCGTATCCCCAGATAACATGCATGGATAGTGTACACATTCAAAATATATGTCTATACATCAGGAGGCAGGCTCAGATGGTGTTAGGCCCAGTATGGATTGCACGTGATTGCACAAAGGTTAGAAAGGGTACCGTATCCCCAGATAACATGTATGGATAGCGTACACATTCAAAATATATGTCTATACATCAGGAGGCAGGCTCAGACGGTGTTAGGCCCAGTATGGATTGCACGTCATTGCACAAAGGTTAGAAAGGGTACCGTATCCCCAGATAACATGTATGGATAGCGTACACATTCAAAATATATGTCTATACATCAGGAGGCAGGCTCAGATGGTGTTAGGCCCAGTATGGATTGCACGTGATTGCACAAAGGTGAGAAAGGGTACCGTATCCCCAGGTAACATGTATGGATAGTGTACACATTCAAAATATATGTCTATACATCAGGAGGCAGGCTCAGACGGTGTTAGGCCCAGTATGGATTGCACGTGATTGCACAAAGGTTAGAAAGGGTACCGTATCCCCAGATAACATGTATGGATAGCGTACACATTCAAAATATATGTCTATACATCAGGAGGCAGGCTCAGACGGTGTTAGGCCCAGTATGGATTGCACGTGATTGCACAAAGGTTAGAAAGGGTACCGTATCCCCAGATAACATGTATGGATAGCGTACACATTCAAAATATATGTCTATACATCAGGAGGCAGGCTCAGACGGTGTTAGGCCCAGTATGGATTGCACGTGAATGCACAAAGGTGAGAAAGGGTACCGTATCCCCAGATAACATGTATGGATAGCGTACACATTCAAAATATATGTCTATACATCAGGAGGCAGGCTCAGATGGTGTTAGGCCCAGTATGGATTGCACGTGATTGCACAAAGGTTAGAAAGGGTACCGTATCCCCAGATAACATGTATGGATAGCGTACACATTCAAAATATATGTCTATACATCAGGAGGCAGGCTCAGACGGTGTTAGGCCCAGTATGGATTGCACTTGATTGCACAAAGGTGAGAAAGGGTACCGTATCCCCAGATAACATGTATGGATAGCGTACACATTCAAAATATATGTCTATACATCAGGAGGCAGGCTCAAACGGTGTCAGGCACAGTATGGATTTGACAGCCCAGACTACACAGCGGAGGAGCAGGGAGAGGTAAAGATTGCAAATGCTGGGGCCCTGCCCAAGCAAAGGGGGCCCACTTGTGGGCATCGGTACTGGCACTGGGCCCCTCATAGTACGGCGGTGTGTCTGACGGCGGGTGTGCACCACCACCGTCAGAGACACTTGATTGCACTATGAGGGACCCTGTGCCAGTGCCCGCGCCCAAGAGTCGGCCTACCCACCTGTCCAGGGCAACGGCACTCGCACGGTGTCTTGCGCTAGGTGGTGACCCTGGCCATGGGGGGGGAGGCAGCACAGTTAGGGAGTTTTAGAAAGTGGCATATGTTGATGTTGGACATTCAGCTGATGCAAAAGGTGAAATAGGTCAAGTCCCAGGAAGAAGTGGACCAAAGCAAGCCATTTTTCTGTCACCCTATGTGTCATCAGGGGAAGGTGGGACAAAATCCTTGGAAACCCATGCGTGGTTCATTTTAATGAAGGTTAGATCATCCACATTTTGGGTTGACAGACGGGTCCTTTTTTCTGTCAGGATTGATCCAGCTGCACTGAAGACTCTTTCCGATAGCACACTTGCAGCTGGGCAAGCGAGCTCCTGTAAGGCATATTGTGCCAATTCAGGCCAGGTGTCCAGTTTAGCAGCCCAATAGTCAAAGGGGAATGACCTGTGTGGGAGAACATCGAAATGGGAGGAAAAGTAGTTTGTAACCATAGTTGACAACTGCTGTCTCCTGTCACTTTCCATCGATGCAGTATTACCAGTTGTGTGAGCGGTACTTGAAAAATCAGTCCACAACATTGTCATGAAACCCCTGTCTCCAACGCCACTTCTGCTGTGTGCACCACGAACACCTCTGCCAAGCTGACCCCGGCCCGTACGGCTCGTGTGAGAACCATCACCGCTGCTGTGTGCTGGGAATGCCTCAAGCAACCGATTTACCAGAGTTGCTTGTTTATTAGCCAATATTAGGTCAAGGTTCTCCTGTGGCATGATGTTTTGTTATTTGCCTTTATAGCGTGGATCCAGGATGCTGGCCAACCAGTAGTCGTCATCGTTCATCATTTTGGCAATGCGGGGGTCCCTTTTTAGGATCTGCAAGGCATAATCTGACATGTGGGCCAATGTTCCCGGTGTCAATGATGCACTGCGAGTGCTGGTTGGAGGAGCACTTTCTGGCAAATCCACATCCCTCCAGTCACGCACATACCCTGTACCAGACCTTGCCACGCCAACATTTTCACTTGCCCCACGAGATGCATCCTCCTCCCCTAAGTAATCATCCCCATCATCCTCCTCCTCCTCTTCTTCCTCCACCTCGTCCAGGAGAGGTCCCTGAGCAGACAATGGCTGAATGTCATCAAGGATTCCCTCCTCCTCTTCCTCCTCATCAACATTGGCTGCAGAAGCCTGCTCCTTAAGGTGCGTCAAAGTTTGCATGAGCAGACGCATAAGTGGGATGCTCATGCTTAGGATGGCGTCGTCTGCGCTTACCAGCCGTGTGCATTCCTCAAAACACTGAAGGACTTTACAGAGGTCTTTCAGCTTCGACCACTGCACACCTGTCAACTCCATGTCTGCTCTCAAAGTGCCTGGCCGTGTATCCTCCCACAAATGCATTATGGCCTGCCTCTGCTCGCACAGCCGCTCCACCATGTGCAGGGTGGAGTTCCACCTTGTTGCAATGTCGATAATGAGGCGGTGGTTGGGAAGGTGGAGCAATCGCTGCAGCTTCTGCATACGAACGGAGTGTACAGGCGACTGGCGGATGTGCGCACACAGTCTTCGCACCTTCTGGAGCAGGGCTGTTAACTCCGGATAATTTTTGAGGAAGCACTGCACCACCAGGTTCAAGGTGTGAGCCAAGCAAGGTATGTGGCTGAGTTTTGAAAGGGCTATGGCTGCCACAAAATTACGGCCGTTATCACTAACTACCTTGCCTGCCTCAAGATGTACACTGCCCAGCCATGACTCAGTTTGTCGCTTCAAGTACTCGGCCAGCACCTCGGCGGTGTGTCTGTCGCCCAAACACATCATCTGCAACACAGCCTGCTGACGCTTTCCACTAGCTGCTCGATAGGGGGACACCTCGTGTGCAACAGTGGCAGCTGCAGATGGAGTGCTCGTACGACTGCGCTCTGTGGACGAGCTTTCGCTTCTGGAGGAGGAGGAGGAGGAGGAGGAGGGTCGAACGCCTACAGCCAACTGTTTCCTATACCATGGGCTAGGCAGCACTGTCCCACCGCCGCTGTCCCCTGTGGACCCTGCATCCACCACATTAACCCAGTGCGCAGTGATGGACACGTAACGGCCCTGGCCATGCCGACTGGACCATGCATCAGTTGTGAGGTGCACCTTTCCGCTCACTGACTGCTTGAGTGCATGGACAATGCGGTCTTTCACATGATGGTGGAGGGCTGGGATGGCTTTGCGAGAGAAGAAGTGGCGACTGGGTAGGTCATAGCGTGGTTCTGCATAGGCCATGAGTTCGCGGAAAGCTGCGTTTTCCACCAACCGAAAGGGCATCATCTCAAACGAGATTAGTTTGGCAATGTGGGCGTTCAAACCCAGTGTACGCGGATGAGAGACTGAGTACTTTCTTGACCTACTCATAGTGTCTGGGAGGGTGAGCTGGACTTGAGAGCTGCATATGGTGGAAGTAGCGGTGGACAGGGCGGACTGAGAGAGGGTTGATGATGGTGATGGAGTTGGTGTTCTTTCTGATGGCCTAGAATCAGTCTTTCGTTGATATAACTGTGGGATTCCCTGACTGCTGTGGCCTTGCAACGACACCTCAACATTTGCTGCTGTGCTAACCGGTGGGCTTACAGTGGGGGAAACAATGTAGCGTTGCTGACTACCTTTGTTGTGATCAGTTGCACATGTGGCACTTGAGGTTTGGTGTTGTGTCCACGCTTGCAAGTGCATGGTGTTTAAATGTCTAAGCATGCAACTGGTATTCAAATTTTTCAGATTTTTCCCTCGGCTAAAGGTCTTTGCGCACTTCTTACAGATAACCTTGGCCTGATCATGAGGATTTTGTTCAAAAAAGTGCCACACTGCACTCTTCCTACTTTGGCAGACATTTTGCGGCCTAGCATGCTGTGATCTTTTGACCCTCTGGACAAGCTGTCCAGCAACTCTTTTGATTTTTGGAACCTGTCTTTGGAGTGCTCCGGGCCTGCCAGATAACAGCTGTTGCGATGTCGATGTCTGCTGTGGATGTTCCTCATCTGAGCTATTGGAAGCAGCACCCTCTTCCCCCAATGGATGCCAATCTGGGTCAACAACTGGGTCATCCATCACCTCCTCTTCAATCTCATGTGCACCTTCCTCTGTGTCACCGTGTATGGTGGTATAGTGTGCGGGAAGGGGCACCTGAGTCTCATCAGGGTCAGAATCTGGCTCTGTACACTGCGAGGACAATGTAGTGCTCTGAGTGAATGTACCAGCAGAATCATCCATCAGCGGCTGTGCATCAGTGCACTCCATGTCAGATTCATCTTGGCCTGGGTAATTCACCATTTGACTTGATAATCCAGGCATGGTATGTGAAAACAGCTTCATGGAGTAATCAGTAGTATGGCCTGCGTCATCCTTCAATCTTGGTTGGGGTGAAGGACACAAGGAAAGGTGTGGTTCATGAACATGAGCCTCCAGTGACGACTCAGTGCTTTTACTTTTTACAACTGAAGAAGAGGAGGCGATAGAGCTGGAGGCTGAGTCAGCAATGTAAGACAAATCTTTTTCCTGATGCTCTGGCTTTAAAAGCGGTTTGCCAACTCCTAGAAAACTAAGCCTTCGAAGCCTTATGGAGCCAGACGATGACGCAGGCTCAACACCTCCTGCATTCGGTCCTATTTTGCTCTTGCCACTACCATCAGATCCACCACCAACACCATCATTACTAGCTGCCAACCCCCGCCCAATTCCACGGCCTCTTCCACCAGCCTTCCTCATTTTTGGTAGAAATGTAGACAAAATCCAACAAACTATATAGTAATGTAAAACAAGGTACAAGGTGTCTATAGGACAGGGGAGATTTTGAATTTCTGCTCACACTAGTGGACACTGGACACCTTTGGATTGTGTGAGGCCCACTGAATATCTGAGCGCTATGTCACAGGCTCGATGGCACTGCTGTGACCAAAGTGACTAGAGGATAAGTGAGATTTTGAATTTCTGCTCACACTAGTGGACACTGGACACTTTTGGATTGTGTGAGGCCCCCTGAATATCTGAGCGCTATGTCACAGGCTCGATGGCACAGCTGTGACCAAAGTGACTAGAGGATAAGTGAGATTTTGAATTTCTGCAGACACTTGTGGACACTGGACACTTTTGGATTGTGTGAGGCCCCCTGAATATCTGAGCGCTATGTCACAGGCTCGATGGCACAACTGTGACCAAAGTGACTAGAGGATAAGTGAGATTTTGAATTTCTGCAGACACTTGTGGACACTGGACACTTTTGGATTGTGTGAGGCCCACTGAATATCTGAGCGCTATGTCACAGGCTCGATGGCACAGCTGTGACCAAAGTGACTAGAGGATAAGTGAGATTTTGAATTTCTGCAGACACTTGTGGACACTGGACACTTTTGGATTGTGTGAGGCCCACTGAATATCTGAGCGCTATGTCACAGGCTCGATGGCACAGCTGTGACCAAAGTGACTAGAGGATAAGTGAGATTTTGAATTTCTGCAGACACTTGTGGACACTGGACACTTTTGGATTGTGTGAGGCCCACTGAATATCTGAGCGCTATGTCACAGGCTCGATGGCACAGCTGTGACCAATGTGACTAGAGGATAAGTGAGATTTTGAATTTCTGCAGACACTTGTGGACACTGGACACTTTTGGATTGTGTGAGGCCCACTGAATATCTGAGCGCTATGTCACAGGCTCGATGGCACAGCTGTGACCAAAGTGACTAGAGGATAAGTGAGATTTTGAATTTCTGCTCACACTAGTGGACACTGGACACTTTTGGATTGTGTGAGGCCCACTGAATATCTGAGCGCTATGTCACAGGCTCGATGGCACAGCTGTGACCAAAGTGACTAGAGGATAAGTGAGATTTTGAATTTCTGCAGACACTTGTGGACACTGGACACTTTTGGATTGTGTGAGGCCCACTGAATATCTGAGCGCTATGTCACAGGCTCGATGGCACAGCTGTGACCAAAGTGACTAGAGGATAAGTGAGATTTTGAATTTCTGCAGACACTTGTGGACACTTTTGGATTGTGTGAGGCCCACTGAATATCTGAGCGCTATGTCACAGGCTCGATGGCACAGCTGTGACCAAAGTGACTAGAGGATAAGTGAGATTTTGAATTTCTGCTCACACTAGTGGACACTGGACACTTTTGGATTGTGTGAGGCCCACTGAATATCTGAGCGCTATGTCACAGGCTCGATGGCACAGCTGTGACCAAAGTGACTAGAGGATAAGTGAGATTTTGAATTTCTGCAGACACTGGACACTTTTGGATTGTGTGAGGCCCACTGAATATCTGAGCGCTATGTCACAGGCTCGATGGCACAGCTGTGACCAAAGTGACTAGAGGATAAGGGAGATTTTGAATTTCTGCAGACACTTGTGGACACTGGACACTTTTGGATTGTGTGAGGCCCACTGAATATCACAGCGCTATGTCACAGGCAGAAATTGGCTAGTGTATCACAAACTACAAGGTGTATGTAGAATTGGGCAGAGTAGGAATCTCCCTAGAGTGCAGGTCTGTAAGAACGGAACATGTCCTCGACTTAAAGCCCTTTTACATTTAGCGATGCACCAGCGATCCAACCAGCGATCCGACCCGGTCAGGATCGCTGGTGCATCGCTAAATGATCGCTAGTGAGCTTTCATACAGAAAGATCTCACAGCGATGCAGCAGCGACGCAGCGCACGATACTTACCATTCACACACAGCGATCCTGACGTCCTCCCGCCCGCGTCCACGCGTCGCTGGACGTCACAGCAGGAAGCCCAGCAGGAAGCGCCCGACGAGAAATGGAGCCGGACATTCTCGCGCGATCAGCGATGGACAGCGGGGGAGCCGGTCGCTGGTAAGTATCACACATAGCGATATCGCTAGCAATATCGCTATAATGTCACAAAACCAGTGACGTTTTAGCGATACTGCTAGCGATATCGCTTAGTGTAAAACCCCCTTTATTCTCACAGAGTAACACAGATAGCTTCACTGTGGCTGTGATAACAGCCGTTACACGGTACTGTGTGAGGAGCGTACACCGCTGTATGGTGTGAAAAAATGCACGCTCAGTACCTCAGCAGGACAAAAAAAAAAAAAATTGGGATTGCTTTTAAAAAAGCAGTTTGCAGCTCAGTACCTCAGCAGGACAAAAAAAAAAAATTGGGATTGCTTTTAAAAAAGCAGTTTGCAGAGCAGTGGGTAAACAGCAATGCAGCTGTCAGGAAGCCTTAGAAGGCAGCCCAACAACCAACACCACTGATACACCACAATATAGCCTCCCCTTGCACTGCACACACAGTGACTGGTGTGTTGTACAGGCACAATCGCTAGCAGCAGAAGCAGTTTTTTCTTCTTCCGTGCCTAACACTCTCCCTACAGAATCAGCAGCAACCTCTCCCTATGCTAAGATCGGCAGAAGTAAGATGGCGGTCGGCGTGCACGCCCTTTTATACCCCCTGTGACGCCCACCAAAGCAAGCCAATCACTTGCATGCCCTTCTGAAAGATGGTGGTGACCTGTGCCTATGTCATCACGTTGCCCACAGTGTCCGTGGATCCTGATTGGCTGAAAAAGAGCGCAAAACAAACTTTTGAAACGCGACTTTGGCGCGTAAGTCGCCGACCTCGTGGCCGACCTCATCCTAGGGTCGGGTTTCATTTCATGAAACCCGACTTTGCCAAAAGTCGGCGACTTTTGAAATTTTTTGACCCGTTTCGCTCAACTCTAGTCGCCAGCAATGAGTCCGGATCTTAATACTTGTAGAGAGATCTTAAAATTATTGTTGGAAGAAGGCACCCTTCAAATATGATAAACCTGGAGTAGTTTGCAAAAAACGAATGATTCAAAATTTCATTTGATCTGTGTAAGAAGCTTGTTGATGATTATAGAAAGCAATTGGTTATAATTATTTATTCCAAAGGGGGTGCAACCAAATTTTAAGTTGAGGGTGCCAACAGTTTTGTCCTGCTCATTTTTGGGAATTTGTATGAAGTGGTGTCTAATTTCCTTTTTTCTCGTATTGTTCCAATACACACAAAGGAAAAGAAACATGTGTAATTGCCATAATTTTCTTGGACAAAATACTTCATTTTCTAAAACAATTTCAAGGGTGCCAATACTTTTGGCCATGACTGTAGATATACGCAATCATATATACACACACAGACATATACACATATTAGGGGTGTCTTTAATTCCTAGGATAGGGGAATAGGGCAACTCAACTCATCTTCTCCCAGCATGTCTCCCTTCTGGCCCACATGCTTGATTCCAGCTCCTCTCTGATGGGACGGTGTCAGTGTGGAGCACACTGCATGATATCACATTAGCAGACATTGCTGCACACAGTGTACTGCGCAGCCATGTCGGCTGAACTGGGACGACACAAGAAGACATTTAGGCTGTGTTCACACACAGCGTTTTTTTAGCGGTTTTTACCGCGGTTTTCACTATAAAACCGCAAAAATAAGCTTCCCAGTCATTTGTATGCATTTTGCACTTTTTGTGCACATTGATGGGTTTTTTACCGCGAAAAAACTGCATCGCGGTAAAAAACGCAGCATGCACATTAATTTTGCGGATTTTTCCGCGGTTTAGGCTTCTTCCATGCGGTTTGAAACTGCATCAAAAATGCATCAAAACCGCGCAAAAACCGCCGCGGAAAATAGGTGCGTTTTCTGGGAAGGGATTCAGGTTCTTGAGCAGAAATTTTCTGCAACGTGTGCACTTAGCCTTAATGTACAGTGCTGGCCCAGCCGATGCATCAATATACGGCCTAGTATGCTTGTATAACTGCTTTGGGGGGCAGCCCCGGGTACATCTGCCCCCAAGTCTACCGCGCCCCTGCTGTTTACTGAGACATTGCTCTGGTTTCATGTTCTCTCTAAACTCTCTAGATAGCTTATTTATCAGACATCAGTCCTAATTCCCACATTAACATATCCTTTCAGCTTTACTGGACATGCATATTTTTTCAATGGACAGGGAGGGAAAACTACTGCCAGATGCCTATGGTGCCTCTTATCTCCAGGGAAAACAAAAGGATGGAACAGGATGAATCTATCCTGTCAGATTGTTGTGTAGCCCAGGAGCCTGAAAGGCTGGCTTCAGATAGTTGATAGATCCTGTTGAGACCCAAAGTTTTAGTTTCTGTGCGAAAATTTAATGCATATGTCCAGCCGAAGACTAAATGAAGTCCCGGAGGGATCAAAGATAAAAAGCAAATGTTGACAGCAAACTTTTCCAGTGTTCAGTGTCTGCACACAAACATCAAACATAATGGACCACAGCTGCATATTGTAATATATGGTGCAGATTGGCATGGTGGAACATTTGCTATTCACTAGTATATACCATATGTGTAAATAAAGAATAATCATATCTTACAAATAATATTTTTATTTCCACTAAGGGTGTGTTCACATGATGGTAAAACACTACATTCATGATAGGTATAGGGTAAGACTAAGGTGTATATGCTAAACCCCTTGATCTAATGCAGGCTTGCACTACATACAACCTGCGGGCTACACGCGGCCCACCAAAGGATATTGTGTGGCCCGTGGTGAACCGAGAGGTCCTGTTTTCACCTCCGTATGTTCAACTGTACTCACGTCTTTCAGATGCAAATACGGTTATACATTTCAGTGCTGGGACAGGGGCAGAGCAGTGTTATAGAGAAGGACAGTGTGGGGGGGGACATTACAGAGAGGAGCAGTGTGGGGGAGACATTATGGAGAAGGGCAGTGTGGGGGAGACATCCTCTGCATTATGCTACTTAAAGGGAATTTGTGAGTAGGTTTTTGCTATGTAATCTGAAGACAGCAGGAGATAGAGGCTAAAACACAGAATTCAGGAATGTGTCACTTGTCAAGCTGCGTACTGTTGCTTATTAACTGTGAAGGATTTATTGCTAAGATATTAACATTGCTGGACTACATTAGTCTGAGCAACGCTCCCTCCCTCTGTGATAAGCAGCTCACTGCCAATGGACTTTGTAACCAGAGAGCCTGGTGTGGACGGAGTTATCTTTCTCAGCTCTGCTTCATTCTAAATCTGAAAGCTCTGATTAGGTCAGAACTGCTGCATCCAGTAATTTAAGTGATACATTGTTGCATTCAGGGTCTGTTAACCTACATTATGCTGCTCTCAGATGAGGTAGCAAAAAGCTGCTGACATTTTCACTTTAACAACAATCTTTTGGAAATTGATCATCGTTATGCTTTAAGCCTTAAGGCTCATTAAGACGCCCGAACAAATTGGTCCAAGATCGAACAGCAATGCTCTCCCAACCCAAGTTGGACAGCCTCATGGATATACATGATGATGTCATGTGTGGGTCAAGAGAGCGGAGGCTAGTCTGTGCATTAGAGGTCGGATCCCTGATCCATGTGCACAGAAGTTTGAGTTATTATAAAAGCCGTGCATTAAATAATAAGGCTATTTCTGTCTAAATTTTTATATGTTAAAGATATAAAATTATCTAGTTCATCCTATTGAACTGTAGTCAATCTATAGATATTTTAACAAACATATTTTACCTTTTATACACTGCAAAACATTGAAATTGCAACACCAAGGAGGAAAAGTCATGAAGCTATGGAAATGACAGGATCGCTAGACATTTTAATGATATGCAAATGATGAAAAAATGAACAAAATTTTCAAAGCATCTAAATTTTATCAGTATCAGATATTAGCACCACACACAGAAATACAGACATTTATACATCTTGGCTGCTATCTGTAACGGGCTGAGTGGTGGATCCACACCCAATCTGATCACAAATACGCAGCAGCGTACGACACCGAGATCCAAGGAGAGACAAGGGAGGAGGTCCAGGTGCTACACCAGGACTGACTTTGGGTAGATGGAAGCTGAACCCTAGGAACAGGTAGCTGGGGCAGACCGATGGAATGCCGATAGATGCAGGCAGGCAGAGTAGGATGACAGGTACCACAGATGCAGACGGGATCGGCCAACAGAGAGAAGAGCACTGGCAGGTGCAACGGGACCGGGTGACGTCGAGATGAGCACTGGCAGGTGCAACTTGAATGGGTGACGTTGAGATGAAACTGGCAGGTGTAACTGGACCGGGTGACATTGAGATGAGCCCTGGCAGGTGCAACTGGAATTGGTGACATTGAGATGAGGACTGACAGGTTCAACTGGACCGGGTGACGTTGAGATAGAGATGAGCACTGACAAGTGCAACTGGACTGGCTGATGCTGAGATAAGCATTGGGAGGTGCAGCTGGACTGAGTGACTTTGAGATGAGCTCTGGCAAATGCAACTGGATCGACTGACGTTGAGGTAAGCACTGGCAGGTGCAGTGTATAGTGATATAAGCACTGGAACCTGAGAACTCAAAAGAGTGTTAGATAACAAACTCACAACATTGCACAGGCACCTCTATGTTGGAGGAATTGCTTCAAATAGTAAGTGTCCTCCAGCTATTGGAGTAATGTGTGGCCTCTTTAAGAATGAGGAAGTGTGCGCGTGCGCACCCTAAGCATAATGCCTGGGGACCTGCGTGCAGTGCACGCACTCTGGGTAGAAGCAGACCCAGAAGGAGCAGAACAGGGGCAGCAGTGGTGAGAACACTGGTGTCTCTGCAAGAGGAGAGGGAATGCAGGTGTAAGAGGATAGGAAAATATGTATAGTATTTCTTTATGCGGGTATTCAATAAAAGGCTGGAAGGAAAGTAAAAGCGCAATATGGTCTTATCTGGGTATTAAGAGATACCTCTAATCAGATTTTACTCACCAGATAGAGCCCAGACACAGGCTCATAGAAATATTAGCTGCTGCAGATCCACCGGTCTCCTCGTGACCAGCCAGAGTAAAAAAACTGGGATAAAAAGGTGGATTAACGCCACGCAGCTTGAAAGATAGAAGTCCAGAGGATGTAATTATTTTAGAAAACTAAATTAAATTTCAAAATTTGACGCCTACCCTATGCCCCGGGTTGATGAGTTGATCGAGCGGTTTGGGCAAGCCCGGTATTTTTCAACTCTGGACCTCACAAAAGGATATTGGCAGGTACCCCTAACAGAGGCAGCGAGGGGAAAAAATGGTTTTGTAACACCCGAGGGGCTGTTCCAGTATAAGGTGTTACCCTTTTGGTTGCATGGCGCGCCAGTTACGTTCCAGCGGTAACTGGATATTGTTCTCTGTCCCCATCGCCGCTACGCCTCAGCCTATCTAAACGATATTGTGGTGTACAGTACTGACTGGGAAAGTCACTTACCAAAAGTACAGGCAGTGATAGATTCTCTGCAACAAGCAGGGCTAACTGCCAACCCAAAGAAGTGTTCCATAGGGTTATAGGAAGCTCGGTATTGGGTTACGTCATTGGGAGAGGAGTCCTCAAACCCCAAGTAAACAAAGTGGAGGCAATCTAGAACTGGCCCTGTCCCCTCACAACCAAACAGGTAAAAGCCTTTTTAGGTTTAGTGGGATATTACAGGCGGTTTATTCCTAACTTTGCAACCCCATCCGCGCCTTTAACAGACTGCTTAAAGGGGAGGAAGTCTGTGATGGTCCGCAGGAATGATCAGTTAGAGGAGGCCTTTGTAAAGTTATAATTGGTACTGTGTGGTACACCAGTTCTGATCACCCCCAATTTCAAAAGAGAGTTCATTGTGCAGACTGATGCCTCTGAGATGGCTCGGTGCCGTGTTGTCGCAGGAGGGTAACGGGGAAGAGCATCCCGTTAGTTTCCTAAGCCGGAAGCTTACCCCAGCTGAAGCCAGGTACAGTATTGTGGAGAGAGAGTGCCTTGTCACTAAGTGGGCACTTGAGTCGTTGCGCTATTATTTGCTGTTGAGAACATTTCGTTTGGTGACAGATCACTCCCCTCTTACGTGGATGAGTCAAGCTAAAGAGAGGAATGCACGAGTCACCAGGTGGTTCCTGTCCCTGCAAAATTTTAAATTTTCAGTAGAACACCGGGCAGGCAGACTACAGGGGAACGCAGATGCCCTGTCCAGAGTTCACTGTATGTCATGTGTCCACTGTTATGAATGAGTCACCATAGGAGGCAAAAACAGAAATACTAGCTAAGTCCAGAAAACCAGAGAAGTTGGCAGCTATCGGATTGCAGACCCCTGAACCTATCAACAACAACTAGCAGTAGCCATTGGGGGTTCCTACGGTGCCCTAGACCCCTCGATCACAGCCGGAGAACTACATAGCCTAAAGACAGAAAGGGAAATCTAAACTGCCCCAGAGCAGACCCCAAAGCAATAGACAGCCCCCAACATATAATGACGGTGAAGCAAGATGAAGAAACACTCACACAGATAGAAAGACAGGCTGAGCAAATGATGGGGCCCAAGCTAACTAAATAAGACAGGATAGGAAAGCTGCTGTCTGCAATCCGCCAAAAACCCTATCAAAACAAGGGCCAACAGGCTGATAGGGAAAAAGGCCCTGAAGACACTAGGCTTCAAAAAGACTATATCAGCACTCAGGTATTTTCTAAAGACAGAGCAAAAAGGAATTCAACTCACCCCAGCAGGGAATGGCAGAAACTCAGAATAACAAGGCAAAACAAAACACAAATGCAAAAAGCAGTGCAGAAAACTTAGCTTTTGAGGAGCAGGAATCAGACTGGTCTCCTAGAATCCCTCAGAGAGATCACCAGCAAGGCAGAAGGGCGTCGGCTGCCTTATATCCAGTCAGCAATTCCCGTCACCCAGTCATCATCATCATACCCAGGTGCTTTGTAATCAGCCTCACTACCTTCCTTCACCTGAAGAGGGAGTTCATCAGACCTCAATGGTGAAGGGGAAAATGAACTCACAACAGTCCACCCCCCTAGGGTTGAACATAGGAGGGAGGTATGAGGTACAGCAAAGGGTGTTTTACTGGATGGGAGATACATTTCTCCCAGCAAGTTAATGTTTGGCCGGGATTTTACCTAAAGACAAGGACCTGCGATGATGTCAGGGTCACGTGATCAGCCCATGTGATGTCTACCTCACCTGTGGGAGGGGTTATGGGCTATGTAATGGAGGTTGGTATTTGGCACATGGTGAGTGTGTGTGGAAGATACAGGAACTTGGTTGGAATTAGCCTCAATTTGTTTGCTGGACTACCCGTGCTGCAGAGATATAGCAGCGAGACTCCAAACAACCTGGGGAATGGCATCTGGCGGATGCCGCTGACCTGGCAGCCGCTTAGTTAAGCCCGTCCCATGCAAGGGTGAGTCTTGGACCAGTGGTTCTCCAAGCTGGAGTATGTTTGTGTTTTTTTTCGTTACTTTCTGTTAACCTGCTGTTTTAAAGTGACATTAAACCACTGAAGTTGGACACTAAGCCTGTGTGTTGCTTCATTACTGCGTCCCTGCCATTGCCTACAAGAGCAAATCCCTACAGCTAATATACAGCATTCTATAATGCTGTAGATAAGCCCCACACCTACCTGAAAGATAAGAAAAATAAGTTTTATTATACTCCCCCGGGGGGCGGTCCAGTTCGATGGGTGTCGCAGGTCCTGGTCCGGCACCTTCCATCTTCTTGAGATGCTGCCCTCCTGCATGCTTCACAGGATCACCAGCATCATGCTTCTGAGCAGGCGTACTTATCTGCCCTGCTGCGGGAAGAGCAAATTCCTGCAATGCGCAGGCGCTGGGCCTCTCTGACCTTTCCCAGGCCTGCGCACTGCAGTACTTTGCTCTGTACTTTACTGAGAAGGACAGTGTGGGGGAGACATTACTGAAAGCAGCAGTTTGGGGGGCATTGCAGAGAGGGGCAGTGTGGGGGAAATATGGAGAGGGGCAGTATGAGGGGGATATTTTGTTCAGGAAGCTCAGTGAGGGGCAATTATTTTTTTAGGGACACAGCATCAGAGATATTTTTATTTATGGGGCAGTATAGTGATACTTTTATTTTTAATGTTTATTTTGTATTAGGATGTGCTGCTAAGGATGGAGACGTCTTTAGAAAAGAGTTCTGGGCATGAAAGCTCATTGTGGCGTCTGTACTACGTATAGACAAAAGGGAAGGGAATGACTTTAATCAAAGACGTTGTCACCTATAAGGTATCCAGGTGTAAATGTTTATTTGTGATGCTGACTACTTATCAGTACTGTGGTCCCACAGTCTGATGTTGACTGGTAACAACAACTCTCAGTATCTCCTTACCATTGCGTTAAGTACAGAGAGAGTACAATTGAAGCAAAGCTCATATAAGTAGTTAAACGACAACTGCTCAAACTTCTTAAGCGGGTGAGGGGTGAGGGCGGGGTAGACAAATTGAATTTTTGCCCCAAGTTCTGGAAAACCTAGATACACCTCTGAGCAATCAATAGAGTGATTCATTTTAAAACTGAAAAATCCTAAAAACTTAGTTTTGAGATTATGAGGAGGATGAAATTGAGTTTCTGCTGCAAAAACTCCGTGTAAGTTTGGCTGTACACACACTGATGGAGCAAAAACACCCCCAAATCCTATCAAATATTCCAAACTTGATTCTGCTGATGTATTCATGTAAATGCACCTTTACATTTTTCGGATTGATTCAGTGGACCAAATAATGTTGTGCACCCTTGGTAACAAAAGAGTCCTCTTCTTCCATGCATTGGGGAGGAGGTACACTGACGCACAAAAGGGTAACAATGTTTCATACTTTTGACTTTCAGGCCCCATATCTCACCATCCACTACTGCTTCAAACTTGAGACTACCATCATTTTATAGTCAATCATCTTGGCTATCTCATACATAAATTTGACATGCAACTATTTCCATATGATAAGTTATGCAAATTCTTGTCATGTCACTGCATTGTTAATGTTTTGCTTGTGAAAATTTAAACTTAAATTTGTATTATTTTGCTAGTATCTTGTAAGTCCACCTTTGACTTTCAACACTGCCTGAATCCTTCTGGGCATGCTCTCAATCAGATTCAAGCATATCTCAACCAAAATCTGATCTCAGGTCTCTTCTACACATTCCCAAATTTGGCATAATGGTCGAATCACTTGTGTATGTTCGCAGCTTTTTCTTCAACTCAACCCACAAGTGTTCAATTGGGTTGAGGTCTGGGGGATGTGTGGGCCAATCCAGTACCTCTACTTCATTGTCATTGGGCCATGCACTATACTGTGTGTTGTGGAGCTGCACTATACTGTGTGTTGTGTCAGCTGCACTGTACTGTGTGTGAGGGGGTGCTGCACTTTACTGTGTGTTGGGGAGCTGCAATGTACTGTGTGTGGGGTAGCTGCATTATACTGTGCGCGTGTGTGTGTGTGTGTGGAGGGGGGCTGCACTATGCTGTGTGTGGCTGCATTATAGTGTGTATTTGTGTATTCCTTACACAATGCGGATGACGCTGCCGCTCTATATAACACCACAATAGCTGTAGCTTTGGAATCCGCTGCCCCACTTACACATACCAAAACTCGCAAAATCAACAGACAGCCCTGGCACACCAGCCTGACCAAAGAGCTGAGGCGAGCTTCCAGGGCTGCTGAGCGCAGATGGAAAAGATCCCACTCCAACGAGCATTTCATCGCATTCAAACAGTCCCTCACTACTTTCAAGACCACACTCGCCGCAGCTAAACAAACCTACTTCTCATCTCTCATATCCTCCCTGTCTCACAACCCTAAACAGTTATTCAACACCTTCAATTCTCTCCTCCGCCCCCCAGCACCTCCTCCCTCCCCACTCATCTCAGCTGAAGACTTTGCCTCATTTTTCAAGCAGAAAATTTATAACATCAGGGACAGTTTTGGTCAACAACCCCCAGAGCCCTTCCTCCCGACTTCCCAGCCCTCCACCTTCAAAACCAACTTCTCCACCATTACAGAAGATCGACTCTCCACTCTACTCTCAAGATCACATCTCACCACCTGTGCACTCGACCCAATCCCATCCCACTTCATCCCAAACCTCACCACAGTCTTCATCCCAACCCTAACCCATCTCTTCAACCTATCACTAACAACTGGTGTTTTCCCCTCAAGCTTTAAACATGCCTCCATCACACCTATCCTCAAAAAGCCCTCTCTTGACCCATCCTCTGTATCTAGCTATCGCCCTATATCACTTCTCCCATACGCCTCCAAGCTACTGGAACAACACGTCTACCTTGAACTGTCCTCCCATCTCTCTTCTTGCTCCCTCTTCGACCGCTTACAATCTGGCTTCCGGTCACACCACTCCACTGAAACTGCCCTTACTAAGGTCACCAATGACCTCTTAACTGCCAAGAGCAAGCGACACTACTCTGTCCTCCTCCTCCTGGACCTGTCGGCTGCCTTTGACACAGTGGACCATTCCCTATTATTACAGACCCTCTCATCCCTCGGCATCACAGACTTGGCCCTCTCCTGGATCTCATCATACCTAACAGACCGGACATTCAGCGTCTCCCACTCACACACCACCTCCTCACCTCGCCCCCTATCTGTCGGAGTCCCACAAGGTTCAGTCCTAGGGCCCCTGCTGTTCTCTATTTACACCTTTGGCCTGGGACAGCTCATAGAATCTCATGGCTTTCAGTATCATCTTTATGCTGATGACACACAGATCTACATCTCTGGACCAGATATCACCTCCCTACTAACCAGAATCCCTCAATGTCTGTCCACTATTTCATCCTTCTTCTCCACTAGATATCTGAAACTCAACATGGACAAAACAGAATTCATCATCTTTCCCCCATCTCACGTGACCCCCCCTACGAACCTATCAATTACAGTAAATGACTGCCCACTCTCCCCAGTCCCACAAGCTCGCTGCCTCGGAGTAATCCTTGATGCTGATCTCTCCTTCAAACCACATATCCAAACCCTTTCCACTTCCTGCCGACTTCAACTCAAAAATATTTCACGCATCCGATCATTCCTCACCCAAGAATCTGCAAAAACCCTAGTCCATGCCCTCATCATCTCTCGCCTTGACTACTGCAACCTCATGCTCTGCGGCCTCCCCTCAAACACTCTCGCACCCCTCCAATCTATTCTAAACTCTGCTGCCCGACTAATCCACCTGTCCCCCCGCTATTCCCCAGCTTCTCCCCTCTGTCAATCCCTTCACTGGCTCCCAATTGCCCAGAGACTCCATTACAAAACCCTAACCATGACATACAAAGCCATCCACAACTTGTCTCCTCCATACATCTGTGACCTCGTCTCCCGGTACTTTCCTGCACGCAACCTCCGATCCTCACAAGATCTCCTTCTCTACTCCCCTCTTATCTCCTCTTCCCACAATCGCATACAAGATTTCTCTCGCGCATCACCCCTACTCTGGAACTCTCTACCACAACATATCAGACTCTCACCTACCATCGAAACCTTCAAAAAGAGCCTGAAGACCCACCTCTTCCGACAAGCCTATAACCTGCAGTAACCACCGATCGACCAAACCGCTGCACGACCAGCTCTACCCTCGCCTACTGTATTATCACCCATCCCTTGAAGATTGTGAGCCCTCGCGGGCAGGGTCCTCTCTCCTCCTGTACCAGTTATGACTTGTATTGTTTAAGATTATTGTACTTGTTTTTATGTATACCCCCCTCACATGTAAAGCGCCATGGAATAAATGGCGCTATAACAATAAATAATAATAATAATAATAATATTTGTGTATGTGTGTGGCTGCAATATACTCTTGAGGTTGGCTGCAGTATAGTCTATGAGGGGGGCTGCATTATATTTTATGAGGGGGCTACAGTATACTCTGAGGTAGGCTGCAGTATACTCTATGCGGGGGCTGTATTATATTTTATGAGGGGGCTGCCGTTTACTCTGAGGGGGGATGCAGTATATGCTATTAGGGGGCTGCAGTATATGCTATTAAGGGGCTGCAGTATACTATGATGGGGGCTGCAGTATACTCTGATAGGGGCTGCAGTATACTCTATGAGGGGGCTGCAGTATACTCTATGAGAGGGGCTGCAATATACTATGAGGGGGGCTGCATTATACTCTGAGGGGGGCTGCATTATACTCTATCAAGTTCCATGGGGAGTGCATTATACTATATGTAATATATGGGACCTGCATTAACCTGTATCAAGGACTATCTGTCCCCATCACTCTTCCTCAGCTGGTGTAAAGAAACTCGGGAACAAGCGTTGAACGACTTCAATATTGTCGATCATGCTCATTTAATGGCCAGAACACAGCGCATGTAAATACATCCAAAATGTTTTGTTTCTGTGTGATGGTGCAATATGTGAGCATTTGGGGACCTCCTTTAATATTTTGACCAGGGCCACACTTTCTTTAAAACTGGCCTTGCTTAGCGGACAAGTGCAGTGAAGGGATTAGTTTTAGTATCCCTTGTGTCAGGTACAATGGGGCCAGTGGTTTACTTATCTCTCTTTTAAGCAATTTTGTGGCTGTGATCTTTCAGTGTTCTATTTCCTCCCTTCAAGGATTATAAGCACAAGTCCAGGAAGGGTGTAACACATGTGCTAGTGGAACTACTGTGCTGTGGACTGAGGGGAGCCTGGAGGGGTGTGACTAGGCAAACATTTGACTCTTCACTAGAACCCCTGATGGTATGGTTAAGGGCCTGTCACACTAAGCGATATCGCTAGCAATATCGCTATAACTTGTGACGTTATAGCGATATTGCTAGCGATATCGCTATGTGTGATACTTACCTACGACCTGCTCCCCCGCTGGTTATCGCTGATCACGCGAGAACGTCCAGGACTGTTTCTCGTCGTCAGCTTCCTGCGGCGCTTCCTGCTGTGACGACGAGCGACGCGTGGATCCGGGCGGGAGGACGCAGGATCGCCTGGTGTGACAGGTAAGTAGCGACCCCCGTCCCCAGCGATGTCGCTGGTGAGATCTGCCTGTGTGGCAGCTCACTAGCGACCACTTAGCGATGTACCAGCGATCCTGACAGCGTCATATCGCTGGTCGGGATCGCTGGTACATCGCTAAGTGTGACATTACCTTTAGACTTGGCTCCAGATGGACACCAGCTGCTAGTCCAGGACAAACCTCAGACACACGGCAGCTGATCCCAAAGGGGTAGGAAGCTGGAACTGCCAGGAATGGATGGCACAGCAGTCACAGTCATGTGCTGGGCAGGTGCTAGTGTAAGGAGGTGACGGGGAACCTCAGTTGCCTCCTCTCTCCTACACACCAAGCCTATGCGGCACCCCAATGGTTTCTTCATGTTTACATGGTTATACTGTGAATTGATGTGTAATGCGTAATGTATAAAGTGTAATTTGCTGTACATGCCATGTAACCCCATAAAGTTAGTTCATGGACAGATGAAGTTAAAAAGGGGGCCGGTCCAACAGGCTGACAGGGAAGGAATTTCCTGTTCCTGCAGCAGAACCAGGGCAGTCTTGCCCAGGGCAGGACACTATTCACTGCCAGGAGCAGACGGTGCCCTGGTGGGGGGGGCATAAGCTGCCATGGGCTGTTGGACAGCGTAGATGGACCCTGGTGTTGTGGGACCGACCCAGAAGGACTTTTGTGGCTCCCAGCCTGGATGGCAACTGTTGAGACTGAGCAGGAAGCATTGTGTTGTAATAATAATAATCTTTATTTTTATATAGCGCTAACATATTCCGCAGCGCTTTACAATTTGCACATATTATCATCACTGTCCCCGATGGGGCTCACAATCTAAATTCCCTATCAGTATGTCTTTAGAATGTGGGAGGAAACCGGAGTACCCGGAGGAAACCCACGCAAACACGGGGAGAACATACAAACTCCTTGCAGATGTTGTCCTTGGTGGGATTCGAACCCAGGACCCCAGCGCTGCAAGGCTGCAGTGCTAACCACTGAGCCACCGTGCCGTGTTGTTATCCTGTTGGAACAGAACTGTGGCCTGTGGTGTTTTCCTGAGTGCTCATCCCCAGCAGCTGGAGAAGGCACGTGATGGAGGTAACTGACTGTACTGCAGGACTGGGACTTCACTTGTCTGTTTGTGTGCAAGGGACTGGGGTGCTCAGTGACTGTGTTTTAGTAAACTCGACCATAACTACCACCCTGTGCCACCTTGTTACACTAGCATACACAGCTGCTATACAGCCAGGCATGGCTTGTACTGGCAGACACGGCTGGTATACAAACAGGCAAGGCAGGTGCTGGTGGACACGGCTAGTATACAGGCAGGCATATGTCAGTTTCTGGCAGACAAGACTGGTATATTGACAGGCATGGCTGGTACTGGCAGACACGGCTGGTATACAGGCAGGCACAGTGGGTATCTTGCTGACACGGCTGATATAGAGGGATACATGCACAGGGGAACTGACAACTAGAAACCGTGCAGACAATCTGAAAGAAAACATTGCTTAGGCACCTTCCAACAGGAAGAGGTGACTTAAATAATAAGTGTCTTCCAGGTATTGGAGAAGAGAATGGTGATTGCTCAAGGACGCCAGCACTACAAAGAAGAAAGAGAGAACTGAACAGGTGCAAATGTATAGCTTCTCCATACACTTTGTGATTGTGCATTTCAGGAGTGCACTACCCAAACATTAAAGGCATTGTCTCACTAAATATATGTATTATCAATCCATAGACTAGTTGGTAAATTTATTATTGCTGGGGACCGACTGCTGGGATCCTCACAGATATCAAAAACTATGGTCCGAAAGTCCCTTGTGTGATGTACCACCAGTCCATACACTTCTGGTGAATGGTCAAGGGGACATCTTTGCAACCCTTGCTTTTGAGATTGGCAATCATGCATTCATCATCACCTATCTTGTAGAAAAGTGATATTTTCTTAGGTGAGAAAACCCCTTTAAGGGGGGCGCACAGGGAATCTGCTAGAGATTATGGTTTACCTAAGCAAAGGGTGCTGTTAAAGGAAACCTGTTATTTTTAATATGCACCAGGACCACACAATTACTTCGCCGTACATTACTATAATGGGCTGGAGTTCTCCACTGCAGACCACAAATCGCTTTGAACGATAATTTTTTCAAGGTAAAAACTTTGGGCCCTGGGACCCTTAGCTAACAGCATTGGAGAGGTGTCCCTAAACAAAGGGGCCATGACTCCCAGTAGCAAGCCTCACAGTGGACCGCTAGCTCGATCCAAGATCATACTACTATCTTTTTATTGGCAGTTTCTGTAATGTACGGTACTGGAGCTAAAATTTTGTATCTGTGAGGGAAATGTGAAGGTGTGCTCTGTGGGTGAAATTTTTTATCACCTTCCGTTGCGTTACTGTGCCCCATGCTCTGTGGGTGAATTTTTTTAGCAGCTTATGTGGGGTTAATGTGCCCCACTGCCCCGTGCTCTGTGAGTGAAACTTTCTAGTAGCTTCTCTTGGGGTACTGTGGCTCATGCTCTGGGGATGAAATTTTTTAGCAGCTTCTGTGGGGTTACTTTTCCCCATGCTCTGTGGGTAATTTTTTTAAACTAGGCTGCTGGTAGGAAGCCTAACGGAAGACCACCAGCTCGATCCACGTTCATACTATCAAATTTTCCTCAGCAGCAGTTATAATGTGCGCTACTGGAACTGAAATTTTGGAACTGTGGGGGAAATGTGAAAACATGCTCTGTGGGTGAAATTTGTAATCACCGTCTGTGGTGGTACTGTGCATCATGTTCAATGGGTGAAATTTATAATCTTCTTCTGTAGGGGTACTCATGCTTTGTGGGTTAAATTTTTAACTGGACTGGCGGCAGCAAACCTCAGTCTCTGTGAGGGCACTGTTAAATTTTTTGTTATTCATTTAGTTCCTATTTTACCATGATTGCTATGGTGATAGGATCCCTTTAAGTAATTTCCCTATCCACATTTGTTTGCAGAACAATTGTCCTCCTATTACCCCCATTTTGCTTCCTTTTGCAGCTCCCTGGCCCTTACTCTGACCATTTTACCACACTGGAGTTCGGGTTCCCATTGACTTACTGTATATGGATTTTGGGGTCCAGTGTCAAGTTTGGATCAAGTTCGGGTCCCAAACCGGACTGTTCGAAAAGTCCTGTTGAACCCATGGAAAACAGAATATCCAAATGTCTGCTCATCTCTAATTAACATCAATCGAACCCATCTGTGCTTGCATGTGTAAGGAGTTAGGCTGGGGTCACACTTGCGAGAAACTCACACGAGTCTCACGTCTCAATACCCAGCACTGCCGCCGGCACTCGGGACCGGAGTGTGCATGTATTTCTATGCAGCTCAGCACGCCAGTTCGAGTCCCGGCGACAGTGCCGGGTATTGAGACTCGAGACTCGTGAGAGTTTCTCGCAAGTGTGATCCCGGCCGTAGAGAGAGACCGGTACACTTTCAGCTGTGTAATGTATGTGGGCATATTACCAGAGTGGTCCAAATTATTCTCTCTTTACTGTTGTCTTTCACAGCTGGGATTTAAATTGGATTATTTTCATGACTTTGCTCGAATACCCTTTTTTTTAACAGCCACAGGCATTTTAAAATTACTCTTTTCCACATGTATTGTATATTTGACCACAAAAACCCAGGGTTATGTAATTAGTTTATGTGAAATGAGCCCCATGCATAATTTAATATTGACCACAGGCAATTTCACTGACAAATTGGGACAGGCATTACAAGACAAATGTTTTCACTATGTAATGGATCATGCCTACAACAGGAATATTTATCATATGCAAAGACATATCACACTCATAGTTTAGTATTTCTGCCCATTTTTTAAAGAAATTATTTGGAATAGAAGTTGGCGTAAGGAGAACCAGTTGAATTGGAATAACTGAGTTTACTAAAGGTCTGTTCATGATTTGCTCATATCAGATTTTTTAATGGTTGTGCCATGAAAAATCTTTATAGATGCCCAAGATCAGGAACAGCAGTGTTTTGGACGTAGCTCACCTGCGCTGCATGCAATGCATGCGCTGCTCTGCAATGGTGCGTTCTACATTAGAAGCCCAGTGGATGGAATTTCTAGAAATCCCTCGTCCACTGTGCTTCTATTTAACGCTGCGTAAACTCACCCGCTGTGCGGGTTAAGGGTCTGTGCACACGTTGCAGATTCGTGTGCGGAATTTTCTGTGCAGAATCTGTTTTGTTTGGCAGAATCCGCAGGTCAAAATCCTTGCGTATTTCTGCAGATTCCTATAATGGAATGGGTGTAAAAACGCTGCAGAATCCACACAAAGAATTGACAGGCTGTGGAAAATAAACCGCTCCGTTTCCGCGCGGATTTTTCCGCAGCATGTGCACAGCAGATTTTATTTCCCATAGATTAACATTGTACTTGAAATCACTAGCAAATCTGCAGCGGACCCGCAGCAGCAAATTTGCAACGTGTGCACATACCCTTACAAGCAGCAGCATGTTAATTATTTGCAGCATAGTCTCACCCATAGCCAATCCGCATGGTTCACTGAACACATGCTAATTTAACTGGGTTATTTGAACACAGTGTTTTGGTTGCAGCGAAAATACACTGCTTCCAAAACGCTGCTATATCCTGATCGTGGGCACATAGCCTTATTGTTGGGAACCGCAACTGCTATAAAAACTCTGCTACATAGAGCCTACACTGTCTCATCATTGCCACACTGTTCCACACCTCTGTAACATCGTGGTTCTAGCGTTACTACTCCAGCTCTGATACATTGATGTGCCAGGTCTGTCACATTGAGTCTTCATTGCAAACTAAGCTCTACTACACTAATTTCTCATCAGAGTTAAACACTGCTACATTGCTGTGCCAACGTAACCACATCGGACCTCTGTTACAAAACCCAACTTTGCACATCGATTCATCATTGTGGAGTCAGCTCTGCTGCATCGCTTTGCCAGCTCTGCTGTCTTGAATCTCCATTTCAAAGTCAGCCCTGCTTCTCTTTATTCTCATCACTGAGTCTTTGTTGTATCAGCTCTGCTTCATTTAACTGATTTTGCAAACTCAGATCTGCTGCACCAAAGCAATCGGTCTTTGCTGCAATAACAACTGTTCATCTAGATCAAAAGGCTTCAAAGATCAACCTCACCAGGTAAGAAAAAGATAGATTTGTCAATTGCTATCTATCTACTGTATAAATCAATCAATCAATCTATCTGTATCTATCTGTCTATGTACAGTAGGTATGGAAAGTGTTCAGATCCCTTTAAATTTTTCACTCTTTGTTTCATTGCAGCCATTTGGTAAATTCAAAAAAGTTCATTTTTTTCTCATTAATGTACACGCTGCACCCCATCTTGACTGAAAAAAAAAAAACAGAAATGTAGACATTTTTGCAAAATTATTAAAAAAGAAAAACTGAAATATCTCATGGTCATAAGTATTCAGACCCTTTGCTCAGTATTGAGTAGAAGCACCCTTTTGAGCTAGTACAACCATGAGTCTTCTTGGGAATGATGCAACAAGTTTTTCACATCTGGATTTGGGAATCCTCTGCCATTCTTCCTTGTAGATCCTCTCCAGTTCCGTCAGGTTGGTTGGTGAACGCTGGTGGACAGCCATTTTCAGGTCTCTCCAGAGATGCTCAATTGGATTTAGGTCAGGGCTTTGGCTGGGCCAGTCAAGAATGATCACAGAGTTGTCCTGAAGCCACTCCTTTGTTATTTTTGCTGTGTGCAAGTCTGAGGTCCAGAGCACTCTGGAAGAGGTTTTCATTCAGGATATCTCTGTATTTGGCCTCATTCATGTTTACTTCAATTGCATCCAGTCTTCCTGTCCCTGCAGCTGAAAAACACCCCATAGCATGATGCTGCCCCCACCATGTTTCACTGTTGGGATTGTATTGAGCAGGTGATGAGCAGTGCCTGGTTTTCTCCACACATACCACTTAGAATTATCACCAAAAAGGTCAATCTTTGTCTTATCAGACAAGAGACTTTTATTTCTCATAGTCTGGGAGTCCTTCATGTGTTTTTAGCAAACTATGCAGGCTTTCATATGTCTTGCACTGAGGAGAGGCTTCTGTCGGGCTACTCTGCCATAAAGGCCCAACTGGTGGAGGGCTGCAGTGATAGTTGACTTTGTGGAACTTTCTCCCATCTCCCTACTGCATCTGTGGAGCTCAGCCACAGTGATCTTGGGGTTCTTCTTTACCTCTTTCACCAAGGCTCTTCTCCTACGATTGCTCAGTTGGACTGGATGGCCAGGTCTAGGAAGACTTCTGATGGTCCCAAATTTCGCCCATTTAAGGATTATGTAGGCCACTGTGCTCTTAGGAACCTTGAGTACTGCAGAAATTCTTTTGTAACCTTGGCCAGATCTATGCCTTGCCACAATTCTGTCTCTGAGCTCCTTGGCCAGTTCCTTTGACCTTATGATTCTCATTTGGTCTGACATGCACTGTGAGCTGTCAGGTCTTATATAGACAGGTGTGTGCCTTTCCAAATCAAGTCCTATCAGTTTAACTAAACACAGTTAGACTCCAATGAAGGAGTAGAACCATCTCAAGGAGGATCACAAGGAAATGGACAGCATGTGACTAAAATATGAGTGTCTGAGCAAAGGGTCTGAATACTTATGACCATGTGATATTTCAGTTTTTCTTTTTTAAGAAATTTGAAGTTTGTTTTTTTTCAATCAAGATGGGGTACAGAGTGTACATTAATGAGAAAAAAAAATCCCTTTTTTGAATTTACCAAATGGCTGCAATGAAACAAAGTTGAAAAATGTAAAGGGGTCTGAATGCTTTCTGTACACCCTGTATCTATCTATCTCAATCTATCTTTCTGTGCCTTGTTCCAGGTGTAACAATTTTCTGATAATAAAATTAGCTAAATTAATTACTTTTTGTGCTGGAAAACTTTATTGGGTGTTGTGTGAGTTTGCAATTTTTAGTTTTTGTAAATATTAAATGTTATCTTGTATTTTTATAATATAGTGACAGACAAGTCTGAGGCTGGGTTCACAGGACTGTGATATATGGTCTATGCTTAGGTTGCAATACCCGGACCGAGTGGCGGGTCTCCTGACCTGAACTAACTGCATCACACATGCCTGCAAGGCTGTTCACTTAGGTCAGGAGACTCACCAGTCGTGCCTAATATTGAAACCCAACTATTTATGACAGATGTTAACCAAATCTACTTCTCTGATGAAGAAATTTTTTTTTTCCAGTTGTTTCACAGATACCGTAAATGGAAATTATGACAAGTTTTATTGTAGATGAGTGCCTGAGTGGTATAACTTTGGGATTTTCTTTTATATAATTCACAAATAAGAAAGATAAACATCTTCACAGCGTAAACTGCACCAAAGCTAAACTGAAAGAGCATCACTTGCTGAGCTATTACTACTAACTCAACTATGTATTCCTGGAAACAAGTGAATAGCACAATGATTACACAGTGATGCCGCAGTGAAATGCTATTCTGGAAATGCTCAGATTCTCAGGAAATCACCAAGTTCCAGCATGTATGTTTATAATGTGCAAGTATTACCAGCTACGCCATTGTCTGCTGCTCAAGAATAAATCACTGGAGCAAAATGGAAACTAGAGAAGTAGACAATCATTTTATATTATGCTCCAAAACAGGGGTGCACAACCTCTTCTGGTCCGAGGGCCACATTATTACTTTGAATCTCTTCACAATAAAATTTATAGAACACTTCCGCCATATCAGAATTATATGCTGTAAATGTCTGATATATAGTAGTCCCGAAAGTGGAACCTGCACTGCACCTATAGGAATTATGCCTATATCCCCAGTTAACACTTAGAAGAGGGGAGGCCATGCGTGAATGTGGCTTTCCCAATTGTAAATTTACATGACATATAATGCAGAGAGCCAAAACTATAGTCAGCCATCTGAAAAACTTAAACAGTGGTGTAGCCAATAGTGGCAGACTATGTAGCCCCTATAGGTCCCGGTGCCAAAGCAAACCCCCACCCGACATCACAAGTTATCAACTATATTTGCATTCTGGATGCAGATAAAGATTAAAGCAATGTGAAGGAATAGGATACTATCAGCTCCCTCCTCCTTCGCTCTCCCTATGCGGCTAACGTCTCAGCGCATCAGGCTCGATGACTGTGCAGAGCAGTGCAGAACTTCAGAACACACGCTGCAGTGACTGGAGCAGCTGAGCAATGGGGAGAGGTGAGTATTTCTTTTCATTAAATCTATGTGGGGGCCATTATCCTATTTGATGGGCTAATTGGGGGCCATAATCCTGTTTGGAGGGCTATATGGAGGCCATTGTCCTATTTGGAGGGCTATGTGGGGAGGCCATAATACTTTATGCGGGTGTGGCGCCCCTGAGGCTCAGTCTCCACAGAAGTACTGCACCTCCTCCTGAGGTGTGGTACCCCACCATCCAGGTAAGGTGGAGACACCTGACCACACTCCAACACCTGCACCCCACACCACAAAGTAGTGTAGCAAAGCACCTTCGGCAGCTCCCTGTTTGGAGTATAGCAAAGCACCCATTGGTGGCTCCCTGCTTGGAACACGAAACGTGCTGGGAGGTGGGTGGAGCTGAGTTTACAATAAAATGAGCGGGAAGAGTTTAGGATTTAGTTAGTTCGTTAGTTAGTTGGAGAGGGAGTAAGAAGATCCCGAGAGAGAGGGATAGATGGATGGAAGTGCTGCAGCAGATCCCAGTGATCTAGGTCTGCTGGCACAGGAAAGGAAGAGAGAGAGAGCGACATAGACTGAAAGCCTGATTTTCCATAGAAAGAAAGACTAGTACGGAACGTGAGGAGTAAAAGAGAACAGAGGACGTGGGTTAGAAGAGAACCCTTCCTAGAAGTTCTAAGCACAAGGCCGGGGCCCGGTCCCCGAGGTTGTATGGATACTAATGGTCCTGCAGCAGACACCGGAGGAATAGAAGTTGTTATCACTTTATTCCCACACAAGACTTGGGGGCACAACAGCATCAGAGAAGCGAGCCGGGACTTAGTAGCAAGGAGTCCCCGAAGCAGGCTACAGCTGTCTGCCGTACAAGTAGAGTTCATAAGAACATCGGACAGGAGGAACTCCAGTGTAACTCAGTACTGTGAGTATTTCATTTAAAGGCGCTATAAGAGGAGACATCCAGAAAGGCACATGTTGGCGGAGTGTTGGAAAGGAGTATTCTATCTGGCCTGGAGGTTGACTGAGTCCCTGACCCGGAGGACACGACACGGAGGCAGGCACCTGTTTGTACAACAGACTGTGAGTAAAGCTTGGAACTACATGCCCTGGTGTCCTCCACTCATTCCTGCGCCACACATGTGGCACCGCTACATCCCTGTGCCTACCCTGCACCATTCCTGCAACGCTTATCTACACTGCCCTGGGACTACAGCTTCACCTGTGGGGAGCTATAACATCTTTGCTTCCCCATACCATCAGTCCCAGAGGATCTGCATGCAGCGTCGGCTTAACATCTCCCTTGCAGAATACCACAGGTGGCATCACGAAGCACTTATAAACTTTATTCCCAACTCAACCCCCTTTTACTTGGGTGCCCAGGGCCACGGACTGGGTCACCGCTGCCGTGACACCTTCCCCTCTGAGAGACCGGCCCGGTACCGAGTACCCCACATCTCTGGGAGGGCGACCCAACTTTGGCGTCACGAACAGGATGACGAGACCCGATGCCATCGGGTTCTGTGTGCCTAAGACTCAAATCTTTTGAAAATGTGCAGAAGACCCAATTTAATAGACTGTAAAATGAACGCTAAAAGTGTCTGCCGGCGCAGTGAAGAAGGGCGTGACAACATGGGTGGTCCTAAGAAAAGACCGCGAACTGTCCTGGGCCTCCCCTGTCTGAATTTCTATGAGACAGCAGCATGGCCCACCCCCCGAGGGGTTCATATACTGGCCTGGTATGGAGGAGTAGGAAGAAGACGCCGCCCTCAAAAGGAGGGGCGAGAGCCAGTGGCGGGAAAAGAGCCGAGGCAGGAAGAAGAATGCCAGAACGCCATCTTGGAAGGAGAAGGGAGGAGGTTGAGCTGAATCTCCCTGGCGCAATGGCTGAAGGCTCCGAACCCGCTTCCCGAATGAACCGCCAGCAGCTGGAAGAAGAGATTACCCGGCTGACACACCATCTGCAGCTGAGGCAGGAGGCGTTATGAAGAATGAACTGGCAGTACGCCCAGGAGGGGCTTACACCAGCGGTACCCCAGTCACTGGTACCCGTCGCTGCTGCACCGGATCTTCCCCAGGCAGGCTCTGTGGAGCCTGCGGCCGCTGCCATACCACCGGCAGCATCTATTGTTCCCCTCCTGCCATCACAACCGCAGGGTGAGCCTGTCTGGAGGAGTTGTATGAGGCACTGGGAGCTGAAGTGGAGGAAGAGGAGCTCCCGCCTGGACCTGACGCGGCTGCGTAGGTCCCACCGGAGGCCCCCACGGATCTGGAGCCGCCATCTGTTCAACCACCGTCACTCATATCTACCCGGGCAGCCCCGACTACCACCGCTGTCCACAGGAACCGCACCGTACCTGCGCCGGAGCCGAGACTTCACCACCGGGAGACACCAGGTATAGATGCTGGCCCTCCTAATGGGCTACCCCCCGAATTCTCATTGTCGGAGGCTGGCCTGCTGGAGCTTGAAATGGGGGTGTTGAACGAGTCATCCGGGGGCACGGGAGATGGAAGAAATCCTTGCTGAGGAGGGTGCGGTTGGAACAGGTGCGCACCATACGACACCTTCAAGGCTTGGAAGAGTCTAGGTCACTTTGGGATGTGGAAACGCATCATGGGTTCTCTTGGCCGCAGCTGCACAACCCCCGTGTAACCTCCTACCAACGCCAACAGGCCATGGCATCCCTAGATGTTAGACCAAGGACCAGAGCAGCAGTACCGCCTGAGGATGAAGAACCTTATCCATTGGTACAAGCTGCCACTCCTACCGACTTACTGGTGGCAGAGACATCACCAGCAACAGCCGATATGCCTACCCCAGCTGTACCTCAGGCAGCATCTTCAACCACTGCCATCGCATCTAGTGGACACCCAGAGCATCTCCCCTGGAAGCAGCCCAAGCAACCAGCTTCCAGAACCCCAGGAGGGATAACTAGCCATAATGTTGATTTAAACTAACTTTTGTTACCCAGGAGGGTATTTGCACCTTTGTGCTTGTTTTTCTATTTTGGTTATCATGTTTTTCTTTTTCTTTTTTTTTCCCATTTGATCCAGTTGTTGCCCAGTTTGATTGGCAGCCTTTACACTTGAACTGTGGAGATCATGGACGCTGAGTGATCCCGAACTGCTAATGTACATAGTTTGCACCTCTTTAGGTGCTTTCTCTTGGTTTTACATAGGAACCTGCCCTTGGAACAAGGACTACCTCGTTATAGGGACATTTTCAGACATGATGGCTGGTCCCATGTCTACTCTTTGCACTTATTAATAATGCTTAGTATTTTTGAACAAGAAGCTAGAAAGTGATAATGTGTAGTGAAAGTATTAATGACAGATTTCATAGGGTTCAATTGAGAAAGAAATATAGTGAATGTTTTACAATGTTTGAATAAAGATGTGAGAATTGAATTAAAATATGCAGATGACGAACCAGGCAATAGCGGTTGTCACTCCTAAGACAAAAAGAAAAGAAGAGAGTAGAAAATGTGAAAGAAAACAGAAAAGAAATGTGTTGCTAGAAAATGTGTTACTCAAGCTGAATTTGCTTCCATAGCACTTTAAATTAGGTAGCATAACTTTAAATATAGATAGACAGTTAAATTGTTTGCAACGTTCATGAAACAGTGCCTCCCACATTGGGAAGTTTAGTATAAGACATGTTCATTATGCAATATAAAAATTTGTATGTTCCTATATTGTCAACTTTGTTATCCTTGCAGCCCGCGGACGTGCTGTGTTTAACAGGGGGTATGTGGCGCCCCTGAGGCTCAGTCGCCACAGAGGTGCTGCACCTCCTCCTGAGGTGTGGTACCCCACCATCCAGGTAAGGTGAAGACACCTGACCACACTCCAACACCTGCACTCCACACCACAAAGTAGTGTAGCAAAGCACCTTCCGCGGCTCCCTGCTTGGAGTATAGCAAAGCACCCATTGGTGGCTCCCTGCTTGGAACACGAAACATGCTGGGAGGTGGGTGGAGCTGAGTCTACATTAAAAAGAGCGGGAAGAGTTTAGGATTTAGTTAGTTCGTTAGTTAGTTGGAGAGGGAGTAAGAAGATCCCGAGAGAGAGGGATAGATGGATGGAAGTGCTGCAGCAGATCCCAGTTGTGATGTACAATGTCTGTGAGGTATGGGGTTTTGTCTACAAAATATGTTTTCTGTTGTAACTTTCCAGAAAGATCCGGCACATATGACAATCCAGGCTGCTAGCTCTGCAGCTTCACCCCTCCTCCCTTCACACACACACAGAGCAGTGCCACCCCCCTCCTCTACAGCCTGTGTTCGCACTAGTAATAGGAGACCCCCTGCTGTTACAACCATTTGTTTCCTCTCCACAGCTGAGAGAAAAAAGTGCGGGATGGTTCTTTGTTTGAAACAAAGAGGTTTGAATAAAACTATAAGAGCCTGCCCTGCGAAAACCGTACCAAGCAGAGATATAAAAATCATATTTCTGCGATCCGAGCAGACCCAGCTTCGCTGTGGTGCCTGTTGCAAAACTCTCGGATGTCCAGAACCTGAGATATGATTTGCGCCCAAATGGACGGTCATATCGCATAGATGTTTGATGTTTTCTTGATGGGCTCATTACGCTGGGAAACATGATACCACTGATGAGTCCATACCAGCTTCTCCCATAAAGTTATAGCTAATCTAAGTTTTGTAGCCAAAACATAACTTGGATAAGAGAGGTGGGATCAACCCAGAATGCACCTCTCTGTGATGTCACATAGGAAAGTCTATAAGGCATTCCCTGGGCAAACCAGCTCAGAACAGCTGCAGAGTCGGTGCTGACAAGAACTCCAGATGAATGGAGACGTGTGGCTCCTCCCCCCTTAAAGCCGCATGGTCTGCCTAAGGAACAATATGGAACTGTGAGTGTAATCTCTTTGTTTTCTCCACTTTTATTTTATACCTGTACTGTACATATTTTATGTCTCAATTTTATAGCAACTTTTATCTGTAATCACTGTCCTCTTTCGGAAAATAAATGAAATAATTATTTAGATCTGTCTCCATGCTCTAAGAATCGAACTATACGCCTTTGATAGATAATCGCTACTAATTCAAAGGGTTTGCCACGGACCCTCTTAATTTAACACTGTGAATTAAGTAACCGTGACTGGTGGCAGCGCGTTGTGTACGGCTATTACGGCTTGCTGGCAGTCTAGAAGGGTCTTATATTGCTGAGTAAGGGGCTTCAGCCACAGCATTGATAATTCCCTTACTGCAGAAGCCTAATTGCCGGTTCACAACAGGCAGCCCGTCCGGCGACTAATTATCCTAGGTGCAGTTCCCTGACTGACCTGAGGGTAAGGGGGGCGCCGGAGAGCTGCGAGTTCCAAAGTGGAACTGAGAAAGTGGGATATACATAAATCCCCGCAGTACTTGGAAGATTGATAGCAGTGGTGGGGCATCCAAATTAAACTCCCCCTGCGGCAAATTGTAGAGCGAGATTAGCTTGCTGGATTTTTGTCACATGGTGCCGGTGGTGGGATAACTAAGATAAGCCCCAACGGTGCCTGTGATAGCTGTGTGCCGGCATTGTGTCACGTCCCTCCGTCCGCTGATACACCCGTGTCAGTGGTGGGATTGTGACATAGTGGTGACACAGGGTCCGCTGTCCGTCGCGTTTTGGTGGCAGCGGGACCCCCGTTAGTCGTCGCCCGTAAGTGGACGAACGGCGGTGGGCTGTTCGTCACATATTGGTGGCACAGCGGTGGGATAATCCTAGAGCATTAGTGATTTGGTTTGAGCAATCATTCCTCTCACTAAAAACCTGCACGGTTCCTGCGGGAATCCTGCATCATAGGTTTTGGAGAACAGACTCAGTGGTTACTAGTTCTGAGACATTTGTGTGTACATACAAGTATTCCCTCCCATTTCTTCGTTTTTCTTTTTCTATCTTTTATTTGGCAACCATGGCGGCAAAAGGAGAACCTTGGTACAACCGGCAGACAAAGGAAGTTCTTGCTGGGTTATGCACGTACCAAGGCCTTGACGCCACGAACAAAGACAGAGCTCAAATGATCGCGGCTCTAGTGCAGCTGGACAACGACCAGAATCCAGCGAGCGCAGAAGTTGGCCCAAGTGGCAATGGGGCTGCAGCAGAGGCTCCACTCCTGAGCGCTGGCCCCACATTCAACCAGGACGGGGTGGACCCCTATCTGCAAATGGCCTTGGACGCACTCCCCGCCGAAGACAGTGATGGGCGGGTGAGGCTGATCCAGCAATATCGGCAGGAGGCCCAAGCCGAGCGTCAAGCCCAGGCTGAGAGAGCTGAGCGCCGAGCGGAGGCTGAGAGAGCCGAGCGCCAGGCGCAGAGGGCCCATGAACTGGAGGTACTCCAGCGGGGTGGGAATGCCCCCACAGCCCGAAGCAGTGAGCCCAGCAGCGTCCAGACTCCTAAACCCCGGCCAGAGCATTTTCCCGTGATGGAAAAGGATGGGGACTTGGACACATTTCTGCGAGCCTTTGAGAAAGCCTGCAGACAGTACCAGCTGCCTAGAGACCAATGGGCAAGGTACTTGACCCCAGGGCTAAAAGGCAAAGCCCTGGAGGCATTTGCTTCTCTTCCGCCAGAAGCCGATGACGACTATGACGCCATAAAGCAGGCGCTGATCGCCAAATACCGGCTGACACCTGAGGTATACCGAAAGAAGTTCCGACACCTCCAACGTGGCCCACACGATAGCTACAGTGATGTGGTGCAAGGACTCAGGACCCACTTTGACCAGTGGATCCATGGACTGTCCGTTGAAACCTTTGAGCAGCTACGGGACCTGATGATCAAAGACCAGTTCCTGCATCTCTGCCCAGCTGAGGTCCGACAGTTCATCCTGGACCGCGAACCAACGAACGCGGACAAAGCGGCGCAGATCGCCGACAACCACGAGGCCAACCGGAAGCCCGAGACGCGGAGGCCAGTCGCCACCAGCTGGAAAGGGGGTAAGCCAGCAACCAACCCCAATGCCCCAGCTAGCCGTCCCTCCGGAGGCCCTGTCCCTGTTGCCAACAACAGGCCGGCTACTGACAGTCGCCTGTGTCACCACTGCAAGCGGCCTGGTCACTTCTCTTACACCTGTCCGGATAGGCCGAAGAACCCCCCAGCCAAGGCCCCCGGGCCCAACGCCTCTGTTCTTTTGGTGGGAGGTGTGGTTGGGAGGGCTGACGACAACGTTCAACCTGTTCAGGTGGGGGCCCGTCTTGCTACAGGCCTCAAGGACACCGGGGCTGAACGAACCCTCATCCGTCCTGGACTGGCGGCCCCTGAAGAGTTTGTTGAGGGGAAAACCCTGACTGTCACCGGGATTGGAGGCACCCGTTGTCCCTTGCCAGTGGCACGAGGTTTTCTTGATTGGGGTGCCGGGAGCGGGTTGAGGGAGGTGGGAGTGTCTGAAAATTTGCCCACTGATGTTTTATTGGGGACTGACTTGGGGAGGATGGTTGCATACTATGTCCCTGACACCCTTCCCCAAACTGATAATAAGGGTAACGTTAACCCTGATGAGGTTGATGATGGGAAACTGAATGTGTTACCTGCTAATGCCTTGATGAGTAATGATGCAACTAACAACCATTCTTTCCCCAGGTACGATGCTGATGCTGATGTGAATGTACCAAAGCAAACTGATAACCATTCTTCTCCTAGGAAGGATGATGATGATGTTGATGTATCTGTGCCGACTGAACCCGTTAACCCTTTCTTTGAAGCGGTAGATGTGTCCACAGGTACCGAAGTGCTCAGCCCCGTCACTCTGCGGAGTGAGACGGCTGAGGAACCCCTGGCAGGAGTAAGCAACGGTGCTCAAGGAAATGGGGAGGTGCATGGGGACCATGAGGAAGGTAATGCCATGCAGCTGACCAGTGCCACCGAGGAAGGTAACTGGCCCATAAGTAGCACTGCTCCCGAAGTGTTGGGGGTGGATGGGGAGGTAGAGCCCAGGGCAGCACCAGCTGGTGGGTCTGAAGAAATCCCCAGGGAGACAGCATACATAGCAGCTGTCACACGCAGTCAGAGTGCCCAGATCGCAGGTAACGCACTGTCTTCTGGACCCTCTGCTGCTACAGGAGAGACTGAACCAGAGGTGAACCCAGAGCCGGTTCCAGAGGGTCCCAGTAAAGAGGGGACCCTGACGTCACTTCTGGCAGCCTCCAGCATGGAGTTCCAGGCTGCTCTGCACTCAGATGCCAGCCTGGAGAAATTGAGAGGTCTCGCCGAGACGCCCACCTCCAAGTCTGATAAGGAGAGGGTGTTCTGGGAACGAGGAAGGTTGTACCGGGAGACAGTACCCGGAGATCCTAAAAAGGAGTGGTTGAGGGAAAGACAGCTGGTCGTCCCCTATCAGTTCAGAACTGAGTTGTTGCGGATTGCCCATGAGATTCCACTCGCTGGACACTTGGGGATCAGCAAAACAAAGGCACGGCTGTCTCAACACTTCTATTGGCCCAAGATGGGGACAGATGTAACACACTACTGCCGCTCCTGTGCCACCTGTCAAAAAGTGGGTAAGGCGGGGCCTGCTCTTAAGGCTCCCCTTATTCCTTTGCCGGTGATAGAGGAGCCTTTCCAGAGAATCGCGGTGGACATTGTAGGACCGCTGTCCGTCCCCAGCAGCTCCGGAAAGCGATACATTCTCACCGTGGTAGACTACGCTACCCGGTACCCAGAGGCAGTAGCTCTGTCTTCAACCAGGGCAGATAAGGTGGCTGACGCACTGGTGACCATCTTTTCGAGAGTAGGATTTCCCAGGGAGATGCTTACCGATCAAGGGCCCCAATTCATGTCTCGCCTAATGGAGGCTCTCTGTGAGAAAATGCAGGTGACGCAGCTGGTATCGAGTCCGTATCACCCACAGACTAATGGTTTGTGTGAACGTTTCAACGGTACCCTCAAACAGATGCTCCGCATACTGGTTGAGACCCAAGGGCGCGACTGGGAGCGGTACCTCCCACACCTGCTGTTCGCTTACAGAGAAGTTCCGCAGGCCTCGACCGGGTTCTCCCCCTTCGAGCTCCTGTATGGCAGGCGAGTCCGGGGACCCCTTGGGTTGATAAGAGAATCCTGGGAAGATGAGCCAAACCCCACAGAAGTGTCCATCGTGGATTATGTCATGCGCTTCCGTGACAAGATGCAGACCTTGACGCAGTTGGTGCATGACAACATGACACAGGCTCAGGCTGACCAGAAGCACTGGTATGACCAGAACGCCCGGGAGCGGACCTACCAGGTGGGTCAAAAGGTGTGGGCGCTGGTCCCTGTACCAACGGATAAGCTTCAGGCAGCCTGGGAAGGCCCGTACGTCGTCCACCAACAGCTCAACCCGGTCACCTACGTGGTCACGCTTGACCATGCTCGGGGTAGGCGCAAGGCCTTTCACGTCAACATGCTGAAGGCGCACTACGAACGTGAAGCTTGCGTCCTACCGGTCTGCAATCTGCCAGAGGATGGGGAGGAAGATTCCCTCCTGGACATGCTGGCCCAGGCCAAGGCCAATGGGTCCATTGAGGACATGGAGATAAGTGGTTCGCTCACCGTGTCCCAGCGGTTGCAGTTGATGGCCACCCTGGAACTCTTCCGGCCCGTGTTCACCAACCGTCCTGGGAGGACGGAGTTAGCGGTTCATGAGGTGGACACCGGGAATCACGCCCCATTACGGCGAACACCTTATCGGATCTCTGAAACGGTGCAACAAGTCATGCGCCGAGAGGTCGATGAGATGTTAAGGCTGGGAGTGATTCGACGGTCAAAAGGTGCGTGGGCTTCACCTGTAGTCCTCGTGCCTAAAAAGGATCGAACCACCCGGTTCTGCGTGGACTACAGGGGGCTCAACGCCATCACAACCTCTGATGCCCACCCGATGCCGCGCATCGAGGATCTGCTCGAGCGGTTGACAAACGCCAACTACATATCCATCATGGATTTGAGTCGGGGATACTGGCAGATTCCCCTGAGCCCTGAGGCGCAGGAGAAATCCGCCTTTATCACCCCCTTTGGACTGTACGAGTCCACGGTCATGCCCTTCGGCATGAAGAATGCCCCTGCCACTTTCCAGCGGATGGTCAACCACCTGCTTCGGGGACTGGAGGAGTACGCCGTGGCGTACTTAGACGATATTGCCGTCTTCAGTTCCACCTGGGAGGAACACCTTCAGCACCTCCAGGAGGTGCTCAAGCGTCTTCACCAGGCAGGCCTGACCATCAAGCCGGGGAAGTGCCAGATAGGCATGCGCAAGGTCCACTACCTGGGGCACCGGGTAGGCGGGGGTTCCATGAGTCCGGAGCCAGGAAAAGTGGACGCAATCGTGTCCTGGCCCACCCCCAGGACCAAGAAACAGGTGAAGTCCTTCTTGGGCACTGCAGGGTACTATAGGCGGTTCGTACAGGACTATAGCGCCCTTGCCAAACCCTTGACTGACCTCACCAAGCAGAGGCTACCCCAAACAGTCAACTGGACAGATGACTGTGAGGCGGCTTTCCAAGCTTTGAAAGCAGCCCTGTGCAACTCTCCAGTGTTGAGAGCAGTCGACAGCAGTCGCCCGTTTCTGGTACAGACCGACGCCAGCGAGTTTGGCCTCGGTGCTGTGCTTAGCCAGGTCGACTCGGGGGACCAAGAGCACCCCGTGTTGTACCTGAGCCGGAAACTTTTGCCGAGGGAAGTGGCATACTCGACCATCGAGAAGGAGTGTCTGGCCATGGTGTGGGCACTGCAACGTTTGCAGCCCTACCTGTACGGGCGCGCCTTCACGGTGGTAACCGACCACAACCCTCTGAGCTGGTTGCACACAGTGTCCGGAACCAATGGAAGATTGCTCCGCTGGAGCCTTGCCCTTCAACAGTACGATTTTACTGTAAAACACAGGAAGGGCAGTGAAAACGGCAATGCCGATGGGTTGTCCCGCCGGGGCGAACCCGCTGAGGTGCGCATGGCCGATTACCGAGAGGTAATGCCTCCTTAGCGCCCTCTTAAGGGGGGAGGTGTGATGTACAATGTCTGTGAGGTATGGGGTTTTGTCTACAAAATATGTTTTCTGTTGTAACTTTCCAGAAAGATCCGGCACATATGACAATCCAGGCTGCTAGCTCTGCAGCTTCACCCCTCCTCCCTTCACACACACACAGAGCAGTGCCACCCCCCTCCTCTACAGCCTGTGTTCGCACTAGTAATAGGAGACCCCCTGCTGTTACAACCATTTGTTTCCTCTCCACAGCTGAGAGAAAAAAGTGCGGGATGGTTCTTTGTTTGAAACAAAGAGGTTTGAATAAAACTATAAGAGCCTGCCCTGCGAAAACCGTACCAAGCAGAGATATAAAAATCATATTTCTGCGATCCGAGCAGACCCAGCTTCGCTGTGGTGCCTGTTGCAAAACTCTCGGATGTCCAGAACCTGAGATATGATTTGCGCCCAAATGGACGGTCATATCGCATAGATGTTTGATGTTTTCTTGATGGGCTCATTACGCTGGGAAACATGATACCACTGATGAGTCCATACCAGCTTCTCCCATAAAGTTATAGCTAATCTAAGTTTTGTAGCCAAAACATAACTTGGATAAGAGAGGTGGGATCAACCCAGAATGCACCTCTCTGTGATGTCACATAGGAAAGTCTATAAGGCATTCCCTGGGCAAACCAGCTCAGAACAGCTGCAGAGTCGGTGCTGACAAGAACTCCAGATGAATGGAGACGTGTGGCTCCTCCCCCCTTAAAGCCGCATGGTCTGCCTAAGGAACAATATGGAACTGTGAGTGTAATCTCTTTGTTTTCTCCACTTTTATTTTATACCTGTACTGTACATATTTTATGTCTCAATTTTATAGCAACTTTTATCTGTAATCACTGTCCTCTTTCGGAAAATAAATGAAATAATTATTTAGATCTGTCTCCATGCTCTAAGAATCGAACTATACGCCTTTGATAGATAATCGCTACTAATTCAAAGGGTTTGCCACGGACCCTCTTAATTTAACACTGTGAATTAAGTAACCGTGACTGGTGGCAGCGCGTTGTGTACGGCTATTACGGCTTGCTGGCAGTCTAGAAGGGTCTTATATTGCTGAGTAAGGGGCTTCAGCCACAGCATTGATAATTCCCTTACTGCAGAAGCCTAATTGCCGGTTCACAACAGGCAGCCCGTCCGGCGACTAATTATCCTAGGTGCAGTTCCCTGACTGACCTGAGGGTAAGGGGGGCGCCGGAGAGCTGCGAGTTCCAAAGTGGAACTGAGAAAGTGGGATATACATAAATCCCCGCAGTACTTGGAAGATTGATAGCAGTGGTGGGGCATCCAAATTAAACTCCCCCTGCGGCAAATTGTAGAGCGAGATTAGCTTGCTGGATTTTTGTCACATGGTGCCGGTGGTGGGATAACTAAGATAAGCCCCAACGGTGCCTGTGATAGCTGTGTGCCGGCATTGTGTCACGTCCCTCCGTCCGCTGATACACCCGTGTCAGTGGTGGGATTGTGACATAGTGGTGACACAGGGTCCGCTGTCCGTCGCGTTTTGGTGGCAGCGGGACCCCCGTTAGTCGTCGCCCGTAAGTGGACGAACGGCGGTGGGCTGTTCGTCACACCAGTGACCTGGGTCTGCTGGCACAGGAAAGGAAGAGAGAGAGAATGACATAGACAGAAAACATGAATTTCCATAGAAAGAAAGACTAGTACGGAAGGGTGAGGAGTAAAAGAGAATAGAGGACGTGGGTTAGAAGAGAACCCTTCTTAGAAGTTCTAAGCGCAAGGCCGGGGCCCGGTCCCCGAGGTTGTATGGATACTAATGGTCCTGCAGCAGACACCGGAGGCAGAGAGGCCCGGGTCTCCGACCTTGCTAGGGTCATGTTAAACCCTAATCTGTCCCCTCCTCCCATGAAGCAAGGGGCAGAATTGTAAGTTAAAAAAGACACAAAGACAAAACAGGGATACCAGCAAACCTCTATCATACAAAAGCACAAACCAACAACAGGGAGGAGGATAGGGACAGGGAGGAATAAACTAAATGGGAATAGGGACCATGAGATAAACACACCCATACTACAGAAAACTACAGATAACTCCTACAACTCCATGCAAACCACTTTGCTTTAGCACTCAGCACAGGAAGCCAAATCTTTCAGTGGCAGGGACTAAACACCCAAAGCCAGTATATATACAGGGAGTAAATGATAAGCAGTTGCAGCTGAGAACAACTAGGCTGTATGGTCTCAGCTAGCATGGACAGAGTCCTTAACCCTCTCATCACCAAAGGAAAGGAGATCCATTTAAAATAGGACATGAATCACGCCACCTCTAAAGAAGACCTGCAATTCCTTACCTGGCGCGACAGTCTAACTCCAGGTGTTCCAGGGGGATGTGACACCCTTGTGACAACTAGTGACCGTTCTGTGCCCATTATTCTTCCTCAGCCAGTGTAAAGGGGCCGGGAAACAAGCGTCAATTACTTCAATGTTGTTGATCATGCTCATTTAACAGCCTAAACTCGGTGCATGTAAATACAACCAACATTTTTCTGTGGGATGGTGCAATATGTTAGCATTTGGGGCCCCACTTTAAACTTTTGCCCAGGGCCTCACTTTGTCTAAAACAGGTTCTGGGGCCATTATACTGTATGGATTGCCATTAAACTTTGTGGAGGGCTGTGTTGGGGCCATCATACTGTTTTGAAGTTACACTATGGGGGTATCAAACTGTATTTAGGGGGCATTTTTGTTTGCATTATACCTTATGGTGGCCTTGCTCTTCTGTGAGCCCACCGAATATTATTTTTTTGTGGGGGGATCCCAATCTGCTATAGGGTCTCATGATTTCTATGTACATCCCTGAACTTAAATACATCTTTTTATTGTAACAAGGATGGGTCAAGGACCCTTTCTGCTAAAATCTATGGGGGGAGCACACAGATGACTGTGTGCCACCCATATTTTCTTTATTACAAACCTACATACAGAAATCACATACAACAGCCACAGTCAGACAAGAATATCCTTGACCAGATGGTTGGAGGCCACACAGAATGACAAGGCAAGCCACATATGCCCCCCAGGTCACAGGTTGTGCACCCCTGCTCTAAAAAATGATAGGCAGAACAAATTTTGCTAGGAGGAACATCTGCACAAAGTTTAAAGCATAGAATTCTCCGAAATGCGATTTTGGGCAGGAACATTATTTCCCTCACTGGAAAAAGTAGAACAAGCCAAAAAGCAGGCCAAAAGCATTACACCTCCTTCTTAAGCTATGCATTTGAGCAGAAAGGATTCTTAAGGCAAACAACAAATCCAAATTTATCTACAGAGTGACAGATAGTTAAGCGTGAATCATTATTCCAGGTTTCCAATGATCAAGAGTCCAAAAGAAGTCTGCAGCGCATCACTCATTACAGCGAGCTGACACTTGACAAGCCACATGGGTTGTCCTGTCTCAGAAGAAAAGTCTGCAGTCATGACTAGAGTTGAGCGATACCAGCCGATACTTGAAAATATCGGATCGGAATGGATCGGCCGATCTTTAAAAAAAGTATCGGTATCGCCGATTCCGATACCGGGAACCAATGCAAGTCAATGGGGCCAAAATATCGGAATTAAAAAAAACCCTTTCTTTCCTTGTAGGTTAATTCTACATGAAGAAAAACAACTAAGAATAATGTATTGTGGGAGGTGGAGGAGACATTAAAGCCATAGAGGTTTAGCCCAATCAAATGGAATAGCAGGAATTAAACTTTTTTTTTAAAGATGTTAGGAGTTACAAAGATATTGACTATGTTAGCCTCGTTTATATTTTGCCAGACATGTATGTCTTCTTCTACTTCCTTTTTTTACATTCTTCTTCTTCTTCTTCTACTTCCTTTTTTTACATTCTTCTTCTTCTTCTTCTACTTCCTTTTTTTACATTCTTCTTCTTCTTCTTCTACTTCCTTTTTTTACATTCTTCTTCTTCTTCTTCTACTTCCTTTTTTTACATTCTTCTTCTTATTCCTTTTTTTACATTCTTCTTCTTCTTCTTCTACTTCCTTTTTTTACATTCTTCTTCTTCTTCTTCTTCTTCTTCTTCTTCCTTTTCTTACATTCTTCATATTCTTCTTATTCAACAATTATTATTCTACATATTCAGCTTCTTCATCTTCTTCCTATTCTTCTTCATCATATTCTTGTTTGTGTCAGGCATTCCTGTAGTTGTTATCTAGAAAAGTTAGAAGTTTACACCTTCCGTTCTGCCTGTCACAAAAGATTTACAACAGGATTTGTCCGCGTTCAGTTTGGCCTGCAGCAGCAGGCCTTTTCCAGGGGCACCACGAGGAGGAACGGACTCACCCCCATACACTGCTTAGTCTTCTTCTGCTTATAAATAAGATAATATCATTTGCTCAGAGTATTAGTCTTATGCTTAATGTTCTTCTGCTTTGTTTTTTTTATGCTTCTTTGTCTTCTCTCTCTTGTTGTTCTGCATCTTGGTGGTTGTCTTCCTGTTCTTTGTCCTCTTGAACCAGCTGACGGTACTGGCACCCGGAGGGGCAGCAGAAGGAACAAGAGCCAATGGCACTACCGAGGACCAGCTGACGGTGCTGGAACCCGGTTACTAAGCAGGAGGTACCTGTGCTACAAAGCACTACCAAGGACCAGCAGACGTTGCCGGAACTCGGATACCGAGATGGAGGCACCTAGGCCAAAGGCTCTGACGAGAACCAGCTGACGGTGCTGGAACCCGGAGGGGTAGCATAAGCTGCAAGAGCAAATGGAAATAGCGAGGACCAGCTGACAGTGCTGGCACCCGGAGGGGCAGCAGAAGGAATAAGAGCCAATGGCACAACCGAGGACCAGCTGACGGTGCTGGAACCCGGTTACTAAGCAGGAGGTACCTGTGCTACAAAGCACTACCAAGGACCAGCAGACGTTGCCGGAACTCGGATACCGAGATGGAGGCACCTAGGCCAAAGGCTCTGACGAGAACCAGCTGACGGTGCTGGAACCCGGAGGGGTAGCATAAGCTGCAAGAGCAAATGGAAATAGCGAGGACCAGCTGACAGTGCTGGCACCCGGAGGGGCAGCAGAAGGAATAAGAGCCGATGGCACAACCGAGGCCCAGCTGACGGTGCTGGAACCCGGTTACTAAGCAGGAGGTACCTGTGCTACAAAGCACTACCAAGGACCAGCAGACGTTGCCGGAACTCGGATACCGAGATGGAGGCACCTAGGCCAAAGGCTCTGACGAGAACCAGCTGACGGTGCTGGAACCCGGAGGGGTAGCATAAGCTGCAAGAGCAAATGGAAATAGCGAGGACCAGCTGACAGTGCTGGCACCCGGAGGGGCAGCAGAAGGAATAAGAGCCAATGGCACAACCGAGGACCAGCTGACGGTGCTGGAACCCGGTTACTAAGCAGGAGGTACCTGTGCTACAAAGCACTACCAAGGACCAGCAGACGTTGCCGGAACTCGGATACCGAGATGGAGGCACCTAGGCCAAAGGCTCTGACGAGAACCAGCTGACGGTGCTGGAACCCGGAGGGGTATCAGAAGTTACCCCTGAAAAGCAAAGTTGGCATGCCGCAAGCTGGCCGCAGTTACCGAATCACACAGTCCTACAGGGGGTGCTTGTCCTACTGGCACTATGGAACAAACCTTTCTTACCAGAACCCGCAGTCCACATAGGAAGCACCTAAACTGCTGGCACCCTAGCCTCGGCTAACCCAACCGCAACACGACATGGCAACTTGGGGTGGCAAACTGACATTGACACTTCCCGGAAACAGCAGGCAGGGCTGGAACCAAGCTGGGCAGGAGGGAGTACCCGTGCCAAAGTCAGTTATGAGCAGCAACTGGCGATGTTGGAGCCCAGGACAAGTACTTAGCAGGCTGAGGCCTGATGTGCTGTCAATTGGGAGGCAGCAGGACAGATTGCCATCAAAACAGCAGGGGAACAGCTGACGTTACTGAACCCCACAAACACAGGAGCTAGTGTTTTACTCTGTGAAGACGGCACTTCCGAGCAACAACTGGCTGTGTTGAAGCCCAGGGACAAGCACGGAGCAGGCTTAGGCTGCATTGAAGAAATTTTAAGATCGGTTGTAGACTACTAATTTGAACCAAGCTCCACTTAGGCCTGTGGCTTCACTGATTTTCGTATTTCCCCTGTCCTCCAACCCCGCCAGTTACAGCTCCGAAGTGGCGTCTGCACAATCCACACTTGTTCCTGTGTTACAGGTGTTCAGTCCGGTCAGTTAATCCCCTGATGTGTGTCCGGCAATGTCGCCTGCTCTGTCCACATTCCCATAATGGGAATGTGGACAGAGCAGGCGACATTGCCGGACACACATCAGGGGATTAACTGACCGGACTGAACACCTGTAACACAGGAACAAGTGTGGATTGTGCAGACGCCACTTCGGAGCTGTAACTGGCAGGGTTGGAGGACAGGGGAAATACGAGAGACAGTGGAGCCACAGGCCTAATTGGAGCACGGTTAAAAATCAGTAGTGGTACGACTGTGTAGGCAGCAGGAGACTTTGCCATCCACACAGCAGGGGATCAGCTGACATTACTGAACCCCACTGAGACACGGGAGCAAGTATCTCTTTCCGTGTGGACGGCACTTCCGAACTACAACTGGCTGTGTTGAAGCCCAGGAAATAGGAGGGTGTAGGCAGAGGCCTACTGTATTTTGAATGAGTTTACAGCAGGAGAGACTGCCATCCACACAGCAGGGGATCAGCTGACGTTACTGAACCCCACTGAGACACGGGAGCAAGTATCTCTTTCCGTGTGGACGGCACTTCCGAACTACAACTGGCTGTGTTGAAGCCCAGGAAATAGGAGGGTGTAGGCAGAGGCCTACTGTATTTTGAATGAGTTTACAGCAGGAGAGACTGCCATCCACACAGCAGGGGACCAGCTGACGTTACTGAACCCCACTGAGACACGGGAGCAAGTATCTCTTTCCGTGTGGACGGCACTTCCGAACTACAACTGGCTGTGTTGAAGCCCAGGAAATAGGAGGGTGTAGGCAGAGGCCTACTGTATTTTGAATGAGGTGACAGCAGGAGAGACTGCCATCCACACAGCAGGGGATCAGCTGACGTTACTGAACCCCACTGAGACACGGGAGCAAGTATCTCTTTCCGTGTGGACGGCACTTCCGAACTACAACTGGCTGTGTTGAAGCCCAGGAAATAGGAGGGTGTAGGCAGAGGCCTACTGTATTTTGAATGAGGTGACAGCAGGAGAGACTGCCATCCACACAGCAGGGGATCAGCTGACATTACTGAACCCCACTGAGACACGGGAGCAAGTATCTCTTTCCGTGTGGACGGCACTTCCGAACTACAACTGGCTGTGTTGAAGCCCAGGAAATAGGAGGGTGTAGGCAGAGGCCTACTGTATTTTGAATGAGGTGACAGCAGGAGAGACTGCCATCCACACAGCAGGGGATCAGCTGACATTACTGAACCCCACTGAGACACGGGAGCAAGTATCTCTTTCCGTGTGGACGGCACTTCCGAACTACAACTGGCTGTGTTGAAGCCCAGGAAATAGGAGGGTGTAGGCAGAGGCCTACTGTATTTTGAATGAGGTGACAGCAGGAGAGACTGCCATCCACACAGCAGGGGATCAGCTGACATTACTGAACCCCACTGAGACACGGGAGCAAGTATCTCTTTCCGTGTGGACGGCACTTCCGAACTACAACTGGCTGTGTTGAAGCCCAGGAAATAGGAGGGTGTAGGCAGAGGCCTACTGTATTTTGAATGAGGTGACAGCAGGAGAGACTGCCATCCACACAGCAGGGGATCAGCTGACATTACTGAACCCCACTGAGACACGGGAGCAAGTATCTCTTTCCGTGTGGACGGCACTTCCGAACTACAACTGGCTGTGTTGAAGCCCAGGAAATAGGAGGGTGTAGGCAGAGGCCTACTGTATTTTGAATGAGGTGACAGCAGGAGAGACTGCCATCCACACAGCAGGGGATCAGCTGACATTACTGAACCCCACTGAGACACGGGAGCAAGTATCTCTTTCCGTGTGGACGGCACTTCCGAACTACAACTGGCTGTGTTGAAGCCCAGGAAATAGGAGGGTGTAGGCAGAGGCCTACTGTATTTTGAATGAGGTGACAGCAGGAGAGACTGCCATCCACACAGCAGGGGATCAGCTGACGTTACTGAACCCCACTGAGACACGGGAGCAAGTATCTCTTTCCGTGTGGACGGCACTTCCGAACTACAACTGGCTGTGTTGAAGCCCAGGAAATAGGAGGGTGTAGGCAGAGGCCTACTGTATTTTGAATGAGGTGACAGCAGGAGAGACTGCCATCCACACAGCAGGGGATCAGCTGACATTACTGAACCCCACTGAGACACGGGAGCAAGTATCTCTTTCCGTGTGGACGGCACTTCCGAACTACAACTGGCTGTGTTGAAGCCCAGGAAATAGGAGGGTGTAGGCAGAGGCCTACTGTATTTTGAATGAGGTGACAGCAGGAGAGACTGCCATCCACACAGCAGGGGATCAGCTGACGTTACTGAACCCCACTGAGACACGGGAGCAAGTATCTCTTTCCGTGTGGACGGCACTTCCGAACTACAACTGGCTGTGTTGAAGCCCAGGAAATAGGAGGGTGTAGGCAGAGGCCTACTGTATTTTGAATGAGGTGACAGCAGGAGAGACTGCCATCCACACAGCAGGGGATCAGCTGACGTTACTGAACCCCACTGAGACACGGGAGCAAGTATCTCTTTCCGTGTGGACGGCACTTCCGAACTACAACTGGCTGTGTTGAAGCCCAGGAAATAGGAGGGTGTAGGCAGAGGCCTACTGTATTTTGAATGAGGTGACAGCAGGAGAGACTGCCATCCACACAGCAGGGGATCAGCTGACATTACTGAACCCCACTGAGACACGGGAGCAAGTATCTCTTTCCGTGTGGACGGCACTTCCGAACTACAACTGGCTGTGTTGAAGCCCAGGAAATAGCAGGGTGTAGGCAGAGGCCTACTGTATTTTGAATGAGGTGACAGCAGGAGAGACTGCCATCCACACAGCAGGGGATCAGCTGACGTTACTGAACCCCACTGAGACACGGGAGCAAGTATCTCTTTCCGTGTGGACGGCACTTCCGAACTACAACTGGCTGTGTTGAAGCCCAGGAAATAGGAGGGTGTAGGCAGAGGCCTACTGTATTTTGAATGAGGTGACAGCAGGAGAGACTGCCATCCACACAGCAGGGGATCAGCTGACATTACTGAACCCCACTGAGACACGGGAGCAAGTATCTCTTTCCGTGTGGACGGCACTTCCGAACTACAACTGGCTGTGTTGAAGCCCAGGAAATAGCAGGGTGTAGGCAGAGGCCTACTGTATTTTGAATGAGGTGACAGCAGGAGAGACTGCCATCCACACAGCAGGGGATCAGCTGACGTTACTGAACCCCACTGAGACACGGGAGCAAGTATCTCTTTCCGTGTGGACGGCACTTCCGAACTACAACTGGCTGTGTTGAAGCCCAGGAAATAGGAGGGTGTAGGCAGAGGCCTACTGTATTTTGAATGAGGTGACAGCAGGAGAGACTGCCATCCACACAGCAGGGGATCAGCTGACGTTACTGAACCCCACTGAGACACGGGAGCAAGTATCTCTTTCCGTGTGGACGGCACTTCCGAACTACAACTGGCTGTGTTGAAGCCCAGGAAATAGGAGGGTGTAGGCAGAGGCCTACTGTCTTTGTAATGCGGAGACAGCAGGAGAGACTGCCATCTCCACAGCAGGGGATCAGCTGGCAATGATGAACCCCACTAACACTTGAACGAATGTGTTTGGCTCTGTGGAGACGACACTTCTGAACACCAACTGACGCTGTTGGAGACCAGGATTAGGCGAGGAGCAGGCTGGGGCCTACTGGATTTTGGCAGGTGAAGGCAGCAGGAGACTTGCCATCTCCACAGCAGGGGAACAGCTGGCAGTGCTGAACCCCACTAACACTCTAACGAAGGTGTTTGGCTCTGTGGAGACGACACTTCTGAACACCAACTGACGCTGTTGGAGCCCAGGATTAGGCGAGGAGCAGGCTGGGGCCTACTGGATTTTGGCAGGTGAAGGCAGCAGGAGACTTGCCATCTCCACAGCAGGGGAACAGCTGGCAGTGCTGAACCCCACTAACACTCTAACGAAGGTGTTTGGCTCTGTGGAGACGACACTTCTGAACACCAACTGACGCTGTTGGAGCCCAGGATTAGGCGAGGAGCAGGCTGGGGCCTACTGGATTTTGGCAGGTGAAGGCAGCAGGAGACTTGCCATCTCCACAGCAGGGGAACAGCTGGCAGTGCTGAACCCCACTAACACTCTAACGAATGTGTTTGGCTCTGTGGAGACGACACTTCTGAACACCAACTGACGCTGTTGGAGCCCAGGATTAGGCGAGGAGCAGGCTGGGGCCTACTGGATTTTGGCAGGTGAAGGCAGCAGGAGACTTGCCATCTCCACAGCAGGGGAACAGCTGGCAGTGCTGAACCCCACTAACACTCTAACGAAGGTGTTTGGCTCTGTGGAGACGACACTTCTGAACACCAACTGACGCTGTTGGAGCCCAGGATTAGGCGAGGAGCAGGCTGGGGCCTACTGGATTTTGGCAGGTGAAGGCAGCAGGAGACTTGCCATCTCCACAGCAGGGGAACAGCTGGCAGTGCTGAACCCCACTAACACTCTAACGAAGGTGTTTGGCTCTGTGGAGACGACACTTCTGAACACCAACTGACGCTGTTGGAGCCCAGGATTAGGCGAGGAGCAGGCTGGGGCCTACTGGATTTTGGCAGGTGAAGGCAGCAGGAGACTTGCCATCTCCACAGCAGGGGAACAGCTGGCAGTGCTGAACCCCACTAACACTCTAACGAAGGTGTTTGGCTCTGTGGAGACGACACTTCTGAACACCAACTGACGCTGTTGGAGCCCAGGATTAGGCGAGGAGCAGGCTGGGGCCTACTGGATTTTGGCAGGTGAAGGCAGCAGGAGACTTGCCATCTCCACAGCAGGGGAACAGCTGACAGTGCTGAACCCCACTAACACTCTAACGAAGGTGTTTGGCTCTGTGGAGACGACACTTCTGAACACCAACTGACGCTGTTGGAGCCCAGGATTAGGCGAGGAGCAGGCTGGGGCCTACTGGATTTTGGCAGGTGAAGGCAGCAGGAGACTTGCCATCTCCACAGCAGGGGAACAGCTGGCAGTGCTGAACCCCACTAACACTCTAACGAATGTGTTTGGCTCTGTGGAGACGACACTTCTGAACACCAACTGAAGCTGTTGGAGCCCAGGATTACGCATGCCGCATGCAGAGGCCAATGGGCAGCGGTTTTTATGGAGGTTGTGGACTACTACTGATTCTAACCATGCTCCACTTAGGCCTCTGGCTCCACTGTCTCTACTATTTACCCTGGCCTCCAACCCCGCCAGCTACATCTCTCAAGTGGCGTCAGCACAATCTACACTTGTTCCTGTGTTACTGGTGCTCAGTCCCGTCAGTTGATCCCCTGATGTTTGTCCGGCAAGTTCGCCAGCTCTGTCCTCATTCCCACTACTGGTTATGGGAATGTGGACAGAGCAGGAGACCTTGCCGGACACACATCAGGGGATAAACTGATGGGACTGAGCCACAGGAACACAGGAACAAGTGTAGATTGTGCTGACGCCACTTCAGAGATGTAGATGGCGGGGTTGGAGGTCAGGGGAAATAGTAGAGACAGTGGAGCCAGAGACCTAAGTTGGGCACGGTTAAAAATCAGTAGTGGTTTGAATGTTGATGGAGCTGGTGACTTTGCCGTCCACACAGCAGGGGATCAGCTGGCATTACTGAACCCCACTAACACAGGAGCTAGTGTGTTTCTCTGTGCAGACGACACATCTGAGCGACAACTGGCTGTGTTGAAGCAAAGGGATTATAGTTCAGGTGGTAGAAAAATGAACACACCAGCAGACCTGGATACAGTTGCCAACCACTAATTTAGTCTGTAAGAGGAATGGCAAAGTCTTTGGAGATCCAGGCCTTGTTCATTTTCAGAAAAGTCAGCCGGTCAACATTATCGGAAGATAGTCGCGTGCGACGGTCTGTTAGTACACCACCTGCGGCACTAAAGACACGTTCCGATAATACACTGGCAGCAGGGCAAGCCAGCACCTCCAATGCATACTGGCTAAGCTCTGGCCATGTATCCAGCTTAGAGACCCAAAACTTGAAGGGGGAAGAGCCATCTGGGAGTACAGCGACAGGGCAAGACATGTAGTCTGACACCATCTGACGGAAGCGTTGCCTCCTGCTGACTCGAGGCGTCGCTGATGGTGTAGACAATTGTGGTGGACACACAAAACTTTGCCACATTTGGGCCATAGTGGTCTTGCCTTGTGCTGCGGCGCTGCCTCTGCTCCCTCTTTGTGCAGAGTTTCCTCCACTGCCTCGACGCACAGAGCTGCTTTGTAAAGCACTAGCAACAATGCTGTCGGGTGGAATGGAAAACATTATGGACTGCACCAGTGACTCTTCGTACTCCCGCATTTTACGCTCCCGGTTCAACGTTGGTATGAGCCTTTGTACGCTGTCCCGGTAGCGAGGATCTAGGAGGGTGTACACCCAATAATCAGCCGAGACGAGAATGTGGGCGATGCGGCGGTCGTTTCTCAGGCACTGCAGCATGAAATCAACCATGTGCTGCAGACTCCCAACTGCCAAAGAACCGCTGTCCCCTGTTTGAGGCGTGACCTCGGCCTGCTCTGCATCACCCCACCCTCGCTGTACATACTGAGTAGAGGTTTGTGTACCTCCCTCCTCTGGAGAGATGTCTTCCTCCTCCATCGACTCCTCCTCATCCTCCTCACAAAGTGTCCCCTGCCTAGGCCTTTGTGAGGAAACACGTAGCGCAGACTGTCCAGAAGCAGATGGCATTTGGGACTCCTCATCCTCCACCTCTTCTGAAACCTCATCCCTTAGTGCTTGCAGTGTTTGTTGAAGCAGGCAGATAAGGGGGACAGTCATGCTGACTAGTGCATCATCTGCACTCGCCATCCGCGTGGATTCATCGAAGGCACGCAAAACGAGGCAGATGTCCTTCATAGAGGCCCACTCAATGGTGCTGAAGTGTGAACGGCGCACAGTGCGACTTGTTTGCGCCTGATGCAGCTGGTACTCCATGACTGCTGCCTGCTGCTCACACAACCGCTCCAACATATGTAACGTTGAATTCCACCGGGTGGGTAGGTCACATATGATGCGATGTTCCGGAAGGCCAAATCGTCGCTGCAGAGGCGCGATCTTGCCGTGCTGGAACGTCGCAAGTGAGCGCACTCTATGCGGACCTTGTGCAACAGTGCAGCAAGATCAGGATAGTCCCTCAGAAAGCTCTGCACGACCAAGTTAAGAACATGTGCCAGACATGGGATGTGTGTGAGGTTGCCTAGGCCAAGAGCTGCCACCAGATTTCGGCCATTGTCACACACTACCAAGCCCGGCTGGAGATTCGCTGGCCCAAACCACACATCGCTCTCCAGCTTGATAGCATTCCAGAGCTCCTGCGCTGTGTGGCTTCGATTCCCCAAAGAAATTAATTTGAGTACAGCCTGTTGACGTTTGGCCACGGCTGTGCTCATATCGGTCGTAACAGGCTCCTGCTCTGCTGTTTCTGAGGAACTTGAGTAGGAGGAGGAGTCTATGTGTACAGACTGGAGTCCTGCAATCCGTGGCGTTGGAAGAACACGTACAGCGCCACTCTCCAGATCCGTACCCGGCTCCACAACATTGACCCAGTGGGCAGGGAGGGAAAGGTATCGTCCCTGTCCATGGTTACTGGTCCACGCATCGGTGGTCAGGTGGACCTTGCTACTAACGGCGTTTAGTAGCGCATGTTTTATTTTGCCCTCAACATGTTTCTGCAGGGCAGGGACGGCTCGCCTGCTGAAATAAAAGTGGCTGGGCACGTTGTATTGGGGGACTGCCAATGCCATTAAGTCCCGGAAGGTGTCAGTGTCCACCAGCCTGAATGACAGCATTTCAACTGCCAGAAGTTTGGCAATGCCAGCATTCAGAGACTGTGCTCGGGGATGGTTTGCCGAGTAAGGGCGCCTTTTATCCCATGCCTGTGCTACCGATGGCTGTGATGGATGGGAACGTGCTGCTATGGGTGTAATCTGACAGGGTCTCCGGACAACAGTGGCAGAGGTTCTTCCTTGGCGATCCTGTGAGGAAGCCGAACCAGCAGTGTGTGAGCTGGAGGAAGAGGGCCCAACACGAACTGAAGAGGTGGTAGGTGGTGCTGTACGTTGGCCTACGTCTTCAGGGTGTCTCTGCAACTCCAACTCGTGCTTGGTGCGCACATGTTTCCACATATTTGTGGTATTGAGGTTGCTGACATTTCTCCCTCTTTTGACTCTCTGATGACACAGCTTGCATTTGACAAAGCAAATGTCATCTGCAACTGTGTCAAAAAAGGACCACGCACTGCAACTCTTGTGAGCGCCCGGTTTGCCTTTGGAAGGAGGAATGCTCCTAACGGGTGCCGAAGTGGAGGGTACAGGCAACCAAGTCTTCCCCCTCCCTCTGCCTCCTGTTTTGGCCGGTAGGGGAATCTCTTCCTCCGAGCTGCTCCCACCACCTTCCTGTTGCTCACGCCATGATGGGTCAAGGACCTCATCATCTTCCCTCCCCTCTTCAAACAGCTGCTTCTCCGGGGTTGTCTCGCCAGCACCGTACGCACCAGAAAGTGGCAACTGAGTCTCGTCATCATCTGATGCGTACTGAGGTGTGCTGACCATAGGCACTGGCCCACTCGCCTCTTCAGATTCAGAGGGACAAAGAAGTTGCGCATCACTGCATACTCCCTCTTCTTCACATTCAGGAATGCTGCTTGGCTGGCCCCCTCTTTCCAAGCCAACAGATTCCGAGAACAGAAGTAGAGACTGTGATGGCTCCTGTCCATGTCTCTCTGACAGCCTGGGCACTTTGGCAGGTGGTGAAGAGACAGATGGTTGCTCTTCGGTGCTCTGACCCTGAGAGGATGCGGAAGTAATTGAAGTCGATGCGTTAGCTGCCATCCATCCGACAACGGCTTCAATTTGTTCCTCCCGCAGCAGTGGGGTACGTTGAGGTCCTACAAAGCTGCGCATAAAGGACTGTTGCCTGCTAAAACTGGGGGATGCTGATCCACTGGTGCCCGCAGCAGGCCCAGAATCCCCACGTCCTCTACCTGTAGAATCCCCACGTCCTCTCCCTGCAGAATCCCCACGTCCTCTCCCTGCTGAAACTCCACGCCCACGCCCACGCCCACGCGCCTTACTCCCTGCCTTCTTCATCTTGCAAGACTGCTTAAGATAGGCAAAAAAGTACAAAGGGGGGCCTTAGTGTGCTTATTCCTGAACAGCTGGTTACAGGTACAAGAAACACTAATTTTATGAAGTGTGTGTGTGTGTGGACTAGACTTTAATAGGAGCTGATGTGGCCTACACAAGTTCAAAATGTAGTGTTTGGTGAACTTTTTTTGTGGTTTCTTTGTTGGAAACAAACTCAAAGTATGTGAACAAAGAATTGAAACTGATAGTATCACCAACTTTTTGGAGCTATTACAATGCAGGCAGGTAACCTACAATGCAAAAGATGAGGCTCCAAAAAAATTGGGTAATACTAATCTGGCTGCGCCGGCAGGGCACAAGCCAGAAAAAAAGGCTCCTCTATCTACTCCTATATAGTGTTTGCAACCAACCAATGTTGATGGATACGGATGGATGCACACTAATAGGAGAAGAAAAAATGAGCTGCACTCAAAGACAAATATGTGTGAGGCAGTGACGCACGTTGAGCGTCCTACAACCAGACGTAGCTGCAGGACACTCTACTCAGCGTGAGCTGCACTCACACACAGTCAGAGGCCTCTCAGACAGCCGTCAACAGTGCAGCTAAGTGGGCACTGGCACTGACAGGCTGCAGAAAGGCTCCGCTGTGTACTCCTTTATAGTGTTTGCAACCACCGTAGATGGAGACGGATGGATGCACACTAATAGAAGAAAAAATGAGCTGCACTCAAATAAAAATATGTGTGAGGCACTGACGCACGCTGAGCGTCCTACAGCCAGATGTAGCTGCAGGACACACTACTCAGCGTGAGCTGCACTCACACACAGTCAGAGACCTCTCAGACAGCCGTGAACAGTGCAGCAAAGTGGACACTAGCACTGAAAGGCTGCAGAAAGGCTCCGCTGTCTACTACTAGTGTTTGCAACCAACGTATATGGATACGGATGGAAGCACACTAGATTGAAATTATGTAAAAAATGCAGCTCAAAAAATAAAAGATGTATGAGGCAGCAGTGATCACACTGGGTGGCCTACAGCCTGACGTGGCTGCAGGACCCACTCCACAGCGTGAGCTGCACTCACACAGCCCTTGCAGACAGCTGTGAATACTGCTGCTAGGGCAAAGAAGGCTACAGTGGTGGTTTATGTAGCCTGGGTAAAGCACTAGATGTTTGGTGGAATCGCTATTTCTAACTGTCCCTCACAGTCTTCTACAGCAGCCTGTCCCTAACTGAATTCACAGCAGAGTGACCAGAAATGGCGGCTGCGGTGGCTTTTATAGTGCATCATGACATCATTTCTGCAGCCAATCACAGCCATGCCAATAGTTAACATGCCTACATGCCTAACAGGATGTGCCCACACTTCGGAGGATTCCCATTGGCTTAATCAAAGCAAGCAGGCTCATAGCATGATGGGAACTTCCTATTCCGATTCCGATTCCGGAATCCGATATGACAAAAGTATCGGAATTAAGTATCGGAATTCCGATACCGCTAATATCGGCCGATACCCGATACTTGCGGTATCGGAATGCTCAACACTAGTCATGACTCTTTGTAACTATTGACTGTTGATGTGACAGTGTGTGATTCATATGTAGGTGGGTGGTCACGTTTCCATATGTATGTGATTTGGATACTTCTGATCAAGTGCCATCTATACTCACCTGTTTTCTCTCAATAGAAACTCAGGGTCTGATTCATTCAGACTGGCATTTTGTTCACCAGTATGAATGAAATGAGTGCTGAAGTAAGGTGCATTTAATTTATTAATAGGTGCATACCAATTAATGAATTTGGTGGAAAACCTCCATTTGTTGTTTTTGGTTTTTTTTATTAATGACACATTGACGGTTATGGCCTCTTTCACACATCAGTTTTTTGCCTTCAGGCGCGATCCGGCTTTTTTTTGTAAAACCGGATCCGGCAAAATGCAATGCCGGATCCAGTTTTTCCCCATTGACTTGCATTAGCGCCGGATCGTGCCGGATGGCATTGCGTTTCATCCGTTTTTTGCCGGATCCGGCAACTTGTCTCATTCCGGCGTCTGGAAAAAACGGCTACTGTAACGTTTTTTGTCTCCGGCGAAAAAGCCGGATCCGGCGCTTCCAGCTTTTTGCTACAATGAAAGTCTATGGGCGCCGGAATGCGCCGGATCCAGAAAAAGACGGATCCAGCCACCGGATCCGGTTTTTTAAGTCTGCGCATGCTCAGATCCAATTGGCCAGCCCCCAGGAACAGATATAACCTGCTAGACGGATCCAGCAAAAAAACGGATCCGTTTCTACAGTTCTCCAAAATTTATGCCGGATCCGTTTTTTCTAAAAATAGCCGGATCCTGCCTGACGGCAAAAAACTGATGTGTGAAAGTAGCCTAAGGCTGTTCTGGCTGTTATCAGTCAGTTTGTTGCATGTGGGTGCAGAAGACAGCTCACTGACCCAATTAATCACCTATGCACCAGTGCACACTAGTGATTTTCCACAAAGAAAAAAAAAATTGCAGCACTTATTAGAGGTGTCCATTTTACAGACCAGAACAGTGTTCAGTAAAAGACAGCTCCTGAACTCATCCACAATACAGATAAGCAAATGGAGCTGCACTAGGAGACAATCTTGTCCATATTTTGGAAGCATGACTTGCCCATTTTTTGATAAGGCAATTTGAACGTGGCTAAAATTTTACCAAAAACAAATGAAAATCTGTTTCAACATATAGATGAAAAATGGTTTGTTTTTTGCGGATGGGAGAAAATAACTGATGTGTGAAATCAGCCTGAATGTTTCAACATCACAAAATTTAGACTTTAAAATTCCAGAGGAATTATTAAAACACACCCTTCATCAATGTGCTTTACGATGTCCATATTCTCAGGCCAAATTATTAAAAACCTGTAGATAATTGAGGTCTTCGGGCTATTATGCCTCAATTGCTCTGTGTTCCTGAGTCTAAGAGCATTTGTGCTCGAAACGCGTTCAGAGATCTCGGGAATATCCCTATGCGGTAACTCTATTTGTATACCGACATTTGATCACAAGCAGCCATGGATTTATTTTAAATATGTCTCAATAAAAATCTGGATTTTATCTCTTGGAGCTGGACTTTTTTCTTTTTTGGATTGCAACAATACGTCTTGGTAGAGACGTGTCTGTGCTCAGAGCTTTCTACCAGTTCCTAAGAACTTATAAAGGTGAGCTGAAATCTGTTTTCTTTGCATGCTATCTACCTACACTGTTCATCTTTCTGCCACAGATCTACAGCTCAAATCAAATGTACTCAATCTCCATTGCGAATTAGACTTCTTACCAACATTTTAAAACTTACTGCTGTTTCCAATAAAGCAATCAAACAAGAACAATTTAAATTGCTTAACACAAATAATATAGCAAGTGATTTCTCCAATTAAACATAAAACTTCACTTTTGATGTCTATTGCTGTCTCAGAATTATTCAGTTGCTTGTTATGACCTTCTGCAAACATGACACATAGCCAAACACCATCTTCTAGCAGTGATCCTGAGGATCTTAGTCCATTCCCATATTCATAGGTTTGCATGCTGCAAATGCCTTCTTCAAATCCCACCAAACATTTTCTATGGTCAGGAGACTGATGGTCACTACAGAATCTTCCAGGGCATCTTCTGAAACCAAGCCCTGGTGGACTTTGAGATCTGCTTGGAATAATTTTCTTGTTGGAAAGTCCATTGAAGCCCAAGCTTCAGCTTCCACAAAGAAGACATAATATTGCAGCCAAGAATTTCCTAACAATTGATTGTATCCATACTGCCCTTTGTACGCTGCAGAATTCCAGTGCCAGAGGTAGCAAAGCAGCACATCACCAAGCCACCACCATGCTTCACTATAAAGTGTTCTTTCCGGCATATGCTTCACTCTTTCTCCTTTAGACACACCAGTGATCCATAGGACCACATATTTCCAGTTTTGCTTCATCGCTACACAGAGCCAAATCCTGAAACTTATGTGGCTTATTTATAAGGTTTTTGTAGCACTGCTATTGGTGCCCCTGCATGTTGTCCCTTTCTCCCTCCATGCAGGGACGCCTGCTTACTCATTGCCCCGGCCCTCGGGTTGCTCCTGCTTTATACTTTCTACTTTCAGTTTGTGTGTGCGCCGCAGCTCCAGACAACGCGCCTAGTGAGCACTTGTGCATGCTCCCCTGCTCTTAAAGAGGCAGCTAGTTTGTTGCTGAGAGACATTTAGCATAATGTGTTCACCTGCAAAGTGTCTCCCAGGCAATAGCTGGGAGGTATCTTGTATAAAAGGCACCCTCCCCAATAGAGAGGAGCCTGAGCTACTCTTATACTTACTGTTAGGTGATTTAGTGTGTGCAACTGTATGTTGCCAGGTTCCCCTTCCCTTGTCTGTTAATGTTTACCATATCCTGTGTCCCCTTAGTCTTGTTTAGTTCGTCTTTGTTCCCATGTCTTCTTCGCCAGTGTTCATATCCTGAAACTGCATTGGTGGTATCTGAACTGTTTCCTGAGACCAGTGTGTCTAACCTGTCCCTGTGGCCATCCTGTCAGCACAGTCTGAATCTGTCCCTATGGCTGCCCCGTCTGCTATCTAGAGACTGCACAGCCTGAACCTGTCCCAAGTGGCCATCCTGTTGGCACAGTCTGACCCTGTCCCAAGTAGATGTCCTTTTTGCACATTCTCAAGCCGTCCCAAGTGGCCATCCTGTCTACACAGTCTGAAGTTGTTCCAGTGGATGTCCTGCCCTGTCCAGGAGTCTGGATTTACGTCTTAGACCCGTGGGGTCAGCTGCTACTGTCACCTGGAGTGGTACCTGCCAGCTACCTTCCCACAAGCCTGACCTCACCTCTAGAGGCTCCATTGAACACCAAGGTAATTGCTTAGTCATGCCCATCCAGGGTAGGTTCGGTCCATGACACAGTGGAACTGTTTTGATCACATTTTTTGTGGTCAGTAGAGAAATATGTCTTGAAGTTCAGGCATGGAGACCTTCAATGTTTAGCAACCTCATTACTGTGTAACTGAAACCTCTGTGCCTGCTGCCACCAAATCTTGCTGCAGGTCATTTACAGTCATTTGACGTTTTTTAACCATAATTTTAATTGCAGGTGTATATCCCTCCTGCTAGTACTTGGTGTTCTTAAGTTTAAGGGCTCACACAAATGTCTGGGGATTTCGGTCTGACATTTGAATGCAATGCATGGACTGTCTTCTGGTCTCCCGAAATACTTGAATTAGTACTTGAATTAGCTGTCCATGCTTGTACTGAAATCCAGGAACCTCTGAATGAGCTGCTAGGTATGTTTTGGGATAATAGCTGACTTTTTAACCCCTTTTTTCATTTTGACTTAAAATATTTTAGATTTTGCAGTTGTAGCTGCAAGAGGCTTCAGTTTTATGCTTTATTTTAGATTATGGTACATATATATGAACATTCAATTTATATTAATGTTTATTTTGTGTGAAAGAGATGTGACTAGCCTCACCATTATTCCCAAACACTTGGAATTATCAGGGAAGCATCATTCATCAGATGTCTCTCCTTTCTGTTTGTTGTCAGTTACTTACTTTGGTTTAAGTCCATTGTCCGGCTGTGCTCCTGGAGACCTTTAGTATACCCACCTGCTTTCACCAGACAGAACTGGTGAGTGCTACTTTACAAATCCCCACATCTACATTTCTCAAGTCTCTTTGTGATTTTTGCACACCGTTGAATTTGGCAGCTGTAGGTACTGTATAACCTCTGTGAAATGACCACCCATAATAGCAGTGAAAGATGTTCTTCTGAATGCGAGGTCCTCACAAAGATGTAGGAACCCTGTACCTGATATAATGAGATGGAAAAATCTGGCAAAAAAAATGCTCTAGATAAGGGTTGGTCATCTTAAAGAAGTGTCACTGTTAACATATAATCTTTTTTTATCATTAGAATTTTTCAGTATCAACCTCTGGTTCAATTTTTATATATTTCAAAGCCATTGAGATGGTTGCAAGCCAAGGTCTGCATGTCCCATTAATGCATGCACTGGCCATTGTTTGATGGCTTTGTGCTCTTCCTCTAGGGACATGAAGCTTGAGACAGAGAAATGATAATTAATGTCAAATGGCATCATAAGCAAGAAGACATCAAAATGCCTACTAATCTCTTCTCTGATAGCTCTTTTGTTCGAAGTCCCAAACCTATTCATCTCTTCCCCCTCTCAAGGAAAAGAATTACAATGGCAGAAAGCTGGCAGAATGTATTTAATGTAGAGCAGGGCTTGATGAAAGACACTCAGCAGCCCACGCTGTTTTGTACTGAACTAAAAGACAGGTCAAGATGATGATGCTTGGCTATATGCATCCGCGGCTTTCATTTCACAAGCCACTCTTCATTGTGCATAATTTAGATGACTCTGTTTGTGTTTCCAGCCAGCTGGAGCAGAAGGAAGAAATATAAATATATATTTACCGATAATCACTGACAACAGAAATGTAAGAATATGAGGCTCGGAGCTCAAGCCACTGGGATTCCCAGCAAATGAATGACTGCTGATGTGTCCTTTAGCCATCCTACATAAATAGCTTCTGCAAATGCTGCTGAAGTTTTCTTTGTTTCCTCTTGTGCACTAATTACATGAAAGTATTGCTACTTATTCCAGAGGAGAGTAAATATCAGGGCTTCATTAAGCCAAAGAATACTCAACAGGCGTTTTCAATTAAAAGACTACATAAATTAATAGAAAATATTAGGTATGGATATTTTAACAACAGGTTTACACTTGGCATGACAATATTAATGTCAGACTTAAATCAGCTGTCATGTGCGGAGAAAGATGTCGGCTCAGCACCAGAGCCTGCATCAAAGTCAGGGACACGACATACGGGGGGGGGAATAAGTATTTGATCCTTTGCTGATTTTGTAAGTTTGCCCACTGACAAAGACATGAACAGGCTATAATTTAAAGGGTAGGTTAATTTTAACATTGAGAGATAGAATATCAAAAATGAAAATCACATTGTGTAAATTATATACATTTATTTGCATTTTGCAGTGAGAAATAAGTATTTGATCCCCTACCAACAATTTAGACCAGCTAGATGTACCTAATCAACTCATTACCTTCATTAAAGACAGCTATCTTACATAGTCACCTTTATAAAAGACTCCTGTCCACAGACTCAATTAATCAGTCAGACTATAACCTCTACAACATGGGCAAGACCAAAGAGCTTTTTAAGGATGTTTGGGACAAGATCATAGACCTGTACAAAGCTGGAATGGTCTATAAAACCATAGGTAAGATGCTGGGTGAGAAGGAGACAACTGTTGGTGCAATAGTAAGAAAATGGAAGAAATACAAAATGACTGTCAATGGACATCGATCTGGGGAACCATGCAAAATCTCACCTCGTGGGGTATCCTTGATCATGAGGAAGGTGAGAGATCAGCCTAAAACTACATGGGGAGAACTTATTAATGATCTCAAGGCAGCTGGGACCACGGTCATCAAGAAAATCTAACACATTACGTCGTAAAGATTTAAAATCGTGCAGTGCCTGCAAGGTCCCCCTGCTCAAGAAGGCACATGTGCAGGCCCATCTGAAGTTTGCCAATGAACACTTGGATGATTCTGTGAGTGATTGGGAGAAGGTGCTATGGTCAGATGAGACAAAAATTGAGCTCTTTGGCATTAACTCAACTTGCTGTGTTTGGAGGAAGAGAAATGCTGCCTATGACCCAAAGAACACCATCTCCACTGTCAAGCATGGAGGTGGAAACATTATGTTTTGTGGGTGTTTCTCTGCTAAGGCACATGACTATTTCACCGCATCAATGGGAGAATGGATGAAGCCATGTACCGTAAAATCCTGAGTGACAACCTCCTTCCCTCCGCCAGGACATTAAAAATGGGTCTTGGCTGGGTTTTCCAGCAAGATAGTGACCCAAAACATACAGCCAGGGCAACAAAGGAGTGGCTCAAAAAGAAGTACATTAAGGTCATGGAGTGGCCTAGCCAGTCTTCAGACCTTAATCCCATAGAAAACTTATGGAGGGAGTTGAAGGTCTGAGTTGCCAAGCGACAGCCTCAAAATCTTAATGATTTAGAGATGATCTGCAAAGAGGAGAAGAGGAGTGGACCAAAATTTCTCCTGACATTTGCGCAAACCTCATCATCAACTACAAAAAACATCTGACTGCTGCGCTTGCCAATAAGGGTTTTGCCACCAAATATTCAGACTTATTTGCCAGAGGGATTAAATACTTATTTCTCACTGAAAAATGCAAATAAATTTATATAATTTATACAATGTGATTTTCTGGATTTTATTTTGAATATTCTATCTCTCAATGTTAAAATTAACCTATATTTAAAATTCTAGACTGTTCATGTCTTTGTCAGTGGGCAAACTTACAAAATCAGTAAGGGATCAAATAATTATTTCTTTCACTGTAAATATATGTCATATGTCGTGAATGTGTTAAATACCTCATTTTTCAAAATATAGTCTATATGACTGTAATGCAGAGGTAAAGTCATAATTTCAATGTTTATATATACCTTAATGCATTTAGTATGCGGTTGTACTTGTTTGGATGCTATGTATATTATGTATGCTAAAATAATTTCATTTTGCTATAAGGTGTTTGTCAGTTTCATAGTTTGCACTGTACATTTGGGGGTAAGATTCTCCCTCCATATTGGCTGAGCTCGCCTGCTCCCATGTGTCCAAGCTTGTTTTTAATTAGAGCTGGATCCTGCCTGACCTTAAAATTGCAGTTGTAGGCCCAGAATAGGCCAGTTTGATAGTACATGTTGCCTTTTACAGAGGTTAACTTGTTGTTGGCAGATGAGCTCACACAATATGATCTGTAAAGCGCTGCGGAATATGTTAGCGCTATATAAAAATAAAGATTATTATTATAAGATTATTATCTGTGTATTAGGTACCTCAGTTTTATAAGTATAGTCTGTATGTCAATAATATAGTTTAAAATTAATTTATTCAATGTCCATATACACTCACTGGCCACTTTATTAGGTACACCATGCTAGTAAGGGGTTGGACCCCCTTTTGCCTTCAGAACTGCCTCAATTCTTCGTGGCAGAGATTCAACAAGGTGCTGGAAGCATTCCTCAGAGATTTTGGACCATATTGACATGATGGCATCACACAGTTGGCGCAGATTTGTCGGCTGCACATCCCTGATGCGAATCTCCCGTTCCACCACATCCCAAAGATGCTCTATTGGATTGAGATCTGGTGACTGAGGAGGCCATTTGAGTACAGTAAACTCATTGTCATGTTCAAGAAACCAATCTGAGATGATTCGAGCTTTATGACATGGCGCATTATCCTGCTGAAAGTAGCCATCAGATGTTGGGTACATTGTGGTCATAAAGGGATGGACATGGTCAGCAACAATACTCAGGTAGGCTGTGGCGTTGCAACGATGCTCAATTGGTACCATGGGGCCCAAAGAGTGCCCAGAAAAAATTCCCCACACCATGACACCACCACCACCAGCCTGAACCGTTGATACAAGGCAGGATGGATCCATGCTTTCATGTTGTTTACGCCAAATTCTGACCCTACCATCCGAATGTCGCAGCAGAAATCGAGACTCATCAGACCAGGCAACGTTTTTCCAATCTTCTACTGTCCAATTTCGATGAGCTTGTGCAAATTGTAGCCTCAGTTTCCTGTTCTTAGCTGAGAGGAGTGGTACCCAGTGTGGTCTTCTGCTGCTGTAGCCCATCTGCCTCAAAGTTCGACGCACTGTGCGTTCAGAGATGCTCTTCTGCCTACCTTGGTTGTAACGGGTGGCAATTTGAGTCACTGTTGCCTTTCTATCAGCTCGAACCAGTCTGCCCATTCTCCTCTGACCTCTGGCATCAACATGGCATTTCCGGCCACAGAACTGCCGCTCACTGGATTTTTTTTCTTTTTCGGACCATTCTCTGTAAACCCTAGAGATGGTTGTGCGTGAAAATCCCAGTAGATCAGCAGTTTCTGAAATTCTCAGACCAGCCCTTCTGGCACCAACAATCATGCCACGTTCAAAGGCACTCAAATCACCTTTCTTCCCCATACTGATGCTCGGTTTGAACTGCAGGAGATTGTCTTGACCATGTCTACATGCCTAAATGCACTGAGTTGCCGCCATGTGATTGGCTGATTAGAAATTAAGTCTTAACACACAGTTGGACAGGTGTACCTAATAAAGTGGCCAGTGAGTGTATATCTTAGTATGCTACGAGTGCGTTTGTATGCTATAGCAATTGTAGCTCTATGACTGGCGCCCCTGCATGGTGTCCCCTTCTCCCTCTTCAATCACCGCCCTGGCCCCACAGCGGCTGGGTTCACATTGCGTTAGGGGCAATGCGCTGACGGATCCATTACATAGCGGCACTAACGCTATGTAATGGACCCGTTAACGCCGCCATTGTCCGCAATGAATGAAGCACATACTAACGCATGCCAAAATCGGCATGTGTTAGCAAGTATGCGTTAATTCATGACGCACCCTGGAACGCTGCATGCAGCATATTTGGGTGTGTTGGCAGTAACGCATAGCGAACGGATCCGTTCGCTGTGCATAGAACTGTATGGGCTAATGCATGGTAGCGCATGGTACCTTAGCGCTACCATGCGTTAATGCATACTGTTAGCGCTAGGTCCTAAAAGATGTCAAAAATGACATCAGCGTTAGTGCATCCGCTTTTAACGGATCTGTTAAACGGATGCCCTAACGCAATGTGAACCTAGGTTCTCAGCGTGCTTCCTGCTATGTGCATACTGCAGTTCCTGGCAGCATGTGCTCCCATGCTCTCAAAGGGGCAGCATGCTCAAACAGTAAATGCCCTTAGCTTGTTGCTGAGAGCCATTTAGTATAATGTGTACACAGGGGTGGATTAAGGGTAGCCAGGGCCCGGGGCAGTTCAGACTCTGTGGGCCCCCCTCGTCACGTGACGGGGGTCACGAATCGTAGAGCCACACTCTACATAGAGAATAATGGGGCCTCCAGCACCGACCTCCACCCGCAGAGCCACACTCTACATAGAGAATAATGGGGCCTCCAGCACCGACCTCCACCCGCAGAGCCGCACTCCACATAGAGAATAATGGAGCCTCCAGCACCTACCTCCACCTGCAGAGCCCCACTCCACATAGAGAATAATGGAGCCTCCAGCACCGACCTCCACCCGCAGAGCCCCACTCCACATACAGAATAATGGGGCCTCCAGCACCGACCTCCACCTGCAGAGCCCCACTCCACATACAGAATAATGGGGCCTCCAGCACCGACCTCCACCCGCAGAGCCGCACTCCACATACAGAATAATGGGGCCTCCGGCACCGACCTCCACCCGCAGAGCCGCACTCCACATAGAGAATAATGGGGCCTCCGGCACCGACCTCCACCCGCAGAGCCGCACTCCACATACAGAATAATGGGGCCTCCGGCACCGACCTCCATCCGCAGAGCCGCACTCCACATAGAGAATAATGGAGCCTCCAGCACCGACCTCCACCCGCACTCCACATAGAGAATAATGGAGCCTCCAGCACCGACCTCCACCCGCAGAGCCGCACTCCACATAGAGAATAATGGAGCCTCCAGCACCGACCTCCACCTGCAGAGCCCCACTCCACATACAGAATAATGGGGCCTCCGGCACCTACCTCCACCTGCAGAGCCCCACTCCACATACAGAATAATGGGGCCTCCAGCACCGACCTCCACCCGCAGAGCCGCACTCCACATAGAGAATAATGGGGCCTCCAGCACCGACCTCCACCCGCAGAGCCGCACTCCACATAGAGAATAATGGGGCCTCCAGCACCAACCTCCACCCGCAGAGCCGCACTCCACATACAGAATAATGGGGCCTCCGGCACCGACCTCCAGCCGCAGAGCCGCACTCCACATAGAGAATAATGGAGCCTCTAGCACCGACCTCCACCCGCACTCCACATAAAGAATAATGGAGCCTCCAGCACCGACCTCCACCCACAGAGCCGCACTCCACATAGAGAATAATGGAGCCTCCAGCACCGACCTCCACCCGCAGAGCCGCACTCCACATAGAGAATAATGGAACCTCCGGCACCGACCTCCACCCACAGAGCCGCACTCCACATACATGGCTGCTCTCAGTGCTCTGTGCTGTGCGCACAGGACCTGTGATGAGGTCACAGGAGGGGAGGAGACAGGGGTCACATGATCGGGGGCCCTGACACCTTACCTCCTGTGATCTCATCACAAGCCTTTGCACGCTACCAGCAGCATCAGCTTTCAGGCTACTTGTAGATGCTGCTGGTAGCAGAGCACATAATGCCGCCCCCACGGTCACTCACTTTTAGGTGGGGAGAAGATGGAGTGCCATTGCAGCAGCCAGCAGGAATGTGGTGGGGGCCCCCTTAGAAGCTCTTGTGGTAGGGGCCCCGGGGCTGAAGCCCCGCCTGCCCTGGCTTTAATCCGGCCCTGCGCGGTGGCGGATTATAATGGGGCAATTTACTGGCCTGGGATGTGGGCCCCTTACCCCCACTGGGCCCGGGGCAACTGCCCAAATTGACCTCATTATAATCCGCCACTGTGTGTACACCTCTAAGTTGGCTCCCAGCCAATTGCTGGGAATTGTCCTGTATAAAAGACTACATCTCCCTTAGGGAGTCGCTAAGCAACGTGTTGAGTCATTAGGTAGTTGGTGTTCTGCCAGAGCAGTTGTGAGGTACCTTGGTACCAATACGTCCAGTGTCTTGAACCTGAATCCTGGGTCCCGTTGCGGCCAGTGTACTGAATCCGAATCCCTGGTCCCAGTGCGGCCAGTGCCTGCATGTTGTCCCATGGTCCTACAGTGGCCAGTTCTGAATCCGAAGTCTGCTTGGCCCTATGCGGCCAACCTGTCCCGAAATCTCCTGATCCTGGTGCGGCCAGTACCTGAACGTTGTCCCCTTGTCCTGGAGTTTTCTCACAGTCCTGAATTCGAAGTTCCCTGGTCCCGGTGTGGCCAGTACCCTTGTCCCAGCATGGTCAATGCCTGAACATTGTCCCCCAGTCTATGTGCAGTCAGTCCCTGGTCCAGTATCCTACACCATTGTATCTGAACTTAGCCCTAGTCAGTGTCAGTGAACCTGTCCCCTGGGGTCAGCAGCTACAGTACCGTAATCTGCCTAGTAGTGGTAACTAGCGGCTACCTGCAGCCCAGTCTGTCTCCACCATCAGGAGCTCCACTGAACACCTGGTAGCCGCTTAGCACAGCCCCTTCCTGGGCAGGCCCTGCCTTGTGGCACAGTGGGTCTACCAATCCATGTACGCCATTGTTGGGTGTAACAACAAGGCATGAAAAGCAACATGCAACTGAAGATTTATTTCATTTTGCTGGCAGTTGTTTGTCAGTTTTGCAACTTTATGAAAATAAAGTCATACAGAGAAGTAGTACAGGCACATACACTTGTACAAATAAGAAGTTGCTTGTAACTACAGTGTAATATGGCTTTGTGCATAGGCCTTTAATCTAGGTTAGGGGTTGGCAATTTTGTAGCTTTAGAGATTTACCTTGATAAAAATGTGGGGTTTCATACAGAAAAGAGGTGATGTTAAGTGAGGATTTATTATAACTATAAGAAAAACAAAATATTCATGTGATGATTTACATTTTTTTTACACACATAGGCCCCGATTTATCAAAGTCAAATACAGTATAAAACGTGTTGAAAAATAAAAACTTTTAGATCAACATGGAGTTGTGCAAAAATTTTGTGACTTTTTGTGTTTTTACACCAGTTTCTCCCAACTTTTCCAAAGTTGGCAAAGCAGGGTCCGGATAGGGGGACGTGATGCCACAGCTTATATAACGCATAATGAGCTGTGGGGTACCTTATGCCAGAAATCTTACTCTAGTTCATGGCGCACTCTACTTGTCAGACACTCCTGATTTACGAATCAGTGACATCTCACTATAGCACATCCACTAATCAAGACCGGAGTGAAAATCGCAGGTCTAGATGAATAGGTGCTATGCTGTATATATTCCAATCAGACTTTATAAGCTTGCAAGGGTTTTCCCCAAAAGAGAAAAGACAAAATTTGTAAAAGTTCACATCTTACCTTAGAAGTAGCGAACACTATGACCTGGGCATGCCTATAATGGCTAAAGTTGCTCATAAGCGCCTGTTACACATAGCGATATCGCTAGCAATATCGCTGTAACGTCACTGGTTTTGTGACGTAGCAGCGATATTGCTAGCGATATCGCTACATGTGATACTTACCTCCGACCGGCTCCCCCGCTGGTTATCGCTGATCGCGTGAGAAGGTCCTGGACCATTTCTCGTCGGGCGCTTCCTGCTGGGCTTCCTGTGGCGCCGACGAGCGACGTGTGGACGCGGGCGGGAGGACATCAGGATTGCCGCATCTGACAGGTAAGTAGCGACCCCCGACCCCTGCTATGTTGCTGGTGAGATCTGCCTGTGTGGCAGCTCACTAGCGACCACTTAGCGATGCACCAGCGATCCATATCATTGTCGGGATCGCTGGTTCATCGCTAAGTGTAACGGTACCCATACACCTTAAAGCCCCTTTACATTTAGCGATGCACCAGCGATCTGACCAGCGATCCGACCCGGTCAGGATCGCTGGTGCATCGCTAAATGATCGCTAGTGAGCTGTCACACAGGCAGATCTCACAGCGATGCAGCAGCGACGCAGCGCACGATACTCACCTTTCACACACAGCGATCCTGACGTCCTCCCGCCCGCCTCCACGCGTCGCTCGTCGGCGCCAGCAGGAAGCGCCCGATGAGAAATGGAGCCGGACATTCTCACGCGATCAGCGATGGACAGCGGGGGAGCCGGTCGGAGGTAAGTATCACACATAGCGATATCGCTAGCGATATCGCTATAAAGTCACAAAATCGGTGACGTTATAGCGATATCGCTATATGTAAAACCCCCTTTAGGCTACATATAGACTAACGAATTCAGGTTAGGTGATCCGCAACCAGTCTGTTCATCACAGTTTGCATTCATATATGTAGTGTTAGATAGCGGATGACCAAACGCTTGTTCAAGTCACAGCTATCTCTTCTGACTTCCTCATAAGCCCCCGTTACACACTGCGATATCGCTAGCAATATCGCTGTAAAGTCACCGATTTTGTGACGTTACAGCGATATTGCTAGCGATATCGCTGCATGTGATACTTACCTCCAACCGGCTCCCCCGCTGGTTATCGCTGATCGCGCGAGAAGCTGCTGGACCATTCCTTGTCGTCCACTTCCTGCGGCGCTTCCTGCTGTGACGACGAGCGACGCGTGGAGCCGGGTGGGAGGACGCAGGATCGCCGCGTCTGACAGGTAAGTAGCGATCCCCGTCCCCTGCAATGTCGCTGGTGAGATCTGCCTGTGTGGCAGCTCACTAGCGACCACCTAGCGATTCACCAGCGATCCTGACCGCGTCATATCGCTGGTCGGGATCGCTGGTGAGTCGCTAGGTGTAACGGTACCTATACACTTGGTTGAGCATTCATATTATCTGTAAGGAGAACTGAGTAAACTGCTTTCCTACCTAGAGAACACGAGGACTGGGGATTTGAATTCATACTACCTAATCCTTATTTCCCTCAACATCATCTCTCGAGAAGCAAGGGGAGAACCCCATGAACATTACATGGTCATCTAGTCCCACCCAAATAATCAGGTTCGATGTGATGGACAAAGGCTAGGTTCACATTAGCATTTGTATGAGCAGTGTATCGACTGCATGCATAAACACATGTAAAAATGCATACAAACGCATGTTTACAGAGCGTTTTTCATCCGCATCAGCTTACGCATGACGGCAAAAAACCGCTGTGTTTGCATGCGTTTGCGTTTTTTCAGCGCATGCATTCTCATGATTATGTGAAAAACGCATGCATTTTGAACGCACGCGTACGCATGTCCTTGCGTACACATGCGTTTCCATAGACAGTAATGCATTTTTTACGCACTCATCGGCAAGCGCATGCCTGCGCATATTTGAAAGTTTTTTGACACCTCAAAAAATGCAACATGATGCGTTCGCTGGACACCGCCGTACACCGCGAAACGATGCATGCATACGCGTTTTCATGCGAACACATGCAAACGCACGTCCCTGCGTACACCATGTTAAAGATATGTATGCATGCGTTTGCGCATGCAGATGATATGCTGCACACAGAAACGCTAATGTAAACTTAGCCTAATAGTTTATGTATATGGGACTCCAACTCTCTCCCCACAAATAATGTCGGGATAGATAAGGATGTGACATGTCTTAAGGCCCCATTACATACAACGATATTGTGAACGATATTGTTGCAATGTCACAAGTTTGGTGACGTTGCAGCGATGTCGAAACAACATCGTTGCGTGTGAGACGTAGCAACGATCAACGATCAATTGGCTGATCGTTAATCGTTGCCTAATGGTCTGGGCCATGAATCTATCGTTGGTCTCCCGCTGGGCAGCACACATCACTGTGTGTGACAGCGAGAGACCAACGATCAGCGCTTAGATACCCGCTGTTTACCCTGGATACCAGCGTGTTCACTGGTCCTGATTGGGTATCCAGGGTAAACAGTGGGTAACTAAGAGCCGCGCGGCGCTTAGATGTCCGCTGTTTACCCTGGATACCATCGTGCTCGCTGGTCCTGATCGCTGGTGAGTCTGCCTATGTGACAGCTCACCAGCGATCAGCTAACTATGTCCCAGCGATCCCATCCACGTCGGATCGCTGTCCTTTTCAGTAAGTTATACTTAACCCCTTAATGACTGCTAATACGCCTTTATACTGAGATATAAGAGGCTAGCATACCCAGACAGGTGACAATCCAGCAGCTGTCTGCTTTACACTATGGCTGACAACTTGCTGCATTATCCACAATCAGGCCTGTTTCACACTTCAGTTTTTTCTTGTCAGTTAAAATCCGCCAAAATGGCGGAAAGTGGATCCGTTGGTAACTGAAGTTAATGGATGCCAGCGGACTGGTTTTTTGACGGATCCGTTGGCTGAAGAATTTTAAAGGAACCGCAGTCCGGGGACGAGAGAGAGAGAGCGAGAGAGAGAATTTTTACCGTCCGCCAGAAATGATTTCAGGGTTAAATTTCCGGCTGAGATCATTCCTCCGGGCATGCGCAGTACAAAAATGCGGATCCTTCAGCCAAAAAAACGTCACAAGCTCCGTCCGGGCATGTCGGCGGACGCAAAAAAATTGGCGGATTCGCAAAAAAACGGATCTGACGGATGGCCATCCGTCAAGATCCGCCGGTAATGCAAGTCAATGGGAAAAAAAACGGCGGATCTTGACTGATGGGAAAAAAACTGAAGAGTGAAACATGCCTTAGGTGCTGCTGTCAATAGTGACTACATCATATAAATGGTTAAGAAAGTGCGGGGCCTCTCTCTTTATCCCCATCTGCACCCATGATTGTGTGGTCCTGATGTTTTAGAAAAAAATTTTTGTTAAATGTCTGATATTTTTTAAAAATAAGCACAAAACATACTTAAATTTACCATTATCATAAAGTTTAATGCGTCCTGAAAAAACAGTCTCCAAACCAATGGGATATGTTTAAGCGTTCCAAAGTTATAACCACATAAAGTGACACTGGGCAGACTTCAAAAAATTTGGCCCGGTCACTAAGAGGTTAAGCATATTCAGTGTTGCACTGACGTAGTAATGATCTATTCAGAAGCAAGTTTAATAAAGATCTAAACAGATATATAGCACAAAATAACTGAATTGTTCTTTTACTTACATTGAAACCATCTCCAGCCAGGTGAATGGCTCCGTGACCGGGGAATATAGTCACCTCATTGTCAGGTTTGCAAGAGATCCAAGTGACCAAATGATATCATACTGTTATGACTTATGTCTCATTTGTAACACATCTGAAAAGGAAGGATAATCCCTGGGAAACCCCGAAAAATGAAAGATTTAAAATAATCGTAATACTATTCCTGTAAGTAAACTAATGTAACTTCCCATAAACTGGGGTAAAATGTTGTTCTAGATCAGAAAAATAAACCATTGAACTTAGTAACACCTTATTTCACTAAAAATGATTAAGAAGAGGGAAACCACAAGCAAGTATATTTTTCCGTATTTTGTTTTTTAAAACTAAACTGCTTTTTCAAAAACATAGAGTTCTAACACTTAGTAAGTAGGTTTTGGTGGTTAACCCTCCACAAAGATAATAGATTACATTTTTTATCATGATTTCAGTTAAGGTAAATTTTAACTGAACACATAAAGGGGTTGTAACTTTTTTTTATTTAAGAAGTGCACCCATCTCTCCTGCTTGTTGGGGGGCCATGCTGCGCTCCAGAAGATCGACAGGTCTGACCAGAGATGTGGTCGAACCACTGATCTGAACTGGTAGCTTAAGCAACAAACAGTATAAAGTAGAACTAAAAATAACTCCAATCTTGAGATTTTTAGCATAAAAAGAATTGCAAAGATGCTTATTTTTACAAACACTTTACAAAATTTTACCCATTTAATAAGAGGGTACAACTTCTTTAACAGAAATGTGATACAATATGTAAACCTTTCTAAAATTTACAAATACATCAGTTCTTCAGAGGACTAAAGGAGCTCAAGTTGCATAAAAAGTAGCTTATATTTTGATCATATCAATCCTTTTTCTTCCTACTGAAAAGGATTATCCACTACTTTGACAACCTTTACTTATAGGGAACCTATCAAGTCCAAAAACACCAATAACCTGCAAATATGCTGTTAGGTTAAGGCCCCGTCACACACAGAGCGAGATCGCTGATTTTGTGATGCATCAGCGATCTCGCTGTGTGTGACACACATTAGCGACCGGCCACCTCGCCGGGTATCGCTGATCGTGCACGAATGTTCTGGGCCGTTTTTTGATCGTTAGTCTCCCGCTGGCCAGTATGCATCGCTGTGTGTGGCAGCGGGAGAGCAACGATCAGCGAGCTCCCAGCGCTGTAAGCAGACGCTGGGAGCTGGTATTCAAGGTAAATATCGGGTAACTAAGCGTGCGCTGTCACTTAGTTACCTGCTGTGTACCTTAGACACCTGTGTGCTCGCACAGGGAGCTGGTAACCAAGGTACGTGCTCACTTAGTTACCCGATATTTAGCTGGTTACCAGCGCCCTCGCTGGTCTTGATCTCTGTTGAGTCTGCCTGTTTGACAGGTCACCAGCGATCATGTAGCGAGGCACCAGCGATCCAGACAAGGTCATATCGTTGTCGGGATCGCTGGTGCATCGTTTAGTGAGACGGGGCCTTTAGTCTGCAGGTTAGTAGAGTTCCAAAGTTGCCTGGCCACTGCAGTGAAAGCCTGACTACTGGGAGGAAGTGAACTTTATTCCTCCTGGCAGCTTCCTCTTTCGGTCATAGGGGTGGGGCCTGCATGGCTTCAGTTCCCGCTCAGTACACAGGGAGGCGCTGTAACAACGCCTTTGCATTGCATCAGTACAGAACTGGCTGTCAATCAGTGCTGAGTGGTGATTGAAGCCAGTGCCACACCATCTACATCTCTATGACTGAAAGACGGAGGGTAAAGGGAGGAATATAGCTAATTTCCACCTGGCAGTCGGAAAGCTTTGGAAATCTGCACTGAAAGTATTGTATACTTTAAAAACAGTTATACTTATGTAGGTATTCGCAGGTACGCGGGATGCAGTGACGAGACGGGCGACGGGATGAACTTAGGATGTAACTTTTTATATATATTTGTCCCTATGAGGGCTATCTTGAGTAACCAACAAGCTAACAGCAATTATCCTTGCAGGGATCAAAACAAGAATTCGCAGGTAACACGAACACAACTACACGATCGAGACCGGTAACTATAGGGCCGCGGTGTGGCAGACTACGGGTCCAGAAAACTATAGGTTATTAACTACAATGTGTCCTTTATCCTCCTCTGACGTCCAGCAGAGTGGTGGTCGATGCTGCTTCGGCGTTTCAGCTGCTGGGCCCAGCCGATGAGGATTTGGCGCAGGCTCCGGGCATTCCTACACCCAGGTGGAGTGGGGGCACAACAGGCCCCTGAAGAGTTCCTCTGCGTTGCCCCTCCCAGCGGAGGTGGGATGGCATTGGCCAGGGCCCGAGGCGTGTAGGCCGCAACCACAGATTGGGGCCGGGCAGCAGCGACTGCGGGTGGCGGTGAACAAGCTACAGCCGCGGGCTGGGATCGGGCTGCAGTGGCCGTGGGTGGCGAGTAGGCCACAGCCACGGGCTGGAATCACGCAGCGGGCTGCAGCGGGTAGGCCGCAGGCATGGGCTGGAGTCAAACAGCAGTGGCCGCGGGCGACAGCGGGTAGGCTGCAGCCGCGGTCTGGAATCGAGCCACGGAGGCTGCGGGAGGCAGCAGGTAGGCCGCAGCCACGGGCTGGAGTTGAGCCGCAGAGGCCACAGGTGGCAGCGGACAGGCCGCAGCAGCAGGCTGGAGTTGGCCTGTGGCGGCTGCGAGGGGCGAGGTCGGGCAGTAGGTGTCTCTCTGCTGTATGGCTTGGTGCCGTCTCTCTCCTGTCTGCGGTGAGTATCCCTCCAGTCCCTCCAGCCGCTGCTCTCTTCTTCTAGCTCGCGCTCTGGCGCCCTCTAGCCTTCCTGCTTCTTCTCTCCCACTCTGTCGAGTGCCCTCTGCTGGCGTCCTCAGCTCCATTTATACTTGCTCCACCCCATCCCTTCTAGAACCTTCTCTAGTCCGTCCTCCAATTATGTCCCCCGGAAACAGTCCCCCTAGGAACCTTGGTGACAGTCCCCTTGTTCCGGTCCTGTTACACAGTGGGGACTCCCCCTCCTACACTTACCAGCACTATTCCAGTAATGCTGGCACCGTATCTCCTGGCACTTGCGTGGTAATGAATTTGCTAAGTTAATGCTCCATCCATTAAGTGGCCTCCCTCTAATGGACTGCTTTGCTCTCACTTCCATCAGCTGACAGGTAGCCATGGTCACGTGGCATAACGATGTCACAGGAGTATGGGTAAGGTGGAGGGTTTTTTTAAATTTTACAGTCAATAGTAGGGATATTTCAGCTTATTTCTACATGCAATCACCTAAAAGGATCTTTAACATGACCCCAACCAAAATGGCATCCAGATTGATTACCTCTGCCAAGGCCTGTTTCACACATCAGTTTTTTTTGTCAGTTAAAATCCGCTAAAATGGCGGACAACGGATCCGTTCCTGCACTGACCACAACGTTTGGCACCGGACCGTTGTTTTAACGGATCCGTCGAAGGAAGAATTTTAAAGGAACCGCTGCCTGGGGAGGGGAGGAGAGAGAGAGAGGCAGAGACAGAGAGAGAGAATTTTTTTCAGCCGCCAGAACAGGGTTTAGGGTTAAATTTGCGGCCGAGGCAAATCCTCCGGGCATGCGCAATGTAAAATGCGGATCCGGCCGCCCGAAAAAACGTTGCATTGTCCGTCCAGCCATGTCGGCGGACGCCAAAATTTTGGCGGATCTGCAAAAAAACGGATCCAACGGATGGCCATCCGTCAAGATCCGCCGGTAATGCAACTCAATGGGAAAAAAAATGGATCCGCCAAGCAAAATGGCGGATCCGTTTTTTTTTGCAAAACGGCGGATTTTGACTGATTGTGAAACAGGCCTAAGGACAAGCACTGTGTGAAAGCTGAAAAGAATGCTGACTAAACATGCATGCAAATGAAAAAGTGCCTACAGAAAGTCAGGAAGGAAAGACACCTCACTCATCCTAAAATGACACAGAGGTTTGGTGAGAAAAAAAGACAAGTTAGTGCATACAAAGTGGAGACTCCCCTAAGACACCTGCAAACAGAAGCTCTAGTTACAGGAAGCAGATATCAATAGATCAAACAGACAAGTCACATTAAATGTTCAGCCTCTGCTAGCTGACCTAGTTTGCACAGGATTTAACAGCTGAATCATGTTTTTCAGACAAATGTAACTGCGCTTATAGGTACTGTCACACTTAGCGATGCACCAGCGATCCCGACCAGTGATATGACACGGTCAGGATTGCTGGTACATCACTAAGTGGTCGTTAGTGAGCTGCCACACAGGCAGATCTCACCAGCGACATCGCAGGGGTCGGGGATCGCTACTTACCTGTCAGACGAGGCGATCCTGACGTCCTCCCGCCCGCGTCCACGCATCTCTCGTCTCCACAGCAGGAAGTCCAGCAGGAAGCTGACGACGAGAAACGGTCCAGGACGTTCTCGTGCGATCAGCGATAACCAGCGGGGGAGACGGTCGGAGGTAAGTATCAGACATAGTGATATCGCTAGCAATATCGCTATAACGTCACAAAAACCAGGCCCTTATAGGAACTTTCTGTCTCCTGTACGTCTGTCTTAGAATAGGATGGCGACAAATAAAAAGAAAATAATACAACAGTGATTACTGCTACTGTCAAAAGAGATCGCCCCCATGAGTCATATCAAGTGTCCTATGCCACATCTACAAATCAGCAACAAAGTCCGGTAGATGCAGGTGAAGCGAATCCCCGTACACATGCACTACAGCAAATGAACAAATCAGCCAGATACAAACCGGCCACAATACAGTGTTCATAGTACATGCTGGCCAACCAGATAGTACAAAAAAAAGTTGTTTAAATAAATATATATAATTGTTTGGCCTGGTAATAATAGACTTCCCACCTCTAATATTCTACCCCAATATGTAGCAGGTGTAATAATAATAATATTATCAAATACCTCCAATTAGAAATGTAGTCTAGTTCTTCTGATTTGCTATGTTACTTACCCCATGTCCAGTGCATTGCAGTAGCTTAGGTATCCATAGCTACGACCATTAACAACTTACAAACTAACTGTCACTACGAGTGGTAGTAAACACTAAGCTACTGCAATGCCCTGCACATCTGGTAGCGAATCAGAACAAAACTATATTTCCTAGGAGGAATTTCCTAATATTATTATTATTGCACCTACTACATATTGGGATAGGTGCTTGGAGTTAGGAAAGGTGTCCCATTTCGAAAAAAAAAAGAGAGGCAAATATTATGTAAAAAAAGCTGCTCTCTCTGAGCTAGTCGTCCCCTGCCCATACATCACAGGGGCACTAGTGGTCCCTGCTTATCTTTGTCTGCAGCCAGTCGCTGACCCTATTTATTATAGTGCCATCATATTCCATTATTATCACTCTGCCTGTTGGGGCTCATAATCCAAGTTGTTTATCGGTATGTCTTTGGCGTGTGGGAGGAAGATGGAGTAAATAAAGAAAAAACACAGGGGATTTTCAAACTAACTGACAAATATTGTTGTTGCTGAAATATTAACCCAGGACTCCAATCTTAAAACGTAACGGTGTTAACCATGGAGCCACCATGCAGGCCTTAGCCGTCACATGTTGTAATTACTAGGGCTCATCACAGTGTGGTGTAGTCTGGCATGTGACCGCTAAGATCTTTGACAGGCTACAACAATGTTGGCAGCTTGTCAAAAAAGAGTATCTGCACTGGAATGGCAAGAATTGAAGAAGTGAATAGTGTGAGGTTTTTTTTTGTAACATTTGTATGCTTTTTCTTTTCATAAATAAGACAACCCCTTAAAGGTGTCCTTCTTTCTCAGACACTCTGGCAGTTTTCGGAACTTCTATACAAATGATTTGAGAGCGAGCTGCACGAGTGCCTCCACCTCTTCACTAACGGAGTCACGTGACTGACCTCATTCTGGAGACAGAATTCATTAGACTGGGGTGTGTGAGCCAGTAAGGGGAAATATATACAAGGGCGTTATGTGTCCCCCACGATGTGCATAGAAACATACTGAACTCACTGGAGAGTGTTGTAATTACAGCCAAAAAAAATTAAAAGTGAGTGTGGACTTGGTCATTTGACCAAGTCAGATTTAGGAAATCCTGACATGGGTTTTTATTTTTGAAGAGATCTGTAGAATGGTAGTGGGAAAGATCTCTCCCTACAGTACGGGTCTTGGAAATGGCCCATGGCCACGATTCCCATTTAAACTTTCAGTTAAGGGTTGGGCATGTCAATGTTGATTTGCAAAGTAGCAGAGCAGGAGGTTTGTGTTTATGTCTGTCTGTGTGGGACTGAACACAGAAAAGAGCCAGGAAAAGCAAAGCATTACCACACCCACAAGTAACATGGTGGTGCTGTCGCCCACGGCAGCAGATTGATACAGACCATCCAGCTGCGAACCAGGTGATTACATTTTTTTGAGTTTATTTTTGTAAGTTGGCAAAAATAAAGACATTTAAGTTGAACTATCTCGGGTCACTGATTCAAATCTGCAAGAAAAAATTAAGCAACGTGTGCATGAAATGTCCAACAGTTCATTCACTTTGCTGGGATTGTAAAATGTTGCATTATTCGACGCAAAAACGAGCTGGAAATACCACAAAAACACAGCAAAAAGTAACTTTTGAACATACGCAACATCGAAAAAATAATATATGTAATATGTCAAATTAAAGGGGTTGTTCACTTCTGTGGCAACTCCATCTTAACCCCTTAAAGACCGCCGATATGCCTTTTAACGGCTGCAGTTAAGGGGCCTTATTCCTCATCACTGCTTTTTAATAAGTGTATAGCGCCCCCAATGTCGGAAAACCTCCGGGATCCAAACAATAAGCAGCAGACCTCATTGATGTTACTTGGGTCCATCGGGGTTCCTGTATTTTTTACAATAAGAATAGAGTGCCAGAGTGCATTATGCTTGCTGTCAGAAAAGCTAAAATTACAAATGCTCTTTAGCCTTATATATACTGTATGTGAACAGAGCATTTTTAGCTATGATTTGAACAGCAATACCTGACTATCGAAACTAGAAAGCTTTGTTTTTTTACAACATTTATGATCTCAAAGTAAATTTGCATGGCTCTAAGAGTTCATCTTCTTAAAGGGGTTGTTTGCTCTAAAACTACAATTCTGCAGTCACTATATGTGACTGCAGACTTGTTAATCTTCACAGCGCATGCACTGCGTGCTATGAGGATTCTCTGGAACAGTGGTCACGTGACTGCAAGTATGCAATATGCATACCCACGGTCAAAAAATGACTACATTGTTTCAGGCCTTGTGCAATATACTTGCCTTGAGGTCGTGCCCATCTAGTCAGATTCTGGCCAGGAGTGTGCATATCACATTCTTGCAGTCACGTGACTACCATTCCCGACAATCCTCACAGTGCGCAGTGCATGCGCTGTGAAGTTTTACAAGTTCAGTCAGTAAACACACTTAAAAAGTGTAAAAATTCTTGCACACAATAAGGCCCACTCAATAAGATGCCTAAAAATCTGTCCAGTAGCCTGCATATGTTCAAACGTACTTCCATATAAAACAAGCAATGAAGTCAATCTATACACAGAATACTACAATAAGGTCAGGGTCATACTTGCGAGTGCCATGCGTGAAACACGTGCGAGTCTGTCGCTTAAATACCCGGCACTGCCGCCGGCACTCGAGACCGGAGTGTGCGGTGCATGCATTTCTATGCAGTTGAATGCTCCGGACCCAAGTGCCGGAGGCAGTGCCGGGTATTGAGGCGGAGAGACTCGCACGTGTTTCTCGCATTGCACTCACAAGTGTGACCCCGGCCTAATCAACAAATCCTCATACCTGACACAGAGATAAAATATAAAAAATAAATGAACACCAAAATCAAACATTGAATTAAGAATGATTTCCCTGCAAAAAGGCTAAAAGGATGGGGGAGTGGGTCGCACAAGTCCCACACGTATCACCACAAATAGTTACTTTCTCAGGGGGTGCAATCTATTACACTGTATATGTAATAATTAGTATGTCATATACAAATATTTACGTTGGAGTGCCATCTATGTGAAAAGAGATGCTGAACAACATATATGCATCAGCATTAACTTGCTAACTAGTCCACTCAGTGTACATTATTATTATTTATTATTATAGCACCATTTATTCTATGGCGCTTTACATGTAAGGAGGAGTATACATAATAAAAACAAGTACAGTAATCTTAAACAATACAAGTTATGACTGGTACAGGAGGAGAAAGGACCCTGCCCGCGAGGGCTCACAATCTACATGTCAATAAAGTCAATGCTGGGGAGCTCAAAACAAACCGTGGTGTTTGGTACATGCATAAAAGAAAGAACAGCCTATAAAAAAGAATCATAGTGCACCTAATTCCACTGATGTATTGAAATACAAAATACAAGTAAGAAGACATCAAATACACGGGTAGTGTAAAAACAGTATAATAGATTGTGCCCCCTGAAGAAGCCACATTTTGTGGCAGTATGGCTGGAGAAAAATAGTGAAAGTATCAGTCCCTTTGTTGTTTTTTTTTTTTTTTAATTACAACATTGGTTGAGGACAGGGTTGTAACTATTGTGGTTGTGACAATGAATGAGCCGGTGGAGGAGTCGGTCTCCTCTGGGCTAGAACTATTTTCAAGTGAAGGTGAGTTCTTGGACGCATCTCCATTTGAAAACTACTACGGCGCAGACATGCACTGGCTACTTGACCCACACTCATTCTATCACTGCAGGCCTACCAGGGGCACACAGCTGTCGAACATGCCGGCGTCATGTCGTTGCCTGCAATGTAACAGCTGGCACGCTCTGTAGCTGGTGCCGGGGGTAGAGTACTGTATGTGTGGCATATGGAGCCAGCCAGGAGGAGGACAGACCGGCCCTGCCTGAGAGCATGGGCAGGTGTGAGCTTTGGTTGTTTGGTGATGAGCACCATGAAGCATTATTTGTAGATAGGGCCAACAAAAAGTGTCAGCATTAATGTATGGTGGCCAGATGGGTGTATCATTATTTATGTGGAGGACATTATTATTGCATGTTGGTCACAGGGTGATGTTGTTAATGTATGTGAGTCAGATACGTGGACATCATTAATGTATGGGGGGGACATTTTTACTATATAGAAGTCACATAGGAGGATGTTATCACAATATGGGAGCTATATAGGGGAATAGTATTACTATATAGGATACACATGGGAACATTATTAAAGTATGTACTGCATTACCACTGTATGGGGGACACAGGGGAACATCACTACTGTATTATTTTTTGGAGGATATTGTTACTATGGGACAAAAAGAAGGCATTGTTACTGAAGAACTGGAGGAAAGTGGGAAGGTTGCTGTAGAAAAGCTGAACCTTAGCTGTCTGTTACATTTTGCAGAGACAAGTCATGGCATGAGAAAATTACAGTGGTGTTCACTGGATGAAGAAGAAAAGGTGAACGACTTCAATTGAAAATATCACTGTTGAGTCTCATGAGTTACCAGTACTGTATATACTGTTACCGTCCACTAAACGGTCATTGTACGGGAGCAATATTAGTCATTTTAATTGATAATCAGTATGGTCATATCATTCATTCACTATTTGGGGGTAATATGTGGTCATGGTGTGGCAGCATTTCTCTTGGATATATCGTATTATTGGTATTTTGGTCTTGGTATAGTTGAGTTTGTTCAATAGTAGTATGGGGAAAATATTTATTTGGGAATTACCATATATGACTATTATTTAGAGTACTATGAAAATTATGTTTTTGCAATGTTTTTCACATTTATATACTGTATTTGTATTATTTTTTATTTTCCTACCATGCATCTGCAGAGATAAGGAAGACTAGTCCAAATTGTGACTTGAGGCCCATACGACGCTAGTTATGCCACTGGGTGAGGGGTTTGAAAAACTAACTTTTAATTTCTTAAATGATGTTTTATGTTGCTTTATAAAGTTTTCAAAGAGGTAAAACATACACACTTAATCCTAATCCCATTAAGATGGTTCATGTTATTGGCAGAAATTGCTTCCATGAATCAGACTTTAGAAGCAACTTTATAGCAAGGTGTAACTTAAAGGACGGCCCAAACAAAAAGGCATGTTAATAATTATTATTATTTTTATTTATTTTGCAATTATAAATAGTCATCTGCATCACAGCAAATTACAGTCCATCTCCACCCAGTGGAAGAATTGTAGAAATTATTCCATGAGCAATTAAGGTATTAACATCCCAAATACATATTATAATTATTAGTCACAATTTTGTAATGGTAACATAAGAACGAGCAGGAAGCGCTTAGCTTAACATTGGCGAATGACCTTTAGGGGTAATTGTTATGTTTCAATTATAATTTACTGTTAGATGTTAAATGAAGGGAAGTAAACGTCAAACACTTAATGCGACCCGCTTAAATACCAGTTCCATTAATAAATAATTGTCCTCGCAGCAGAAATATGAGTGGGAAGATTATCTGAAAATGCAAACTTAGTAGAAAATAGATAATAATTCATTAAAAGATGATTACCTTCAAAAAGACACAGATCAATGTAAAAACAAACAATAGAAAGCTTTGTTAGAAGATGGCACTTCACTTCAAAAGGCTCAGAGGGACGGCATTGCTGAAAGGTTGTGTTGTTGAACAGGTCAGGAGAAAAGGTTTTGGGAATTGATGACCTTTCCAGATAATCCGAAATGTTTAAAGCTTGCTTGCCAAATAATGAAGGATTTTGTATTTTTATCTAGCAACTATTTAACTTGGTAAATCATGTGTCACGGTGATGTATTATTAGGCTGTAGCTTTTGAAGATCAATCTGGTCCGATTCTATCTGCCCAAAACACTGTAGGGCAGAATTATCAGTGTGTTTTAAGGGAAAAAATGGTTTACGAGTGTCCTGAAATCCATCAAATGATATCCTCGATATTCCCAACAGAGAAACCATATCACTAGTTTATTAATAAGGCACACTATCTATCCAAATTTTATCTATTCACTACAAACGTTCAACGTGATTTCCACTGGTAACAAAGCAGATGTCTAGCTGGTAGTCCAGTTCTGTCCAAATGCGTGCCAACATATCTTCAGACATGGACGCCACTATTTCAGTGATGCGTTGTCTCAGATTGTGCAGTACTTATAGTCTTAGTTCTCGACAGCACAAGTTCTGTTTGCAAAGTACAATGTGCTGTCAAGAACCATGATCTTTGTTGGGGTAACTTGACATAGCAGGATTGACAAAGCGAGGAATAGCTGAGAGCCAAATGTGCAGAAAGGGCCAGGAATGACAGTAATGAACTTAGCAAGCTGGCTGTTGAATTGTAGTCTGTAGCAGTTGAATAGATAATTAATCACCTTGTCTAGTTACTGGCTTGAACAGATCCATCTGGGAATTGTGGCTTAACTCCAGTAACGCTCGTAGTTTCAGACTCAACTGTTACCTGAATACTCAGATGGCGCATGCCACCTAAGCTGACCATACAAGTTCTTGGATAAAGTCATCAAAGGTGCTTTTCGGATCACCATAGTAACCTAACAAGGACTAACACTGAGGGAGTCAGCCATAGGAGAAGTAAAAGCCTGTCACTGGAGCAGGGGCAGGTGACACATCAGAGGTTAGGTTCCCTTAAAAGGGTTGCCCAGTCATTTGCTAAAAGTCTGCAGCCACTCTATGTAACTGCAGACTTCTGAATCCTTACATCATGCACCGAAGATGTCAGGATTCTCTGGTATTGCTGCCAGGAGTGGGTGGTCAAGTAACTGCAAGTGTGTGATTTGCTTACTTCCCACCACAATCTGACTAGACTTGCTCAGCCTCGCTCAAAACAATTGAATTTTTAGCAGAAGAGCGGACAACCCTTGTAAAGTATTTTCTTAAAAAAAAGAAAATGTCAGTTTTATTTTATGACCATGAAGTTTTTGTAGCACAGTAGACGTATATAATAAGGCAGTTCACATCAATGTGAGGTGGCTCTTGGCTTCAGGTAAGCAGGTGGGTCTCTTAGTAACTGCATTGAACTAAATCGGCATGGTCCTGCCCATAGAAATTCATTAATAACTGAAGCTTACTTGCATGCTACAGTAGGACTGGAAAGACGAAAAATATAGAAATAATATTTGTCATATCTATGTATATTTTTGGCTATTTGTAAAAGATGTCTTTGTACACAAACCCAACATTTTCATACACCAGACTGGACGTTGCAGGTTTAAACTGGTTTAGAGAGTCACGGTGCTGCAGTTTTTCCTTGACCAACAATTTAGTCACTAATTAGCTTTGGGGCCATTCAGTTGAGGAGGACACTGTACTAAATGAGCACCTCTTTGTACTTAGGATCAGAAATGGATCACCTATTCCAACAAAAAGTCATCACCACAGGAAAACCCTTTATATACCATTCACTGCAACCTACGGCCACCTCACTGCCAGTGATTGGATACTGGAAGGATCGAGAACCAGGAAAGGTGAGCCTTGGGGAAGGAGAGGAGAGCGGGCCAAGCTGCTTCATTGACAACAGTAGCCCATGTGAATGCTATTGAATAATGTCATGATACTAGGTCAGTGAAGAATCAATGGGCAGGAGATGGCGCCTATAGAGTGGAACAGAAGCATTTCAGGAACAGGAACCATAAAACACAAGGAATTATCCACATGCATGCATTTTTATGCAGCTACATAAACAAATACAAATGTATTTGCATCAAAAACATATACAGACCCATTCAGATGACTGGAACAGTCACAGAAATTTCTGCCACATCTGAAAATTACCTTTAGGCCCATGAAATAAACCCACCACCTCAGTTGAGTCCTGAGTCTGACAGCAAAACTGAATGTCTAAACTAAGCACAGCACAAAGCTTTAATAAAAAAAATCAACCCTTTAGGTTAAAGAGGACCTGTCACCAAGAGAATAAAACACTAGTGAGTTTTGTGGGAATTTGGTCTTTCATTGGAGGAGCCAACCTTCCCCCATTTTAGATATATTACTGTTCTTTTTTTGCTAATATTATTTTGAAGGTTCACACCTGCAAGGAAAAAATAAGCAGCGTGTGCATGAGTTTTCACAAATCTTATTCACTTTGCAGGTGAGAGTGGGTCGCCCTCCCAGGGCTGTGGGGTACTCGGTACCGGGCCGGTGTCGAGGGGATGTGTCACAGCAGCGGTGACCCGGTCCGTGGCCCTGGGCGCCCAAGCAATGGGGGATGTAGCTAATGGTAGAATAGTTCGTGACGCCACCCGTGGTGTTTGGCAAGTATGGTGTTAGGCCAACGCTGCATGCAGATCCGCTGGGACTGATGGTAGGGTGCAGCGAAGATGTAAAAGCTCCCCACAGGTGGAGCTGTAGTCCCAGGGCAGTGTAGATTAAACCAGCACGGGGATGTAGCAGTGCTGGAAGCATAGGGAACAGACAAGACACAGTGGTTGCAGTTTCTGTACCTTTACTGAGTATATGCAGTCCAGGGTCCTGATTACAGATGGTGTTGGAGCAGGTTAGCCTGGAAGCAGGTCAGGATTCTCTCTCAGCAGAAGGGCTGTGCAGTCTCCTTCCTAGCGCTTTGTAGTGTGAAGCACCCCAGTACTTAGTTACTCTGAAATGCCTCTCTTCAGATGTTCCTAGAAATTTACTTGTATGACAGACAGCTGTAGCCTCTCTCGGGGACTCCTCTCCTGAGTACTGGCTCTCTATTCAATTGCTGTTGTGTCTCAAGTCTTTGGTGAGAGCAGGGCATTTACAGCCTCCTACTCCTCTGGTATCTGTGGCAGGACCGTTAGTATCCATACCACCGTGGAGACCAGGCTCCAGTCTTTGCGCTCTAGCGGTGAGGGAGCTCTCCTCCAGGAGCTCAACCCCCACCCCGCTCCACACGTCTGCACACGTGGACCTCCTCACACTATCTGCCTACTCCTTTCTCCTGACCCTTAGAGAGTACTCTGCTCCTCACTCCTGGTTCAGAGTTCCCCCTGGTGGCCCCGAGTGGAACTGTGTTGCATGCATTAGGTTAACTGCTGGAGAGACCCATCACTGCTTCCAAGCCTGGCATTACCCTCCCCTGGAGGAAGGCAAAGCCAGTGTGGCGACCATACTCCTGGGGGCGCCACATTCCCCCCTAGTGCAAGTCAGCACTCCGGGGCTGAACAAAAGAAAACATGAATAGCATATAAACAAATAATTTGTACAAGATTTGAAAAAGGGAAAAATGTACAAAAACCAAGAGCTCAAAAATGGTCCTATGATGATAAGTCCAGCACTAATGTCCATGGTCCATTCCTGGCAAATGGTGAACTATTTATAAATAAAGTTTTTGACCACACACAAGTCCTGTGGTTCAGTGTCCATAAAACAAACCAAAGATAACTCTTACAGGTCACCTGTAGGTACAAAACTTAGAAAACAGTTACATATTTACATTCAATTTCAGTATTCACATTTTACTTTATATGCGGAACCTAACTGGTAGTATGCTTTGTGTGGTGCGGGTAGATCTGCATAAGACTGGTGCAGTGGGTAATGTACTGGATACACTACTGGGTGTTCCACATGGCACAGGGATTCTAGATTGTCTAGTAACTCTTGGACTCACCATGGGCATAACAGGTTCACCACTGGCAGGGAGAGGGTTCTCTGGCTCCACTGCTGGTGTGGCATCTGCTACCCGATTTTCCCGATTCTCTTAAGTCATGTCTTCCTGTGCTACCAATTGGGGAAACAGCAACACTGGCACCACTATAGCATCGTTCACTCTATTCCAATTCGCAAGGAACTCTCCCAGCACGGTACTGACTGTTTTTTCTTCCTCTGTAGGTGGGATGTTATCTGATCCTCCCGCTTTTTCTTTCAACTGGTCAGGGCATAACTTCAAGTGATCCCTGGATACCGATGCTGAGGTCTCTCCTCTATCTTTGCTAACAAGGAATACTTTGGCATTATCAAAGTTCGAGGGCAGAATTGTATAGGGCTCATCTTCCCATTGATCATCCAGCTTATGCAGTCTTCTTTTTCTCTTGAGAACTTGTTCTCCCGGCGAAAAAGGAACAGCAGGTGTATTTTGGTTATAAAGTCTCTCCTGCTTCTGCCTTGCCTGAGCCAGACTCTTCTCCACACACTCCTGTACCCTTCTGTACTGCTGCTGCCTCTCCTTGTCCCAGTCAGCATCTGGAGACGTTACTTCAGGCGTTAGGACTCCCATGTCCAAGTCAATAGGCAGCTTACCAGGCCTTGCTCTCATCAGATACGCTGGAGTACAGTTGGTAGAGTTCGCTGGGATATGGTTGTAGAGGTCCACCAGATCGGGCAACTTTTCTGGCCACAGATTTCTCTCCTCCAAGGGCAATGTCTTCAGTAAATCAATCACTACCTGGTTCATCTTCTCGCACATGCCGTTGGTCTGTGGGTGATAAGGTGTTGTCCGGATCTTCTTACACCCATATAAGTTGCAAAATTCATGGAACACTTCTGCCTCGAAAGCTGGACCTTGGTCTGTCAGCACCCTCTCAGGATAACCATGTGGTCTACAGAAGTGCTGTTGGAATGCTCTGGCCGTTGTCTTGGCCGTTAGATCTTTGACGGGCACAACCACCAGGAATCTTGAATAGTGGTCCACAATGGTAAGGGCATAGAGGTAGCCTGACCGGCTTGGAACCAGCTTCACATGGTCCAGGGCTACCAACTCCAGGAGCTGTTTGGTGATGATTGGCTGTAAGGGAGCTCTCTGGCTGTCTCGATCCTTTCTGCGCAGATTACACTGTCCACACTCCCAGCACCACCTCTCAATGGCCTTCCGCATGCCAGTTCAGTAGAACCTCTCTCGGAGCAATGTTTCCAACTTCTTCCATCCAAAGTGTCCAGCTCCATTGTGGTATGCTCCTAGGACCATTGATGCATCTCTCTTTGGGACCACCACCTGCCAGACCAGCTCATGTGTGCGGGCATTGATACTCCTCCGACACAGCTTCCCTTCATAAATGAACAGCCGACCTCTTTCCTTCCACAACTGATGAGTTTCTTCAGGAGCATTCAACTCTGGGCGTGAGTCACCTTGTGTCAGCAGCTCTTTCACCAGGTGGACTGCAGGGTCATTATCTTGCGCTTCTGCCCAATCATGATGGGGCAACGGATTCAGAGTGACTTCCTTCAAGCCAGGCCGCCTGTTTCTCACTCCTTGAGCACATTGGGCCGCCAGTGGCCGGTGGAAGGGAGGCAATTCTACCTCTTCCAGAGCCTCAGGGTCTTCTCCTGCATCTGGCAGATTAGACATCCTGAATAGCACATCAGCATTGGCATTCTTGTGCCCTGCCCGGTACTTGATGGTAAACTCATAATTGGATAACCGAGCCATCCATCACTACTCCAGTGCTCCTAGCTTGGCAGTGTCCAAGTGGGTCAACGGATTGTTGTCCGTAAAGATTGTAAATTTGGCCGAAGCTAGGTAATGCTTGAACCTTTCGGTGACAGCCCAGACTATGGCAAGGAACTCCAGCTTGAAAGAACTGTAATTATCAGGGTTCCTCTCAGTGGGACGCAGCTTCCTGCTGGCGTAGGAGATCACTCTCTCTTTTCCATTCTGTACCTGCGACAGTACTGCTCCTAATCCCACGTTGCTGGCATCCGTGTACAGCACAAAGGGTTTGTCATAATCTGGGTAGGCCAGAACTTCGTCACCTGTGAGAGCCATCTTCAATCTGGTGAAAGACCTCTCCAACTCTTCAGTCCATTCAAATGTGGAATTCTTCTGCTTGCCTTTCTTGGACTGCCCCACCAGAAGGTTTTGCATCGGGGTGGCTATTTCAGTAAAGCCTTTGATGAATCTCCGGTAGTAGCCTACCAGTCCAAGCAACTGGCGTACCTCATGGAGGTTGCTGGGCTTCGTCCAGTCCCGGATGACCGTGACCTTGTCAGGATCTGGTGCCACACCTTCTGCACTGACCACATGACCGAGCTACTGTACCTTAGGCTTCAGGATGTGGCATTTTGAAGGCTTCACTTTCAGGCCAAAATTGGACAAAGCTTCAAACACTTTGGCCAGGTGTTCCAGATGCTCTTCATAGGTCTTGGAGAAAACGATGACATCATCCAAGTACAACAGGACTGTTTCAAAGTTCACATGTCCCAGGCAACACTCCATCAGCCGCTGAAATGTTCCTGGAGCAGTGCAGAGTCCAAATGGCATATAATTGAACTCACAGAGACCCATTGGAGTGGTAAATAAGGTTTTCTCCTTGTCTGCCTCTGCCACGGGAACCTGCCAATACCCACTGGTGAGATCCAAAGTGGAAAAGTAGTTAGCAGTTTTAATTGCAGCTAATGACTCTTCAATTCTAGGCAATGGGTAGGCATCTTTATGTGTGATACTGTTAATTTTCCTGTAATCAACACACATTCTCATAGTACCATCCTTTTTCTTTACAAACACTATTGGAGCTGCCCATGGGCTACAACTGTCCCTAATGACCCCAGCTTCCTTCATCTCTTTCAACATACTCTTAGCACATTGGTACTGTGTTGGGGGTATAGGTCTGTACCTCTCCTTTATGGGTGGATGGTCTCCAGTGGGGATATGATGTTGCACCCCTTTTGCCTGCCCAAAATCTAATGGGTGTTGGCTGAATACCCGCTCATACTCTTGTGTCACTCTGTAAACTCCATTTCTCTGGTATGAAGGTGTAGAGTCAGTTCCCACCTGCAGTTGCTGGCACCACTCTTCTAGCTGCTTCACAGGGCCATTGTCCTCCACTGGATCGGATGAGACCAAAGGCTCTGCTGCCTGCAATGAGTTGTTATTAACAGTGAGCAGTTTAGCAACTGTGGCATACCGAGGTATTGTGGCTTCCTCCTCCCCACAATTCAGAAGGCGTACAGGTACTCTCCCCTTTTGTACATCAACCACCCCTCTGGCTGTCAGGACAGTGGGCCTGCTATCTGAATATACTGGCTCTACCAATGCCTGGTAATCCAGCCCTCTGAGCCCTTTGGCAGCCCGACACCAAACCAACATTTCACATCTGGGGGGTATTACAAAGGGAAAAGCATCACTCACTCTGACGCTGCCAATCTCTCCGCCAGAGAGTTCTACCTGTTGCCTTTGCATCAGGGCTCTGATCTCCTTCTGCAGGACTCGTTGTTCACCAGAACCAGCAGTCTCAGCCACCTGTTGTAACAAGACAATAACCTCGGACAGACAGTTTTCAATTACATTTGTACCAAGAGTCATCATGGGATTACATTCACGTCGGTCAATATCAACAACTATCAGACCTTGTGCTTTTAGCTCCACCCGCCCCACTTTAACAGAAATTTCCTTGCATCCAATCTGCGGCAAGGTATGACCATTACTAGGAACTAGCAGTTAGTTCATCAGTGGGGCCACGGGTGAGTTCAGAATCAGCCCAGTACCTCTTGTACAAAATATACGGCATAGTGGTCACCTGGGAGCCAGTGTCCAGTAAAGCGTTCATGGGGATACCGTCAATCACCACAGGAAGGATCGGTCTCCCTCCCACATACTTGGCTCTCCAGTTCCTTGGGCCTGGTGATCCTACTCCTGGGGGTTGGCCCTCTGCCCCAGGAGTTGCTCGTTTAAAGGACAGTACCTTGCAAGATGACCTGCCTTGTAACAGCGGCGACAGATGGGACGTCCGTCCTGGTCATAGCAATCGTTGTTCCTTCCTCGAAGTGGCGGGGTTCTCCTCCTCCGGAGTCACGGGACATCCTCTGGACTGGAAGCAAGCTGGACCTTTTCTTTGGAGGAATCCTGCAGGGACTGCACGGTTCTGGTGAGTGCAGCCATTCCTTTGGTGAGCTCCTGGACCTGAAGACGCAGCTCCTCTGTTGGATCTTTATTCAGGGTCTGGGCATCAGCCTCCACAGGGATGGAAGGAAAGGATGTAGCTTCCTGATGGTAGGTGATCGCTGGGCGCCTAGGGGACGCTGGACGGCTGTCAGAGGATTCCTGTAGTACCCGGATAGCCATGTCCTTAAACTCAGCAAAGTTCAAATCAGGGTTTTGCAGGGTAATGATGCGTAACTGTCCTCTGTGGGTACTGGACAGGAGCCCTTCAATGAACTGTTCCTTCAACAGTTTATCTTCTTCCTTTACATTGTCCGGATCAACTTGCTTAACTGCTCGCAGCGCCTTCTGCAGGTTGAGAGCATAATCCCTGATACTGTCCTGTGCCTTCTGTTTACAGCCAAAGAACCTCATCTTGATTACAGCTGCAGTACCGGTGTCAAAGGAACTCTTCAGTTTGGCCAGGACCATTGCAACAGTCTCTTTATCAGTGTCCTGCCATGCTTTCACTTCTCTCAGCGCTGCACCCGTTAGCTGTCCAATCAGGATATTTACTTTCTGGCTTTCAGACAGAGGGTAGACTTTGAACAAACTGCACTGTCGCTCTTTAAATTCACTCAGGGAGTGTGAGTCACCCGAGTACTGCGGTAGCCAGGCCGCTCCCGGTATGTAGGGCTTGGATAGCGGCATTAAAGGGACCGCTGTGGCAGACGCTCCTCCTTGCGGTGCTGCGGGGTTAGCAACGGCGTCCGCCGCTGCATTGGCTTGCGGCGCGGACATCTTCTCTCCCCTTAGTTAACATTAGCTAGGCCGGGGGATTGGGGCGAGCTCTCCGGCGGCCGCTTCACAGGCCCGATGCTCCGGGCTGTAGGCCTCAGCTCCTCCCCCTCTCGTGCGCTGTCCTCTCTTCCCGTGCGGCACTTCTCTTCTTTGCGCTCAGCGGCAGGCTCCGCCCACGAATGCCCGCCTCTTTCTTCCCGCGCGCATCAAGCAGCGCGGCAATGGCGGCAAATGGCGCCAAATTCACACAGTTCACAAACACAGTCTATGGCAAACAAGACCCGGGGATACCGGGCTCCGTAATCCTGTTCGTGATGCCAAATTGGGTCACACTCCCAAGGCTGTGGGGTACTCGGTACCGGGCCGGTGTCGAGGGGATGTATCACAGCAGCGGTGACCCAGTCCGTGGCCCTGGGCGCCCAAGCAATGGGGGATGTAGTTAATGGTAGAATAGTTTGTGATGCCACCCGTGGTGTTTGGCAAGTATGGTGTTAGGCCAACGCTGCATGCAGATCCGCTGGGACTGATGGTAGGGTGCAGCAAAGATGTAAAAGCTCCCCACAGGTGGATCTGTAGTCCCAGGGCAGTGTAGATGAAACCAGCACGGGGATGTAGCAGTGCTGGAAGTGTAGGGAACAGACAAGACACATCAGTTGCAGTTTCTGTACCTTTACTGAGTATATGCTGTCCAAGGTCCTGATTAGAGTTGAGCGAAACGGGTCGAAAAAATTCAAAAGTCGCCGACTTTTGGCAAAGTCGGGTTTCATGAAACGAAACCCGACCCTAGGATGAGGTCGGCCACGAGGTCGGCGACTTACGCGCCAAAGTCGCGTTTCAAAAGTTTGTTTTGCGCTCTTTTTCAGCCAATCAGGATCCACGGACACTGTGGGCAACGTGATGACATAGGCACGGGTCACCACCATCTTTCAGAAGGGCATGCAAGTGATTGGCTTGCTTTGGTGGGCGTCACAGGGGGTATAAAAGGGCGTGCACGCCGACCGCCATCTTACTTCTGCCGATCTTAGTATAGGGAGAGGTTGCTGCTGATTCTGTAGGGAGAGCGTTAGGCAGGGAAGAAGACAAAAAAACTGCTTCTGCTGCTAGCGATTTGGCCTGCACAACACACAAGTCACTGTGTGTGCAGTGCAAGGGGAGGCTATATTGTGGTGTATCAGTGGTGTTGGTTGTTGGGCTGCCTTTTAAGGCTTCCTGACACGCTGGCATTGCTGTTTACCCACTGCTCCGCAAACTGCTTTTTTAAAAGCAATCCAATCTCCCTTATCCTCTCGTCACTTTGGTCACAGGCAGCTGTGCCATCGAGCGTGTCACATAGCGCTCAGATATCAGTGGGCCTCACACCATCCACAAGTGTCCAGTGTCCAAAAGTGTACGCAGAGATTCAAAATCTCCATTATCCTCTCGTCACTTTGGTCACAGGCAGCTGTGCCATCGAGCGTGTCACATAGCGCTCAGATATCAGTGGGCCTCACACAATCCACAAGTGTCCAGTGTCCAAAAGTGTACGCAGAGATTCAAAATCTCCATTATCCTCTCGTCACTTTGGTCACAGGCAGCTGTGCCATCGAGCGTGTCACATAGCGCTCAGATATCAGTGGGCCTCACACCATCCACAAGTGTCCAGTGTCCAAAAGTGTACGCAGAGATTCAAAATCTCCATTATCCTCTCGTCACTTTGGTCACAGGCAGCTGTGCCATCGAGCGTGTCACATAGCGCTCAGATATCAGTGGGCCTCACACAATCCACAAGTGTCCAGTGTCCAAAAGTGTACGCAGAGATTCAAAATCTCCATTATCCTCTCGTCACTTTGGTCACAGGCAGCTGTGCCATCGAGCGTGTCACATAGCGCTCAGATATCAGTGGGCCTCACACCATCCACAAGTGTCCAGTGTCCAAAAGTGTACGCAGAGATTCAAAATCTCCATTATCCTCTCGTCACTTTGGTCACAGGCAGCTGTGCCATCGAGCGTGTCACATAGCGCTCAGATATCAGTGGGCCTCACACCATCCACAAGTGTCCAGTGTCCAAAAGTGTACGCAGAGATTCAAAATCTCCATTATCCTCTCGTCACTTTGGTCACAGGCAGCTGTGCCATCGAGCGTGTCACATAGCGCTCAGATATCAGTGGGCCTCACACAATCCACAAGTGTCCAGTGTCCAAAAGTGTACGCAGAGATTCAAAATCTCCATTATCCTCTCGTCACTTTGGTCACAGGCAGCTGTGCCATCGAGCGTGTCACATAGCGCTCAGATATCAGTGGGCCTCACACAATCCACAAGTGTCCACTGTCCACAAGTGTGTGCAGAAATTCTAAAACTCCCCTGTCCTATAGACACCTTGTACCTTGTTTTACATTACTATATAGTTTGTTGGATTTTGTCTACATTTCTACCAAAAATGAGGAAGGCTGGTGGAAGAGGCCGTGGAATTGGGCGGGGGTTGGCAGCTGGTAATGATGGTGTTGGTGGTGGATCTGATGGTAGTGGCAAGAGCAAAATAGGACCGAATGCAGGAGGTGCTGACCCTGCGTCATCGTCTGGCTACATAAGGCCTCGAACGCTTAGTTTTCTAGGAGTTGGCAAACCGCTTTTAAAGGCAGAGCATCAGGAAAAAGTTTTGTCATACATTGCTGACTCAGCCTCCAGCTCTATCGCCTCCTCTTCTTCAGTTGTAAAAAGTAAAAGCACTGAGTCGTCATTGGAGGCTCATGTTCATGAACCACACCTTTCCTTGTGTCCTTCACCCCAACCAAGATTGAAGGATGACGCAGGCCATACTACTGATTACTCCATGGAGCTGTTTTCACATACCATGCCTGGATTATCAAGTCAAATGGTGAATTACCCAGGCCAAGATGAATCTGACATGGAGTGCACTGATGCACAGCCGCTGATGGATGATTCTGCTGGTACATTCACTCAGAGCACTACATTGTCCTCGCAGTGTACAGAGCCAGATTCTGACCCTGATGAGACTCAGGTGCCCCTTCCCGCACACTATACCACCATACACGGTGACACAGAGGAAGGTGCACATGACATAGAAGAGGAGGTGATGGATGACCCAGTTGTTGACCCAGATTGGCATCCATTGGGGGAAGAGGGTGCTGCTTCCAATAGCTCAGATGAGGAGCATCCACAGCAGACATCGACATCGCAACAGCTGTTATCTGGCAGGCCCGGAGCACTCCAAAGACAGGTTCCAAACATCAAAAGAGTTGCTGGACACCTTGTCCAGAGGGTCAAAAGATCACAGCGTGCTAGGCCGCAAAATGTCTGCCAAAGTAAGAAGAGTGCAGTGTGGCACTTTTTTGAACAAAATCCTCATGATCAGGCCAAGGTTATCTGTAAGAAGTGCGCAAAGACCTTTAGCCGAGGGAAAAATCTGAAAAATTTGAATACCAGTTGCATGCTTAGACATTTAACCAGCATGCACTTGCAAGCGTGGACACAACACCAAACTTCAAGTGCCACATGTGCAACTGATCACAACGAAGGTAGTCAGCAACGCTACATTGTTTCCCCCACTGTAAGCCCACCGGTTAGCACAGCAGCAAATGTTGAGGTGTCGTTGCAAGGCCACAGCAGTCAGGGAATCCCACTGTTATATCAACGAAAGACTGATTCTAGGCCATCAGAAAGAACACCAACTCCATCACCATCATCAACCCTCTCTCAGTCCGCCCTGTCCACCGCTACTTCCACCATATGCAGCTCTCAAGTCCAGCTCACCCTCCCAGACACTATGAGTAGGTCAAGAAAGTACTCAGTCTCTCATCCGCGTACACTGGGTTTGAACGCCCACATTGCCAAACTAATCTCGTTTGAGATGATGCCCTTTCGGTTGGTGGAAAGCACAGCTTTCCGCGAACTCATGGCCTATGCAGTACCACGCTATGACCTACCCAGTCGCCACTTCTTCTCTCGCAAAGCCATCCCAGCCCTCCACCATCATGTGAAAGACCGCATTGTCCATGCACTCAAGCAGTCAGTGAGCGGAAAGGTGCACCTCACAACTGATGCATGGTCCAGTCGGCATGGCCAGGGCCGTTACGTATCCATCACTGCGCACTGGGTTAATGTGGTGGATGCAGGGTCCACAGGGGACATCGGTGGTGGGACAGTGCTGCCTAGCCCACGGTATAGGAAACAGTTGGCTGTAGGCGTTCGACCCTCCTCCTCCTCCTCCTCCAGAAGCGAAAGCTCGTCCACAGAGCGCAGTCGTACGAGCACTCCATCTGCAGCTGCCACTGTTGCACACGATGTGTCCCCCTATCGAGCAGCTAGTGGAAAGCGTCAGCAGGCTGTGTTGCAGATGATGTGTTTGGGCGACAGACACACCGCCGAGGTGCTGGCCGAGTACTTGAAGTGACAAACTGAGTCAAGGCTGGGCAGTGTACATCTTGAGGCAGGCAAGGTAGTTAGTGATAACGGCCGTAATTTTGTGGCAGCCATAGCCCTTTCAAAACTCAGCCACATACCTTGCTTGGCTCACACCTTGAACCTGGTGGTGCAGTGCTTCCTCAAAAATTATCCGGAGTTAACAGCCCTGCTCCAGAAGGTGCGAAGACTGTGCGCGCACATCCGCCGGTCGCCTGTACACTCCGTTCGTATGCAGAAGCTGCAGCGATTGCTCCACCTTCCCAACCACCGCCTCATTATCGACATTGCAACAAGGTGGAACTCCACCCTGCACATGGTGGAGCGGCTGTGCGAGCAGAGGCAGGCCATAATGCATTTGTGGGAGGATACACGGCCAGGCACTTTGAGAGCAGACATGGAGTTGACAGGCGTGCAGCGGTCGAAGCTGAAAGACCTTTGTAAAGTCCTTCAGTGTTTTGAGGAATGCACACGGCTGGTAAGCGCAGACGACGCCATCCTAAGCATGAGCATCCCACTTATGCGTCTGCTCATGCAAACTTTGACGCACCTTAAGGAGCAGGCGTCTGCAGCCAATGTTGATGAGGAGGAAGAGGAGGAGGGAATCCTTGATGACATTCAGCCATTGTCTGCTCAGGGACCTCTCCTGGACGAGGTGGAGGAAGAAGAGGAGGAGGAGGAGGATGATGGGGATGATTACTTAGGGGAGGAGGATGCATCTCGTGGGGCAAGTGAAAATGTTGGCGTGGCAAGGTCTGGTACAGGGTTTGTGCGTGACTGGAGGGATGTGGATTTGCCAGAAAGTGCTCCTCCACCCAGCACTCGCAGTGCATCATTGACACCGGGAACATTGGCCCACATGTCAGATTATGCCTTGCAGATCCTAAAAAGGGACCCCCGCATTGCCAAAATGATGAACGATGACGACTATTGGTTGGCCAGCATCCTGCATCCACGCTATAAAGGCAAATTACAAAACATCATGCCACAGGAGAACCTTGACCTAATATTGGCTAATAAACAAGCAACTCTGGTAAATCGGTTGCTTGAGGCATTCCCAGCACACAGCAGCGGTGATGGTTCTCACAAGAGCCGTACGGGCCGGGGGCAGCTTGGCAGAGGTGTTCATGGTGCACACAGCAGAAGTGGCGTTGGAGACAGGGGTTTCATGACAATGTTGTGGACTGATTTTTCAAATACCGCTCACACAACTGGTCTGCATCGATGGAAAGTGACAGGAGACAGCAGTTGTCAACTATGGTTACAAACTACTTTTCCTCCCATATCGATGTTCTCCCACACAGGTCATTCCCCTTTGACTATTGGGCCGCTAAACTGGACACCTGGCCTGAATTGGCCCAATATGCCTTACAGGAGCTCGCTTGCCCAGCTGCAAGTGTGCTATCGGAAAGAGTCTTCAGTGCAGCTGGATCAATCCTGACAGAAAAAAGGACCCGTCTGTCAACCCAAAATGTGGATGATCTAACCTTCATTAAAATGAACCACGCATGGGTTTCCAAGGATTTTGTCCCACCTTCCCCTGATGACACATAGGGTGACAGAAAAATGGCTTGCTTTGGTCCACCTCTTCCTGGTACTTCACCTATTTCGCCTTTTGCATCAGCTGAATGTCCAACATCAACATATGCCACTTTCTAAAACTCCATAACTGTGCTGCCTCCCCCACCATGGCCGGGGTCACCACCTACCGCACGACACCGTGCGAGTGCCGTTGCCCTGGACAGGTGGGTAGGCCGACTCTTGGGCGCGGGCACTGGCACAGGGTCCCTCATAGTGCAATCAAGTGTCTCTGACGGTGGTGGTGCACACCCGCCGTCAGACACACCGCTGTACTATGAGGGGCCCAGTGCCAGTACCGACGCCCACGAGTGGGCCCCCCTTGCTTGGCCAGGGCCCCAGCATTTGCAATCTTTACCTCTCCCTGCTCCTCCGCTGTGTAATCTGGGCCGTCAAATCCATACTGTGCCTGACACCGTCTGAGCCTGCCTCCTGAGACATATATTTTGAATGTGTACGCTATCCATACATGTTATCCAGGGATACGGCACCCTTTCTAACCTTTGTGCAATGACGTGCAATCCATACTGGGCCTAACACCGTCTGAGCCTGCCTCATGCTGTATAGACATATATTTTGAATGTGTACGCTATCCATACATGTTATCCGGGGATACGGTACCCCTTCTAACCTTTGTGCAATGACGTGCAATCCATACTGGGCCTAACACCGTCTGAGCCTGCCTCATGCTGTATAGACATATATTTTGAATGTGTACGCTATCCATACATGTTATCCGGGGATACGGTACCCTTTCTAACCTTTGTGCAATGACGTGCAATCCATACTGGGCCTAACACCGTCTGAGCCTGCCTCATGCTGTATAGACATATATTTTGAATGTGTACGCTATCCATACATGTTATCCGGGGATACGGTACCCTTTCTAACCTTTGTGCAATGACGAGCAATCCATACTGGGCCTAACACCGTCTGAGCCTGCCTCATGCTGTATAGACATATATTTTGAATGTGTACGCTATCCATACATGTTATCCGGGGATACGGTACCCCTTCTAACCTTTGTGCAATGACGTGCAATCCATACTGGGCCTAACACCGTCTGAGCCTGCCTCATGCTGTATAGACATATATTTTGAATGTGTACGCTATCCATACATGTTATCCGGGGATACGGTACCCCTTCTAACCTTTGTGCAATGACGTGCAATCCATACTGGGCCTAACACCGTCTGAGCCTGCCTCATGCTGTATAGACATATATTTTGAATGTGTACGCTATCCATACATGTTATCCGGGGATACGGTACCCTTTCTAACCTTTGTGCAATGACGTGCAATCCATACTGGGCCTAACACCGTCTGAGCCTGCCTCATGCTGTATAGACATATATTTTGAATGTGTACGCTATCCATACATGTTATCCGGGGATACGGTACCCTTTCTAACCTTTGTGCAATGACGTGCAATCCATACTGGGCCTAACACCGTCTGAGCCTGCCTCATGCTGTATAGACATATATTTTGAATGTGTACGCTATCCATACATGTTATCCAGGGATACGGTACCCTTTCTAACCTTTGTGCAATCACGTGCAATCCATACTGGGCGTGAGAACGGCTGGCGAGCTGTTAAGCAAGCTACAGCACCTGTCCAGACAAGTACAGGGATTCCCTAGCGAGGAGACTTATTTGATTGTTTTCAATGTTGGGACAGCAATTTTTGGGGAGCACTATACTCTGGAGAATGATAGATGGGGCCCACCATACACTGGAACATTCCAAAGGTGGACATCAGACACTGGAGCAGCATTTACAGGGCCCATTATACACTAGAGCATTAGAAATGGGGCCCATTATGTTTGGAGCATTATTTGGGCCCATAAGACAGTGGAGCTTCATCCATGGGGACCAACATATACTGTAGCATTATGTGGAGCTCATCATATACTGTTTCAAACATTATATGGGACCAATGATTTTGTATGGAGAAATAGATGGGCCTCGTCATGAGATGTAAAAAGTGAGGTATTTTTCATTGTACTATACCGCTATTTCTCTGCCGTATCGGAGCATGATGAGTTGTGGTATGTGTTAAAGGGGCGCTCTTTCGCCCAGGGCACATGAAAACCTGCAGCCAGCCCTCCCCCCCCACAAATTTAGCCAAATAACCCCCATTTTTCAGTGCGTAACTTGTATTATGAAGTTAATTAAGGTTGACAAGCTTAAGTAAGAAGAATTGATGCTTTTGGCATTCAAATGGGCACTGTAGGTGTGTTTCCTGTCCTCTCACTGCCGACTTTTATTCCCCATTGACTTACATTGGGTTTCGTGTTTCGGGACGACCCCGACTTTTCCCTATAATCGGACGATCTTGCTCGACCCGACTTTTGGAAAAGTCGGGTTTCACGAAACGAAACGCGACCCTAAAAAGCCAAAAGTCGCTCAACTCTAGTCCTGATTACAGATGGTGTTGGAGCAGGTTAGCCTGGAAGCAGATCAGGATTCTCTCTCAGCAGAAGGGCTGTGCAGTCTCCTTCCTAGCGCTTTGCAGTGTGAAGCACCCCAGTACTTAGTTTCTCTGAAATGCCTCTCTTCAGATGTTCCTAGAACTTTACTTGTATGACAGACACCTGTAGCCTCTCTCGGGGACTCCTTTCCTGAGTCCTGGCTCTCTATTCAATTGCTGTTGTGTACCAAGTCTTTGGTGAGAGCAGAGCATTTACAGCCTCCTACTCCTCTGGTATCTGTGGCAGGACCGTTAGTATCCATAAAACCGTGGAGACCAGGCTCCAGTCTTTGCGCTCTAGCGGTGAGGGAGCTCTCCTCCAGGAGCTCAACCTCCACCCCGCTCCACACGTCTGCACACGTGGACCGCCTCACACTATCTGCCTACTCCTTTCTCCTGACCCTCAGAGAGTACTCTGCTCCTCACTCCTGGTTCAGAGTTCCCCCTGGTGGCCCGGAGTGGAACTGTGTTGCTTGCATTAGGTTAACTGCTGGAAAGACCCATCACTGCTTCCAAGCCTGGCATTACCCTCCCATGGAGGAAGGCAAAGGGCGCCACAAGAGCAGGTTGTGGGATGCAGTGATGGACAAGAGACAGAGCAAGGGTTAACACTTTAACTTAACACAGGGATACTCCGCGCAGGGAGGTAAACAGTTAAATGGGGAGAAAATAAGCAGTTCAGGAGTGAAGGGTATATTGGTTGGAGGAACAACGGATACAGTAGAAATAATAATTCGGGTAGGATTAACTTATCCAGTCAGTCTGTTCTCAGGCTGTCGCGTTGCAAGGAAAGCGATGGCGCTAACAATGGCCAGCGTGGGGTTGGTCCGGTGAAGTCCTGCAGATAACGATGATCCGTCGTCTGGCAGCAGCGGTTTGTCTCTGATATCTTCCGCTGAGCTCCCAGTCCATATAAGGGTGCGATAGAGAGGGTACGGATCACAGCACTGCTTGAGCCTAACATGGCTCGGTAAATTTAAACCAGAGGGTCAGGGCGCAGATAACGGTCACACACCCGGTCTTTCTCAGGAAACACACGTGCAGTACTCACGGGCCTGAAGCATTCGTCACCTTGCTCTGTGAGGGCCAGCAGGCACGCTGCAAGTCTCTGCGCACAGTCACTTCTTCCTGCTGCTCGCTGTCTATTCCTGCCAAGTCTGACCGCTTCCGCGCACGCTGTGGCTTTTTTAACTTAGCCACACCCCCTGCTCCCAGATGCAAATCTAGGTCCGGTCTCCTAAGCATCCCCCAGACAACAGAGGAGATAACCCTGATAGTTCTGGACCAGGTGCAGAGCAGGTACCCACGGCCTGGTCCTTCTTCTTACACAGGTACTGTAAAACAAGAAAAAATGCATAACAAAAATGCAACATTTTAACAAGCCCCTAGTGTTCTAAATTGTTGTCGTACTTGTCCAAAAGTTTTCAATATTCAATAGTTCTAATGAGGTGCTTGCTGTACCCTTGGCATGGCCAAGTGGCTTCATGCACTGTCCCCAGGGGCGGACATATCATTGGTGAAAACTGGAGCTTACTTACTTATTAAACACTAGATGTGTGCCCGATGCTATCGCATCGGGAGGGCAGTAACATCATGATGGGGGCAGCTTTGTGGCGCTGAGGGTGGGGAGGCCTCAAGACGCGGTCTTTCCTGCCGGCTGTGACTGCAGGAGGTGGGTGGGCAGGCAGCGGCGGGATCCGGCGCGTGTAGTCAGGCGGCAGTCCGGCGGCGGCATCCCTCTCATTACACCCCCTCATTACACCCTCTCATTATACCCCCTTCATTACACCCCCTCTTTACACCCCTTTCACAGCCTCATGATCGCAGCGGCGGCCTGGATCTGAGTGGCAACTGGGATCTGAGCGGCGGCTGGGATCCAAGCAGTGGCCGGGATCCCAGCGGCGTTCAGGATCGCAGCGGCGTCCTGGATCCGAGTGGCAGCTGGGATTCAGGCGGCGGTTGGGATCACAGCAGTGGCCTGGATCCGAGCGGCAGCTGAGATCCCAGCGGCAGTCGGGATCGCAGCGGCGTCCTGGATCCGAGCGGCATCACTTGGGTGTTCCAAAATTGCGGTCGGCGTACTTCCGGTCGGCACGGTGGATTGCAGGATTCGGGGACATCCAGACGGAAGTGGATGATGGACAATTTAAGGCAATTATATATATATAGAAGTACACTTTAGGGGAACCAGCGCTGTCAATCACAAATCTGGGAGGAAGAGATACTAGGTAACAAATAGGTGGGCAGGTTGACTTGACCTCGCTGGCTATGCCAAGGATACACCAAGCACCTAATTTGCAAATATGAATAACGGAGGATTTTAGGCAAACACAACAATGGATAAAAAACACTATAAAGATACAATCTTTACTAGGTGCAGTGGGTAGTGTCTACATTCATTTACTGATGACATACTCCCTTTAGCTAACTTTACTTTCAGTGATGGAAAAAGGGAGGAAGATTTAATTACTTTTTCTTCATCTTGTTTGCAAAAGTCAAGCTATTTGGTCTTCTAACAATAGAGTTTAATTAACACCTTAATCAGCGAAAACTGCAGGATGTCTGATCTGAAAACTAACTGCTGACAGTGCATAAGTCTTGTGTTGTGACTTGTAACCTATTGAGTAAATCACTCTATATTAATGAAGAGAGCTTCGACTTGTTATAATGAATTGTTATGATTGGTGGCTTGTTTTTTCATGAAGAAATGGAAATGGCCCATGAAGAAGGTATATCTGCCATAGTATTACAGTTTCTCAGATACTCAGATTGTAGTCTTTAAAAGGAGCTTGTCACTCTCAAAATTTCAATTAACCTGCCTAAACAATTACATAGGAGACGTAGCCCCTATTTCAGGAATTACAAAGCTTATATAGTTTACCTTAGTATTTTATTAAAAATCAACTTTTACTTGATATTTAAATGAGGGCACATCAGTGCCTCCTTGGCATGACCCATACCTTGGTGCGCTGTCACATTTGCATAACCTTATGGTGAGGGCTATGTCTCTGAAGCCGAGAGTAAATGTTGTGCCTTATTTTGAGAATCTGCGCACTGACACTGGATGAGCATGGTGGCATGATCACAGTGTCAGTGCAGGTGCGCACACAATGTTGCTGCAGCCCCTGTATGCTCCCCACTAATTTCGATCAAAGTATGCTGAAAAAAACTGTCTTAGCAATCCACGAAATTGATAGGTAGCTGTATGCTCATGGGCATATTTAGAGCCGTATAAGGCTAGTTTCACACTAGCGTTTCACTGACCTGTGTCGGTCTGCGCACGGTCGCTGCTAAGCTCCGCCCCCTGTCGCGCGTCCTCCTATGGGCACATGACGCTGCATGGGACCTGCATACCCTATCTTTAGCATTAGGTACGCAGGCCGTGCGCAGGTATGCGTTTGCCGGCACATGCGTCCTTTTGACGGTGCGCCGAGTGCACCAAAATGCAAAACGGTGCATTTAGCGCAGGTCAGCGCACTGTCAAAAGGACGTATGCGTCGTCAAACGCATACCTGCGCATGGCCTGCATACCCAATGCTAAAGATAGGGTATGCAGGTCGCATGCAGCGTCATCCGCCCATAGGCGGAGCTGACAGGAGTAGGTGCGGCATGGGGAGGAGCTAAGCGGTGGACGTACGCAGACCGACGCAGGTCAGTGAAGCGCTAGTGTGAAACTAGCCTAAGCCATTGCCACTGCTGAGACCCAAAGGTTCACCGGTCCTACTTGGGTGCAAGAACATTGTATCATTTTGTTGGGGGTAAAACATTGATGGCTTTCTGCCGCTTGACACAACTAAACATCACTATGTGAGATCTTACGTATGTATTATATTTATATTACTTGTTACTATTGATTAAATGCAGAAACAGAGATAATTGTTCCATATTTATCTATGTCACTTACAGATCTCAATTTTCGTCTGTAAATTGGATGAGAATGGACGTCTCCATTTTTGCAGAGAGTTGGTCACATGCCCATATACTATAATTGTTCTATATGTTCTATCCATGAAAACACGTGTGACCAATGGACTTTGATTGGGGCCTTAAGACAGAAAAAATTCTCTGATACACAAAAGTCTGTGCCTTGTAAGTGTTTCTGTCTTGTAGACTACAGGTATCGCAGTCTGACTCATCCAACGACCATCTATAAGAAAAAGCAAAGAATTAATTACATTTATAATGGAAGCACTGAGCATTGACAGAGGCTCTGACCCTAGAGAAGAGATGAATCTGCCCGGGGGGATCACAGCAGTGACCTATCTCAGAAGCTGCACAGTACACATAGCAATAGAAAGCAGAGACGCCATTGTTGGGGCATAGATCAGTACCTGGCTGGATCCCGGGAAGCTAATCCGGATAGACATATGGAGAACCCACCCCTGCCTGAATAATTAAATACAATTTATGAGATAAATAGATGGAAGATTGGTGGTGGGAATCTTCTAGAATAGTTTGAGGGTTGTTTTGTGAAATCTGGTTCCTCTGTATTCTTTGTTGTAAATGCCTCCAGTCATAGCCTCGTCACATGAAAAACTCAGATCTGATTACCAATCAGTTCCTCCCATAATTGTTCTTCTGATTAGTAATCATGGATGAACTAGCTTGACAGACTGTTATCCTGATAATCCTCTTATTTGTCTACTATATTGAGATCTGAGAATGTTGGAATGCTAAATACAGAGATCACAGAATATACGGGCACTCAGACAGGCTGATGTCCACCTCTTGGCACATAACGATCAACATTACAAAAGTTGACCGGCGCTTGTTTACTAACCTGTTTACATAGCCTGATTAGTATTCATGGGATGATAGATTATACTATTGTATCTCCGAATCATATTATCAGCAGCACATCACTGTGTTACACAGGACAATGTGCTGCCGCTACAATGATTTTTATACTGACTTCAAAGAACCAAAAAGCTGACGAATGAGGGTTCTGCTTGTTTATTGGGTGATCGCCAATATATTTACCTTGGACAAAAATTGGTAATGAGTGTTCCTAAAGGACCCGTCACACATAGCGACTCACCAGCGATCCCGACAACGATATCAACGTGTGAGTCGCTACATGATCGCTGGTAAGCTGTCAAACAGACAGCTTCACCAGCAATCAGGACCAGCGACGCCGAGCGGGCGCGTCGCTGTGTACTTTAGTTACCAGCGCGCTGATGCAGGGAGCTGGTAACTAAGGTACACATCAGGTTTCTAAGGGACGTGCGTCACTTAGAAACCCGATGTGTACCTTAGTTACCAGCTCCCTGCATCAGCCCGCTGGTAACTAAGGTACACAGAGGGTTTCTAAGCACAGCGCAGTGCTTAGAAACCCTGCGTTTACATTAGTTACCAGCTGATCGCTGGTCTCCCGCCTGTCACACATAGCGATGCATGCTGGCCAGCGGGAGACCAGCGACCAAAAAAATGTCCAGGGCTTTCCTACAGCGATCAGCGATACCCGGCAGGGGGCCGGTTGCTGATAGGTATCACACACAGCGATCTAATACACACCAGGGAAAAATACAAACAGGGAAACACCACTTAGCTTTGCTCTGTTGCTATTGCTCCCAGCAACAGAGTCCACCACCAGAATGCAACTTTCCTCCAGAATAGCTGCTACTTCTCCAAGCTTTGTCAGAGCTGCAAGGAATTTGGAGAACAGGAGAAGTGCCAGAAGACTGGAGAAGAGCAAATGTTGTTCCTATCTTCAAAAAGGGGAAGAAGGTGGACCCAGGCAACTATAGGCCGGTGAGTCTGACTTCTATACCAGGAAAGATCTTTGAACAAATTATTAAACAACATGTATGTCAGTACCTGGATAAGAATGAAGTGATTAAGCAGAGTCAGCATGGGTTTGTAACTAATAAGTCATGTCAGACTAACTTAATTTCCTTCTATGACGGAATCACTGATTGGGTGGATCAAGGAAATGCTGTAGATATACTATATCTTGACTTCAGCAAAGCATTTGACAAAGTCTCTCATACAATCCTTATTGAAGAAATGACTAAGTATGGAATGGACAAGGCAACTGTTAGGTGGATTCATAACTGGCTTAGTGATCGGACCCAAAGTGTGGTCGTAAATGGCTGCACATCCAGTTGGAAGAATGTCTCAAGTGGGGTACCACAGGGCTCTGTCCTGGGCCCTGTATTGTTCAACATCTTTATCAACGATTTAGATGAAGGAATTGAGGGTAAACTGATTAAATTTGCTGATGACACAAAGCTAGGAGGGATAGCTAATACTAGAGAAGAGAGAGAGAGGATTCAAAAATATATAAATAAACTGGAGAAGTGGGCAGCAACTGACAGAATGGTTTTTAACAGGGAAAAATGCAAAGTACTACACCTGGGCAATAAAAATGAAAAAAGCATATACAGAATGGGAGGAATAGGGCTAAGTGACAGCACATGTGAAAAAGACTTGGGTATACTAATAGATCACAGACTGAATATGAGTCAACAGTGTGATGCAGCAGCAAAAAAGGCAAATGCAATTCTAGGATGTATTAACAGAAGCATACAGTCTAGATCACGTGAAGTCATTATTTCCCTCTACTCCTCTTTGGTCAGACCTCATCTGGAATATTGTGTCCAGTTTTGGGCACCACATTTTAAAAAAGACATCAACAAACTGGAGCAAGTTCAGAAAAGAGCGACCAGAATGGTGACCGGTCTGCAAACCCTGTCTTATGAGGAAAGGTTGCAGGATTTGGGAATGTTTAGTTTGCAAAAGAGAAGACTGAGAGGAGACTTAATAGCTGTCTACAAATATCTAAAGGGCTGTCACATTGTAGAAGGATCAACTTTATTCTCATTTGCACAAGGAAAGACTAGAAGCAATGGGATGAAACTGAATGGGAGGAGACACAGATTAGATATTAGAAAAAAACTTTTTGACAGAGTGATCAATGAGTGGAACAGGCTGCCACGAGAAGTGGTGAGTTCTCCTTCAATGGAAGTCTTCAAACAGAGGCTGGACAGACATCTGACTGGGATGATTTAGCGAATCCTGCTTTGAGCAGGGGGTTGGACCAGATGGCCCAGGAGGTCCCTTCCAACTCTACGATTCTATGATTCTATGAACACCTCTCTATAATTCCTTCCTTCACCAGACTTTACACCAGAGCTCCCCTGAGCTGCTCTCTGTAGTTCCTTCCTTCACCAGTCTTGGTTGGAAATGAGCAATATCATCAACAGTGATTGCAACCACCTGACACTCTTTTTTAGGTAAGAGCCAGCAATCACACCTGCTTCATAATCACGTGCACTAAACTAAAGTAACCAGAGTGCAATGACCCTAACGGCCACCGGGGGCAAAACTAAAACTGAAATCACCACAGGGCAATGACCCTAATGGCCACCGGGGGCAAAACCAACTATAAGCACACAGCTTAAGGAAAAAAAAAGGTTACTAGTGCTTTTATCTGTCATAATCCAACCTGGATCATGACAGCTATGTGTGACGGGGCCCTAAGAACACTAGTTCATAAATTCATAACCTTTAACAGCAGCTAGAAGAAATTTACTTGGGATTAAACATATCTCTTGTGGCTTCTTCAAGAGAGTAGTGGTTTCAATTGTCAATTGTTTCTGTGAATGAATTAACTGTAATAACACAGGCAGATTTGTGCCCTCATTGGCTATATCACAAATTGTCTGGTACTCACTTTATTGACTATTTACACTGTATACAGTAAGTGATAATTAATTGGTAATAGAATTGTTTTTCCCCATACAGTTTTGTTATAATCAATATAATCCGGACTGAAAGCATTATATGTAAATTACATCTATCATTGCCAAATACCTCTTGTAAATGGCTAAATTCAATAGTCCACATGGGCACTCCCTAGCAATAAATTCCTACAATAAACATGGAGCCAAAGTCCAATAAAAATGTATTGTATAAATAAATGTTTTATTGGATACAGGAAACAACAGGCTAACATACATAACATCAATATTAAAAAGGTCAAAAATTGAAAACACAAGTGTTTAAGACTGCAGGCCCACTATCAGGTAACAGGCCAGGGTGCCAGAGTTCCTTAAAAGGTCAGAACAATATGTATACTGATGTCCCTATCCCCTACTAAAGTGGTCCTCTACAACATCTATAGATCAGAAAATGAGCAAAGTGCTAGTGCATAATCTTCAAATTCATTTTCAGTATCAAAATAAAGCCTGATCTCATAGCTATATGGCAATCTAATTTTATATATCCAGTGTAACCAATCAGGCTAATGTGGCGCCCCCAGGAGTATGGTCGCCACAATGGCATTGCCGTTCTCCAGGGAGGGTGATGTCATGCTTGGAAGCAAGGAAGGGTCTCTCTAACAGTTAATCATTTACATGCAACACGTTCCCACTCCAGGTCAGCAGAGGGAGCTCTGAACCAGAATTGGGGGAGGAGTGCTCTCTGAGGGACAGGAAGGGGAATTAGTTAGTTAGTGTGAGGAGGGCAACGAGTGTAGACATGTGGAGAGAAGCTGGAGGTTGAGCTGAGGAAGGAGAGCTCCCTCGCAGTGATAGCGCATGATCTGGAGCCCGGTCTCCACGGTTGTATGGATACTGAAGGTCCTGCAACAGAAACCAGAGGAATAGGAAGCTGTAAATGCTCTATTCCCAACTAAGACTCAGAGGCACAGCAGCGACGGGTGAGCAAAGAGAGATAGAGGGCTAAAGCTGTCTGCCATACGAGGTAGTTCTAAGAGAAGATAAGAAGGAGGAACGTCAGTGTAACACTGTACTGCATGTACCTCAAGCCAGCGCTAGGAAGGAGACTACACAACCCATCTGATAGAGAGATTCCTGAGTTGCTTCCAGGCTAGCCTGCTCCTGTGCCATCTGTAACCAGGACCCTGGACTGCATTTGCCAAGTAAAGGTAGAGAAACTGTACCCTATTGTGTCCTTGCCTCCTTCCTGCAACATCCTCAGCACTGCTACATCTCTGTGCCAAACACTGCACCTTCTTCCTAACCCTTTATCTACACTGCCCTGGGACTACAGCCCTGCCTGTGGAGGGCTACAAGATCATAGCTGCACTACACCATCAGTCCCAGAGGATCTGCATGCATCGTCGGCTTAGCATCTTCCTTGCCGAACACCACAGGTGGCGTCACAAATCACTTATAAACTTTATTCCCAATTCAACCCCTTTTACATGGGCGCCCAGGGCCACGGACCGGGTCTCCGCTGCTGTGACCTTCCCATCTGAGAGACCGGCCCGGTACCGAGTACCCCACAGCCCTGGGAGGGCGACCCATTTTGGCGTCACAAACAGGATTACGGAGCCCGGTACCCCGGGTCCTGTGTGCTATAGACTGTGTGCGAAATTGGCGCCATTGCCGCCATTATCCCGCTGATTGGCGTGCGCGGGAAGAAAAAGGGGCAGGCCTTCATGGGCGGAGCCTGCCAAAGAGCGCGAGAAAGTGAAGTGCCGCGCGGGAAGAGAGGACAGTGTGCGAGAAGGGGAGGAGCTGAGGTCTACAGCCAGTAAGCCGCTCAACCCCGGCGCCTGGCAACCATTAACTAGGGGGAAGGAGAATGTCTGAGGCAAGCGCCGATGCAGCGGCGGACGCCCCCACAAACCCCTCAGTGCCGCAAGAAGCCATGCCCACTGCAGCGGTCCCCTTAATGCCGCTGTCCATGCCCTACATAACGGGAGCGGCCTGGCTACCGCAGTACTCGGGTAAGTCTCATACCCTGAGTGAATTTAAAGAGAGACTGTGCAGTTTGTTTGAGGTGTATCCTCTATCTGAAAGCCAGAAGGTGAACATCCTTATTGGGCAGTTAACAGGTGCAGCACAGAGAGAAGTAAAAGCCTGGCAGGGCACTGACAAAGAGACTGTTAAAAAGATCCTGGCTTAGCTAAGGAGCACCTTTGACACTCGCACTGCAGCTGAAATCAAGATGAGGTTCTTTGGATGTAAGCAGAAAGTGCAGGACAGTATAAGGGACTATGCTCTTAACCTGCAGGAGGCGCTGCGAGCCGTCAAGCAAATTGATCCTGACAGTGTGAAAGAGGAAGACAAACTGTTAAAAGAGCAGTTCATTGAAGGACTCCTATCCAGTACCCACAGAGCGCAGCTGCGCATCATAACCTTACAAAACCCTGACCTGGACTTTGCTGATTTCAAAGACAGGGCTATCCGGGTGCTGCAGGAATCAACTGTCAGCTGTCCAGCACCCCCTAGGTGCCCAGCGATCACCTACCACCAGGAAGCAACATCTTTCTCTTCCATCCCTGTGGAGGCTGATGCACAGACTCTGGATAAAGATCCAACAGAAGAGCTGCGTCTTCAGGTCCAGGAGTTGACCAAAGGTATGGCTGCACTTACTAAAACCGTGCAGTCCCTGTAGGTGTCCTCCAAGGAGAAGATCCAGCTTGTTTCCAGTCCCGAGGATGTTCCGTGGCTCTGGAAGAGGAGAACCCCGCCACTCCGAGGGAGGAACAACGACCGCTATGACTAGGACGGACTTCCCATCTGTCGTCGCTGCCACAAGGCAGGCCATCTTGCAAGATTCTGTCCTTTAAATGAGTAACCCCTGGGGCAGAGGGCCAACCCCCAGGAGTAGGACCACACGGCCCAAGGAACTGGCAAGCCAAGTATGTTGGAGGGAGACCGATCCTTCCAGTGGTGATTGATGACATCCCCATGAACGCTTTGCTGGACACTGGCTCCCAGGTGACCACTATGCCCTATATCCTTTACAAGCGGTATTGGACTGACTCTGATCTTACCCGTGGCCCAAGTGATGATCTCACAGTGGTTGACAGTAATGGTCAGTCTTTACCGCAAGTGGGATGTAAAGAAATTACTGTTAAAGTGGGGAGGGTGGAGTTGAAATCTCAAGGTCTGCTAGTTGTGGATATTGATCGACAAGAATGTAATCCCATGGTGACTCTTGGTACAAATGTAATTGAAAATTGTCTTTCCGAGGTTATTGTCTTGTTGCAACAGGTGTCTGAGACTGCTGGTTCCAGTGAACAACGAGTCCTGCAGAAGGAGATCAAGGCCCTGATGCAAAGACAGCAGGTAGAACTCTCTGGCGGAGAAATTGGCAGTGTCAGAGTGAGTGATGCTTTCCCCAATGCAATACCCCCCAGATGTGAAATGTTGATTTGGTGTCGGGCAGCTATAGGTCTCAGAGGAAAGGATTACCAGGCATTGGTAGAGCCAGTATACTCTGATAGCAGCAGTGGCGTAACGTGAGGTGGGCGGGGGGGGCGGTCTGCCCCAGGCGGCACATGTGCGGGGGCGGCGCAGCAGCAGCAATTTCTCTCTGTGGGAGAAGCACGGAGGCAGTGAGGCACAGTGCACTACAGCGGCGGGCAGGGAGCAATCACAGCAGCTCCGCTGCCTGCAAGCGGGAATAGCAGGAGCGGAGCTGCAAGTGTCTGTCCTGCTTCCTGCCCAGTGGCCGCGGAGGGGGGGGGGGGCGGTCCGCCCCAGGCGGCACATGTGTGGGGGCGGCGCAGCAGCAGCAATTTCTCTGTGGGAGAAGCGCGGAGGCAGTGAGGCACAGTGCACTGCAGCGGCGGGCAGGGAGCAATCACAGCAGCTCCGCTGCCTGCAAGCGGGAATAGCAGGAGCAGAGCTGCAAGTGTCCGTCCTGCTTCCTGCCCGGTTGCCGCGCTTCCTGTCCGGAGGCCGCGCTTCCTGTTTGACACAGAAGCGCCGCTGAATGACGTCATCATTCAACGGCCGCTGCTGTGTGAGCGAGGAAGTGCGGGCGATGCTGCGGACAGGTGAGAGGAGAGAGGTGGTGTCTGTGTGTATGTCCGTCTGTGTGTATGTGTGTGTGTGTGTCTGTATGTATGTCTGTGTGTGTGTGTGTGTGTGTGTGTATGTCTGTCTGTGTGTGTGTGTGTGTGTGTGTCTGTGCGTGTGTAGGTTAGCCTGGCCCTGGAGGAGATGGGGACATGAGAAGACTGTGATGGGGAGAGAGAAGGCCATAATGCCTGGGCCTGGGATGATGGGAGAAGGCCATGAGGGGGTAATGGGAGAAGGCCATGATGGGGGTGATGCAGAGAAGGCAATAATGGGAGTGATGGAGCAGGCAATGATGGGAGTGATGGGGAGAAGGCAGTGACGGGGTGAAGGAGAAGGCAATGATGGGAGTGATGGAGCAGGCAATGATGGGGGTGATGGAGCAGATAATGATGGGAGTGATGGGGTGATGGAGAAGGCAATGATGGGAGTGATGGGGAGAAGACAATGATGGGGTGATGGAGCAGGCAATGATGGGAGTGATGGGGAGAAGACAATGATGGGGTGATGGAGCAGGCAATGATGGGAGTGATGGGGAGAAGGCAGTGATAGGGTGAAGGAGAAGGCAATGATGGGGAGAAGGCAAGGGTGGGGGTGATGGGGAGAAGGCAATGATGGGGGTGATGGAGAGGGCAATGATGGGGTGGTGGGGGAAAAATAAATGATGATGGGGTGGTGGGGGAGAATGCAATGACGGTGGTGGTGGAAAGGGCAATAAATGGGGGTGGTGGAGGAGGAGGAAATGATGGAGGTGGTGGAATGGGCAATGATGGGAGTGGTGGGGGAGAAAGCAAAGATAGTGGTGGGGAGAAGAAAATGATGGAGGTGGTGAAGAGGGCAATGATGGGGTGGGGGAGAGGACAATAATGGGATGTGAGGGGAGGAGGACAATGAGGGGTGTGGGGGATTGGGATGGGAGGAAGGGGGACTTATAATGGCCTTAGGAACAGGGGGAGGTGGAGGAAGACATTATCGTTTATTATGTCTAACACAGTCCCTTAGTATATAGTGTACTCACTATGTCTAACACAGTCCCTTAGTATATAGTGTACTCACTAATTCTGTATAACACCATCCTTAGTTACATAGTTTCCTCTTTTCTTATGTATAACACCATCCCTTATTACGTACCATCCTCTCTAGTTATATATGATGCTGTCCCTTATTATATAGCTTCCTCTGCTGTTATGTATAGTGCTGTCTCTTACATAGTGTATTCTTGTTAATTTTGTTATTTACAGCGCCCTCTTTTATTACATAGTCCCCTCTCTTTTTAGATATAAAATGACTGCTAATCGAGGAGCCGGTGACCAAACTACCAGTCCATCAGCTCCTCCATTAGAAAGGAAGCTTTCCCATGCTCCATCAGCCATCACTGCATTATACAGCTAACAAGACAGGACGGTATGTAATAAAAAACAGGGCTCTATATAATCCAATATGTAAGGTCTGTCACATTATTAAAAATTATTATTAAAAATCCATTAGGTCTTCATCCAGCATCATCAAGCTAATACATACATATATATAGAGAACTGCAAGAAGATGAAAGTCTAGAAATAATAACAGCAGAGTTAGTAGCAGACTAAAAATTAGATCTTTGAGTGTAGTGTGGGCTCTTTGGATGCTTCCGGATTATCAACGACCAAAGGGGCGGCAAATTTTTCGACCGCCCCGGGCGCCACAAACAGTAGCTATGCCACTGGATAGCAGGCCCACTGTCCTGACAGCCAGAGGGGTAGTTGATGCACGAAAGGGGAGAGTACCTGTACGTCTTTTGAATTGTGGGGAGGAGGAGGCCACAATACCTCGGTATGCCACAGTTGCTAAGCTGCTCACTGTCAGCAACAACGCCTTGAAGGCAGCAGAGCCCTTGGTCTCATCCGAATAGGTGGAGGACAATGGCTCTGTAAAGCAGCTGGAGGAGTGGTGCCAGCAACTGCAGGTGGGGACTGACGCTACACCTTCATACCAGAAAAATGGAGTTTACAGGGTGACCCAGGAGTATGAGCGGGTATTCAGTAAACACCCTCTAGATTTTTGGAAGGCAAAAGGGGTTCAACATCATATCCCCACTGGAGATCATCCACCCATTAAAGAAAGGTACCGGCCTATACCCCCAACACAATACCAATGTGCTAAAGGCATGCTGAGAGAGATGAAGGAAGCAGGGGTTATTCGAGACAGTTGTAGCCCCTGGGCAGCTCCAATAGTTTTTGTAAAGAAAAAGGATGGTATCATGAGAATGTGTGTTTATTACAGGAAAATTAACAGCATTACACATAAAGATGCCTACCCATTACATAGAATTGAGGAATCATTAGCTACACTTAAAACTGCTAACTATTTTTCCACCTTTGATCTCACTAGTGGGTATTGGCAGGTTCCCGTGGCAGAGGCAGACAAGGAGAAAACAGCATTTACCACCCCAATGGGTCTCTGTGAGTTCAACTATATACCATTCGGGCTCTTCACCGCTCCAGGAATATTTCAACGGCTGATGGAGTGCTGCCTGGGACACATGAAATTTGAGAAAGTCCTGTTGTACCTTGATGATGTCATTGTTTTCTCCAAGACTTAAGCCCCCGTTACACACTGCGATATCGCTAGCAATATCGCTGTAAAGTCACCGATTTTGTGACGTTGCAGCGATATTGCTAGCGATATCGCTGCATGTGATACTTACCTCCGACCGGCTCCCCTGCTGGTTATCGCCGATTGCGCGAGAAGCTGCTGGACCATTCCTCGCCGGTCACTTCCTGCGGCGCTTCCTGTGGAGAGACGAGCGACGCGTGGAGCCAGGCGGGAGGACGCAGGATCGCCGCGTCTGACAGGTAAGTAGCGATCCCCGTCCCCAGCGATGTCGCTGGTGAGATCTGCCTGAGTGGCAGCTCACTAGCGACCACCTAGCGATGCACCAGCGATCCTGACTGCGTCATATCACTGGTCGGGATCGCTGGTGAATCGCTAGGTGTAACGGTACCCTTATGAAGACCATCTGGAACACCTGGCTGAGGTGTTTGAAGCCTTGCCCAACTTTGGCCTGAAGGTGAAACCTTCAAAATGCCACCTCCTGAAGCCCAAGGTACAGTACCTCGGTCATGTGGTGAGTGCAGACGGTGTGGCACCAGATCCTGACAAAGTCACAGTCATCCGGGACTGGCCAAAGCCCAGCAACCTCCACGAAGTACGCCAATTCCTCGGACTAGTAGGTTACTACCGAAGATTCATCAAAGGCTTCATGGAAATAGCCACCCCTATGCAAAATCTCCTGGTGGGACAGTCCAAGAAAGCCAAACAGAAGAATTCCACATTTGAATGGACTGAGGAGTTGGAGAGGTCCTTCACCCGACTGAAGATGGCTCTCACAGGAGATGAAGTTCTGGCCTACCCAGATTATGACAAACCGTTTGTGTTGTATACTGATGCCAGCAACGTGGGACTAGGAGCAGTACTGTCACAGGTACAGAATGGCAAAGAAAGAGTGATCTCTTACGCCAACAGGAAGCTTCGTCCCACTGAAAGGAACTCCGAGAACTACAGTTCCTTCAAGCTGGAGTCCCTCGCCATAGTCTGGGCTGTGACTGAAAGATTCAAGCATTACCTAGCTTCAGCCAAGTTTACCATCTTCACGGACAACAACCCGTTGACTCACTTGGAAACTGCAAAACTAGGTGCACTGGAGCAGCGATGGATGGCTCGGCTGTCTAACTATGAATTTACCATCAAGTACCGAGCAGGGCACAAGAATGCCAATGCTGATGCACTGTCCAGAATGCCTAATCTGCCAGATGCAGGAGAAGACCCTGAGGCTCTTGAAGAAATAGAGTTACCTCCCTTCCACCGGCCACTTGCGACCCAACATGCTCAAGGAGTGAGAAACAGACGGTCTGGTTTGAAAGAGGTCACCCTAAATCCATTGCCCCATCATGACTGGGCAGAAACTCAGGATAATGACCCCGCAGTCCGCCTGGTGAAGGAGCTACTCACAAGCTGACTCACGCCCAGAGTCGAATGCTCCTTAAGAAACCCAGCAGTTGTGGAAGGAAAGAGGTCGGCTGTTCATTTATGAAGGAAAGCTGTGTCGGAGGAGTATCAATGCCCGCACTCATGAGCTGGTCTGGCAAGTGGTAGTCCCAAAGAGAGAGGCATCAATGGTCTTGGAAGCATACCACAATGGAGCTGGCCACTTCGGATGGAAGAAGTTGGAAGCATTGCTCCGGGAGAGATTCTACTGGGCTGGTATGAGGAAAGCCATTGAAAAGTGGTGCCGGGAGTGTGGACAATGTAACCTGCGCAGAAAGAATCGAAACAGCCAGAGAGCTCCTCTGCAGCCAATAGTAAGCAAACAGCCACTCGAGTTGGTTGTCCTGAACCATGTGAAGTTGGTCCCAAGCCAGTCAGGCTACATCTATGCTCTTACCATCGTTGACCACTACTCAAGATTCCTGGTAGTTGTGCCTGTCAAAGATCAAACAGCCAGGACAGCAGCCAGAGCCTTCCAACAGCACTTCTGTAGACCACATGGATATCCTGAGCGAGTGCTTACAGATCAAGGTCCCGCCTTTGAGGCAGAAGTGTTCCAGGAATTCTGTAACTTGTATGGTTGTAAGAAGATCCGGACAACACCATACCATCCACAGACCAATGGCATGTGTGAAAAGATGAACCAGGTAGTGATTGACCTACTGAAGACCTTGCCTTTGGAGGAGAGGAATCTGTGGCCAGAAAAGTTGCCAGATCTGGTAGGCCCTTCTAATCACATCCCTGTGAATTCCACCAACTGTACTCCAGCCTACCTAATGAGAGCGAGGCCTGGTAAACTGTCTATTGATTTGGATACGGGAGTCCTTACACCTGAGGTGACGTCACCAGATGTTGACTGGGATACAGAAAGGCAGCAACAGTACCGTAGGGTACAAGAGTGTGTGGAAAAGAGTCAACTCAGGCAAGACAAAAACAAGAAAGGCACTACAATCAGCATGCACCTGCAGTTCCCTTGTCACCAGGAGAACAAGTCCTCGAGGAAAAGAAGGATGCATAAATTGGATGACCAATGGGAAGCTGAAACCTACACCATTCTACCCTCAAACTTTGACAATACCAAGGTGTGCCGTATTAGTAAAGATGTAGGAGAAACCTCAGCAGCAATATCAAGGGATCATTTGAAATTATGCCCTGACCAGTTAAAAAAAAGAATGGAAGAACAAAATAACATCCAACCCATAGAAGGAAAGGTCAACACTATACTTGGAGAATTCCCTGCAAATTGGACTAAGGTAAATGATGCCATCATGGTGCCAGTGTTGACATTTCCCCAGGAAGTTCAGGTAGCAGATGCCATACCAGCAGTGGAGCCAGAGAACCCTCGCCCTGCCAGTGGTGAATCTGTCATACCCATGGTGAGTCTAAGAGTCCATAGGAAAATACTACCCAGTTTACCAGCACTAGAGTTACGCAGGTCTACCCATACTACACAAGGTATACCACCCATCAGATTCCACATATAACCAAGTTAGAGTCATGTAAATGTTGAAATTGTGTGTATATATGTAACCGTTCAAGTTTGTGCCTACAGATAATCTGTAAGAACTCTCCTTTTTGAATTTTTCCAGTTTTGTTTTGATGTACATTCTGGCCACAGGACTGTGTGTGGTCACTACCCTTGTAAATAGTTCACCATTTGCCCAGGAATGGACCATGGACGTTGATGCTGGACTTATCATCACAGGACTGTTTTTGGAGCTTTTGGCTTTTGTAATTTTTCCTTTTTCAAATCTTGTAACCTTCATATTGTTTATCTGTTTATATGGTGTTGTATGTCTTTTTCATCAGCCCAGGAGTGCTGACTTGCACTAGAGGGGAATGTGGCGCCCCCAGGAGTATGGTCGCCACAATGGCATTGCCTTCCTCCAGGGAGGGTGATGTCATGCTTGGAAGCAAGGAAGGGTGTCTCTAACAGTTAATCATTTACATGCAACACATTCCCACTCCAGGCCAGAAGAGGGAGCTCTGAACCAGATTTGGGGGAGGAGTGCTCTCTGAGGGACAGGAAGGGAAATTAGTTAGTTAGTGTGAGGAGGGCAACGAGTGTAGACATGTGGAGAGAAGCTGGAGGTTGAGCTGAGGAAAGAGAGCTCCCTCTCAGTGACAGCGCATGATCTGGAGCCTGGTCTCCACGGTTGTATGGATACTGAAGGTCCTGCAACAGAAACCAGAGGAATAGGAAGCTGTAAATGCTCTATTCCCAACTAAGACTCGGAGGCACAACAGCGATGGGTGAGCCAAGAGAGAAAGAGGGCTACAGCTGTCTGCCATACGAGGTAGTTCTAAGAGAAGATAAGAAGGAGGAACGTCAATGTAACACTGTACTGCATGTACCTCAAGCCAGCGCTAGGAAGGAGACTACACCACCTATCTGATAGATTCCTGAGTTGCTTCCAGGCTAGCCTGCTCCTGTGCCATCTGTAACCAGGACCCTGGACTGCATTTGCCAAGTAAAGGTAAAGAAACTGCACCCTGTTGTGTCCTTGCATCCTTCCTGCAACATCCTCAGCACTGCTACATCTCTGTGCCAAACACTGCACCTTCTTCCTGACCCTTTATCTACACTGCCCTGGGACTACAGCCCTGCCTGTGGAGGGCTACCACATCATAGCTGCACTACACCATCAGTCCCAGGGGATCTGCATGCAGCGTCGGCTTAACATCTTCCTTGCCGAACACCACAGGTGGCGTCACGAATCACTTCTAAACTTTATTCCCAATTCAACCCCTTTTACATGGGCGCCCAGGGCCACGGACCGGGTCACCGCTGCTGTGACATTCCCATCTGAGAGACCGGCCCAGTACAGGAGTACCCCACAGCCCTGGGAGGGCGACCCACTAACATTACCCACTGGACATAGTATTAGTGAGGGTATATAGACTCTAGATGAAATGGAGCATGATGTATCAGAACAAGAGGAAATCATTTTACCCCTGTTTAACCTGTGTGGACCAGCTATGCCAACAGCCTCAATGTGCATTTTGCAAGGGCTTCCCCCCTATAAGGCCCTAGCAAAAATTTTAATTATATACATCATTTTTTTCAAGGAAATAATCACATCTAAATATATAAAACATCACACAAAGCAAGACCTGCGCCTGCAGAGACAAAAAATTATATTTATGGGGTAAACAACAACACAAAAAGCAAGACTTGTTAAAACCTTCAGAATCAGAAGAATATATTGATATAAATAATTTGTGAATTAATTACTCAATCATGGTATTACACTTATGGAGTTTAGCTGTATACATATATTTATATGCCAGACACCACAATCGATGGCACAAAGATATTAGAGAAAAGAAATTGTGCAGATTCACACATGTGCCAGGATTACATGAAGGCACCCTAATACCTTAAGAGCTTTTATCATACTCCTTCTCTATTGCTGGACAAAAACAAGATACTGTAGCTGTTGGCCAAATGTTTGTTCGGTAGACCACTGTCTCATTCTACTCCCACATGGACATACAGTAAATGCTCAACTCAGCTTAGTGTGCTTTGGACAGAGTTGGGAAAAGTTACTCGGTCTGCCAAATTCCAGAGGTACCCCAACCTTCATCCATTAACTCATGTACAGGGATCTGGTCCTAAAACAGGGTCCAGTAGATGGTTTCCATCGAAGAGCTGCAGACCAAAGGAGCGAATCAGAGGCAGGAATGGTCACCAAGCAGGGTCAGAGGTCAGAAAACAGGAAGAATCAGGAAACCAGCAAAAGCAAATACTAGAGCACAAGACAGGTAGCAAAAGCTAATTGATTACCAGTTGAAGTCACAGATCCAGGGGTATGAGTAGCAGGCAGCCTCGCCCAAGGCTGTCAGAAAGGAGTAATCTGACAGCTAGACTATTTGTAAGAAGGTGAAGAGCAGAAGATGTGGTTCATCAATGTTCTATGGTACACACAACCAAAAGTTGCCATGTGCTTAGTGAACCGAGTAGGCTAGAACTAAAAGATGGAGCAATCATTTCCAGAGGGAAGAACTTGAAAGGGACGCCGGGTCAAGTGGTAGCTGTGGCGCAGTTATCAAATATAAAAGGCCAGACTAGTAAGGTGGGAAGTCAGTTAGAGCAAGAAAATGAGACAAATAGGACTTGCGAGCTGTGGAACACAGAGGTTGAGTGACCAAAGAGTGACTGGAGACTGGGGAAGGCGAGACATCATTGGCCAAGTATTGAAGCCGAGACATGAAGCCCAGACTTTGTTGGCCAAGACCCAAAGCCCGGTCCTCACTAGTAAAGATGAGCTAATATTTCAATATTCGGTTCAAGGTTACGTTCGCCGAATTTGCAAATATTCAATGATTAATTCGTCGAATATTCGTCGAACATTACCGAATGCCATTATAGTCAAAGGAAGGCAAAAACAAATGCATGCACAACACCTTGGAACGGCCCCAAATTCTGCCAAAACACATCAAATGAGGTGCAGACTCCAGGAAAGTGGCCTCAATTAACCCACAGTACAAATTGTAGCATAGAACTGCAGCAATCAGCCAGGCATGAGGTATTGGGGTCTGGGACAGCATTTACAGCTTTCCAATGAATGTCACAGTAAGACGAGGTGGGTGAGAGGTTGGTGTAGGGCCCCTTTTCTGGGAGACCTGATACAACATGCAACACATCTATCTGCTTTCATGCAGAGCCACACTCAGGTGGCACAAATATAAGTTTTCTAGACTACCATTGTCAGAAAAATTTAAGAATAGTAACATGGGTAGTTTACGGCAAGGAAGTGGAGGCCTGATGTTCTCAGAGGCCTACTGCTACAGGCAACACATATGAAGGAGACCTAACCAGGAGTGTTCACATTTCCAAAAATTATTGGCAGGCACCACAAAAGTGGCATCAATTTCATCACAGTAGAAATAGTATAATAGGGATTGACAGGTCTTTCACTATACGCAATCCAGCAGATGGACAACCAACCTGGAGTGTTCACATTTCCAAAAAATATAGGCAGACACCACCAAAGTGGCATCAATTTCACCACAGTAGATATAGTAGAATAGGGACCGACAGGTCTTTCACTACACCCAAACCAGCAGATGGACACTCAACAAGGAGTGTCCATATTTCCAAAAATTTTGGGCAGACACCACCAAAGTGGCATCAATTTTACCACAGTAGAAATAGTAGAATAGGGACTGACAGGTCATTCACAAGACCCAAACCAGCAGATGGGCACTCAACAAAGAGTGTTCAGATTGAAAGAATTGAGGGCTTTACCCCACAGAAGTGACATCAATTTCACCACACTAGAAACAGTAGAATAGAGACCGACAGGTCTTTCACTACACCCAAACCAGCAGATGGATAATCAACAACGGAGTGTTCACATTTAAAGAATTGAGGGCCTTACCCTACAGAAGTGGCATCAATTTCACTACACTAGAAATAGTAAAATAGAGACCGACAGGTCTTTCACTACACCCAAACCAGCAGATGGACACTCAACAAGGAGTGTTCACATTTAAAGAATTGAGCTTCTTACCCCACCAAAGTGGCATCAATTTCACCACACTAGAAATAGTAGAATAGGGACCGACAGGTCTTTCACTACACCCAAACCAGCAGATGGACACTCAAAAAGGAGTGTCCATAATTACAAAAATTTTGGGCAGACACCACCAAAGTGGCATCAATTTCATCACAGTAGAAATAGAAGAATAGGGACTGCCAGGTCTTTCACAACACCCAAACCAGCAGATGAACACCCAACTTGGAGTTTTCAAATTTTTGAAAATGAGGGCCTGACACCACCGAAGTGGAATAACTTTCACGAGAATAGAAATAGCATAATTAGGACTGACACGTCTTCCACTACAGCTAACACAGCAGGTGTAGAACACATTTCCACAAATTTGAGTTAACATCAGCAGCAGCCACAGATGCGACACTAAAGATATCACAGAGTGCAGTTACGTGACATTAATGCATCACACTAAAAAATGCAATATCACTTAGTCCTTACAGTGTGCGATAGGGGTACAAAAGTCCTTGGAGATCCATGACTTGTTTATCTTAATGAAAGTTAGCCAGTCAACACTTTCAGGGGACAGCCGTATGCGCTAATCCATCAGGGCACCACCAGCAGCGCTGAAGACACATTCTGAGAGAACACTGGCTGCCGGGCATAATTAAACCTCCAAGGCATATGAGGCGACCAAGGATGGTATTGATATTTAGTTCTACATACTCCTGCATCATTCTCCCCATTCGTTCACAACATGAAAGACTTGGACTCTGTTGTGCTGGTGCACGAGTTGGTCTAAAAAAAAAAGTGTCAAAGGACTCACAGAAATTGCTTCTTCTACCTCCACCGCTGCTGTTGCTAATGTTTTGGCATTGACGACTTGACGGGCCGGAGGTTGGAAGTCTACAGCTGCGATGCGAACTGTGTGCTTCACTGCTGTCTTGGGGAAAAGCTCCCTTCAGGTTGTATACAAGCGTGTTTCGATACTCCAGCTTTGAGGATCCCTTTCTAGGGCAGGAATCATCTGGCAAAATTTTTTTTATAACAAGGATCTAATAAAGTGGCAACCCAGTAGTCAGCATTATTCCTACTCATATTTTTACGGGTATCATATTGCAGATAGTGTAGCAAGAAGGCACTCATATGTCGGGCTCTACCATGAGGTCCGAGACCATGCTGTGGTGGTGGCTGTGTAACAATGAAGCTTGTTTCCTCCGTACCTTCCCACCAACCCCGAACAACAGAGAGGGGAGGATTATCCTCTTCATCTGACTGTTCATCGCCCATCACCTCTTCCACCTCCATTTGGTCCTTGGATCTTGCACCTTCGATGACAGTTTGCCTGTCCACCCTACATTGCCACCTGCCTGTGTGACGACAATCTTGAACTTTGAGACAATGTTATCCCTTCTGCAGCCTCCTCTGCTTCCTCCTCTTCTTCTGGGACCACCATCTCCTCAAAATTATGATTTTTCATATGCAAAAAGATGAATTTATTATAGTCACCACAGCAATGAAAAAAAGTATAACGACATACTTTTTTTCATTGCTGTGGTGACTATAGTAAATTCATCTTTTTGCATATGAAAAATTATAATTTTGAGTGCGGCCCAGGCTATATGACATAACATACTGCATCAGGGCTCGTTGCTGCTGCCACAGTCGCTGCAACATGTGCAGAGTGGAATTCCACCCTGTCGGCACATCGCATATCAACCTGTTAACTGGCATGGACAAAGACCTCTGTATCAGTGCAAGTCGATGAGCAGAGGGGTGCGAATGGCGGAAATGAGCGAACAGCTTACGTACTTTCTGGAGCAGATTACCCAGGCTAGGATAGTGGCTGAGAAAATGCTGAGCCACCAGGATGAGGACGTGAGCCATGCAAGGCATGTGTGTGAGCTTGCCTCGTTGTAGGGCTGCCACCAGGTTTGCACCATTATCGGACATGGCCTTCCATCCAGATTAAGCGGAGACAGACATTGATCAAACTCAGCCTGGAGAGCTGTCCACAACTTCTCAACTGTATGACTGCAATCTCCAAGGCATTTAAATTTTAATTGCACACATACACGTAGAAGAAAAAAAAATGGGCTAAAAAAGCCCTAGCCAGCTCACCAACCACAGCCACAGCACAGAACCTCGTCTGGACCCAACGATTGTTGATAGTAGACAAAAACATGAGGGGCGCTCCAGCTGATAAAATTTCTTGCTTTATTGAAAAAATTAAAATAGTACAGCGGCTTACTCCTCAAGAGTAGATGGATGTGCTATGAGGCACTGAAACACCAGATACGCGTTTCAACCCTACATGGGTCTTTATCACAGCTGTAGGGTCGAAACGCGTAGCTGGTGTTTCAGTGCCTCATAGCACATCCATCTACTCTTGAGGAGTAAGCCGCCGTACTATTTAAATTTTTTCAATAAAGCAAGAAATTTTATCAGCTGGAACGCCCCTCATGTTTTTATTTAAATTTTAAGACTGCCTGATTTCGGTGTGCCCTATCTACACAGTACAGAGTTGGCGGGGATTCGCTATGCACTGTTGGAACGCGTGTCTTGTGAAGGCAGAGGTTGAGGGCGCAGGTGGAGGCCCTAGAGGAGATAGAGGCAGAAGCAGTGGAGGAAGTGTATAATGTAGAGGTTTGGCCTGCAAACCTTGAGGATTCCAACACTTTTGGAACAGCGCCTGTCCCCACAGCCACCAGAGTCACGCAGTGCCCAGTCAGCGAGATGTAACGCCCTTGGCCATGCTTACTCGTCCAATTGTCTGTGGTGAAATGCACCCTAGCAGACAGAGATTTTGTCAAGGAATGTGTGATGTTTTCCGCTACATGCTGGTGTAGCGCAGGCACAGCTTTCTTTGAAAAATAATGGCGACTGGGTTGTTGGTACTGGGGGACTGCGACGGCAATCACCTATTGTAAACCATCGGTATCCACCAGGTGGAAAGGCAACATTTCTGTGGCCAACAAATTCAAGAAGGTGGAGTTCAATCTCTTAGCTTTGTCATGAGTAGGAGGAAACAATCTTTTCTGTGACCACAACTGAGAAACCGTGGACTGGCTGCAGTGATGTGAGAGGGCGGAGTACGGTGAACCGGACAAACTGCTGGACCGTGAGAAAGGTGAAGGCGGAGATCTTTGTGTGAATTGAGAAACTTCTGGTGCGATCGTTCTCTGAGATCGGTCAAAAACAGCAGTCATGTCCGCTTCCGTTACAGCTGAAGGCGGCCTCTCGGTTCGCATGAATCTATCGGGTAAAGAACCCGAGGTCCTTTGGTCGTAGACCTGCATCTCAACAGTTGGCACGGTAACAGAGGAGGAGGAAGAAGCAGCAGTGGCGATTGATTGGGCGGCTGATTTTGGTTGATGTCCACTAGTCCGCATTTTTGCACAGTGAGATTCCCACACTAAAGAATGTTGATTGCGCATGTGAAGGTTCATACATGTAGTAGTGAAATATATTCAGGATTGAGAGTCCTCAGTAGTTGATACCTTTTAATGGCTAACTGAAAAGATGGTAACACATTGCAAGCTTTCGAGACTACTCAGGTCTCTTCATCAGGCTAGACTAATACAAAATCTGAAGAGTCACATATTTATGCACAATACAGCCTAGAAAAAATGCAATAGATAAGACAAGTGACGTGAAGCAGAACTATCAATATGGGAGAGGGAGAAACATAAATATAAACATTGGACCAGTTCATAGATAAGGAGTCCGGATGTTTTATGGTCCTCTGATTGGGGTCTAGTTCTGTGTTGTGATGCCCCCACACGGTTTTAAAAGGAAATTCCTTAATTGATGTAAAAAGACATAAATCCATGCGACACATTCATTCCAGCACTGAGAGTGTCAAAGTTCGTCATAAATTTGTACTCCCAAACTCGTCTCTCTCTCTGAGAATTGAAGTTACCTTTCAATACCAGTAATTTCATATCCATGCTGCTGTGATCAGGGATACAGAAATGTTTTGCCACAGGTAGATCCATTCTTTTTTCTCTTATTGTGTGACGATGAGCATTCATCCTTGTTCTAAGCTTTTGCCCTGTCTCCCCCACATACATACCCCCAGTTGGACATTTAGTACAAATAATTAAGTACACCACATTAGATGTAATGCAGCTGAAAGTACCTGCGATCTTGTAGTCCTGATGTGAGTTGGGGATCTTTATCTTGTCCGTGGTCATTATAAATGGACAGGTTTTACATTTTTTCTGGTTGCAAGGAAAGGTTCCTGCAGTTGTTGTAGAGGACATGGAGCTTCTGACAATGATGCTTCTTAAATTTGGGGGCTGCCTAAAACACAGCAGTGGGGGGTCTGGAAAAATGGATTTCAATCGGGCATCTTTTTGTAGTAAAGGTTGTAATTTCCATGCAGCTCCCCTTAGCACCTCCAGATTTGGGTTGTAGGTGACTACTAGAGGCACTCGGTTATTTTCTTCTTTAGCTTTGTAATTTAGCAGGTGATTCCTTGACAATCTGGTGGCTCTTGTAATTTGGTTTTCAATTGTTCTTGGATGGTAACCTTGATTCAAAAAGGTCTTTTTGAGGCGACCAAGGTGTTTGTCTCTGTCCATGGGGTTGGAACATATACGATTGTATCTGATGGCTTGGCTATAGATAATAGAGTTCTTTATGTGTTTTGGATGGAAACTGTCCCATTTAAGGTATGTTGGACGGTCGATTGGCTTCTGATACAGGGATGTCTCTATTTCATTGTTTTTTAGCTTAATGATGGTGTCCAAAAAATTAATCTCAGTACTGGAGTAGTTGAGAGTTAAATTGATGGTGGGATGAAATTGATTAAACTGTTCGTGGAACGTCTTTAGCTGTTGCTCAGACTCCGTCCAGATGATTAAAATATCATCAATGAAGCGGTAGTAGGCCAGGGGCCTGATGGGGCATGAGGACAAAAAGTCGCTTTCAAGCTTTGCCATGAAAAGATTTGCATACTGTGGAGCCATTTTACTTCCCATAGCTGTGCCAGTCTCCTGTAGATAGATCCTGTTGTCAAATTCAAAGTAATTGTGGGTGAGGATGAATTTTATAAGTTTCACCACAGCATCAGCATCAGTCCCTGTGTTTTCCATGAAGAATTTGCAGGCATTTAAACCATCTTGGTGTGGGATATTAGAGTACAAAGATTCCACATCCATGGTGGCCAGGATGGTTCCTTCTGGTAGAGGACCTATTGCTGCTAGTTTATTCAATAGGTCAGTTGTGTCCTGAATGTAGCTGGATGTATGCTTCACCAGTGGTTTAAGAATACCCTCTACCCATCCAGATACCTGCTCAGTGAGGGTGCCCACACATGAAATAATTGGTCTTCCTGGATTTCCAGATTTGTGGATTTTGGGAAGCATGTAGAATGTCCCTATTCTTGGAGTCTCTGGTATCAGGTCATCGCCAGCTCTTATGGACTGGTCAGGCAGACAAGAAACCAACTTGTTTAGTTCCTTGTAATAGTCCTGTGTAGGATCCGACTCCAATTTTCTATAGTAGCGTGTGTCCATAAGTTGCCTGTTTGCTTCCTTCATGTAGTCTGACGTATTCATCATGACTATTGCACCTCCCTTGTCAGCAGGTTTAATGATGATTTCTTTGTTGGTTTTTAAAGACTGTATGGCCTTTCTCTCCTGGGCACTGATGTTGGATGCTTGTCTCCTGTTAGTGTCTATGATTGTGGATTTTATCAAATGTCTGAAGGAGTCTATATATTTATCCAAATGAGGGTTGCGTCCAGGTGGAGGTGTCCAGTCTGACCTTTTCCTAGTTGTTACGATCCCTTGTCCTTCGGTCTGAGTGTTTTCTGAATCTTCTGTATCATTGAAATATTCCCTCAGGCGCAGTCTCCTGAAATACTGTTCCATATCACTGCAGAGTTCAGTTTTATCTAGGGCCTTAGTGGGACAAAATGAGAGTCCTCTAGAAAGCACGGCCAGTTCCACTTTGTTGGGTTTATAATCTGAGAGATTGATGACACAGTTAGATGCTTTTGTGTCTGGAGTGGAGTGGTTGTCCAAGTTGTCAGGTTTTGGATTTGTTTTGTATCTGTTTGTATAGAGTCCTGAATTGAGACGCAGTCTGTGCAGTTTCTTTTCCTTGTTATGAACCAGAAAGGTCCGTAGTTTGTTGTAGTATTGTTGTAATTTTTGCTCTGTGCTTTCTGTAAGTGTTTTCCTCAGAGTTTCAAATTGCCCCTGGACTTTACTCCTTATGCTGTAGCAGACATGTAAAAGGTGGTTCCTTAGTCTCTCAGAAGTCCTGTGACAAAGGTTTTGTGCATAATGGGTATTGTAGGTATGAAGAATTGGGTTTGTAAGCCAGAGTCCTTTGGGAATTAGATTCTCCTTTTTGCATTTAGATAAGAAAAAAATGTCGCTGTCCATTTGTGCACGTTTCTTCAGAAGTGGTTTTAGTTCCATAAAGATGCGGTACATTCTGGTATCCTCCATTTTGATACAGGGAAGATGTATATCTTTGTACCGTGTTAGCCAGTAGATAGAAAAATATTCAGGATTGAGAGTCCTCAGTAGTTGATACCTTTTAATGGCTAACTGAAAAGATGGTAACACATTGCAAGCTTTCGAGACTACTCAGGTCTCTTCATCAGGCTAGACTAATACAAAATCTGAAGAGTCACATATTTATGCACAATACAGCCTAGAAAAAATGCAATAGATAAGACAAGTGACGTGAAGCAGAACTATCAATATGGGAGAGGGAGAAACATAAATATAAACATTGGACCAGTTCATAGATAAGGAGTCCGGATGTTTTATGGTCCTCTGATTGGGGTCTAGTTCTGTGTTGTGATGCCCCCACACGGTTTTAAAAGGAAATTCCTTAATTGATGTAAAAAGACATAAATCCATGCGACACATTCATTCCAGCACTGAGAGTGTCAAAGTTCGTCATAAATTTGTACTCCCAAACTCGTCTCTCTCTCTGTGAGAATTGAAGTTACCTTTCAATACCAAAATATTCAGGATTGAGAGTTCTCAGTAGTTGATACCTTTTAATGGCTAACTGAAAAGATGGTAACACATTGCAAGCTTTCGAGACTACTCAGGTCTCTTCATCAGGCTAGACTAATACAAAATCTGAAGTCACATATTTATGATGAAGAGACCTGAGTAGTCTCGAAAGGTTGCAATGTGTTACCATCTTTTCAGTTAGCCATTAAAAGGTATCAACTACTGAGGACTCTCAATCCTGAATATTTTTCTATCTACTGGCTAACACGGTACAAAGATATACATCTTTCCTGTATCTTTCAATACCAGTAATTTCATATCCACGGTACAAAGATATACATCTTCCCTGTATCTACATGTAGTAGTCAAATTATTGCATTTTTTACCTCAACTCAGTTTTTTATTGCAAAGTTGGCAGATTACGTGAGTTGGCTCATCCGTTGCAGTGTCAAAAAGGCAACCCTTGCCACCCCTGCGAGCTGCAGACCCAAGGACACTGCCAGTCAGAGGCACAGTTGTGGCTGAGGATGCATCGCTCGTCGTGGCTGCATCACTATGTGTCTATGACGTACGGCGCAACGTAACCTCCTCGTCTTCCTCCTCAGATGACCTACTCAGCTGTGTACCTCTATGTTTATGCCAACTGGGATCTGACACCTCATCATCATCCTCTGTGTTTTCACATTCCTGGCCATTGGAGTCACTTTCCTCTTCTTCTTGCCCTGACAGCACAGTACACTCCGCGTGAACCTCAGATGTTTGAGTCTCATCAGGATCACCTCCCCCCAGGGGTTAACACCTGATGATGAAGGTCAGAATGCTGTTGGGACCTACTTCTTCCTGCCCCGGATCCAAGCTAAAAAAATTTTGGGCATCGGTGCAGATTTCCTCATCTTGACTCTGCAAAGCTTTTCAGTACATTTCTGGTGAACATGGCATAGAATGTGTGAACAGGTTTTCAGAATAACCCATCTGTGGTTTAATACAGTCAGTTGAATGTTTGGATAGTTGGGACGTGGAAGGAAGCAATGGGAATTTTGGTGACACATTTGTGGACTGTACTGAGTGTGATGTTAAGGTGGAGGAAGAGGAGGAGAGGCCACTTGAAGCTGCACTTGCCATCCACTAGAGTACATGCTCTTTCTAGGCATCATTGACAAGGCCTACTGCTGTGCGTCTGCCAAAGAAAGGTAGTGGTGTAGCCTGTCGAGTAACATAAGTTATCAGTTGTCTTTGCATAGGACTTAACATTGCTTCACTAGTGCTTTCACCAACATTACCACCTACCCCCCACGTACACCTTGAACACCAAGCCTAATTCCTCTTCCACCACGGTCTCGCTTTTTCCCAATCATGTTGCTCAGATACTGTGGTATGAGCACAGTATTAACACCCAAAAATAAGATTTTAAACTCTGCACCACCTCTGCAAACAGCCAATTTTCCGCAACAGTAAATTCTAAGTTGCAATATGGTGTGCTGTATCATGTTAGTCACAGAAAAAGATTTTTTTTTTACCAAGGATCAGGCCTCTATAAAACACTAGATGCTACAAATTGTTTTTAAACTCAGGTCCCTTACTATATGACATTAATAACAGAAGAATTTTTTTTTTTTTTACCAAGGATCGGGCCTCTATAACACACTAGATGCTACAAAAATATTTTTCAAATCAGGTCCCTTACTATATGACATTAATAACAGAAGAATTTGTTTGTGACCTATGTATAAGGCCTCTATAACACATGTGAGAATCATGTGGGAATAGTGGATGAGGGCAAGTATATCTCGCCCAGATTCCTTTCCTATGTGGCCTAGTCTGGTCAGTATCGCACCTGCTTACTAATGGATAATGGGAGGTGGATATAAAAGGATGCCAGGTGGTTGTGTGAGTGTCTCAGCCTTTGAACACAGAGAGCCTGTCTGTGTGAGAGACACATGTGAGTGGAAGCAGTGCCCACTGCAACTGTGGTTTGGCTGGACGGGAGAAGCCCGCCAGTTGGTAGTTAGGTTGTCCATTGTTTAGTTAGTGCCGGACAGGCAAGGATTTGTTTTATGTTTTATTTCCTTTTGCATTGCTTTCACCGTTAATAAACCTGACCCAGGGTCAGTTATACACGAATCCCAGCTCTGCGCCTGAGTTTCATGCTGAATGCACGTGACCTTTGACCCCAGCAAAGGCGATCCCGGAGTGTTTTATCACATTGTGGTGGAGAACGCGGGCATCACGTTGCAAGCATGAGCATGGAGGACGTGGTGAAAGCGCTGGTACAGTCCACCGCCGTCCAGCAAGAAGCTAATCGGGTGATGATGGCCCAGCTGAAGGAGTTGGTGGACATGACAGTTACCGATCGTTCGCTTCTCCAGCAGGTGGCGCAGCGCTTGGCAAGCTTACCTGAGCTTAACCTGGAAGCCGAGTCGAGAGTGATTCACGTGAGTCGGTACTGGCAGAAAATGACGACCGAAGATGACGTTGAGGCATACCTGACCACGTTTGAACGGACGGCGGTGAGAGAAAAATGGCCGAATGCACGATGGGCCGGCCTGATTCCCCCGTTTCTTTCCGGTGAGGCCCAAAAGGCTTATTATGACTTAGAGCCTGAAGCCGCGCAGGACTTTGACAAACAGAAAGCCAAGATCTTGGCCCGGCTGGGAGTGACGACCGCTGTCCGTGCACAGAGAGTGCATCAATGGACTTATCAGCCGGATAAACCACCGCGGTCCCAGATGTTCGACCTGATCCACGTGACGAAGAAGTGGCTACAACCCAAGGTGTTGACAGCGCCAGAGATAATCCAGAGAGTCGTCATGGACAAGTACCTGAGAGCTCTACCGCCAGCCCTGAGGAAGTGGGTAAGCCATGGAAATCCTACGACGGCAGATCAACTGGTGGATCTGGTTGAACGTTACTCCGTGGCGGAAGGACTCTGAGACGACGCTACCCCACCTCGTTCTTCATCATCTCCACGTGGAACCGGTAAGACTGTTCCAGGGAGTAGGGGAGATGGAAACCATTGTTTTATGGTTGGCAAAATGTTTCTGTATTAGGGCAACCTGGTAATCAGGGATTGTTTTTTGCTGCCACCACTGTTTATATGTAGGACTATTATGTCCATTATTTAAGCGTTGTGTATATTATTATTTTTATGCCACTAATCTTTATCTGGTGGATAATTTTGGCTGTTATGTAACCTGAGGTGCTTGGATTGTGCATCCCTGTGGCTGCACCTCTTACTGTATACGTTTTTTCTTTTTCCCTTTTTTTGGGGGGGGCTATATCAGGTCTGTTATTTTGCAGCATAAGCCTTTTTATTACGAGATAAGCCAATATAAGCTGCTATATATCAGTATTTTTTACTACGAGATAATATCTGGGATGGGTCTATTTACCCATGATTTCAGTACGAGATAAGTTAAACATCTTCTGAGACGTTATACAGTCTCTCCACCAGGGTTTTTCGGGTGGTTATTGTGTGTTTGTGTTTTTTTTGTGTATCCTCGTCGTGGACTAGGGTCTTGTAGGGTGTATTAGGGTCACCGACGTTGAGCGGGGGCGCCACTATCGTCTACAACTAGGGTGCCAACCTCCGCGGCTAGGCAGGGATTGCCAGGGCCCACTAGGGCGAGTTTAGTGACCTGGAGTATCTATTATTATTTTTTGTCTGGTGTCTGTTTAAATATTACCCTAGTCCTTATGCACTGGGATTGTCCAGATTTTAAACATTGATTAAAAGTGAAGTTTTAGGGATCATTTTTCTGTTGCTACCTTGGTTTCTTTTTTTGAGATGGAAAAATCCCTAAGACAGTGGGGGAGGAAAACGGGACTGCCCGCACTGCGAGGCCGAGAGTAACGAACCATGGTCTAAGCAAGGGGCCCGTTAGGTGTTTCCGCTGCCAAGAGATGGGACATATTGCTGCGAACTGTCCGGTCACTACTGAACCCATGCAGTGCGACGTCACAGACTCTAAAAACCGCGTGTCTATGGTTGCACGGGTAGTGAGTGTGAATGCCGGTCAAAAGGATGTGGAAAAACACTTGTGTGATTTAACTGTTGATGGCAAAAATGTGGTGGCATTGTTAGACTCGGGAAGTGTGGTGACTCTGGTGAAGGCCAGTCTGGTGTCAGCCCCGACTGGACTATCAGACAAATTTTCTGTAACATGTGTGCATGGAGACACCTGTTCATACCTCACCACGGTCATATGCATTACTACTTCCTATGGGTCTGTGCAACATAAAGTGGGACTCGTCCCGGCATTATTGCATGATGTTATCCTGGGCCGGGATTTTCCCCACTTCTGGCAATTGTGGGAGAATCAGTTGATGCCCTCGGGTAATAGTGTACACGATTCTTCTCCCAGGGCGCGTGTGGGTCCCGAACCCCTGGAAGAGGTCTCCCCGGAAGACTCTGGGGAAGAGTCTGCGGGAAATGACCTGCAGTTCCCGTTTTCAGTCATGGCGGGTGATACGGAGGAGACCGGGGAAGAGGAGGAGGCCGACAGCCGTCCACCTCCCCGTTTGCCGGATTTAGAAGTTCAGAAAGATGACTTCCAAAGCGAGCAAATAAAGGATCCTACCCTTTCTCAGGCTAGGACAAATGTAAAAGTGATAAATGGGGTACCCGTAGAACCTGGCTCTAGGCTGGCATATCCTTACATGGTTCTGGAGAATGATTTACTCTATCAGAAAAAGGGGGAAGATACGGTGCAACGATTAGTCGTGCCAAAACCCTACCGGCGGCAGGTGCTGGACCTGGCCCACGGCCATGTGATGGGAGGTCACCTGGGAGTCCAGAAAACCACCGAAAGGATATTACACTGTTTTGTTTGGCCAGGCATGCATCATGATATTCGTGTATATTGCGAGTCTTGTCCTGACTGCCAAGCCTCTGCACCTAAGCCCCGGTTCTGTAGCCCTTTGGTACCCCTACCTATTATTGAAGTCCCGTTTGAGAGGATTGGGATGGATTTAGTTGGGCCCCTTCCACGGTCTGCACGTGGACACCAACATATCCTGGTCATCTTGGATTATGCCACTCGTTACCCGGAGGCCATCCCTTTGCGTAACACGGCCACCAAGACGATTGCCAAGGAGCTGGTGCATGTGTTTAGTCGGGTCGGTATACCAAAACAGATACTCACCGACCAGGGGACCCCCTTTATGTCCAGGATAATGAAGGAGCTCTGCCGATTGTTACAAATCGAACCGTTACGCACATCCGTGTATCACCCTCAAACAGACGGGTTGGTTGAACGGTTCAATAAAACTCTGAAGCAGATGCTGAGAAAGGTGATAGACAAGGATGGGAAGAACTGGGACTATTTACTTCCGTATTTGCTTTTTGCCATCAGGGAAGTACCCCAGTCTTCCACGGGATTCTCGCCTTTCAAGTTATTGTACGCCCGACGTCCTCGCGGACTGTTAGATGTTGCAAAAGAAATCTGGGAGGGTCAGGTCACTCCATTTAAAACAGTGATAGATCACGTCACACAAATGCAGGACCGTATTGCGGCTGTTATGCCTATCGTCAAAGAACACATGATACAGGCTCAAGGAGCCCAAAAAAGAATCTATGATAGGGGCGCCAAGATCCGTACGTTTGCACCCTGAGATAGGGTGTTGATCCTGGTCCCCACGGTGGACAGTAAGTTCCTGGCAAAGTGGCAGGGCCCCTTTGAGATCAAGGAAAGAGTTGGTGAAGTAAACTACAAAGTATACCAGGCAGGTAAACGGAAACCTGAACAGATTTATCATGTAAATCTGATAAAGCCCTGGAAGGATCGGTCTGCCTTGTCAGCGGAGCTGGCCCGTCCTGTCTGCTCGCATACCGTACCGGAGGTACGGGTTGCAGAGACTCTCTCGGAGCGGCAAAAGACTGAGGTCAGGCAGTTTCTACTTCACAACCAAGAGTTTTTCTCAGAAAAACCCGGGCAGACTACGCTAATAAAACATGACATCGTAACGGAACCTGGTGTCACAGTTCACGTAAAGCCCTACCGAATCCCGGAAGCACGCCGTGAAGCCGTTTCCCGAGAAGTGAAGGCAATGTTAGAGTTAGGTGTCATTGAGGAATCGCACAGTGCTTGGTCCAGCCCGATTGTGCTAATTCCTAAACCGGACGGCACCATCCGGTTCTGCAATGACTTCAGGAAACTGAATGCGGTCTCAAAATTTGATGCCTATCCCATGCCCCGGGTCGACGAGTTAATAGGTCGGTTAGGAAAAGCCCGGTATATTACGACCCTAGACCTAACAAAGGGGTATTGGCAGATCCCTCTGGTGGAGGCTGCCAGAGAAAAGACGGCATTTGCTACGCCGGAAGGTTTATTTCAGTATGTGTATATGCCGTTTGGACTGCACGGGGCACCGGCGACCTTCCAGAGACTGATGGATCGAGTCTTGAGGCCACATAGGCGGTATGCTTCGGCCTATTTGGATGACATTGTCATTTACAGCTTGGACTGGGAGACTCATCTCCAGAAAGTACAAGCTGTGATTGACGACCTGTGGGAGGCAGGTCTAACCGCGAACCCCAAGAAATGTCACATCGGGCTAGAAGAAGCCCGGTATTTGGGGTATGTAATTGGGAGGGGTGTTGTTAAACCCCAGGTTGATAAGATTCAGGCGGTTCAGGACTGGCCACAACCTGTCAACAAGAAGCAGGTGCAAGCCTTCCTGGGAATCGCCGGTTATTATCGCCGGTTCATACCCAATTTTGCAGCCATCGCTACCCCCCTGACGGATCTTACAAAAGGGAAAGACTCCGTCATGATTAAATGGAGCTTAGCGGCTGAAGAAGCCTTCCATAGCCTAAAACGGGCACTTTGCTCTCAGCCCGTACTGGTGACTCCGGACTTCCGCAGTGAGTTTGTGGTACAAACGGATGCCTCTGATACCGGTATCGGGGCTGTACTCTCACAAGTGAGGGACGGAGTGGAACACCCAGTCCTCTATCTCAGCAGGAAGCTGAATAAACACGAGCAAAGGTATGCAGTCGTAGAAAAAGAGTGCCTCGCCATTAAGTGGGCTCTAGAGGCCCTCAAATATTACCTGGTGGGCCGAAAGTTCAAGCTGATCACTGACCATGCCCCTCTCAAGTGGATGCACTTGAACAAGGAACGGAATAGCCGGGTGACCCGGTGGTTCCTTGCCCTGCAGGCCTACACTTTTACGGTGGAGCACCGCCCAGGGGTACAGATGGGAAATGCAGATGCCCTGTCCCGAGTGCACTGTTTGGCGGGTGTCATTGCTCGACCGGAGTGGTCTGAGCAGAAGGGGGGGATATGTGAGAATCATGTGGGAATAGTGGATGAGGGCAGGTATATCTCACCCAGATTCCTTTCCTATGTGGCCTAGTCTGGTCAGTATCGCACCTGCTTACTAATGGATAATGGGAGGTGGATATAAAAGGATGCAAGGTGGTTGTGTGAGTGTCTCAGCCTGGGAACACAGAGAGCCTGTCTGTGTGAGAGACACACGTGAGTGGAAGCAGTGCCCACTGCAACTGTGGTTTGGCTGGACGGGAGAAGCCCGCCAGTTGGTAGTTAGGTTGTCCATTGTTTAGTTAGTGCCGGACAGGCAAGGATTTGTTTTATGTTTTATTTCCTTTTGCATTGCTTTCACCGTTAATAAACCTGACCCAGGGTCAGTTATACACGAATCCCAGCTCTGCGCCTGAGTTTCATGCTGAATGCACGTGACCTTTGACCCCAGCAAAGGCGATCCCGGAGTGTTTTATCACACACACTATACAAAATATAATGACACGTCACTCCTCAAATTATGGTGCTGCCCGGATAAGGGTAACCAATCCTTAATCAATGTAAAAAATTAATCCGGCACTCAAAAGTTCAAATGCTGATAATGAATATTTTTATTTTATTTCAGAGGGCATAATCCAAAAAATATGACGTTTCGGTCTATTCATTGACCTTCATCAGACAGTTTAAGATTGAAGCCCATTAGAAGAGAGAAATCACGGGAGAATCATGAGTAGGTCATGCGCATTTTTCATCGGCTCCCACCCGTTACTGCACAGCGCTTCTGCACCAGATTGTCTCCTATGACCTACTCATGATTCTCCCGTGATTTCTCTCTTCTAATGGGCTTCAGTCTTAAACCGTCTGATGAAGGTCAATGAATAGACCGAAACGTCATATTTTTTGGATTATGAAATAAAATAAAAATATCCATTATCAGCATTTGATCTGTTGAGTGCCGGATTAATTTTTTACATCTATAACACACTAGACGCTACAAACTCTTTTTAAGATCAGGTCCCTTACTGTATGACGTTAACAACAGAAGATTTTTATTTTTTTTTGGGGGGGGGTCTATGTACCAGGCCTCTATAACACACTAGATGCTACAAAAATATTTTTCAAGTCAGATCCCTTACTATATGACGTTACTAACAGAATAATTTGTTTTTTTGCAAATGGATCAGGCCTCTATAACACACTTGATACTACATACTGTTTTAAAACTCAGGTCCCTTACTGTATGACGTAAATAACAGAAGATTTTTTTTTTAACCAAGGATTGGGTCCCTATAACACACTAGATGCTGCAAAAATATTTTTCAAGTCAGGTCCCTTACTAAATGACGTTAATAACAAAATAATTTGTTTGTGGCCTATGCATCAGGCCTATACAGTTGTGGCCAAAAGTATTGACACCCCTGCAATTCTGTCAGATAATACTCAGTTTCTTCCTGAAAATGATTGCAAACACAAATTCTTTGGTATTATTATCTTCATTTAATTTGTCTTAAATGAAAAAACACAAAAAGAATTGTCCTAAAGCCAAATTGGATATAATTCCACACCAAACATAAAAAAGAGGGTGGACAAAAGTATTGGCACTGTTTGAAAAATCATGTGATGCTTCTCTAATTTGTGTAATTAACAGCACCTGTAACTTACCTGTGGCACCTAACAGGTGTTGGCAATAACTAAATCACACTTGCAGCCTGTTGACATGGATTAAAGTTGACTCAACCTCTGTCCTGTGTCCTTGTGTGTACCACATTGAGCATGGAGAAAAGAAAGAAGACCAAAGAACTGTCTGAGGACTTGAGAAACCAAATTGTGAGGAAGCATGAGCAATCTCAAGGCTACAAGTCCATCTCCAAAGACCTGAAAGTTCCTGTGTCTACCGTGCGCAGTGTCATCAAGAAGTTTAAAGTCCATGGCACTGTGGCTAACCTCCCTAGATGTGGATGGAAAAGAAAAATTGACAAAAGATTTCAACGCAAGATTGTGCGGATGTTGGATAAAGAACCTCGACTAACATCCAAACAAGTTCAAGCTGCCCTGCAGTCCGAGGGTAAACAGTGTCAACCCGTACTATCCGTCAGCGTCTGAATGAAAAGGGACTGTATGCTAGGAGACCCAGGAAGACCCCACTTCTTACCCCGAGACATAAAAAATCCAGGCTGGAGTTTGCCAAAACTTACCTGAAAAAGCCTAAATCGTTTTGGAAGAATGTTCTCTGGTCAGATGAGACAAAAGTAGAGCTTTTTGGGCAAAGGCATCAACATAGAGTTTACAGGAGAAAAAAAGAGGCATTCAAGAAAAGAACACGGTCCCTACAGTCAAACATGGCGGAGTGTTATGATTGAGTCACCAAGGAGGAAAAACAAAAACAAGCTAAGCCACAGAAAACCAGAGAGGTTGGTAACTAAGCGGATTGCAGACCCCTGATCCTATCCACACAACTAGCAGTAGCCGTGGAGCATACCTACGATGATCCTAGACACCTCGTCACAGCCGGAGAACTAAATAAGCCTAAAGCAAGAAAAGGGGAAATCTAAACTGCCCCAGAGCAGACCCTAAATCAATAGACAGCCCCCAAACATGTATTGGCGGTGAGAGAAGATGAAAACACAAACACAGATAGAAAAATAGGTTGAGCAAACGATGGGGCCCACACTAACTAGAAAGGATAGGAAAGGAAAGATGCTGTCTGCAATCACGCACAAAACCCTGCCAAAAAATGTCCAACACGTTCTGATAACAAAAACCCTGAAGTCACTAGACTTCAATTCCCTGTATCAGCACTCTGGTATATTCTGAAGACAGAGCAAAAAGAGACCAATTTGATCAGGAACAAAAAGCAAACTGGCATAAACAGAGAGATAAGAATGGAAATTCAGCACAGCCCCAGCAGGGGCTGGCTGACCACAAAAACTGAGTAAACCAGACCAAATCTCATGTGAAAAAATAGCAGAGCACACTTAGCTTGAGAAGGCAGGAACAGAGCTGGAAACCAGAACCTCAGGGCAGGAAAAAATCACCAGCACAAAATTAGGGAGTCGGCTGTCTTAAATCCAGTCAGAGACTCCTGATGTCCACTCACAGTCCTCCTCAGGTGGCAGGTCTCTGCCATTTAGATCAACTTCATTACCTACTGTCACCACTAGAGGGAGCCCGGATGGAGAACTCATGACTCCTCTGTCAACACAGCCAGCTCCACCACCCTCACCAGAAGCCAGAGGTAAACCAGAAAATGAGCCCACAACAGTGGAGGTTCCCTGTTTTGGGGTTGCTTTGCTGCCTCTGGCACTGGACTGCTTGACCGTGTGCATGGCATTATGAAGTCAGAAGACTACCAACAAATTTTGCAGTATAATGTAGGGCTCAGTGTGAGAAAGCTGGGTCTCCCTCAGAGGTAATGGGTCTTCCAGCAGGACAATGACCCAAAACACACTTCAAAAAGCACTAGAAAATGGTTTGAGAGAAAGCACTGGAGACTTCTAAGGTGGCCAGCAATGAGTCCAGACTTGAATCCCATAGAACACCTGTGGAGAGATCTAAAAATGGCAGTTTGGAGAAGACACCCTTCAAATATCAGGGACCTGGAGCAGTTTGCCAAAGAAGAATGGTCTAAAATTCCAGCAGAGCAATGTAACAAACTCATTGATAGTTACCGGAAGCGGTTGGTCGCAGTTATTTTGGCTAAGGCTAAGTGCACACGTACCGGAACTCTCGCGGAAATTACCGCGAGAATTCCGGAATTCCAGTCCACGGGAAAATCGCATTTTAAATTCCCGCGATTTTCCCGCGGAAAAACTAGCATTTTGCAAGCGTATTTAGCTTGCAAAATGCTAGCGTTTTCCAAGCGATCTGTAGCATCGCTTGGAGAACTGATTGACAGGTTGGTCACACTCGTCTAACATAGTGTTTGACAAGTGTGACCAACTTTTTACTACTGAGGCCGCCTATGCAGCATCAATAGTAAAAGATAAAATGTAAAAAAAAATAAAAAATGGTGCTATTCTTACCTTCCGACGTCCCGCGCATCCGTTCCCAGTAATCCTTTGCGAAAATGCCCGCGATGACGTCCGTTCTCGCGGGATCGCGATGTCTCGCGGTCATTCACGATGACGTAGCGCGAATGACCACGAGACTTCGTGATCCCGCGAGAACGGACGCCATCGCGGGCATTTTCGCAAAGGATTACTGGGAACGGGAGCGTGGAGAGAGGCGGGAAGGCTGCGCGGGACACCGGAGGGTGAGAATAACAATATTTTTTATTTTTAAATTCTTTTTTTTACAGGGATATGGTACCCAAAGCCCGGAGGACAGTCTCCTCTCCTCCGGACCGTGGGTACCATCCGCAAATGTTCTGCTTACTTTCCGCATGGTGTGCACAGCCACCTGCGGGAAGTAAGCGGAACAATGCATTCCTATGGGTGCGGGATCGCCGCGATTCCGCAAATTAATGAGCATGCTGCGGTTTTTACCGCAAAGCGATTCCGCCGTGGTAAAAACCGCAGCATTAGTACAGCATTGCGGAATCCCATAGGAATGCATGGGATGCTTATTTTTCGCGTTTTCGCGGCAAAATCGCGCGATTAAAACCGCCGCGGAAACGCGAAAAAAACGCCACGTGTGAACTCAGCCTAAAGGTTGTGCAACCAAGTATTAGGCTGAGGGTGCCAATACTTTTGTCTGGCCCATTTTTGGAGTTTTGTGTGAAATGATCAATGTTTTGCTTTTTGCTTCATTCTCTTTTGTGTTTTTTCATTTAAGACAAATTAAATGAAGATAATAATACCAAAGAATTTGTGTTTGCAATCATTTTCAGGAAGAAACTGAGTATTATCTGACATAATTGCAGTGGTGTCAATACTTTTGGCCACAACTGTATAACACCCTAGATGCTGCAAACTCTTTTTAAAATCAGGTCCCTAACTTCATACCTCCCAACTTTTGAAGGGAAAAAGGGACAAAGGCTGCGGTGCGCGCAGCGCGTCGCGGCAAATTTTAAGTCACGCCCTCAACCACACCCATTTCACAACTAGACACACCCATGTCCATGCCCCAAACACACCCATTTAGCACTGCTGATCACACTGACTGGTACTGAGGGCACAGTGGCTGGTACTGTGGGCATACTGACTGGTACTGAGCAAAAGAAAGAACAGAGAGAGAAAAAAGGAAACAGAGAGAGAGAGAAAGAAAGGAGAGAGAGGGGAAAGAAATAAAGAACAGAGAGAGAGAAAGAAAGAGAAAGAAATAAAGAAAGAGAAAGAAAGAGGAAAGAAGGAAAGAACAGAGAAAGAAAGAAAGAAAGAAAGAAAGAAAGAGGAAAGAAGGAAAGAACAGAGAGAAAGAAAGAGGGGAAAGAAAGAACAGAGGGAGAGAGAGAGAGGAGAGAGATGGTAAAGAAATATGGTACAGAAAGAACAGAGAAAGAAAGAGGGGAAGAAAGAACGCAACAAAAGAAAGAACAGAAAGAGAGAGAAAGGAAGAGGGAAAAGAAAGAAAGAACAGAGAGAAAGAAAGAAGAGATAAAGAGAGGAAAGAAAGAGAGAACAGGGAGAGAGAAAGGTTAGAGAGAAAGAAAACGGGGAAAGAAAGAACAGAGAGAGAAAGGAAAAGGGGAAAGAAAGAAAGAACAGAGAGAGAGAGAGAGAGAGAAAGAAGCAAACAGAGAGAGAAAGAAAGATTCTATAAAGATACTATAGCAGCCCAGCTCACATTGTAGTGCCCACCTGAGCCTCCTGGTGCAGGACATATTATGATCCATTCACATGGCCGACATCCCCAAGTCCAAGGCGATCCCGCTGTCCGCGCTGGAGCAGGAGGACAATGTAATGGATCTGAAGCATTCCCTGAAGTGCCTCCATGGTTCTGTCACAATCTCCATTTCCGGTCAGCTTCTAGCACGTCGCTTCCGGTGGAAAGTTACGTGTGAATTTTAAAGTGCTCTTTAGGGCTTCGCCGTGTACTCCTGTGTCAGCGGTAAAAGTAAGCTCCTGGACGGGGCAGACTATCAAAATCGGGACTGTCCCGCTGGATCCGGGACACCTCATACACACACGGTTCCGCTTTGTATGCCTCGTACACACACGGTTCCGCTGCGAACACCACGCACACACACGGCTCCACTCCGTAAACCTCGTACACATGCGGTTCTGCTCCATACACCATGTACACACGCGGCCACCGGTGGCCGGTGGGTGTTGTGAGCTCATCTGTTCATTCACCTTTTGTGTCCGAGTATCTCCCTCGTCTGGTGAAGGAAGGTAGTGAGGCTGATTTTGATGAAAGAAACCAAACACCTGATCAGGTGGATTGTGACTGCGTAATGGGAACTTCAGACTGGATATAAGGCAGCCGACGACCTTCTGAGTGGCTGGTGATTTCTCTGCTGGATTCTTGGAGACCAGTCTGATTCCTGCTTCCCAAAGATAAGTTTTTGCTCTGCTATTGAACTTATTAGTTTTGGTTTTGTTTACCTTGTTTTTTGAGTTCAGCCATCCGGCCGGGGGTGTGCTGGATTCTTTTTCCCTGATCAGTGTTCTCTTTTGCTCTGCTTTAAGAATATTCTGAGTTCTGATATAGGGTTTGAAGTCTAGTAACTTCAGGGTCCTTTTTGCTTATCAGTTGTGTTGGTAATATTTTTAGCAGGGTTTTCTCGGATTGCAGATAGCAGCTTTTCTGTCCTGTCCTTTTTAGTTAGCTTGGGCCCCATCGTTTGCTTAACCTATCTTTCTATCTGTGCTAGTGTTTTCATCTTATTTCACTGTCATTATATGTTGGGGGCTGCCTATTGCTTTGGGGTCTGCTCTGGGGCCGTCAGTTTTTCCCTTTTCTCTCTTTAGGCTTATTTAGATCTCCGGGCTGATGACGTGTCTAGGGTCACCGTAGGAACACTCCACGGTTACTGCTAGTTATGTGATAGGATTAGGGGTCTGCAATCCGCTAGTTTCCAACCTCTCTGATTTTCTGGGATGAGCTTGTGTTTTGTTTTTTCCTCCTCGGTGACTCAATTATAACAGGTGGGTCTGTCTGGGAGGGCGTGCGGCTCAGTGAAATGCGAGAAAAATAAAACACCACACGTTACAGAGGGACATGCAATCAAAAACGGGTCTGTCCCGCCAAATCCGGGACGGTTGGGAGCTTTGCTTACTCTAAGACGTTAATAACAGAAGAATTTTTTTTTAGGGGGTCCTATGTACCAGGCCTCTATAACATACTAGATGCTGCAAACTGTTTTTAAACTCAGATCCCTTACTGTATGACATTAATAAGAGAAGAATTTTTTTGACCTATGTATCAGGCCTCTATAACACACTAGATGCTACAAACTCTTTTTAATATCAGGTCCCTTATTGTATGACGTTAATAACAGAAGAATTTGTTTGTGGCCTCTGGGTCAGGCCTGTACAGCTTTATTTCAACCCAAACAAATGACTAAGTGGGCTACAGCGGGTTGTCTAACTTTTTGCAACTGAAAAATTATAATCTTAATTTTCTTTTCATGTGCCTTAGGTCAGCAGACAGGTTACTATCACCGGCAAAAAATGACTACAAGGGATACAGCAGGGTCTCACATTTAGTACCTGGAAAAATTATAATTTTTTTAATGTGCCTTAGGTCTGCAGACAGTTCTATATCACCACAGCACTAAATGACAAGGTGGGATACAGCTGGCTGTTTAATTTTTTTTCACTAGCTACATGTGAATTAGAATGCTATACTCGTGCATGGATCACAATAGAAGCAGCGCACAACACGTACCCTGCTGGATTTGTTTGTGCACCTCAGTATGGTCAAGAAAAAAAAAAGAAGCTGGAAGGTAAATTTAACAGCCACACTGGGCACTAGCTACCTACAGCTTTTTCACATTTAGCTACTGAAATAATATTATTTAGAATGCTATACTCATGCATGGACCACTATAGACTATAGAAGCAGTACACAACACACATGTAGGACATGTGCCTGCCGACTTTGTCTGAGAACCTCAGTTATTGCCCCCCCCAACAAAAAAAGTAATAATCCAGAAGGTATATTTTACTACCAAATTGGACACTATCTAGCTACACTATCTGACTGATATACAACTGCCTAACTAAATAGTTGAAATTTGGATGCAAACAGTGGCAGCATCAGGAGCAGCCTCTCTGCGCTGTTACAGTGTCAAAATGGCGCTAAAATAAGATGTCCGCTATTCATATGGAGAGGGACATGTGATTTCAACAGCCAGTGACACAACCCTTTGTCAGGACATTGTGTGTTTCCTGCGCCCTGATTGGCTAGAAGCAATGAGCACACATAAAGTTAGGAAAAAAATTACTGCTGTGCTTACAAGAACGCCGCGCCTGTGAGCTCTGCGAACCCCCTCCCCTCATCATACACATGCCAAACGCTCATGATACACCACCATTATCGTTGCTAAAGTGCGGGAAATATTTTTGTGGCAACGCAAATATTTTCCTGCACTTTTACCGGATGATACAGATTTTGACCCATTTTATGCAATTTTGCTCATCTCTACTCACTAGCCATGACCCAAGGAGATGTGACGGAATGGGCCACTGGTGCAAGCGGTAGGGCGAGAAGATGCAAGGAGCCTGATTACTTTTTCTTCTGTGACTGGTTCAAAATCAGAGAGTGAGCTAGATGCAGTGGGGGAGGGAGGACAGTGCATGGTATGAGGGGATTGGGAGACAATTTCCAGTCGGATAGGGTCAATTTTTTCTTTGAAATAATTGGCCAGATCGTCAGCGCGGAGATCTGTGGTTGGGACCTACACTTTTGGGTTGAGTAGGGAATGAAAAGTGTCAAAAAGATGTTTAGGGTCACATCATCATTATCTGCGTTGTTGCATCTTAGTAACCTGGTCACATATTCACCCCATAACTCCCTGATCTAGTGCCTCCAAAAGTCTCAAGAATTAAGCAGGACCAATGCTGTCACGCATTATAAGCAACAAAGGCGCTGTGATTCCTAACGGCTGAAGCTGGAACCGGCATAGAAATTACAGTGTTCAAGTGATTTCAGAGGGAAAACAGGAGATAGTCACTGTCAGATAGGTCTGGCTGGGGCTTACCTCACCTGAAAACAAATAATCTGGATTTGAAATTCCGACTGCCTCCTCTTCTACTTTATGCAAGGAATAGATCATCAGTATCATATTATCGAACAATCCTTTGTAGGAAGACATTTCTTGTGTCATGCAGCTCTCCATGATGCCTTAGGGCCCCGTCACACATAGCGATGCACCAGCGATCCCGACAACGATATGACCTTGTCAGGATGGCTGGTGCATCGCTATATGATCGCTGGTGAGCTGCTAAACAGGCAGCTTCACCAGCGATCAGCACCAGCAACACGGGAGTAACAAGCGACGCACGTCGCTTAGTTAACCATTGTGTACCTTAGTTACCAGCGCGCTGGTGCAGGGAGCCTGGTAACCAAGGTACACATCGGGTTTCTAAGCGGAGCGCGGCACTTAGAAACCCTGTGTTTACCTTAGTTACCAGCTCCTGCTCGCTGATCGCTGGTCTCCCGCCTGTCACATGCAGCGATGCATGCTGGCCAGAGGGAGACCAGCGATCAAAAAGATGACCTGGCCATTCCAGGACGATCAGCGATACCCGGCAGGGGGGCCGGTCGCTAGTTAGTGTCACACACAGCGATCTTGCTGGTGAGATCGCTGTTGCATCACAAAACTTGTGACTCAGCTATGTGTGACGGGGGCTTTACACTGCGCATAACGCATGAAAAACTAAAACACAAAAAATACTTTACCTAAGAAATAATGTAGTGAGCATGAATGGTTCTGGTGTCTCTTGTTTACTCCTAACAAAGCTAATAAACTGCTGTGTCACTGTTTTCCTCTGCATGGTTGTCGGAGTTATGTAAACCAGGTTCCGTCCTTCCTAATTCTCAGTGATAAAGACTTTCCTGGGTGGGGTTGAATTTAACTTTAGGACACAGTGTTCTCATTCATGTGTATCCTGTACAAAAGAAGATATAGCAAAGACAAGACACCCAACGCTTCTTCCTGGGTCCCTGGACAGCCTGACATCTGCTTTAGTAAATACTTGCATTCCTCATAAAATGACAACTCTGCTGCTGTTCCTAAGTTTTCCATCCTGCAAATGTGTAAATTAACAGCACGCGGTTACCATTCTCTTTGTAAACAGCGTAGTTTCCCTTATTCGCTCTATTGACCAGGAGAATGATGGCCTTGGCCAATTCTAAATATCTTTATAAATTTCCAGGAGGAATTATAGAAGAGATACAATGAACATTCCAAAGAGAGGTGGACGGAATTAAGCAATGTGAATAGAAGCGAAAAGAAAATAAGATGCCATACCCGGAGTAAGGTGGCCAGGGTGGTAGACATGGCAACAAGCTGTAATGGTCCCACACCCTGGCGCTCCATAGATGAAAAACAAAGTCTTTTCTGTAGTGTGTGCGATGCGTACAGTACTCACTTCAGTTGCTGGAGTCCTCTCGGTCTCTGTTACTCCAGCTTCATGTTCCCAGGTTCCATAAAACACTGCTGAGTCACAGTCCTTTTCAAACAGCAACTTTGCCGATAACATGGGAACTCATCACTTTGGCAGCATAATTCACACAGAGCCGAATATCCTGCACTTTCACCACCTTCCGGGCAGACTCCATTTCTTCTATAATCTGTCCTTCTTTTCTCCCGGCAATTCCGGCTGTCTCCGTGGACAAGCCGTGTCCCATCTGTACTTCCTGCTTCACCAGCTCCCTGTTAGCCCTTCATCCGGTTCCAATCAGGAAAGGTGCCGGGAGTACCATCCTAACAGTTCCTGCCCCTGTCTTAGATGGGGATGGTCCTGCTGAGCTGGTGCCCATCTGCACTATTCTCCTGCCTGGGGCCCATTACTGACATTTGCAGACTTATCTCCATAGCCTGCAACTGTCTCCTACACTGCATTCGTATGTGGCGCCCCTGAGGGTTCAGTCGCCACACAGGTACTGCACCTCCTCCTGAGGTGTGGTGCCCCACCATTCAGGTAAGGTTGAGACAGCTGACCACACTCCAACACCTGAATCCCACACAACATAGTAGTGTAGCAAAGCACCCTTTGGTGGCTCCCTGCTTGGAACACGAAGAGTGCTAGGAGGTGGGTGGAGCTTAGTCTGCACCAAAAGATTAGGAAGAGTTTAGGATTTAGTCAGTCTGACTCGGTGAGGCAGAGAGAAAAGATCCCCGGAGAGGGATGGACGAGGGAAGTGCTGCAGCGCACCTCAGAGACCTGGGTCTGCTGGCACAGGAAAGAGACATTGATGGAAAGCCTGACTCTTTATAAGAAAGATAGATTTGAACGGAACGTAAGGAGAAGAGGAGAACTGAGGATTAGGGTTAGAGCAGAGCCCTTCCCAAGTTCACAGCGCAAGGCCGGGGTCCGGTTCCCGAGGTTGTATGGATACTAATGGTCCTGCAGCAGACACCGGAGGAATAGAAGTTGTCACCACTTTATTCCCACACAAGACTTGGGGGCACAACAGCAATGTGAGTGAGCCGGGACTTAGTAGCAAGGAGTCCCCGAAGCTGGCTACAGCTGTCTGCCGTACAAGTAGAGTTCATAGGAACATCCGACAGGAAGAACTCCAGTGTAACTCAGTACTGAGAGTACTTCACTATAGGCGCAAAAGGGAGACGTTCAGAAAAGGCACATATGTTGGCGGAGTGTTGGAGCGGAGTACTACATCTTGCCTGGAAGTTGGCTGAGCTTCTGACCCGGAGGACACGGCACAGATGCGGGCACCTGTATGCACAACAAACTGTGAGTAAAGCTTTGGAACTACATACCCTGGTGTCCTCCGCTTATTCCTGCGCCAACACCCTCAGCACTGCTACATCTCTGTGCCTGACACTGCACCATCTACATCTCTCCCTTATCTCTTCCACTACACTGCCCTGGGACTACTGCCCTACCTGTGGAAGGCCACAACATCATTGCTGCACTACACCATCGGTCCCAGAGGATCTGCTCGCAGCGTCGGCTTAACACTAGAGATGAACGACTTAGCCTTTTTTCGGGTCGAGTCGGGTTTCATGAAACCCGACTTTCTCAAAAGTCGGGTCGAACGAAATCGGCCGATTATCGTGAAAAGTCAAAGGCCGACTGAAACACTTAACCCAATGCAAGTCAATGGGGAAGAAAAGTCGGCAGTGAGTGGAGGACAGGAAACACACCTACAGTGCCCATTTTAATGCCAAAAACATCAATTCTTATTACTTAAGCTTGTCAACCTTAATTTACTTTATATTAATACTTAGGCATTGAAAACTGGGGGTTATTTGGCTAAAGTTGTGGGGAGGGGTAGGGCTAGCTCCAGATTTTCGTGGGCCCAGGGCCAAAGAGTGTCAATGGGCTCCTTCACATGCCACAATTCATGATCCTCTGATACGCCAGAGAAATAGCGGTATAGTACAATGAAAAATACTTCACTTCTTACATCTCATGACTGATATCCATTTTAAATTCTCCAATAGCTCCAAAAACAGACAGTATATTACTCCATACAGTATTATGGCCACCGCATAGTGCGCTATACAGAGTAATGAGGCCCATATATTTCTCCATACAGAATCATTGGTCCCATATAATGTTTGAAACAGTATATGATGAGCTCCACATAATGCTACAGTATATGTTGGTCCCCATGGATGATGCTCCACTGTGTTTTGGGCCCAAATAATGCTCCATATATAATGGGCCCCATTTCTAATACTCCAGTGCATAATGGGCCCTGTAAATGCTGGTGTCTGATGTCCACCTTTGGAATGCTCCAGTGTATGGTGGGCCTCATATATCATTCTCCAGAGTATAGTGCTCCCCAAAAATAGCTGTCCCAACATTGAAAACAATTAAATAAGTCTCCTCGCTAGGGAATCCCTGTACTAGTCTGGACTCCTCGTTGTCCCCATCTTCCATCTCACTGCACTTGGACTGTTTAGGCAGAGGGCGTACAGCCGTGATGTCATCGCGCTCTCTGACCAGAATGTCACTGTTAGGAAACGGCGGTGGAGCAGGGAGAGGAAAGTATTTCAACTTTGCAAGTGCTGTGATCCTGAGCAAGCAGGTGGGGCCCACTCATTGGTGACGGCACTGGCACAGGGCCCCTCATAGTACACCGGTGTGTCTGACTGCGGGTGTGCACCCCCACCGTCAGAGACACTTGATTCTACTAGGAGGGACCTTGTGCCAGTGCCGTTGCCAAACAGTGTGCCCACCCACCTGTCCAGGGCAACGGCACTCACACGGGTGCGTGTGCCAGGTGGTGACCCCGACCCTGTGGGGGGAGGCAGCCCAGTTAGGGAGGTGGAAAAATTGGCATATGTTGATGTTGGACATTCAGCAGCTGCAAATGGAGTAATTGGAGAAGTCCGCGGAAGAGGAGGACAAAAGCAAGCCATTTTTCTGGCAACCTACGTGTCAGCAGGGGAGGGTGGGACAAAATCGTCTGACACCCATGCATGGTTCATTTTAATGAAGGTTAGATAATCAACGTTTTGGGTCGACAGACGGGTCCTTTTTTCTGTCAGGATTGATCCAGCAGCACTGAAGACTCGTTCAGATAGCACACTAGCAGCAGGGCAAGCGAGCTCCTGTAAGGCATATTGTGCCAATTAAGGCCAGGTGTCAAGTTTACTGGCCCAATAGTCAAAGGGGAATGACCGGTGAGGGAGAACATCGATATGGGAGAAGTAGTTTGTTACCATAGTTGACAACTGCTGTCTGCTGTCACTTTCGATCGATGCAGTATTACCAGTCGTGTGAGCGGTACTTGAAAAATCAGTCCACAACATGGTCATGAAACGCCTGTGTCCAACGCCACTTCGGCTGTGTGCACCACGAACACCTCTTTCATGTTGCCCCCTATGGCTTGTTGGAAAAACATCACCGCCGCTGTGTGCTGGGAATGCCTCAAACAAACGGTTTACCAGAGTTGCTTGTTTGTTAGCCAATATTAGCTCTAGGTTCTCCTGTGGCATGATGTTTTGGAATTTGCCTTTATAGCATGGATCCAGGAGGCTGGCCAACCAGTAGTCGTCATCGTTCATCATTTTGGCAATGCGGGGGTCCCTTTTTAGGATCTGCAAGGCATAATCAGACATGTTGGCCAATGTTCCAGGTGTCAATGATGCTGGGTGCTGGGTGGAGGAGCACTTTCTGGCAAATCCACATCCCTCCAGTCACGCACAAACCCTGTACCTGACCTTGCCACGCCAACATTTTTTCTTGCCCCCTGAGAAGCATCCTCCCCAAAATAATCATCCCCATCATCCTCCTCCCCCTCCACCTCCTCGTCCACGAGACTTCCCTGACCAGAAAATGGCTGACTGTCAACAAGGCTTCCCTCCTCCTCTTCCTCCTCGGCTGCAGACGCCTGCTCCTTAATGTGCATCAAAGTTTGCATGAGCAGACGCATAAGTGGGATGCTCATGCTTATGATGGCGTCGTCTGCGCTTACCAGCCTTGTGCATTCCTCAAAACACTGAAGGACTTTACAGAGGTCTTTCAGCTTCGACCACTGCACACCAGACAACTCCATGTCTGCCTGCAAACTGCCTGCCCGTGTATCCTCCCACAAATGAATTACGGCCTGCCTCTGTTCACACAGCCTCTGAACCATGTGCAGGGTGGAGTTCCACCTTGTTGCAATGTCGATAATTAGGCGGTGCTTGGGAAGGTGGAGTAATCACTGCAGCTTCTGCATACGACTGGATTGTACGGGCGACTGGCGGATGTGCGAGCACAGTCTTCGCACCTTATGGAGCAGGGGTGTTAACTCCAGATTATTATTGAGGAAGCACTGCACCACCAGGTTCAAGGTGTGATCAGGCAAGGTATGTGTCTGAGTTTTGAAAGGGCTATGGCTGCCACAAAATTCCGGCCGTTATCACTAACTACTTTGCCTGCCTTAAGATGTAGACTGCCCAGCCATGACTCAGTTTGTCGCTGCAAGTAGTCGGCTAGAACCTCCGCGGTGTGTCTGTTGACTCCCAAACACATCATCTTCAACACAGCCTGCTGACGCTTACCACTAGCTGTTCGATAGTGGGACACCTCGTGTGCAACACTGGCAGCTGCGGATGGAGTGGTCGTGCGACTGCGCTCTGTGGACGAGCTTTCACTTCTGGAGGAGGAGGAGGGTCGAACGCCTACAGCCAACTGTTTCCTATACTGTGGGCTAGGCAGCACTGTTCCACCGCCGCTGTCTCATGTGGACCCTGCATCCACCACATTAACCCAGTGTGCAGTGATGGACACGTAACGGCCCTGGCCATGCCTACTGGACCATGCATCTGTTGTGAGGTGCACCTTTCCACTCACTGTTTGCTTGAGTGCATGGACAATGCGGTCTTTCACATGCACGTGGAGGGCTGGGATGGCTTTTCACGAAAAGAAGTGCCGACTGGGTAGGTCATAGCGTGGTACTGCGTAGGCCATGAGCTCGCGGAAAGCTTTGCTTTCAACCAACCGGTAGGGCATCATCTCTAACAAGAATAGTTTGGCAATGTGGGTGTTCAAAGCCAGTGTATGCAGATGAAAGGATGAGTACTTTCTTGTCCTACTCAGAGTCTCTGGTAGGGTGAGCTGGACTTGAGAGCTGCATATGGTGGAACTAGCGGTGGACTTGGTGGACTGAGAGAGGGTTGGTGATGGTGTTGGTGGTGTTGCTGATGGCCTAGATGCAGTCTTTCGTAGCAATAACATTGTGATTCCGTGACTGCTTTGCCCTTGCGACGACACCTCGACATTTGCTGCTGGTGGTGTGCTAACCGGTGGGCTTACAGTGGGGGAAGCGATGTAGCATTGCTGACTACCTTCTTTCGGAGCAGGTGCACATGTGGTACGTGAGGTTTGGTAGTCCGTTCACACTTGCAAGTGCTTGGTGGTTAAATGTCTAAGCATGCAACTGGTATTCAAATTTCTCAGATTTTTCACTCGGCTAAAGGTCTTTGCGCACTTCTTACAGATAACTTTTGCCTGATCATTAGGATTTTGTTCAAAAAAGTGCCACACTGCACTCTTCCTACTATGGAAGACATTTTGAGACCTTGCACGCTGTGCTAATTTGACCGTCTGGCCAAGCTGTCCTGCAACTCTTTTGGTTTTTGTAACACGTTTTTGGACTGCTACGGTCCTGCCAGATAACAGCTGTTGCGATGTCGTTGCCTGCTGCGGATCCTCCTCCTCCTCTTCTGAGCTATTGGCAGCGGCACCCTCTTCCCCCAATGGATGCCAATCTGGGTCAATAACTGGGTCATCCATCACCTCCTCTTCAATTTCATGTGCACCTTCCTCTGTGTCACCATGTAAGGTGGTATAGTATGCGAGAAGGGGCACTTGTGTTTCATCTGGGTCTGATTCTGCCTCAGTACACTGCGAGGACAATGTAGTGCTCTGAGTGAATGTACCAGCAGAAAAATCTAGCAGTGGCTGTGCATCAGTGCACTCCATGTCAGATTCATCATGGACTGGGGAATTCATAATTTGATTTGCTAACCCAGGCCTGGTATGTGAAAAGAGCTCCATGGAGTAATCAGTAGTGTGGCCTGCCACATCCTTCACTTTTGGTAGGGGTGAAGGACACAAGGAAAGGTGTTGTTCCTGACCAGGAGCCTCCAATGACGACTCAGTGCTTTTATTTTTTGAAACTTCAGAAGAGGAGGCGAGAGAGTTGGAGGTTGTGTCAGTAATGTAAGCCAAAACTTGTTCCTGAAGCTCCGGCTTTAAAAGTGGTTTACCTACTCCCAGAAAAGAGAGCCTTCGAGGCCTTGTGGAGCCAGATGATGACACAGGCTCAACACCTCCTGCCTTAGGTGCTATTGTGCTTTTGCCACTACCAACAGATGCAACACCACCACCACCATCGGGACCAGCTGGCAACCCCCACCCACTTCCATGGCGTCTTCCACCATACTTGCTCATTTTTGTGAAAATGTACCCAAAATACCACCAGCTATATGGTACTGTAAAACAAGGTAGAAGGTGTATCTACTATTGGTGAGAATTTGAATCTCGCTAGAGAATTGAGGATGCTGAACTATTGTCTCAGGCCCAGTAGAGATTACACCTAAATGTAACAGGCTGAAATTGGATAGTGTATGACAAGGTGGAGGGTGTCTATAGGATTGGTGAGAATTTGAATCTCACTATAGATTTGAGGATGCAGAACTATTGTCTCTGGCCCAGTAGAGATTACACCTCAATGTAACAGACTGAAATTGGATGGTGTATGACAAGGTGTAGGGTGTCTATAGGATTGTTGAGAATTTGAATCTCACTATAGATTTGAGGACGCTGAACTATTGTCTCAGGCCCAGTAGAGATTACACCTCAATGTAACAGGCTGAAATTGGATGGTGTATGACAAGGTGTAGGGTGTCTATAGGATTGGTGAGAATTTGGATCTCACTATAGATTTGAGGACACAGAACTATTGTCTCTGGCCCAGGAGAGATTACACCTCAATGTAACAGACTGAAATTGGATGGTGTATAACAAGGTGTAGGGTGTCTATAGGATTGTTGAGAATTTGAATCTCACTATAGATTTGAGGACGCAGAACTATTGTCTCTGGCCCAGTAGAGATTACACCTCAATGTAACAGGCTGAAATTGGATGGTGTATGACAAGGTGTAGGGTGTCTATAGGATTGGTGAGAATTTGGATCTCACTATAGATTTGAGGACACAGAACTATTGTCTCTGGCCCAGGAGAGATTACACCTCAATGTTACAGGCTGAAATTGGATGGTGTATGACAAGGTGGAGGGTGTCTATAGGATTGGTGAGATTTTGGATCTCACTAGAGATTTGAGGACGCTGACAATGATGCTCTCAGTCCAAGTATGGACGCAGGCAGCCTAATAAGCAGGACTGCTGCACACACAAAAGGGTGGAAAAATGAATGCTTGGTAACTGTGCAGAAAAGAGGAAGAAAAGTATTTTTGCTTTAAAAAGGCAGTTTGCACAGCAGTGTGCTAACAGCAATGCAGCTATCAGGGAGCCTTATAAGGCAGCCTAATAACCAACAGAGCTGATGCACAAAAATAGAGCCTCCCCTGTCACTGCACACAAAGTGTTGTGTTGTAAGTGGAAATCGCTAACAGCAGAAGCAGTTTTTTGGTTCTTCTTCCCTGCCTAATGTTCTCCCTACAGAATCAGCAGCAGCAGCTCTCCCTATGCTAAGATCGGCATAAGTGAGATGGCAGTCGGCGTTCACGCCCTTTTATAGCCCCTGTGACGCCACACAAAGCCAGCCAATCACTTGCATGCCCTTCTCAAAGATGGTGGTGACCGATGCCTATGTCATCGCATTGCCCACAGTGTGCATCCTCCATCATTGGCTGAAAAAGGGCGCTGGAAGCATCTTTTGAAACGCCACTTTGGCGCTCTGGTCGCCGACCTCGTGGTCGACCTCACTCTATGGTCGGGTTTCGTTTCATGAAACCCGACTTCAGCGAAAGTCGCCGACTTTTGAATATGACCGACCCGTTTCGCTCAACTCTACTTAACACCTTTCTTGCCGAACACCACAGGTGGCGTCACGAATCATTCAATGAATATTTCTGCTATTTACAATGGGCGCCCAGGGCCACGGACCAGGTCATAGCTGCCGTGACAACAACCCCACTCGTGGAGATCCGCGGGCCCGGTACCGAGTACCCCGCCGCCCTGGGTGTGAGGGCGACCCACGTGCTTCCCTTGGGCAGGCTGCCCGGGCTTCTACTCTAATCAGGAAGTATCCTGACTATACTTCCCTGCTCTGTGCTGTTCCTCCCATTTAGTTAACCCCTGTGCTGCCTGTACTCTATTATCACTCTATTTTATTCTATCCCTTAACTCTATAATGCCCCCTCTACTCAATCCCCTATGGCTCTATGCTATCTAAGATCCTATCTTAACCCTAATTCTATGCAGTACACATTACATACACAATACAGCAACATATAGTACATTTGCATTACAGTACATGACATCACAGTCTACTGTATAAACATTAATAAACCAGGAGGTGCCCCATGCAATCGTGTGAAAAGAGACCAAGAGAGAGAAGGAACCCATGAGGTTCCCCACTATCTCCTTACTTCGGCACCCGTCCTTAAACAATGTACTAAGATACTGTGTTCCACCCCTCTCCCTTGTACATTATTTATATCCAGCAGATTTCAATTATTGGTGGAGGTGCCAGTCATAAAATTCTCAACTTTTTAGTTCCAGTCAACGTCTTTAAGCATTTTGCAAGAGCCATGAGTCAGACATTTGCTGGCAACCAAAATTGGTATCCGCCTGACTTTGTTAAGACTCTGCAGCATGGAAGTCTGCAATTACATTTTTTGTTATCTGTCAACAGGATTGCTGACATATTTCATATACAGTTTCTGTAAAAAACATTTCTAAGTAAATACATTTGGTTTTGTATTTTTTATAAAATGTTTTTTTTTTCCCATAGGTCCACAGTCATTATGGTCATAAAATATAAAATTCTATTCTACACTGTTAATGGTACATTTAATGAATATTTGTTAAATATGACATCAGACTGGGGTAATTGTAGTGGGTTCTTGTTTGACTGTTATGGCCTAGCAAGAAAGCATGGTACTACTGTGTCTCTTTTTGGCTTTCCTGGACTTTTTCCAGGGGTTGCACAGTCCCCAAATTATACGCACTGGCTGAACCTTATGAACAACAGAGCGGAGCAGACTGTAGAAGTGTTGCAATACTTTCACAGTACATTTCTGCCACTCTGTCCAAGGAAACAGTGAGTTCATACACATTCTGACAATGACCGATCAGTAGATTGTGGGGCAGTGACGCGCGCACTTAGTTACCTGATATTCACCTTGGATACCAGCGTCCTCGCTGGTCCTGATCGCTGGTGAGATCTGCCTGTTTGGCAGCTCATCAGCGATCATGTAGCGAGGCACCAGCGATCCTGACAAGGTCGTATCGTTGTCGGGATCGCTGGTGCATCGTTTAGTGTGACGGGACCCTTAGAGTGTTTTCTAGACATCCAGCTCCCCCACTAATCAGTTGTTTGTATGCTCTGCGGAGGCCAAAATTATATGGTGTACGGAATGTGAGAAAAGAAAAAACTGGCACTCATTGTGCCTTAAAATTTTCCTTTAACCCCTTACCTACAAATGACGTAATATTCCGTCCATGTGACCATGGACCTAATTACCATGGACGGAATATTACGTCATCGCGATCAGCGGCGCCCACGTGGTGAGCGCCGCTGATCGCGGCCGAGTGTCAGCTAATTATCATAGCTGACACCCGGCACAATGTGTCAGGGGCGGTCACGGACCGCCCCGACATGTTAACCCCTTGCACACCGCGATCAAACACGATCGCGGTGTACCGGGGGTTAAAGGGAAGCATCGGCAGGGAGGGGGCTCCCTCCGTGCTTCCCTGAGCCCCCCACAGCAGCGCAATGTGCAGCGCTGCTGCGGGGGACTCCTTTCCTCCAGGCCCCCGAATCCAAGATGGCGACGGGGGCCTTCGGGGGCCTGAGGAAGCTGGCTTCCTCAGTGCCTGCAAAGCGCAGGCATGAGGAAGCCTTCTGCAGTGCCTGTGTCAGATCGCTGATCTGTCACAGTGATCTGTGATGTGACAGATCAGCGATCTGTCACAGGACAGTGATGTCCCACCTGGGACTATTTAATAAAGTAAAAAAAAAAATAAAAAAAAGTGTAAAAATAATTTAAAAAAAATCGCCAAATATATTAGAAAAAAAAAAAAAAATATTCCCCCAATAAATCCATTTTTTGGAAATAAAAAAAAAAAACAATAAAAGTACACATATTAGGTATCGCCTCGTCCGTAACGACCCGCCCTACAAAACTGTCCCATTAGTTAACCCCTTTAGCGAACCCCTTAAAAAATAAAAATAAAAAACGAAGCAAAAAATAATGATTTATTATCATACCGCCAAACAAAAAGTGTAATAACGCGCGATCAAAAAGACGAATATAAATATCCATGGTACCGCTGAAAACGTCATCTTGTCCCGCAAAAAACGAGCCACCACACAGCATCATCAGCGAAAAAATAAAAAAGTTATAGCTCGCTGAATAAAGCGATGCAAAAATAATTATTTTTTATATAAAATAGTTTTCATTGCATAAAACCGACAAAAACATAAAAAAAGACCTAAATGAGGTATCGCTGTAACCGTACTGACCCGAAGAATAAAACCGCTTTATCAATTTAAAACGTGTAAACGCACCCCCCCCCAAAAGAAATACATGAAACGCTGGTTTTGTTCATTCTGCGTCCCAAAAATCGGAATAAAAAGCGATCAAAAAATTTCACGTTCTTGAAAATGGTACCAATAAAAACGTCAACTCGTCCCGCAAAAAATAAGACCTCACATGACTCGGTGGGTCAAAATACGGAAAAATTATAGCTCTCAATATGTGGTGATGCAAAAACTATTTTTACAATAAAAAGCGTTTTTTAGCGTGCGACAGCCGCCAAACATAAAAACCGCCATAAATAGTAAATCAAACCCCCCGTTATCACCCCCTTAGTTAGGGAAAAATAATAAAATAAAAAAAATGTATTTATTTCCATTTTTCCATTAGGGTTAGGGCTAGGGTTAGGGCTAGGGGTGTGTTGGGGTAGGGTTAGGGCTAGGGTTAGGGTTAGGGTAGGGTTAGGGTTAGGGCTAGGGCTAGGGTTAGGGTTAGGGCTAGGGTTAGGGTTAGGGCTAGGGTTAGGGCTAGGGTTAGGGACGTGTTGGGGTTCGGGTTGGAGTTAGAATTGGGGGGTTTCCACTGTTTGGGCACATCAGGGGCTCTCCAAATGCAACATGGCGTCTGATCTCAATTCCAGCCAATTCTGAGTTGAAAAAGTCAAATGGTGCTCCTTCCCTTCCAAGCTCTGCTATGCGCCCAAACAGTGTTTTACCCCCACATGTAGGGTATCAGCCTACTCAGGACAAATTGCAAAACAATTTTTGGGGTCCAATTTCTCCTGTTACCCTTAGGAAAATAAAAAATTGGGGGCAAAAATATCATTTTTGTGGAAAAAAATGATTTTTTTATTTTCACGTCCGAGTGTTGTAAACTTCTGTGAAGCACTTGGGGGTTCAAAGTGCTCACCACACATCTAGATAAGTTCCGTGGGGGGTCTAGTGTCCAAAATGGGGTCACTTGTGGGGAGTTTCAATAGTTTAGGTACATCAGGGGCTCTCCAAACGCACATGACACCCGCAGACCATTCCATCAAAGTCTGCATTCCAAAACGTCACTGCTTCCCTTCCGAGCCCCGACGTGTGTCCATACAGTAGTTTTCTCCCACATATGAGGTATCAGCGTACTCAGGACAAATTGTACAACAACTTTTGGGGGTCCAATTTCTCCTGTTACCCTTGGGAAAATGAAAAAATTGGGGACTAATTGATCATGTTTCTGGAAAAAATACGATTTTTTTATTTTCATGCCCGGGCATTATAAACTTCTGTGAAGCCCTTGGGGGTTCAAAGCGCTCACCACACATCTAGATAAGTTCCTTAGGGGGTCTCGTTTCCAAAATGGGGTCATTTGTGGGGGTTTCCACTGTTTAGGTACATTAGGGGCTCTCCAAAGGCAACATGACACCCGCAGACCATTCCATCAAAGTCTGCATTCCAAAACGTCACTACTTCCCTTCCGAGCCCCGACGTGTGCCCATACAGTAGTTTTCTCCCACATATGGGGTATCAGCATACTCAGGACAAATTGGACAACAACTTTTGGGGTCCAATTTCTCCTGCTACCCTTGGGAAAATAAAAAAATGGTGACTAAAAGATCATGTTTGTGGAAAAAATACGAATTTTTTATTTTCACGCCCGGGTGTTGTAAACTTCTGTGAAGCAGTGGGGGGGGTCAAAGTGCTCACCACACATCTAGATAAGTTCCTTAGGGGGTCTAGTTTCCAAAATGGTGTCATTTGTGGGGGGGTTCCATTGTTTTGGTACATCAGGAGTTTTCCAAACGCGACATGGTGTCCGATCTCAATTCCAGCCAAAAACGTCAAATGGCGCTGCTTCCCTTCCGAGCTCTGCCATGCGCCCAAATAGTGGTTTACCCCCACATGTGGGGTATCAGCGTACTCAGGACAAATTGCACAATAACTTTTAAGGTCCTGTTACCCTTGGAAAAATAAGAATTGAGGGTGAAAAGATCATTTTTGTGGAAAAAATATGATTTTTTAATTGTATGGCTTTATGTTATAAACTTCTGTGAAGCCCATGGGGGTTCAAAGTTCTCACCACACATCTAGATACGTTCCTTAGGGGGTCTAGTTTCCAAAATGGTGTCATTTGTGGGGGGTTTCCACTGTTTTGGTACATCAGGGGTTTTCCAAACGCGACATGGTGTCCGATCTCAATTCCAGCCAAAAACGTCAAATGGCGCTGCTTCCCTTCCGAGCTCTGCCATGCGCCCAAATAGTGGTTTACCCCCACATGTGGGGTATCAGCGTGCTCAGCACAAATTGCACAATAACTTTTAGGGTCCTGTTACCCTTGGGAAAATAAAAATTGGGGTGAAAAGATCATTTTTGTGGAAAAAATATGATTTTTTAATTGTACCTCTGTACGTTATAAACTTCTGTAAAGCCCTTGTGAGTTCAAAGTTCTCACCACATATCTAGATAAGTTCCTTGGGGGGTCTAGTTTCCAAAATGGGGTCACTTGTAGGGGGTTTCCACTGTTTAGGTACATCAGGGACTCTCCAAACGTGACATGGCGTCCAATCTGAATTCCAGCCAATTTTGCATTGAAAAAGTCAAACGGCGCTCCTTCCATTCTGAGCTCTGCCATGCGCCGAAACAGTCGTTCCCCCCAACATATCAGATATCTGCGTACTCAGGACAAATTGCACAATAACTTTTGCAGTTCAATTTCTCCTGTTACCCTTGGTAAAATAAAAAAAATTGAACCTGAAGTATTTTTTTTATGAAAAAAAGTTAGATGTTCATTTTTTTTTAAATATTCAAAAAAATTCCTGTGACGCACCTAAAGGGTTAATAAACTTCTTGAATGTGGTTTTGAGCACCTTAAGGGCTGCAGTTTTTAGAATGGTGTCACTTTTGGGTATTTTCTATCATATAGACCCCTCAAAGTGGCTTCAAATGTGATGTGGTCCTAAAAATAAAATGGTGTTGTAAAAATGAGAAATCGCTGGTCAACTTTTAACCCTTATAACTTCCTAAGAAAAAAAATTTTTGGTTCCAAAATTGTGCTGATGTCAAGTAAACATGTGGCAAATGTTACTTATTAACTTTTTTGTGTGCCATATCTCTGTGATTTAAGGGCATAAAAATTCAAAGTTGGAAAATTGCAGAATTTTCAAAATTTTTGCCAAATTTCCGTTTTTCTCATAAATAAACGCAAGTTATATGAATGAAATTTTACCACTAACATGAAGTACAATATGTCACGAGAAAACATTGTCAGAATCACCGGGATCCACGGTAGCGTTTCAGAGTTATGACCTCATAAAGGGAGAGTGGTTAGAATTGTAAAAATTGGCCCGGTAGTTAACGTGCAAACCACCCTTGGTAGTGAAGGGGTTAAAGGTTAAAAAGTGGCAGCAGACTGAGATATTTACTCAGTAAGGACTGTGATCGTTTTATGCTCCTTTGGACTTCAATGACTCCTAAAATCTCTGGGTAATAGCCATTCTCTGGTACTGCAGCTCAGCTCCCATTGGAGTTAACTGAGTATCCTGTCAAGCAGCAGTCAAGAGTTGTAGCACTTACATATTAGTAACCTATCTATCGATAGATCATCTGTGAGGTTGCTGGGTATCGGACTCATACCAATCTAATACTGATAACCTATCCTATATGTCATCAATATGTACAGTATGTCCCAGGCAACTCCATTTAAAGCATAGCATGATGTTAGCTCTTTAAACTACTGTCATATGAGTGATATAGGATCAGTCACTAGTTATGAAAGTAATATAATTTATTTTTAGAGTACCATGGATTACATGGTGCTGTGCATGAGGAGGGGTTACACACAAATATAAATTACAGTGAACAAACTAATAATGACTGACTGTAACAGAAAGGAGAGGCCCCTGCCTTTGCGGGCTTATATTCCACAAGATAATGGGAAAGAAGACAGTAAGGTAGGGGGCTGCGGCTGCTACAGTGGTGGTGAGGTGGCAGAAGGTGGCTGTAAGGGCCCCGTCACACATAGCAGCGCATCAGCGATCCCGACAACGATATTACCTTGTCAGGATCGCTGGTGTGTCGCTACATGATTGCTGGTGAGCTGCCAAACAGGCAGCTTCACCAGCGATCAGCAGCAGCGACAGGAGGGTAACAAGCGATGCACGTCACTTAGTTACCCACTGTGTACCTTAGTTACCAGCGCGCTGGTGCAGGGAACTGGTAACCAAGGTACACATTGGGATTCTAAGCAGCGCGCGGCACTTATAAACCCGATGTGTACCTTGGTTACCAGCTCCCTGCACCAGCGCGCTGGTAACCAAGGTACACATCGGGTTTCTAAGCGCTGCGTGCCGCTTAGAAACGCGACATTTACCTTAGTTACCAGTGCGCTGATCGCTGGTCTCCCGCCTGTCACACGCAGCGATGCGTGCTAGCCAGCGGGAGACCAGCAATCAAAAAAATGTCCTGGCCATTCCAGGATGATCAGCGATAACCGGCAGGGGGGCCGGTCGCTGGTCAGTGTCACACACAGCGATCTCGCTGGTGAGATTGCTGTTGTGTCACAAAACTTGACCGCTATGTGTGACGGGGGCTTAAGCTTCCTTGAAGAGGTGGCTTTTTACGTTCCGCATGAAGGTTCCAAGTGTGATCGGATGTGTTGAGGCACAGAATTCGAGAGGATGGAGGACACTTGGGAGAAGCTTGGAGGCAATTACGAAAGGAAGGTATGAGTGTGGAGGAGAGACGGGGGTCTTGAGAGATCCAGAGGTTGCTTGTTGGAAGATATCAGTGGATTAGTTAAAAAATATAGGAGGGAGATTATGAATGGTTTTGTAGGTCAGCGTTTGCAATTTTATCTGGATGCATTGGGGAATTTGGAGCCAATTAAGTGATTTGCAGAGGGGAGAAGCAGACCAGAGCATGGAGAGAGGTGGATTAGTTGGGCAGCAGAGTTACGGACTGTCTGGAGAGTTGCTAGAATGTTAGCAGGGATGCCACAGAGGAAGATATTGCAGTAGTCGAGGTGGGGTCTCTGGAGCTCCTGATACCACCACAGATACTAGCCTTAAGGCCCTTTTACATTTAGCGATGCACCAGCGATCCGACCAGCGATCCGACCCGGTCAGGATCGCTGGTGCATCGCTAAATGATCGCTAGTGAGCTTTCATACAGAAAGATCTCACAGCGATGCAGCAGCGACGCAGCGGACGATACTCACCTTTCACACACAGCAATCCTAACGTCCTCCCGCCCGCCTCCACGCGTCGCTCATCATCACAGCAGGAAGTCTCAGCAGGAAGCGCCCGACGAGAAATGGAGCCGGACATTCTCGCGCGATCAGCGATGGACAGCGGGGGAGCCGGTCGTTGGTAAGTATCACACATAACGATATCGCTAGCAATATCGCTATAACGTCACAAAACCAGTGACGTTTTAATGATATTGCTAGCGATATCGCTTAGTGTAAAACCCCCTTTAGTCTGGAGATTTGGACTTTTTAATTAGTATTACATACTTGCCTCGGCTAACTTCACAGTCATTGCTGTGTCTACCATCTGGCATTCAGAATGATTCCAGATAACAGAAAACTAGCATAAAGCAATTAACCTAGACTTTAACAACTAAATATTTTATTAGCAGTAGTAGCCTGCAGGTTGACCGTATATATGTGTTTATATGAAGAAAACTATCCTTTATTGAATGGCTGTGTTAGAGCAGCCCTAATTCCAACATAGAACTTTCTGGGATTCAATCTTCAGCCAGAGAGGACAGAAGAAATACACAGGATTGTGAGTTATAACAATCTCAAGGACTTGCCCAAGTGTTTTATTTTATACCCTTCATGAATATAGGCGTCCTGTACATAAATTTAGGCAGTTCATACATAATACTAAATTGCATTATTCATAGCTGCATGATAAGTAAAATACAATTCCTGTGTCCACCCAGCTTAATCGCATCCCTCAACAGTTCTCTGATCCTAACAGCTCTCGTTTAGAGCTATCACACCCTGTGAGATTTGGCAGACCTAAAACCATCAACCCCTTCTTTACACTGCCTCCAAGAAGAATGTGACCAGATCACCATATGAAACAAAACATCCTTGGCAATATGTAGACACATTGCCGGTCTGAGGTGCCAAATGTCCACCAGTAACATTGACTCTGGTGGCCCACTGTTCAGCTACATGCAAATATCACATTATTCTCATTCACAAATTTGCCTATGTTCCTATATAATAATAAATGGAATAGTTTTTTAAATTAATTTTGAGATAATGCCTTTGTGGCGCCCCCAGGAGTATGGTCGCCACAATGGCATTACCTTCCTCCTAGGGAGTGTGATGTCATGCTTGGAAGCAATGAAGGGTCTCTCTGTCAGTTAATCACAACACACAACACAGCTCCCACTGCAGGCCAGCAGAGGGAGCTGAACCCAAAACTGGGGGAAGAGCTGCTCTCTGGGGGGCCGGGAAGGGGAAATTAGTTAGTTCGTGTGAGGAGGGCAACGTGTGTGGACGTGAGGAGAGGAGCTGGAAGATTGAGCAGAGTTCAGAGCTCACTTCTAGCTATAGCGCATGATCTGGAGCTCGGTCTCCAAGGTTCTATGGATACTGATATTCCTGCAGCAGAAACCGGAGGAATAGAAAGCTGTAAATGCTCTGTTCCCATATAAGACTCGGAGGCACAACAGCAACGAGTGAGCCAGAAGAAGAAGAAGGCTACAGCTGTCTGCCATACGAGGGCGTTCTAGATGAGAACAAGCAAGTGGAATTTCAGTGTAACACAGTACTGCAAGTACCTAAGATAAGTGCTAGAAAGGAGACTACACAACCCATCTGCATAGGGGGATTCCTAAGTTGCTTCCAGGCCAGCCAGCCTCTGTTCCATCTGTAATCTGGAATTCTGAACTGTATTTACCAAGCAAAGTAAAGGTAAAAGAAACTGCACTCTATTGTGTCCTTGCCTCCTTCCTGCAAACTCTCCAGCACTGCTACATCTCTGTGCCAGACACTACACCCTCTTCCTCAACACCTATCCTCACTGCCCTGGGTCTACAGCCCTACCTGTGGAGGGCTACAACATCATTGCTGCCCCACACCATCTGTCCCAGAGGATCTGCACCGCAGCATCGGCTTAACACCTTCATTGCCGATCACCACAGGTGGCGTCACGTATCATCCACTTATAAACTTTAATCAGTCACTCTTGACCCCTTTTACATGGATGCCCAGGGCCACGGACCGGGTCACTTCTACTGTGACATTTCCTTCTGAGATACCGGCCCGGTACCGAGTACCCCACTGCCCTGGCGGGCGACCCATTTTGGCATCACGAACAGGATCTACGGAGCCCGGTGTCCCCGGATCCTGTGTGCCAGAGACTGTGTTGTGTGCCATAGACTATTTGTGCAGTTGCCGCCATTACCCCGCCGCTTGGCACGCGCGGGAAGCCAAAGGGGCGGGCCGTCGTGGGCTGAGCCAGCCGAAAAGCGTGAAAAAGTGAAGTGCTGCGCGGTAAAGAGGCCAGTGTGCGGGAAGTGAGGAGCAGAGGCCTGCAGTCCCAGAGTCCCCCGATCGTCCAGCCGGTAAGCCAGCGCAACCCAGGGCCTGGTCAAACGTTAACTAGGGGGGGAGGAGAATGTCTGAGGCAAGAGCAGACGCAGCGGTGGATGCCACCGCACCCCCCACAGCGCCTCAAGATGCAGGGGCCCGCGCAGCTGTGGCTCTAATGGCACCGCAGAATCAAGCAGCCAGTGCTGCCTCCAGAGCACCGCAAGAATCAGCGCCCACCACAGCAGTCCCCATAATGCCGCTGTCCATGTCCTATATACCGGGAGCGGCCTGGCTACCACAGTATTCAGGGGAGTCACATACCCTGAGTGAGTTTAAAGAGAGACTGTGCAGTTTGTTTGAGGTGTATCTGGGTCGCCCTCCCAGGGCTGTGGGGTACTCAGTACCGGGCCGGTCCTTCATATTCTGCAGCACTTTACATTTCGGAAGGGATTTGTACAAACAATAGACATTACAGCATAACAATAATCACATAGATTATAACAAATTCCAAGAGGACTGAGGGCCCTGCTCGCAAGCTTACAGTCTATGGGGAAAGAGGTAGACACGAAAGGTGGGTGGTAACAGTTGCCCTGATTGTATGGACCAGCCATAATGTTAAGTGTGTAACAGTACAGACACAGAGGGCTAGTGGATGCATAAAGCATGTGGGAACATGATGCGGGGAACCTGGTTATGGTAAAACTTTTGGCTGTGCCACACAGGGATAGATTAGGTTAATGTGTTGAGGCAATAGGCCAGTCTGAATAAATGCGTTTTCAGGGCACGCTTAAAATTGTGGGGATTGGGGACTAATCGTATTGACCTGGGAAGTGCATTCCAAAGAATTGGCACAGCACATGTAAAGTCTTGGAGATGGGAGTGGGAGGTTCTGATTATTGAGGATGCTAACCTCAGGTCATCAGCAGAACGGAGGGCGCGGGTAGGGTGGTATACTGAAACAAGGGAGGAGATGTAGGGTGGTGCTGAGCCATGGAGGGCTTTGTGAGTGAGGGTAATACGTTTATACTGAATTCTGGAGTGGATGGGTAGCCAGTGTAATGACTGGCACAAGGTAGAGGCATCGGTGTAACGACTGGTGAGGAATATGATCCTGGCTGCAGCATTCAAGGCAGATTGGAGAGGGGAGCATTTGGTAAGAGGGAGACCGATTAGAGGAGAGATACAGTAGTCGAGTCAAGAATGAATAAGAGAAACAGTAAGAGTTTTTGCAGAGTCAAAAGTAAGAAATGGTCAAATTCTAGAAATGTTTTTGAGGTGCAGATGACATGAGCGAGCCAGTGATCGAATGTGGGGGGCAAAGAAAAGCTCGGAATCAAGTATGACCCCAAGACAGCGGGCATGTTGCTGGGGAGTAATAGTGGAGCCACACACAGAAATGGCAATGTCGGGTATAGGTACATTAGTAGAGGGAGGAAACACAAGGAGTTCAGTCTTTGACAGGATCAGTTTCAGATATAGTGAGGACATGATGTTAGACACAGCGTTTAGACAATCGCCGGTGTTTTCTAGAAAGGCTGGCGTGATGTCATGAGAAGAAGCGTATAATTGGTTGTCATCAGCATAGAGATGGTACTGGAAACCAAATCTACTGATTGTTGACCAATAGGGGCAGTGTACAAGGAGAAGAGGAGGGGGCCTAGAACCGATCCTTGAGGAACCCCAACAGTAAGGGGAAGGTGAGAGGAGGAGGAACCGGCAAAAGATACCGTAAAGGAGCCGTCAGAGAGATAGGAGGAGAACCATGAGAGAACGGTGTCCTTGAGGCCATTGGAATGGAGCATAGTGAGGAGGAGCTGATGATCCACAGTGTCGAATGCTGCACAGAGATCCAGAGGGTGCACTGTCTGGCACAGAGATGTAGCAGTGCTGCAGAAGTTGCAGGAAGAAGGCAAGGACACAATGGAATGTAGTTTCTTTACCTTTACTTGTAAGTGCAGTCCAGGGTCCAGATTACAGATGGCACAGGAGATGATTAGCCTGGAAGCAACTTAGGAATCTCTCTGTCAGATGGGTTGTGTAGTCTTCTCTATAGCGCTTACTTGAGGTACATGCAGTACTGTGTTACCCTGACGTTCCTCCTTCTTCTTCCCTTTCGGATCTACCTCGTATGGCAGACAGCTGTAGCCTTCTATCTCTTTTGGCTCACCCTTCGCTGTTGTGCCTCCGAGTCTTAGGTGGGAATAGAGCATTTACAGCTTCCTATTCCTCTGGTTTCTGTTGCAGGACCTTCAGTATCCATACAACCGTGGAGACCACGGCGCGCGAATGTTGGCTCATCTTTCATCGTTTTTAAGAAATCTCAAGATGGAAGAGGCCAGGAGCCATTTGGTGAGCTGCATTTCTTGCTACATGTTCACAGATTTACCAGTGGAAAAGCCAAACTTCACATGCCACAAATGCAAGCTTGTGTCCCTGTTGGAGGAAAAGTTGCAAAATCTCGAAGAGAGGTTAGCTACGTTGAAGATCATTAAGGAAGGTGAAGAGTTCTTGGACAGAGCAGAATTATCTCTTCATGTTACAGAAAGAGAAGAAATTCGAAGTGCACCTGAAGAAACAGAGGAATGGAGACATGTGACCCAGAGAAGCAGGAGGATCAGGAGGCAGTCAGCACCCATACTGCTCAGAAACCAGTACCAGGCTCTCACGCAGGAAAACGATGAAGAAATACATCAGGATAAGACTTTGCCAACAAACAGCAACCTTGTACGCCTTCAGAGTCCTCTTGGATGGAGAAAGAAAAATGTTGTGAAGAAGAAACGGAGAGTGGTGGTCATGGGGGATTCCCTGTTGAGAGGAACAGAGGCCGCTATCTGCAGACCGGATATAACTTCAAGAGAAATGTGCTGTCTTCCAGGTGCAAAAATTAAAGATGGGTCTGACAGGATATCAGGACTCTTCAGACCTACAGATGACTACCCATTCCTGCTACTACATGTGGGGACAAATGACACCGCAAGAAACGACCTGGAAACCATCTGCAGAGACTTTGAAGACTTAGGCAAGAAAGTGAAAGAACTGGGAGCGCAGGTGGTCTTCTCTTCCATCCTCCCAGTGGATGGCCATGGAACAAGGAGGTGGAATAATATTCTGCAGGTGAACAACTGGCTACGTCGATGGTGCCGTCAGCAACGATTTGGATTTCTGGATCACGGAGTGAACTACTTATACGATGGACTACTTGCTAGAGATGGGGTGCACCTTACGAAGACTGGAAAGCATGTATTTGGAAGTCGCCTTGCTACACTTGTAAGGAGAGCTTTAAACTAGAACAACATGGGAAGGGAAGCAAAAGACCAGAAAAAGCCATACATCTGACAAATGCTATTGAGAACTCTGCTATTAGAAGTGGAAAGGAAGAACAAAGACAAAAGAATCTAATTAATAAAAATATTGGAGAAAGAGAAACCAATCACAAACTAAAATGTTTCTATACTAATGCACAAAGCATGGGCAACAAACAAGGAGAATTGGAACTACTAACACAGGAAAAGAAATATGATGTCATTGGAATCACTGAAACTTGGTGGGACAATACACATGATTGGAATACTAGACTAGAAGGATACAACTTATTTGCAAGAAACAGACTTGATAAACGAGGAGGGGGTGTCGCATTGTATGTTAGAAACGCATATATCTGCACAGAGATTGAAGCTTCAGAGACTGGGAGTTCTGTGGAAACTGTTTGGGTAAGAATACAAGGACAGAACAATGGAAAGGACACCATTGTAGGCATTTACTACAGGCCGCCTGTGCAAGCTGAAGATATGGATGAACTCTTTATGCATCAAATGGCCAAGTTCTCCAAAAAATATGACATAGTTGTCATGGGAGATTTCAACTATCCAGACATTTGTTGGGAATCTCTCTCAGGAAAAACTAACAGGTCAAGGAAATTCTTATCCTCTCTTGCTGACAACTTTATCTTCCAAAAGGTAAGGGAGAAAACAAGGGGAACTGCTACCTTGGATCTAATCCTTATAAACAGGGAGGAAATGGTTGAGGAGGTAATAGTGGCTGGGACCCTAGGAGGTAGCGACCATGCTATTTTAGAATTTTGGATAACTAGAGGCGGAAGACCTGTGAAGACTCAGACGTCAAGGTTAGATTTCAGAAAGGCAGATTTTAAGGGATTCAGAAAGAGAATTGGAGGGATCCAATGGCTGGATATCCTTAAAGACAAAAATGTCCAGGAAGGATGGGAAATCTTGAAAAATGAAATTCTCAAAGAACAGTTGTTAACAATTCCGAAAAGAGGGAAGAATAGGAAGCATTTAAGGAAACCAGGATGGATGAACACAGAACTTAAGCACATGCTAAAAAGGAAGAAAAAAACGTTTATAAAATGGAAAGAGGGAGGCATATCTAAAGAAGAATATAATGCTGTCTGCAGAACCTGCAGGGCACAAATCAGATTATCTAAAGCTGAAAATGAATTGAGGCTTGCAAGAGATGTCAAAAGCAATAATAAAGGATTTTGGGGATATGTCAAAAGTAAAAGAAAAGTCAAAGATGCTATAGGATTTTTACAGGATGAAAATGATGAAATGGTAAGACAGGATGTTGAGAAGGCTGAACTTTTAAATTCCTATTTTGCATCTGTTTTCTCTCAGAAAGGAAATGTAACATCAACTGTTATTCATTGTCCTATTAAGGGAATAGAAGAATCCAGGATATCTATAAACAGAAAGATAGTGAGGAAACACTTAGCTAACCTAAATGAATTCAAGTCTCCAGGTCCAGATGAATTACACCCCAGAGTACTGAAGGAGATAGCAGAAGAAATTTTTGAACCCCTCTCCATAATCTTTGAAAATTCTTGGAGAACAGGAGAAGTACCAGAAGACTGGAGAAGAGCAAATGTTGTTCCTATCTTCAAAAAGGGGAAGAAGGTGGACCCAGGCAACTATAGGCCGGTGAGTCTGACTTCTATACCAGGAAAGATCTTTGAACAAATTATTAAACAACATGTATGTCAATACCTGGATAAGAATGAAGTGATTAAACAGAGTCAGCATGGGTTTGTAACTAATAAGTCATGTCAGACTAACTTAATTTCCTTCTATGACAGTATCACTGATTGGGTGGATCAAGGAAATGCTGTAGATATAGTATATCTTGACTTCAGCAAAGCATTTGACAAAGTCTCTCATACAATCCTTATTGAAAAAATGACTAAGTATGGAATGGACAAGGCAACTGTTAGGTGGATTCATAACTGGCTTAGTGATCGGACCCAAAGAGTGGTCATAAATGGCTGCACATCCAGTTGGAAGAATGTCTCAAGTGGGGTACCACAGGGCTCTGTCCTGGGCCCTGTATTGTTCAACATCTTTATCAACGATTTAGATGAAGGAATTGAGGGTAAACTGATTAAATTTGCTGATGACACAAAGCTAGGAGGGATAGCTAATACTAGAGAAGAGAGAGAGAGGATTCAAAAAGATTTAAATAAACTGGAGAAGTGGGCAGCAACTAACAGAATGGTTTTTAACAGGGAGAAATGCAAAGTACTACATCTGGGCAATAAAAATGAAAAAAGCATATATAGAATGGCAGGAATAGGGCTAAGTGACAGCACATGTGAAAAAGACTTGGGTATACTAATAGATCACAGACTGAATATGAGTCAACAGTGTGATGCAGCAGCAAAAAAGGCAAATGCAATTCTAGGATGTATTAACAGAAGCATACAGTCTAGATCACGTGAAGTCATTATTTCCCTCTACTCCTCTTTGGTCAGACCTCATCTGGAATATTGTGTCCAGTTTTGGGCACCACATTTTAAAAAAGACATCAACAAACTGGAGCAAGTTCAGAAAAGAGCGACCAGAATGGTGACCGGTCTGCAAACCCTGTCTTATGAGGAAAGGTTGCAGGATTTGGGAATGTTTAGTTTGCAAAAGAGAAGACTGAGAGGAGACTTAATAGCTGTCTACAAATATCTAAAGGGCTGTCACATTGTAGAAGGATCAACTTTATTCTCATTTGCACAAGGAAAGACTAGAAGCAATGGGATGAAACTGAATGGGAGGAGACACAGATTAGATATTAGAAAAAACTTTTTGACAGTTAGAGTGATCAATGAGTGGAACAGGCTGCCACGAGAAGTGGTGAGTTCTCCTTCAATGGAAGTCTTCAAACAGAGGCTGGACAGATATCTGACTGGGATGATTTAGCGAATCCTGCTTTGAGCAGGGGGTTGGACCAGATGGCCCAGGAGGTCCCTTCCAACTCTACGATTCTATGATTCTATGATTCTATGACCAGGCTCCAGATCATGCGCTATCACAGGGAGGGAGCTCTCTATCCTCAGCTCAACCTTCAACTTCTCTCCACACGTCTACACTCTTTGCCCTCCTCACACTAACTGACTAATTTCCCTTCCTTGCCCCCAGAGAGCACTCCTCCCCCAATTCTGGTTCAGAGCTCCCTCTGCTGGCCTGGAGTGGGAACTGTGTTGCATGACATGGTTAACTGCTAGAGAGACCCTTCATTGCCTCCAAGCCTGACATCACCCTCCCGGGAGGAAGGCGACCATACTCCTGGGGGCACCACATTCCCCCTAGTGCAATTCAGCACTCCTGGGCTGATGAAAAACATATGAACACATAAACAAATAACAAATATAAATGTACAAGATTTAGAAAAATGAAAAATTACAAAAACCAAAGGCTCCAAAAATAGTCCTGTGATGATAAGTCCATGCATCAACGTCCATGGTCTATTCCTGGGCAAATGGTGAACTGTGTACAAAAGTAGTGACCACACCTAGTCCAGTGGCCAAAATGTCCATAACACAAATGGGAAACTCAGAAAGGAAATTTCTTACAGAATATCTGTAGGCACAAAATTTGAACACTTACATATATATATGTTAACACTTACATTGCTTTAACTTATTCATATGCGGAATCTAATGGGTGGTATACCTTGAGTAGTAATGGTAGATCTACGTAACACTGGCATGGTTGAGGATCTTACTGTTTGCCAGATGCTAACTACTGGTGTAGTGTGTGATGTACTGAATACACTACTGGTGGTTCTGCGTAGCACAGGGATACTAGATTTCCTAGGACCACTTATACTCACTGTGGGCATGACAGATTCACCACTGGCAGGGCGAGGGTTCTCTGGCTCCACTGCTGGTGTGGCATCTGCTGCCTGATTTTCCTGATTTTCAGGATTTTCTTGAGTCAGTTCTTCTTGTACTACCAGTTGGGGAAATGTCAACACTGGCACCACTATGGCATCATTTACTTTAGTCCAATTTGCAGGGAATTCTCCAAGTATAGTGCTGACCTTTTCTTCTTCTATGGGTTGGATGTTATTTTGTCCTTCCATTCTTTCCTTTAGCTGGTTAGGGAATAATTTCAAATGATCCCTTGATATCGCTGCTGAGGTTTCTCCTCCATCTTTACTAACAAGGCACACCTTGGTATTGTCAAAGTTTGAGGGTAGAATGATGTAGGGTTCAGCTTCCCATTGGTCATCCAACTTATGCATCCTTCTTTTCCTCTTTAGGACTTGTTCTCCTGGTGACAAGGGAACTGCAGGTGCATGCTGATTATAGTTCCTCTCTTGTTTTTGTCTTGCCTGCGCTAGACTCTTTTCCACACACGCTTGTACTCTTCTGTACTGTTTCTGCCTCTCTGTATCCCAGTCAGCATCTGGTGATGTCACTTCAGGTGTCAGGATTCCCATATCCAAATCAATAGGCAGCTTACCAGGCCTTGCTCTCATGAGGTAGGCTGGAGTGCAGTTGGTGGAATTCACAGGAATGTGATTGTAGAGGTCTACCAGATCTGGCAACTTTTCTGGCCACAGATTCCGCTCTTCCAAGGGCAAGGTCTTCAGTAGGTCGATCACCGCCTGGTTCATCTTTTCACACATGCCATTGGTCTGTGGATGGTACGGTGTTGTCCTGATCTTCTTACAACCGTACAAGTTACAGAATTCCTGGAACACTTCCGCCTCAAAAGCTGGACCTTGATCTGTAAGCACTCGCTCTGGATATCCGTGTGGTCTACAAAAGTGCTGTTGGAATGCTCTGGCTGCTGTTCTGGGTGTTTGATCCTTGACATGCACGACTACCAAGAATCTTGAGTAGTGGTCAACAATGGTAAGAGCATAAATGTAGCCTGAACGGCTTGGGACCAGCTTCACATGGTCTAGGGCGACCAACTCAAGTGGCTGTTTGGTTATTATTGGCTGCAAAGGAGCTCGCTGGCTGTTATGGTCCTTTCTGCGCAGGTTGCATTGTCCACGCTCCCGGCACCAATTTTCAATGGCTTTCCTCATACCAGCCCAGTAAAATCTCTCCCGGAGCAAGGCTTCCAACTTCTTCCATCCGAAGTGTCCAACTCCGCTGTGGTATGCTTCCAAGACCATTGATGCTTCTCTCTTTGGGACTACCACCTGCCAGACCAGCTCATGAGTGCGGGCATTGATACTCCTCCGGCACAGCTTTCCTTCATAGATAAACAGCCGATCTCTTTCCTTCCACAACTGCTGGGTTCCTTCAGGAGCATTCGACTCTGGGCATGAGTCAGCTTGTGACAGTAGCTCCTTCGCCAGGCGGACTGCGTGGTCGCTATCCTGCGTTTCTTCCCAGTCATGATGAGGCAATGGATTTATGGTGGCCTCTTTCAAGCCAGACCGTCTGATTCTCACTCCTTGGGCACGTTGGACCACAATAGGCCGGTGGAAGGCAGGTAACTCGATTTCTTCAAGTGCCTCAGGATCTTCTCCTGCATCTGGCAGATTAGGAATTCTGGACAGCGCATCAGCATTGACATTCTTGTGCCCCACTCGGTACTTGATGGTAAATTCATAGTTAGACAGCCGAGCCATCCATCGCTGCTCCAGTGCACCTAACTTGGCAGTTTCCAAGTGAGTCAACAGGTTGTTGTCCGTGGAGATGGTAAACTTGGCTGAAGGTAGATAATGCTTGAATCGTTCAGTCACAGCCCAGACTATGGAGAGGAACTCCAGCTTGAAGGAACTGTAGTTGTCAGGGTTCCTTTCAGTGGGACGAAGCTTCCTGCTGGCGTAGGAGATCACTCTTTCTTTGCAATACTGTACCTGTGACAGTACTGCTCCAAGTCCCACGTTGCTGGCATCAGTATACAACACAATGGGTTGGTCATAATCTGGGTAGGCCAGAACTTCATGCCCTGTGAGAGCCATCTTCAGTCGGGTGAAGGACCACTCCAACTCCTCAGTCCATTCAAATGTGGAACTTTTCTGTTTCGCTTTCTTGGACTGCCCCACCAGAAGATTTTGCATAGGAGTGGCTATTTCAGTGAAGCCCTTGATGAACCTTTGGTAGTAGCCTACCAACCCGAGGAATTGGCGTACCTCATGGAGGTTGCTGGGCTTCTGCCAGTCTCGGATGACCGTGACTTTGTCAGGATCTGGTGCCACACCTTCTGCGCTCACTACATGACCGAGGTACTGAACCTTGGGCTTCAGGAGGTGGCATTTGGAAGGCTTCACCTTCAGGCCAAAGTTGGACAAGGCTTCAAACACCTCAGCCAGGTGCTTCAGATGGTCTTCATAAGTCTTGGAGAAAACAATGACATCATCAAGGTACAACAGGACCGTCTTGAAGTTCTTGTGTCCCAGGTAGCACTCCATCAGCCGTTGAAATGTTCCTGGGGCGATGCCGAGCCCGAATGGCATATAGTTGAACTAACAGAGACCCATTGGGGTGGTAAATGCTGTTTTCTCCTTGTCTGCCTCTGCCACGGGAACCTGCCAATACCCACTGGTGAGATCTAAGGTGGAAAAATAGTTAGCAGTTTTAAGTGCAGCCAATGATTCCTCAATTCTGGGTAATGGGTAGGCATCCTTATGTGTAATGCTGTTAATTTTCCTGTAATCAACACACATTCTCATAGTACCATCCTTTTTCTTTACAAAAACTTTTGGAGCTGCCCAGGGGCTACAACTGTCTCTGATAACCCCTGCTTCCTTCATCTCTCTCAACATATCTTTGGCACATTGGTACTGTGTTGGGGGTATAGGTCTGTACCTTTCTTTTATGGGTGGATGATCTCCAGTGGGGATATGATGTTGAACCCCTTTTGCCTTCCCTAAATCTAGAGGGTGTTTACGGAATACCCGCTCATACTTCTGGGTCACTCTGTAAACCCCATTCTTTTGGTATGAAGGGGTGGATTCAGTTCCCACCTGCAGTTGCTGACACCACTCCTCTAGCTGCTTTACAGAGCCATTGTCCTCCACCTGGTCGGATGAGACCAAGGGCTCTGCTGCCTGCATTGCATTATTACTGACAGTGAGCAGCTTAGCAACTGTGGCATACCGAGGTATTGTGGCCTCCTCCTCCCCACAATTCAAGAGGCGTACAGGTACTCTCCCTTTGCGAACATCAACTACCCCTCTGGCTGTCAGGACAGTGGGCCGGCTATCAGAGTACACTGGCTCTACCAATGCTTGGCAATCTTTTCCTCTGAGGCCTATGACTGCCCGACACCGAATCAACATTTCACATAGTAACATAGTAACATAGTTTTGAAGACTGAAGGAAGACCTTATGTCCATCTAGTTCAGCCTATTTTTAGTGCAGCTGTTCTGCACTGTTGATCCTGGGGAAGGCAAAAAACCCACAGAGTAGAGGCCAATTTTCTCCATAAGGAAAAAAATTTCTTCCCCTAAGCTGGGTCAACCATCTACCTATAATATTCAGATTCTGTTATTCATAACCTTCTATACTGTTACTCACAAGAAAAGCATCCATTCCTTTCTTAAATTCATTCAGTGAGTGGGCCATCACCACTTCCTCAGGAAGAGAATTCCAGAGCCTCACTGCTCTTACCGTGAAGAACCCTCTTCTATGCTGGTGCAGAAATTGTCTTTCCTCCAAACGAACAGAATGCCCCCTTGTTCTTGTCACAGTCCTTGGTACAAACAGTTCATTGGAGAGATCGCTGTATTGCCCACTGATATACTTGTACATATATATTAAGTCTCCCCTAAGTCTTCTCTTTTCTAGAGTAAATAGACCTAATTTTGATAACCTTTCTGGGTATTGTAGTGAACCAACTCCATTTATCATTTTAGTAGCCCGCCTTTGAACCCTTTCAATTTCAGTAATGTCTTTCTTGAGCACCGGTGTCCAAAATTGCACACAATACTCCAAGTGTGGTCTGATGAATGATTTATACAGAGGGAGAATTATGTTTTCATCTCGTGTCCCCAGACCTCTTCTAATGCATCCCATGACCCTATTTGCTTTGGTGGCAGCTGCGTGACACTGGGCACTCCAATTTAGCTTCTTATTGACTAAGATGCCTAAGTCTTTTTCCATGTCTGATTTCCCCAGCAGTTTCCCATTTAGTAAGTAATTGTAGCATCTGTTTCTCCTTCCCATGTGCATAACCTTACACTTATCTGTGTTAACCTCATTTGCCATTTTTCAGCCCAATTCTCCAATTTACTCAAATCTGTCTGTAGTTGCAAACTGTCCTCATTTGTGTTAACTACCTTACATAGTTTTGTATCATCTGCAAATACTGATATTTTACTGTGTACGCCATCCACTAGATCATTAATAAATATATTAAATAGTAGGGGGGCCAATATAGAACCCTGTGGTACCCCACTAGTAACCCTGGCACAATCTGAGTATGCCCCATTAATAACCACTCTTTGTTTTCTATCACTAAGCCAGCTACCTACCCATCTACACACATTTTCCCCTAGCCCAACCTTTCTCATCTTACTTACCAATCTTTTATGTGGAGCAATGTCAAATGCTTTAGAGAAGTCGAGATAAATGACATCCAATGATTCTCCTTGGTCCATTTGAGAGCTTACATCCTCATAGAAGCTGATCAGGTTAGTTTGACAGGAGCGATCCTTCATAAATCCATGTTGATATGGAGTTAAACATTTATTAACACTGAGATATTCCATAATGGTATCCCTTAGAAACCCTTCAAAAATTTTACCCACAACAGATGTTAAGCTTACCGGCCTATAGTTTCCAGGTTCCCTTTTACACCCCTTTTTGAATAGAGTCTTTAAATATAAGGAATAGAGGCCTGTCTATCACATTACTTACCTCCCTTAATACCCGCGGGTGAATGCCATCAGGGCCTGATGATTTGACAATTTTAATCTTACTAAGGCGGTTCTGCACTTCTTCCTGGGTTAGGCAGGTAATACTTAATGGGGAGTTTACATTATCACTCTGCATCTGGGGGGTATTGCAATGGGGAAAGAATCACTCACTCTGACGCTGCCAATTTCTCTGCCAGAGAGTTCTACCTGCTGTCTTTGCATCAGGGCCCTGATCTCCTTCTGCAGGACTCGTTGTTCACTGGAACCAGCAGTCTCAGCCACCTGTTGCAACAAGACAATAACCTCGGAAAGACAATTTTCAATCACATTGGTACCAAGAGTCATCATTGGGTTACATTCTCGTCGATCAATATCTACAACTATCAGACCTTGAGATTTTAACTCTACTCGACCCACTTGAACAGTAATTTCTTTACATGCCACTTGCGGTAAAGACTGACCATTACTGGCAAGTACTGTGAGTTCATCACTTGGGCCGCAAGTAAGTTCAGAATCAGCCCAATACCGCTTGTAAAGGATATAGGGCATAGTTGTCACCTGGGAGCCAGTGTCCAGCAAAGCGTTCATGGGGACGCCGTCAATCACCACTGGAAGGATCGGTCTCCCTCCAACATACTTGGCTCGCCAGTTCCTTGGGCCTTGTGGTCCTACTCCTGGGGGTTGGCCCTCTGCCCCAGGGGTTGCTCATCTAAATAACAGAATCTTGTAAGGTGACCTGCCTTGCGGCAGTGACGACAGATGGGACGTCCATCCTAGTCATAGCGATCGTTGTTCCTCCCTCGGAGTGGCGGGGTTCTCATCTTCCGGAGCCACGGGACATCCTCTGGACTGGAAGCAAGCTGGATCTTCTCCTTGGAGGACACCTGCAGGGACTGCACGGTTTTAGTAAGTGCAGCCATCCCTTCGGTCAACTCCTGGACCTGAAGACGCAGCTCTTATGTCGGATCTTTATCCAGAGTCTGTGCATCAGCCTCCACAGGGAGGCAAGGAAACATGTTGCTTCCTGGTGGTAGGTGATCGCTTGGCGCCTAGGGGGCGCTGGACGGCTGACAGTCGGTTCCTGCAGCACCCGGATAGCCCTGTCCTTGAAATCAGCAAATTCTAGATCAGGGTTCTGTAGGGCTATGATGCGCAGCTGTGCTCTGTGGATACTGGATAGGAGTCCCCAATGAATTGCTCCTTTAACAGTCCATCTCCATCTTTCACAGTCAGGGTCAATCTGCTTGACGGCTCGCAGCGCCTCCTGCAGGTTAAGAGCATAGTCCCTTATATTGTCCTGTGCTTTCTGTTTACATCCAAAGAACCTCATCTTGATTTCATTTGCAGTGCGGGTGTCAAAGGTGCTTCTTAGCTTGGCCAAAATCTTTTTAACAGTCTCTTTGTCAGCGTCCTGCCAGGCTTTTACTTCTCTCTGTGCTGCACCAGTTAGCTGCCCAATAAGGATGTTCACCTTCTGGCTTTCAGATAAAGGATACACCTCAAACAAACTGCACAGTCTCTATTCAAATTCACTCAGGGTATGTGACTCCCCTGAATACTGCGGTAGCCAGGCTGCTCCCGGTATGTAAGGTATAGACAGCGGCATTATGGGGACCGCTGCCATGGGCGCTGTTTCTTGCGGTGCCCTGGAAGCAACACTGGCTGCTGGATTCAGCGGCACTGTGGGGTCTGCGGGGGTGTCGACGCGTGCCTTCGGACATTCTCCTTCCCCCCTAGTTAGCGGTTGCCAGGCCCCGGGGTTGAGCGGCTTACCGGCTGTAGGCCTCAGCTTCTCCCATTCTCGCGCACTGTCCTCTCTTCCCGCGAGGCACTTCTCTTCCTTGCGCTCCTTGGCAGGCTCCGCCCATGACGGCCCGCCTCTTTGGTTTCCCGCGTGCGCCAAGCAGCGGAATAATGGCGGCAATGGTGCCAACAGTCCACAGTACACAAAACAGTCTCTGGCACACAGGACCCGGAGATACCAGGCTCCGTAATCCTGTTCGTGATGTCAAAATGGGTCGCCCTCCCAGGGCCTTGGGGTACTCGGTACCGGGCCGGTCTTTCAGAGGGGAATGTCACAGCAGCGGTGACCCGGTCCGTGGCCCTGGGTGCCCATGTAAAAAGGTGTTTGAGTGGTGAAATAAAGTTTATGAGTGATTCGTGACGCCACCTGTGGTGTTCGGTAATGAAGGTGTTAAGCCGACGCTACAGACAGATCCTCTGGGACAGATGGTGTAGTGCAGCAAAGATGTTGTAGCCCTCCACAGGCAGGGGTGTTGGTGCCAGGGCTGTGTAGATAGGTGTTGGGGAAGAGGGTGCAGTGTCTGGCACAGAGATGTAGCAGTGCTGAAGAAGTTGCAGGAAGAAGGCAATGACATAGCAGAATGTAGTTTCTTTACCTTTACTTGTAAGTGCAGTCCAGGGTCCAGATTACAGATGGCACAGGAGATGATTAGCCTGGAAGCAACTTAGGAATCTCTCTGTCAGATGGGTTGTGTAGTCTTCTCTATAGCGCTTACTTGAGGTACATGCAGTACTGTGTTACCCTGATGTTCCTCCTTCTTCTTCCCTTTCGGATCTACCTCGTATGGCAGACAGCTGTAGCCTTCTATCTCTTTTGGCTCACCCTTCGCTGTTGTGCCTCCGAGTCTTAGGTGGGAATAGAGCATTTATAGCTTCCTATTCCTCTGGTTTCTGTTGCAGGACCTTCAGTATCCATACAACCTTGGAGACCAGGCTCTAGATCATGCGCTATCACGGGGAGGGAGCTCTCTATCCTCAGCTCAACCTCCAGCTTCTCTCCACACGTCTACACTCTTTGCCCTCCTCACACTAACTGAATAATTTCCCTTCCTGGCCCCCTGAGAGCACTCCTCCCCCAATTCTGTTTCAGAGCTCCCTCTGCTGGCCTGGAGTGGGAACTGTGTTGCATAACATGGTTAACTGCTAGAGAGACCCTTCATTGCCTCCAAGCCTGACATCACCCTCCCAGGAGGAAGGCAATGCCAGTGTGGCGACCATACTCCTGGGGGCGCCACATATCCTCTGTCTGAAAGCCAGAAAGTGAACATCCTTATAGGGCAGCTAACTGGTGCAGCGCAAAGGGGAGTAAAAGCCTGGCAGGACACTGATAAAGAGACTGTTAAAAAGATCCTGGCTAAAGCCCCCGTTACACACTGCGATATCGCTAGCAATATCGCTGTAAAGTCACCGATTTTGTGACGTTACAGCGATATTGCTAGCGATATCGCTGCATGTGATACTTGCCTCCGACCGGCTCCCCCGCTGGTTATCGCTGATCGCGCGAGAAGCTGCTGGACCATTCCTCGTCGTCCACTTCCTGTGGCGCTTCCTGCTGTGACGACAAGCGACGCGTTGAGCCGGGCGGGAGGATGCAGGATCGCCGTGTCTTACAGGTAAGTAGCGATCCCCGTCCCCAGCGATGTCGCTGGTGAGATCTGCCTGTGTGGCAGCTCACTAGCAACCACCCAGCGATTCACCAGCGATCCTGACCGCGTCATATCGCTGGTCAGGATCGCTGGTGAGTCGCTAGGTGTAACGGTACCCTAAGCTAAGAAGCAGCTTTGACACCTGTACTGCAGCTGAAATAAAGATGAGATTCTTTGGGTGTAAGCAAAGAGTGCAGGATAGTATACAGGACTATGCTCTTAATCTGCAGGAGGAGCTGTGAGCCATCAAGCAGATTGATCCAGACAGTGTGAAAGATGGAGACAAACTGGTAGAGGAGCAATTTATTTAGGGCCTCCTATCCAGTACCCACAGAGCACAGCTGCGCAACATAGCCCTACAAAACCCTGATCTAGACTTTGCAGACTACAAGGACAGAACTATCCGGGTGCGGCATGAACCAAATGTCAGCCGTCCATCGCCCCCTAGGCGCCCAGCGATCACATACCACCAAGAAGCAGCATCTTTCACTCCCAGCACTGTGGGGGCTGACGCACAGACTCTGGATAATGATCCATCTACAGAACTGTGCTTTTAGGTCCTAGAGCTGGCCAAAAGTATGGCTGCACTTGCTAAAACTGTGCAGTCCATTCAGGTGTCCTCAAAAGAGAAGATCCAGCTGGCCTCCAGTCCAGAGGATGTCCCGTGGCCACGGAAGAAGAGGATCCCGCCACGCCGAGGGAGAGACAGCGATCGCTATGACCAGAACGGACGTCCCACCTGTCGTCACTGCCACAAGGCAGGCCACATTGCAAGGTTCTGTTATTTAAACGAGCAACGCCTGGGGCAGAGGGCCAACCCCCAGGAGTAGAACCACAAGGCCCAAAGAACTGGCGAGCCAAATATGTTGGAGGGCGACCGGTCCTCCCAGTGGTGATTGACGGTATCCCAATGAACGCATGCTGGACACTGGCTCTCAGGTGACAACTATGCCATATATCCTTTACAGGCAGTATTGGGCTGACTCTGAAATTACTTGCGGCCCAAGTGATGAACTCACAGTAGTTGCCAGCAATGGTCAGTCTTTGCCGCAAGTAGGATGTAAAGAGATTACCATTAAAGTGGGGCGAGTAGAGTTAAAATCTCAAGGTCTGATAGTTGTATACATTGATCGATGAGAATGTAACCCAATGATGACCTTAGGTACTAATGTGATTGAAAATTGTCTTGCCGAGGTTATTGTTTTGTTGCAACAGGTAGCCGAGACTGCTGGTTCCAGTGAACAACGATTCCTGCAGAAGGAGATAAAGGCCCTGATGCAAAGACAGCAGGTCGAACTGTCTGGCGGAGAAATTGGCAGCGTCAGAGTGAGTGATTCTTTCCCCATTGCGATACCCCCCAGATGTGAAATGTTAATTTGGTGTCGGGCAGCCATAGGCCTCAGAGGAAAAGATTACCAAGCATTGGTAGAGCCAGTGTACTCTGATAGCCGGCCCACTGTCCTGACAGCCAGAGGGGTAGTTGATGTCCGCAAAGGGAGAGTACCTGTACGCCTCTTGAATTGTGGGGAGGAGGAGGCCACAATACCTCGATATGCCACAGTTGCTAAGCTGCTTACTGTCTGTAACAACGCCATACAGGCAGCAGAGCCCTTGGTCTCATCCGACCAGGTGGAGGACAATGGCTCTGTAAAGCAGCTAGAGGAGTGGTGTCAGCAGCTGCATGTGGGAACTGACTCCACCCCTTCATACCAAAAGAGTGGGGTTTACCGAGTGACCCAGGAGTATGAGCGGGTATTCAGTAAACACCCTCTAGACTTTGGGAAGGCAAAAGGGGTGCAACACCATATCCCCACTGGAGATCATCCACCCATTAAAGAAAGGTACCAACCTATACCCCCAACACAATATCAATGTGCCAAAAGTATGTTGCGGGAAATGAAGGAAGCTGGGGTGATCAGAGATAGTTGTAGCCCCTGGGCAGCTCCAATAGTCTGGGTGAAAAAGAAGGATGGTACCATGAGAATGTGTGTTGATTACAGAAAAATTAACAGCATTACACAGAAGGATGCCTACCCATTACCCAGAATTGAAGAGTCATTAGCTGCACTTAAAACTGCTAACTATTTTTCCACTTTAGATCTCACTAGTGGGTATTGGCAGGTTCCCGTGGCAGAGGCAGACAAAGAGAAAACAGCGTTTACTACACCAATGGGTCTCTGCGAGTTCAACTACATGCCGTTTGGGCTCTGCACCGCCCCAGGGACATTTCAATGGCTAATGGAGTGCTGTCTTGGACATAAGAACTTCGAGACAGTTCTGTAATACCTTGATGATGTCATTGTTTTCTCCAAGACTTATGAAGACCATCTGAAGCACCTGGCTGAGGTGTTTGAAGCCTTGTCCAACTTTAGCCTGAAGGTGAAGCCTTCCAAATGCCACCTCCTGAAGCCCAAGGTTCAGTACCTCGGTCATGTAGTGAGCGCAGAAGGTGTGGCACCGGATCCTGACAAATTCACCGTCATCCGAGACTGGCAGAAGCCCAGCAACCTCCATGAGGTACGTCAATTCCTCGGGTTGGTAGGCTACTACCGAAGGTTCATCAAAGACTTCACTGAGATAGCCACGCCTATGCAAAATCTTCTGGTGGGCCAGCCCAAGAAAGCCAGGAAGAAGAATCCTACATTTGAATGGAATGAGGAATTGGAGAGGTCTTTCACTCGACTGAAGATGGCTCTCACAGGACATGAAGTTCTGGCCTACCCAGATTATGACCAACCATTTGTTCTGTATACTGATGCCAGCAACGTGGGACAGGGAGCAGTACTGTCACAGATACAGAATGGCAAAGAAAGAGTGATCTCCTACGCCAGCAGGAAGCTTCGTCCCACTGAAAGGAACCCTGACAACTACAGTTCCTTCAAACTGGAGTTCCTCGCCATAGTCTGGGCTGTGACTGAACGATTCAAGCATTACCTAGCTTCAGCCAAGTTTACCATCTTCACGGACAACAACCCGTTGACTCACTTGGAAATTGCAAAACTAGGTGCACTGGAGCAGCAATGGATGGCCCGGCTGTCTAACTATGAATTTACCATCAAGTACCGAGTGGGGCACAAGAATGCCAATGCTGATGCCCTGTCCAGAATGCCCAATCTGCCAGATGCAGGAGAAGACCCTGAGGCACTCGAAGAACTAGAGTTACCTGCCTTCCACCGGCCAATGGCGAACCAGCGTGCCCAAGGAGTGAGAAACAGACGGTCTATCATGAAAGAGGCCACCCTAAATCCATTGTCTCATCATGACTGGGCAGAAACGCAAGATAGCGACCCCGCAGTCCTCCAGGTAAAGGAGCTACTGTCACAAGCTGACTCACACCAAGATCCAGATGCTCCTGAAGAAACCCAGCAGTTGTGGAAGAAGAGAGGCCGGCTGTTCATCTATGAGGGAAAGCTGTTCCAGAGGAGTATCAATGCCTGCACTCATGAGTTGGTCTGGCAAGTGGTAGTCCCAAAGTGGGAGGCATCAATGGTCTTGGAAGCATACCACAATGGAGCTGGACATTTCGGATGGAAGAAGTTGGAGGCCTTGCTCCGGGAGAGATTCTACTGGGCTGGTATGAGGAAGGCCATTGAAAATTGGTGCCGGGAGTGTGGACAATGCACCCAGCGCAGGAAGGACCGTAACAGCCAGCGAGCTCCTTTGCAGCCAATAATAACCAAACAGCCACTTGAGTTGGTCGCCCTGGACCATGTGAAGCTGGTCCCAAGCCATTCAGGCTATATTTATGCTCTTACCATCGTTGACCACTACTCGAGATTCCTGGTAGTCGTACCCGTCAAGGATCAAACAGCCAGGACAGCAGCCAGAGAATTCCAACAGCACTTTTGTCGACCACACGGATATCCCGAGTGAGTGCTTACAGATCAAGGTCCAGCTTTTGAGGCGGAAGTGTTCCAGGAATTCTGTAATTTGTACGGTTGCAAGAAGATCAGGATAACACCTTACCATCCACAGACCAATGGCATGTGTGAAAGGATGAATCAGGTGGTGATCGACCTACTGAAGACCTTGCCTTTGGAAGAAAGGAATCTGTGGCCAGAGAAGTTGCCAGATCTGGTCAACCTCTACAATCACATTCCTGTGAATTCCACCAACTGCACTCTAGCCTACCTAATGAGAGCGAGGCCTGGCAAGCTGCCTATTGATTTGGATATGGGAGTCCTGACACCTGAGGTAACATCACCAGATGCTGACTGGGATACAGAGCAGCAGCAACAGTACCGTAGAGTACAAGAGTATGTAGAAAAGAGTTTAGCTCAGGCGAGACAAAAACAAGAAAAGAACTACAATCAACATGCACCTGCAGTTCCCTTGTCACCAGGAGAACAAGTCCTAAAGAGGAAAAGAAGGATGCATAAATTGGATGACCAATGGAAAGCTGAACCCTACACCGTCTTACCATCAAACTTCGACAACACCAAAGTGTGCCTTATCAGTAAGGATGGAGGAGAAACCTCATCAGCGGTATCGAGGGATCATCTGAAATTGTGCCCTGACCAACTAAAGGACAGAATGGAAGAACAAATCAATCTTCAGCCCATAGAGGAAGAAGAAGAAAAGGTCAACACTGTACTCAGAGAATTTACTGCAAACTGGTCAAGAATTGATCACGCCATCGTAGTTCCTGTCCTAATCTTTCCCCAGCCTACTGCAACTGAAGTAGCAGAGACACAAGACAACCCTGAAAATCAGGAAGTTCAGGCAGCGAATGCCACACCAGCAGTGGAACAAGAGAATTCTCACCCTGCCGGTGGTGAATCTGTCATGCCCACAATGAGTCTAAGAGTTCGTAGACGGCTACTACCCAGTTTACCAACACCAGTGCTATGTAGGTCTGTCCGTAGTACCCAAGGTATGCCACCCCTAAGGTTTCGCATCTAAATAAGTTATACAAATGGTAAAATGTTAATATGCAACTGTTTAAGTGTATGTACCTACAGAGACTCTGTAAGAACTCTTTTTGAAAAATCCATTTGTCTTTTGATGGACAATTGGACCACAGGACTATGTGTGGCCAAAACTATCTTGTACATAGTTTACCAACTGCTCAGGAAATGGACCATGGACATTGACACATGGACTAATCGTCAAAAGGACTATTTTTGAGCTTTGGTTTTTGTGTAATTTTTCATTTTTGAAATCTTGTTACATTTACAATTGTTAATTTGTTGATATGTTTTGCATGTTTTCTTCAGTCCAGGAGTACTGAATTGCACTAGGGGGAATGTGGCGCCCCCAGGAGTATGGTCGCCACAATGGCATTACCTTCCTCCTAGGGAGTGTGATGTCATGCTTGGAAGCATTGAAGGGTCTCTCTGTCAGTTAATCACAACACAACACAGCTCCCACTCCAGGCCAGCAGAGGGAGCTCTGAACCCAAAACTGGGGGAAGAGCTGCTGTCTGGGGGCCGGGAAGGGGAAATTAGTTAGTTCGTGTGAGGAGGGCAACGTGTGTGGACATGAGGAGAGGAGCTGGAAGATTGAGCAGAGTTCAGAGCTCACTTCTCGCTATAGCTCATGATCTGGAGCCCGGTCTCCAAGGTTGTATGGATCCTGATGTTCCTGCAGCAGAAACTGGAGGAATAGGAAGCTGTAAATGCTCTGTTCCCATATAAGACTCGGAGGCACAACAGCAACGGGTGAGCCAAAAGAAGAAGAAGGCTACAGCTGTCTGCCATACGAGGGAGATCTAGATGAGAACAAGCAAGTGGAACTTCAGTGTAACACAGTACTGCAAGTACCTAAGATAAGCGCTAGAAAGGAGACTACACAACCCATCTGCATAGGGGGATTCCTAAGCTGCTTCCAGGCCGGCCAGCCTCTGTTCCATCTGTAATCTGGAATTCTGAACTGCATTTACCATGCAAAGTAAAGGTAAAAGAAACTACACTCTATTGTGTCCTTGCCTCCTTCCTGCAAACTCTCCAGCACTGCTACATCTCTGTGCCAGACACTACACCCTCTTCCTAAACACCTATCCTCACTGCCCTGGGACTACAGCCCTACCTGTGGAGGGCTACAACATCATTGCTGCCCCACACCATCTGTCCCAGAGGATCTGCACTGCCGCATCGGCTTAACACCTTCATTGCCGATCACTACAGGTGGCGTCACGTATCATCCACTTATAAACTTTAATCAGCCAATTCCCTCTGAGATACCGGCCCGGTACCGAGTACCCCACTGCCCTAGCGGGCGACCCACCCTTTTCTGCACATAGTAAAACAAATGTATTCTGCCAACTACTTCTCATATAGGTGGAGTGGAGAGTCCATTCCTACATGGGAGCCCAACGAAAGATTCTCCTGTGGGCCAGTCCAAGCCTGCCTAGACGTTTCGTTGAGTGATTACAATGTGGTTGGACTCTCTTGAGGTGTAGCCATATTTGGTATAACCATATAGAGGAAAACCTGGTTGTGACAATAGTAGGTGTAATACTGGTGCCATTCATTTGCACCATTATACACACACTAAGTTAATAGTCCATGCACCTACCATCTAATGTTTCTACCATATCATACAGAGGCATTTGGAATTTTTATTCTATACAAAATATGTCACACAATATCTGCATAGCCATACACAAGGTTTTTGGATTATAAGTGGATTATTAAGTGGCTGTTTCTGCACTTAGTTTGAATTTTCTATGTTCTAGTACCTATTGCTCTGAAAGTTAGCACACCTAGTTAGATGGAACGACGCTTCATTGGACATGATGCATTGCACTGGGCCCAAATGATCATATGGAGTAGACAATTGCAATACATCATAAGCTTCTGTTTATTCCACTCATTTACCTCTTGCAAAACTGACACACTGAATGGCATCATGCGAAGAGATTTCAGTACACAGTGACATGTTGTTCTGATTATATGCTGGTATATTTTTGCATCAATTTACTTGGACTTGTCATAATTCTCTTCTGCAACAAAGGCGATTGTATGAACATATGGTTGTCTATTTTTTTGTCATCTTACATCGATCCTGTGCTGCATTGCTTCCGCAACAAACCATGTCTACTGTAGCTGCTGTATACTAACCAGCAAAACAGTACAGGACTCCTGTGAATGATGCTGTGATTGTTGAATCGAATGCATGAGGGAAACACAAACCAAAAGCAATACTGCCCTTCACAAAGTGTACCACTTGACTGACAGAGAAGGCTATGCTGGGCCCCATACATTTCTTACCCCCTTAACAACCTGTGATGTACATTTTCTTCACAGATCTCACACAGCGTATCTTCTCCGGGCTCAGTAGCTGAGCATGCACTATCAGCTGTGATTTACAGCTGGCATCTGTCTCTAACAGTAGCGACTGGAACTAGCTTCAATCATTGCTGTTTAATCATTTCAATGCCACTGTCAATTACTAAGAGTGGCATGTAAATAGCTGGAAAAGAAAACATTGCAATTGGCAGTACATTGTCCTACGTAAATGGGGGTTGTGCTGCCAATAACATGCACTATATATGGGATCAGAGCGATCATGTAGAGATTATTCTGTTCCTTCATTGTTTGTCAAAATGTCTTAACATAACAATAAACTAGTGCCAAACTTGAGTGTAGCCGTTAATTGCTTCTTACTAGAGATGAGCGAATATTTCAATGTTAGGTTCGGATTATGATAGCCGAACTTACAATATTTTCCGATTTATTCGTCAAATATTCGCCGAACATAGCTTAACGCCATTACAGTCAATGGGAGGCAAAACCAAACACATGCACAAGACCTTCTGGCCCCAAAAGCTGCAAAAAACACATCAAATGAGGGACAAACACCAAGAAAGTGGCCTCAATTCACCCACAGTGCAAATTTTAGCATAGCACTGCAGCAATCAGCCATGCATGAGGTATCGTGGTCTGGGACAGCATTTACGTCTTTCAATTGAATGTCAAAGTAAGATGAGGTGGGTGAGGGATCAGTGTAGGCCTGGTGTGCTGGAAGCCCTGATACCACATACCACATACCACAGCTCAACCTGCTTTTATGCTGAGCCACACATAGGTGGCACAAATATAAGTTTTGTAGACTACCATTGTCAGAAAAATCTAAGGATAGTGTGCCGCTGGTCACTTCTCACGGTGAAGCCGAGAGTCAGAGTGGTCATGGAGTCCAAGGTCAGAAGCCATAAGGGTACGTCATAAACAGAAGGAAGAGACAAAAGTGTAGTCAGTTAACATTCCGAGGTCAGAATACCGAGAGGATAATGGATCAGAGCTGAAGGGGTTAAACAGACGGATGGTCAGAACAAAGTCCAATGTCAGGCAACAGATCAAGCAAACAGAACTCAAGGCACAGGGAAGCACAGCACAAACCTCACAAGATAAATGTACATCTGGCAGTGGTCTGGGAGAAGCTGCTCAGGTAAGTAGACATGTCAATTACCCTAGATAGTGAACACTTAGAGACAGCCAACGCCTCCCAGTCACAGATTGGCTAGTCGAGCTGTCAATCAACACACTGACAGCTCAGCACGCCCCTGAACCAGATTGGATTGGCATGCTGTCAGTCAAAGTACTGACAGCTTCAGCATGCCCCTGTACCGGATTGGATGGCAGAGCTGTCAGTAAATGCATCCCAGACACCCTGAGGGGTGGAACCGTGACGGATAGTAGTAACACAGGTAGTTGACTCCAATGAAGTTGAGTCTTCATGGTCTCGGAAGCCAACTGCTACAGGCAACACACATGAAGGAGAGTCAACCAGGAGTCTACACATTTTCAAAAATTAATGGCAGACACCAACAAAGTGCCATCAATTCCACCACAGTAGAAACAGCATAATAGGGACCGACAGGTCTTCCACTACACCCAATCCAGAAGATGGACACCCAACCTGGAGTTTTCAAATTTAAAAAAATGAGGGCCTCACACCACAGACGTGGCATACATTTCACGAGAGTAGAAATAATATTATAGAGAACGACAGGTCTTTCACTATGCCCAATCCAGCAGTTGGACACCCAACCAGGAGTGTTCACATTTCCAAAAAATATAGGCAGACATCACCAAAGTGGCATCAATTTCACCACAGTAGAAATACTGTAGTATAATAGGGACCAACAGTTCTTCCAGTACACCCAACCCAGCAGATGGACACCCAACCAGGAATGTTCACATTTTTAAAAATTATTGGCAGACACCACCAAAGTGACATCAATTTCACCACAGTACAAATAGTATAATTGGGACTAACAGGTCTTCCACTACGCCCAATCCAGCAGATAGACACCCAAACAGGAGTATTCACATTTCCAAAAATGGTTGGCAGACACCACCAAAGTGGCATCATTTTCACCACAGTAGAAATAGTATAATAGGAATCGACAGGTCTTCCAATACACCTAATCCAGAAATGGACACCCAACAAAGAGTGTTCACATTTAAACAAATGAGGGCCTGACACCACAGAAGTGGCATAAATTTTGAAGAGTAGAAATAGTATAACAGTGACCAACAGGTCTTACACTTCATCCAACCCAGCAGATGGACACCCAACCAGGAGTTTTCACATTTAAAAAATGAGGGCCTGACTTCATCAAAGTGGCATAAATTTTATGAGAGTAGAAATAGTAGAATTGGGACCAACACGTCTTCCACTACAGCCAACCCAGCAAATATAGACCAACCTTAACTGTTTACATTTACACAAATTTGTGTTAACATCTGCAGCAGCAACAGCAGGCACAGATGACAAACTAAAGATATCACAGAGGGCAGTTACATGACATTAATGCAGCATACTAAAAAATACAATATCGCCTAGTCTGTACAGTCTGCGATTGGGGTGCAAAAGTATTTGGAGATCCAAGACTTGTTCATCTTGATGAAAGTTAGGCGGTCTACACTTTCAGGGGACAGCCGGCTGCGCTTATCCGTCAGGATACCACCAGCAGTGCTGAAGACACGTTCTGAGAGAACGCTGGCTGCCGTGCACGATAAAATCTCCAAGTTGTGTGAGATGAGCTCAGGCCACTCATCCATTTTGGAAGACCAAAATGTGAAAGGGTCAAAACCATCCTTGATGGTATTGATATTCAGTTCTAGATACTCCAGCACCATCCTCTCCATTCGTTAACCATGTGTAAGACTTCGACTCTGTTGTGCTGGTGCATGAGCTGAGAAAAAAAAGTGTCAAATGACTCACAGAAATTGCTTCTTCCACTTACACTACTGCTGCTGATGCAGCTAATGTTTTGGCGTTGATGAATTGACATGCTGGAGGTTGGAGGTTTAGAGCTGTGAAGCTAACTGCGTGCTTCACTGCTGTCCTGGAGAAAAGCTCTTGTAAGGTTATGTAAAAGTGTGTTTCGATACTCCAGCATTTGCGGGTCCCTTTCCAGGGCGGGAAGCATCTGGAAAAATTTGGTTTTATAAGGTGGATCTAACACCATGACAACCCAGTAGTCAAAGCAAACTCAGCCTGGAGATCTGTCCACAGCTCTTCAGCTATATGACTGCGATCTCCAAGGTATATCAATTTTAACACTGCCTGATTGCAGTGAGCCTTGGCTGTGCAGTACTGAGATGGTGGGAATTCGCTCTGCACTGTTGGAACGTGTGTCATTAAGGCAGATGTTGAGGGCGCAGGTGGAGGCCCTAGACAACATAGAGGAGGAGGCAGAAGCAGTGGAGGAAGTGTTAAAAGTAAGAGGTTTGTCCTGCAAACCTTGGGGATTCCAAGACTTGTGGAGCAGTGCCTGCTCCAACAGCCACCAGAGTCACCCAGTGCCCAGTCAATGAGATGTAACGCCCATGGCCATGCTTACTCGTCCAAGTGTCTGCGGCGAAATGCACACTGGTAGACATAGATTTAGTCAAGGAACGGGTGATATTATCTGCGACATGTTGGTGTAGCGCAAGCATAGCTTTCTTAGAAAAGTAATGGCGACTGAGCAGTTGATACTTGGAGACTGCGACAGCAATCAGCTTTCAGAAACCATCTGTATCTACCAGGCGGAAAGGCAGCATTTCCATTGCCAACAGATTGAAGATGGTGGAGTTCAAACTCTTAGCTTTGACATGCGTAGGAGGAAACAATCTTTTCTGTGATCACAACTGCGGTAACGTGGGCTGGCTGCAGTGCTGGGAGAGGGCGGAGTACGGTGAACAGGACAAACTGCTGGACCGTGAGAGAGGTGAAAGTGGATGGAGAAAATTGTGGTGTGCTTGTTCTCTGAGATCGATCAAAAACAGCAGACATGTTCCGTTACAGCTGATGGCGGCCTCCCAGTCAGCATAACTGGAGCGGGTAAAGAACCCAAGGTGCTGTGGTCGAAGACCTGCATCTCAATAGTTGGCACGGTAACAGAGGAGAAGGAAGAGGAAGCAGAAGATATGATTGATGGGGCAGCTGATGATTGTTGAGGTCTGCTGGTCCGCATTATAGCGCAGTGGGATTCCCAGAGTTACGTGTTAGCTGAAAAATGCAGGGTCAGGCAGGAGACAGCAGACCTCAAGTTGCACAGGAAGAACTAATCACCAGCAACATTTGAGGGAAGCCTGCTCACTTCAATACTGCCAATCAGTAACCCCAGATCTCCAATCATCATCAGGTGGTAGACCTCTGTCAATCCGGCCAGCTCCACTACCCACAGTAACCACCAGAGGGAGCCCCGACTCAGAAGTCAGAGAATTCACAACAGTACCTCCCGTTGCGGAGGGGGTCACAGAACCCTCATCCATGCCAACAGGCCGATCAGGATGGGCCCGGTGAAAAGCACGAACCAACCTCTCGGCATGAATGTCAGAAGCAGAGACCCAAGAATTATCCTCCTGGCCATAACCTTTCCACTTGACCAAGTACTGGAGTCTCCGTCTAGCAAGATGAGAATCCAATATCTTCTCTACCTCATACTCCAAATTACCTTTAACCAATACAGGGTCAGGGGGTGCTGCCATGGGAACTACTGGCTTCACAAACCTTTTCAACAAAGCTTTATGAAAAATGTTATGAATCTTAAACATAACTGGAAGAGCCAAACGGAAAGAAACGGCGTTAAGGATATCCAAAATCTTATAAGGTCCAATAAACCTTGGCTTGAATTTTGGAGACACAACCTTCATAGAAATATTTTTGGAAGACAACCAAACCATTTCACCCACTTTAAACCGGGGACCAATGGTCCTATGCTGGTTGGAAAACCGTTGGGCCTTTTTCTGAGAGTGGGACAACTTATCTACTACTTGGTCCCAAATCTGCTGGATTCTCTCTACCACAGAGTCCACACTTGGGCAGGCTGAAGCTTCCACCTGCCCATGAAGAAAATCGAGGATGAAATGCAAAGTTACACAAAAAAGGAGACATCAAAGTGGCAGAACTAGCCCTATTGTTTAGCGTGAATTCGGCCAAGGGCAAAAATGAGACCAAGTCATCTTGATCAGCAGATATGAAACATCTCAAATAGGATTCCAAAGTCTGGTTTGTTCTCTCAGTCTGCCCATTGGTCTGAGGATGAAATGCAGAGGAAAAAGATAACTGAATTCCCAGTTTGGAACAAAAAGCTCTCCAAAATCTGGAAACAAACTGGACTCCTCTGTCCGACACAATATTCTCAGGAATCCCGTGAAAACGAACCGCCTGTTGTAAAAACAAGGGCACCAACTCAGAAGAAGATGGCAACTTTGGGAGTGGTACAAGATGGACCATCTTAGAAAATCTATCACAGATCACCCAGATAACAGTAATTCTCTGAGAGACAGGGAGATCAGAAATAAAATCCATTGAAGTATGGGTCCATGGTCTCCTGGGCACCGGCAGGGGCATCAACAAACCACTAGAACAAGAACAGGGCTTGGACCGAGAACAAGTCCCACAAGACTGCACAAAATTCCTGACATCATGAGATAAGGCAGGCCACCAAAAAGACCAACTCATCAAATCTCAGGTACCAAAATACCCGGATGACCAGCTAACGCAATGAATTTCAGACATTACTCCTCTCCTCCACTGGTCAGGGACATACAATTTTCCCATAGGGCATCGTTCAGGTTTGTCCTCCTGAAATTCCTCCAGGGCACATCTCAAATCGGGTGAGATCACGGAAAGAACTACACCCTCATTTAGAATGGTAGTAGGCTTGGTCACATCAAGAGAATCAGCAAAGAAACTCCTAGAAAGGGCGACTGCCTTAACATTCTTAGTGCCCGGAAGAAAGGAGACCACAAAATTAAAACACGTGAAAAACAAGGCCCACCTAGCCTGTCTAGGATTCAAGCGCCTGGCTGATTCAAGTTAAATCAAATTCTTGTGGTCGGTGTGGACCACAACTTGATGTCTAGCTCCCTCCAACCAATGTCTCCACTCTTCAAATGCCTACTTCATGGCCAACAATTCCCGATTACCCACGTCATAGTTACGTTCAGATGGGGAAAATTTTCCAGAAAAGAAGGCACAGGGATTCATCTTAGAGATTACCGGATATCTTTGGGACAAAACGGCTCCTGCACCAATCTCAGAAGCATCTATCTCCACCTGAAATGGGAGTGAAACATCAGGTTGCCGTAGAACCGGAGCAGATGTGAATCTCTGCTTAAGCTCCTGAAATGCTGAGACTGCCTCTGGAGACCAATTCACCACATCAGCTCCCTTTTTGGTCAAATCCGTCAGTGGTTTAACAATACCAGAAAAATTACTTATAAATTTACAGTAGAAATTAGCAATACCCAAAAACTTCTGAACAGCCTTCAGAGAAGTGGGCTGAACCCAATCAAAAATGGCCTGTACCTTGGCCGGGTCCATTTCAATAGCAGACGGGGACAAAATGAATCCCAAAAACGAAATCCTCTGTACACCAAAGAGACATTTTGATCCCTTAACATACAGAGTATTTTCCCTCAAAACCCGGAACACAGTCCGGACATGTTCCACATGAGAATCCCAATCACTGGAAAAGATCAAAATATCATCCAGATAAATGATCAAAAATGTATCCACAAAGTCCCGGAAAATATCGTTCATAAAAGATTGGAAGACAGAAGGGGCATTAGTGAGCCCAAAAGGCACCACCAGGAGCTCAAAATGTCCCTCCGGAATATTAAACGCCATCTTCCATTCATCCCCGTCCTTGATGCGAATAAGATTATATGCCCCCTAAGGTCAAGTTTGGTAAACCAACAAGCACTTTTAACTCTGGAAAATAAATCAGAAATCAGGGGCAACGGGTACTGATATTTAACAGTGATTTTGTTAAGGGAACGATAGTCAATACATGGCCTTAATGAGCCATCTTTCTTGGCCACAAAAAAAAACAGCACCTAAAGGTAACATAGTAACATAGTTTTGAAGGCTGAAGGAAGACCTTATGTCCATCTAGTTCAGCCTATTTTTAGTGCGGCTGTTCTGCATTGTTGATCCTGGGGAAGGCAAAAAACCCACAGAGTAGAAGCCAATTTTCTCCATAGGGAAAAAAATTCCTTCCCCTAAGCTGGGTCAACCATCTACCTATAATATTCTGTTATTCGTAACCTTCTATACTGTTACTCACAAGAAAAGCATCCATTCCTTTCTTAAATTCATTCAGTGAGTTGGCCATCACCACTTCCTCAGGAAGAGAATTCCAGAGCCTCACTGCTCTTACCGTGAAGAACCCTCTTCTATGCTGGTGCAGAAATTGTCTTTCCTCCAAACGAAGAGAATGCCCCCTTGTTCTTGTCACAGTCCTTCGTACAAACAGTTCATTGGAGAGATCTCTGTATTGCCCTCTGATATACTTGTACATATATATTAAGTCTCCCCTAAGTCTTCTCTTTTCTAGAGTAAATAGACCTAATTTTGATAACCTTTCTGGGTATTGTACTGAACCAACTCCATTTATCATTTTAGTAGCCCGCCTTTGAACCCTTTCAAGTTCAGTAATGTCTTTCTTGAGCACCGGCGTCCAAAATTGCACACAATACTCCAAGTGTGGTCTGACGAGTGATTTGTACAGAGGGAGAATTATGTTTTCATCTCGTGTACCCAGACCTCTTCTAATGCATACCATGACCCTATTTGCTTTGGTGGCAGCTGTCTGACACTGGGCACTCCAATTTAGCTTCTTATTGACTAAGATGCCTTAGTCTTTTTCCATGTCTGATTTCCCCAGCAGTTTCCCATTTAGTAAGTAATTATAGCATCTGTTTCTCCTTCCCATGTGCATAACCTTACACTTATCTGTGTTAACCTCATTTGCCATTTTTCAGCCCAATTCTCCAATTTACTCAAATCTGTCTGTAGTTGCAAACTGTCCTCCTTTGTGTTAACTACCTTACATAGTTTTGTATCATCTGCAAATACTGATATTTTACTGTGTAAGCCATCCACTAGATCATTAATAAATATATTAAATAGTAGGGGGCCCAATACAGAACCCTATGGTACCCACTAGTAAATAGTAGGTGAAGAGGATGGTCTGATATGACCCTTCTCCAATGACTCCTTGAAATAAGATCGCATAGCATCATGTTCAGGTACCGATAAGTTGAAAAGCCAACCCTTGGGAAATTTACAACCGGGCATTAACTCAATTGCACAGTCATATCTCCTATGAGGAGGCAAAGACGCAGACTTACTTTCACTAAATATCGTATTTTTCACTTTATAAGATGCTCTGGATTATAAGACGCACCCCAAATTTTGAAGAGAAAAATAGGAAAATACTTTTTTTTAATAAAATGGTGGTGCTTCTTATAATCCAGGTGTCTTATTGCTTACCGCTCTGTCCCCCGGTGCTGACGCCCACTCTGTCCCCCGGTGCTGACGCCTGCTCTGTCCCCCGGTGCTGACGCCCGCTATGTCCCCTGGTGCTGTTGCATGCTCTGTCCCCCAATGCTGCCGCTGTGCTCTGTACTTGGTGCTTCCGCCTGCTCTGTCCTCTGGTGCTGTCGCCCGCTCTGTCCCCCGGTGCTGTCGCCCGCTCTGTCCCCCGGTGCTGCCGCCGCTCTCTGTACCTGGTGCTGCCGGGTGCTGCCGCCCGCTCTAGCCCCCAGTGCTGCTGAGATTTCAGTGCCAAGATCTCCATCTGCGCTTGCACGGCAGCCATTTTCCCGGAAGCAATCCACCGCACAGGGCATTGCAAGCAGGGATGGAACGGCAGACCCCCCATGCAGCACGGGACAGAGCGCGGTGGCGGCAAGCACCGGGGGACACAGCGCGGCAGCGGCAGCAGCCGTGGGACACAGCGCGGTAGCGGCAGCAGCCGGGGGACATAGTGCAGCGGCAGCAGCAAGCACCAGACACCCGCAGCACAAACAAAGGTATATCCGCATTGAAGACGCACCCCTATTTTCCCCCCAAATTTGGGAGAAAAAAAGTGCGTCTTACAAAGCGAAAAATACGGTACATCAGAAAAATCAGCGAAATAGTCAGGAATATCTTGAGACTGGGGAGAGGTGGAGAAAACAGGAGTGTCACTAAGAACAAATTGACAACCACAGCTCACCACAGACACAGATTTCCAATCCAAAACAGGATTATGGGTTTGCAACCAAGGAAATCCCAGTACAATAATATCATGCAAATTGTGTAACACCAAAAATTTACAATTCTCTTGGTGGTCCGGGGCAACCCGCATTATCACCTGGGTCCAAAACTGGGGTTTATTCTCCACCAAAGGAGTAGCATCAATACCCCTCAAAGAGATAGGAGTCCGCAGGGGTACCATGGGAAAACCACAACGTTTGGCAAAGTCAAAATCCATCAGATTCAAAGCTGCTCCTGAATCAACAAAAGCCTTAGCGGAAAATGTAGACAAGGAGCAGATCAAGGTAACTGCCAAAAGGACCTTAGGCTGTACACTGCCCACCACAAATGCATGAGCAAAACGCTTTTCTCGTTTAGGGCAGACAGAAATAGTATGAGAGGCGTCCCCACAAAAAAACAAATTATTATGCCTTCTAAACTCCTGACGTTGCGCCCTAGATGCCTCGACACAGCCGGAGAATTAAATAGGTCTAAACCAAGAAAGGTGAAAACTAAATTGCCCCAGAGTAGAACCCCAAAGAAATAGATAGCCTCCAAACATATATTGTCGGTGAGACCAGATGAGGGACAAACACAGGCAGAAAATAGATTGAGCAAAGGATGGGGCCCAAACTGTCTAGATAGGATAGGAAAGGAAAGACACTGTCTGCAATCACGCAAAAACCCTAAAAAATCCAACACGTCTGATGTACAAAAACACTGAGGTCTCACGACCTCTCCCCCACCATATCAGCATTCTGGTGTAAATTTGCAGCAAAGCAAAAGAGACTAATATAATAGGGGACTGAACAAACTGACACAAGCTGTAACATATGGAGCGGGGTCCAGCACATTCCCAGCAGGGAGCACGCTGAACCCGCACAGCAAAGGAGAAAGAGGCAAAACCAGACCAGAAACAAAGGATTAGCAAATGAACAACTTAGTTGAAAATTGCAGGATCAGGCAGGAGACAGCAGACCTCAAGTTGCACAGGAAGAACTAATCACCAGCAACAATTGAGGGAACCCTGCTCACTTTAATACTCCCAATCAGTAACCCCAGATCTCCAATCATCATCATTAGGTGGCAGACCTCTGTCAATCCGGCCAGCTCCACTACCCACAGTAACCACCAGAGGGAGCCCCGGCTCAGAAGTCAGAGAATTCACAACAGTTACGTATGTTGATTGCGCATGTGAAGGTTCATACATGTAGTAGTCAAATTATTGCACTTTTTAGCTCTACTCATTTTTTTTGCAAAGTTGGCAGATTACGTGAGTTGGCTCATCCTTTGCAATGTCAAAAAATGCCCAGGCTAGGCAACCTTTGACACCCCTGCAAGCTGCATACCTGCGGATGCAGCTGGTCACAGAAACGGTTGTGGCTGAGGATGCATTGCTTGTCGTGGTTGCATCACTATGTGTCTGTGACATACTGCACAACGTAACCTTCTCGTCTTACACCTCAGATGACCTACTCAGCTGTGTGCCTCTATGTTCAGGTTAACTGAGATCTACCACCTCATCATCATCATCATCCTCTGTGTTAACACATTCCTCGCCCTTGCAGTCGCCCTCCTCCTCTTCTTGCCCTGACAGTACAGTACAGTCCACTTGAGCATCAGATATCTGAGTCTCCTCAGGATCACCTCCCACTAGCGGTTAAAGTCTGATGATGAGGGTCAAGATGCTGCTTGGACTGTATTTCATCCTGCCTTGGATCATAGCTAAAAAAAGTTGGGCATCGGTGCAGATTTCCTCCTCTTGACTCTGTGAAGGTTTTGAATACACTTTTGATGATTATGGTATAGAATGTGTGATCATCTCTTCAGACTCACCAATCTGTGGTTCGTACAGTCAGTTGTATGGTTGGAGCGTTGGGACATGGGGGGAAGCAAAGGTAATTTGGGTGCCACCTCGGTGAACTGTACTGGGTGTGATGTTGAGGTGGAGGAAGTGGAGGAGATGCCATTTGCAGCTGTGCTTGCCATCCACTCGAGAACATGCTCTATCTGGGCCTCTTCAACAAGGTGTACCACTCTGCATTTGCCAAAGAAAGGTAGTGGAGTAGCCCGTCCAGGAACAGAAGTTATCAGTTGTCTTTCATAGGACGTGATGTTGTTGGTTCACTAGTGCTTTCAAAAACATTACCACCTACCCCCTTCCACCATGGCCTCACTTTTTCCCAGTCATGTTGCTCAGATAGTGTGGTAGGAGCACAGTACTAGCAACAAAAAAATAGATTATAAATTCTGCACCAGCTCTACAAACAGCTGAATTTCAGCGACAGTCAATTACAAGATGAAATATGGCGTGCTTAATCGAGTTAGTCACAGAAGAAAGAATTGTTTGAGTGTGGATGAGGCCTGTATGACAGAGAAGATATGCTACAAACAATTTGAAAGTGTATTATGTTAGCAACAAAAGTATTTTTGGGGGGCCTGTGGATCAGGCCTCTATAACAGACTAAATGCTACAATTTGAAAGTGAGATGTCTTCTACTGTATGATGTTAGTAACAGAAAAAATTTTGGGGGGCCTGTGGATCAGGCCTGTGTAACAGACTAGATCAGAGGTCTCAAACTGCATTCCTCTAGGGCCACAAACAGGTTATGTTTTCAGGATTTCCTTGTATTGCACAGGTGATAATTTAATCACATGCACAGATAATGATTCCAGCACCTTGTGCAATGCTAAGGAAATCTCAAAAACATGCATGGTTTGCGAACCTCGAGGAATGCAGTTTGAGACCCCTGGACTAGATGCTACAAACAATTTCAAAGTGAGATGTCCCCTACTGTACGTCGTTAGTAACAGAAGAGTTTTTTGGTGCCTGTGAATTAGGCCTGTGTAACAGACTAGATGCTACAAACAATTTCAAAGTAAAATGTCCTCTGCTTTACAACGTTAGTAACAGAAGATTTTTTTTATGAAGCCTGTGGATTAGGCCTCTATAACAGACTAGATGCTACAAACAATTTCTAAGTGAGATGTCCCCTACTGTACGACGTTATCAACAGAAGAATATTTTTTTTAGTGTGGATGACGCCTGTATAAACTAGAAAATATGCTCCAAACAATTTCAAATTCAGATTTAGCCTGCTGTATCACGTTTGAAAAACCCAAAAAATGCTGTTTTTTTACTATGTGCAACAGCTTTGCACACACAACAATTTAACCGCCACAAAATTACAATGTGGAATTTGGCGGCCTGTATCATGTTTAGCAACAGAATTTTTTCTTTTTTTTATGTGCGTCAGGTCTGCAGACAGCTTAAATTTAAACCCAACAAAATGACAGTGTGGGCTACAGTGAGCTGAATCACGTTTTGCAACAGAAAAATTATCTTTTTTTTTTTAATGTGCATGAGCTATGCACACTGTATTTCACCCCCACTAAATAACAAGGTGACATATGGCATTGTGAATCACGCTAGCAACTGCCCCCAAAAAATATTTCTTCATGCACTACAGCTCAAATCACAGAACTACGTCTCCACACCACTAAATGACAAGGTGGGATATTGCATGCTGTTTCACATTTAGCTAGTGAAAAAATAATATTTAGAACGCTATACTCATGCATGGAGCACAATAGAAGCAGTGTGTCTCGCCCAGAGCGGGGTACACAGGTTGCCGGGCAGCGTTAGATTCAGGAGGTCACGGGTGAGGCAGCCGTGCCCGGTGCCCCAGGGACAGTGAAATGGGGATTGAAAAATAAAGTAAAAATAAAAGAAATTGGAAAAAGAGTACGTGACGCGAGTTGGAGTGTTCAACTGTAGTATAGCCGACACTGCAGATGGTCCCTGGGGGAGTAGATGGTGATGGCAATGCAGATGTTTAACCCTCTCCAACCAGGGCTGACCCCCAGAGATGGTGATGGAAGTAGAAGGCATGGAGTAAAAAGGCAGGAGACAAGGAAATTCACTTTATCATTTACTGTAGTTCTGATGCAGTTTAGAGGAGATATTACAACTCTCACCAGGTTTACAGTCTGATCTGCAGAATGGGAGTTATCCTTCCCTTTGCTGTGACTCGGTGTAAGCTTCCTGCTATTCTAATCCCTTCAGGGACCAAGGGTTCCGGGAGTTTGGAACTTCCAGTATAGCCACTACTCACTGTGTTTTCCTCCTCTGGCAACTTGCAGCTTGGATCCTGTGTGAAGCTCCAGTTCTTTCTTGCACAATCCTTCATTGATCCTAGTTTGCTGCAGTCTTCACGGGGAAAACACTCTGCTGTTGGTTGTATAAACCCACACAGTCTCTCAGCTTACCACCCTGCTCTAAGGCATGGATTGCCTAGGGGCTTACTCCCTGATTCTTCTTAGCTTTACTCCTGGAGGGAGCACATATCATGGCTTCCAGGAGCGTTCTCCATCTTCCTCCACCTTCTTCTTCACTGAAAACAAAAACTCGACTCCTCCCCCTCCCAGTTGGGGTATGTCTGCAAAGCTCTAAGCTTCAGACAAGTAAGGGATTGAGGTAAATTGTGTGTATGTGTTGTGGTCTCTAGTAGATAAAGCATAACTCCCATTGCTCACAAAACACATGCAAAACAGTACATATTTAACCCCTTTGTGACAGTAAAGACACAGGGCACCACAAGTACACAACACACTTGTATGGTATGTGCACTGCTGGCTTTGTCGCTTTGGGCCATTGTCTTGTAGCATCACTTAGCATCACTTCAGCTGGAGAATATTTGTGCTGCCTGTACATTCTACCATAAAATGTTTTCTTACATCTTTGAATCAATTGTTCCCTCAATGACACACAAAGCATCCAGGTTCCAGGCATGCCTCACAGTTTGGATGAGGTTTAAAGGGCCTTTTACACATAGCGACGCACCAACGATAACGATAGCGATCCGACCAGGCATAGATCGCTGGTGCGTCGTTACGTGATCGCTAGATAGCTTTCAAACAGTCCAATCTCGTCAACGACTCTAGACAGATCAGCGATCTGCATAGCGACCTCGTTGGTCGTTGAGTACCTTTCACATTACTTAATAGAAAGCGATTCAGACCTCGGTGGGCGTGCTTCAGCGTTTCATTTACAACACCTCCCAAGCACCGATTGGTGGTCACTGCTGCGCTCTCATTGGCCGGCGGCGTAATTAAAGAGGACGTAGTAGCGTTTCAGTTTAAATCTCTGGAGCGCTGTGGTTAGCTTCAAAACCAGCATTTTTGTCCTTAGAGACACAAGTGCATTTTTTGGTTTGATTTTGCTATTCGTCCTTCAGCGTCCCTCTTGAACACTCATCAGCGTTATTTTCCAACACCTCCATTTTTGAGACCATCTGAAGAATCAACAGTGCTAGTTACGTATTTTTTCTTTTTTCTCCTCCATAACTTTCGGATTTTTCACACCGTCAAAGGTAGGTTTGTTTTGGGTCAAAAGTTATAATTTTTGTGTACGCAATTTTATTTGTTTTCCTTTTTTGCTTTCCAGGCTCACCACCATTGCTTTCTTTTTGAAAGCATAAACTTTTGTTTATCCATTGTGTCCATATGCACATGTCTGGGCAGCCATTTTACTTTAGAGACCGCGCCCGCCCCCATTCGTGAAATTTTTGAGCGTGATACTTTTATAGGTCAGCGACCAAGCTTCTGCGATTCAAACTCTTTTTTTATCTAGTGTATGTCCATTGTGTCCATATGCACATGTCTGGGCTGCCATTTTAGTTTACAAACCGCGCCCGTCCCCATTCGTGAAATTTTTGAACGTGATACTTTTATAGGTCAGCGTCCAAGCTTCTGCGATTCAAACTCTTTTTTATCTAGTGTATGTCCATTGTGTCCATATGCACATGTTGGGCAGCCATTTTACTTTTGAGACCGTGCCCGCCCCCATTCTTGAACCGTGCCGTAACTGAGCCACCATGCCGAAATGAAACGTTCTTACCATTTCCTTTTCTTTTTTTTTTTAAGATGGCAGCAAGTAGCCAAGTAGCAAGTAGCCAAGACTTCATACGCCAATTTATTGACATGTATCGGTCAATGCCCTGCCTCTGGAAGGTGAAGTCGCTTGACCACAGTAATAAGTACAAAAAGAAGGTTGCATATGAGAAACTTGTGCAACTATATCAAGAACATCATCCCAGCGAAACGGTAGATGAGGCTGTTATTAAAAAAAAAATACAGGCACTACGCACTGTCTACAAGAAAGAATTGAACAAGGTGGAAAAGTCTACCAGGTCGGGGGCGGGTACCAATGATGTGTATGTTCCGAGGTTGTGGTACTACAACTTACTGGAGTTTACACGAGACCAGGAAATCTCCCGGCCTATGCATTGTTCAATGTCACTGCCTGAAGAGGAAGAAACAGTGACACGGCCTGATTCCCCTCTTGGCGATGTAAGTATGTTTTGGGTTTCCCTCTAAAAACCAATGATACATAGCTATGTACATGCTATTGTTGAATTTTAATGAATGAGTCCATGACTGAAAACTTTGTTCACAGCTGATAACTGTACACGTGTAATTGTGTTATCATTACAAAATTTCTACAAACGGTCGATGTCATTACATAGCCAGTACCGCTTCTCTCCCCCTCATAATAATTTCTGTTATGTATTTAGACAACACTTTTTAATTTTTCTGTGTTTTAACCTGGTTTTTCTGTTCTTGCAGCATGTAACAGAAGATGTCTCACCTACAGCATGTGTCATACAGGAAACCCCAGCAACACCAAACGCAACCGACGACAGGATGTCCATCATTGCAGAGGAGGCAAGTGTGTCCGCGGGAGCGTACACTGTGCAAAGGCGTCTCCCAATGAGTCGAAAAAGAAAGGCCACTGCTCCTCCTTTTCCAGAGTTTGTAGATTTAGCTAAGAACATATTGGTGCAGCAGGAAAAACAAGCAATTGGTGGCTTTGCACACATGGTGGATGATAGACTTCGGTCACTCGACGAAATGCAAAGGCTACAGGCCGAGAGACTAATCTTTGAAACGCTAAATAAAGCTGCTGTCGGCAAACTTACAGACACTTATACTCTTGTGGATGGCCAGTCTATGTCACAAAACCCATGGCCGCAGATGCAAGAACATGTAACCAGCACGCCAAGAAGGATGATTCAGCCAATACAGAGCATGAACTTTGGAACCCCACATTTTCAGTCTGCCCCATTCATAAATCCTGCACGGCAGCAACTGAATGACTCTGACTGGTTTTACACTCAATTATAGTTTTATTGTTTACTTATTGTTAAATTAATTAAAGAACCTGTTTTAGTTTTGTTTCTTTATTCTTTGTTTGAAAAAATGAAATAAAATTTTAATTTTTGCATAACACATGATCCCTGTTACAAGTTCTTTGTAGACTGTGAAAAAGTGTTTTGCCGCGCGATAAAGGCGGGATTCATTGGCTGGTGTGTAGTTATGTAAAGCCTGCAATTAGCCCTGTACGTGTAGTGCTCCCTACGAAAAAGTGTGTTTTTTTATAAAATTAATATTCTATCTGTTACGATGCCAAAAAAAGGTGCCACATGAGATGTAGAATTGTTTTTCCAAAATAACATTTTTTAAAGGCAAGCCCGGACGCCTGCCCCAAAGGGGCTACAGGGAGGGCGCACATGACTAAGGAGGGATGCTAGGCCTGAGGGTTAGTGAAGGGTAAGGTGTAGTGCTTTTGTGTTTGTGGGGAAGGTGTGGGTTGGAGCTATGGGGCTTATGGTGCAATGTGAGTTGGCAGGGAGTGGTCAGTAGTGCTTTGTGCTTGTGGGGAAGGTGTGGGTTGGAGCTATGGGGCTTATTGTGCAATGTGAGTTGGCAGGGAGTGGTCAGTAGTGGGATGGATATATAGGGCAGAACTGTGGGGGGATGGTCATTCCTTACCTTGCAGACGTCCGGAATCGTCAGCTCCTCACATCTGGGACTTCAGCTTGAATCTTTGGATCCAGAAGATGGAATACCTCGTGGCACAGATGAAGAGGATGATGGAGCAGCGCGGCCAGCGGTGGATGAAGGAACAGCTGCAGCGATGGTCTGGTGATGGCGACGGCGGAGAAGATGGGACCCCTCTGCCTCCGAAGCGGCAGCGACGATCACGGCCTCCTGAGCACCTCAGCCCGGAGTTATGTTTGCAGCGGAGGATGAGCCCCATTAGCAGACCTGTTGCAGAAGACATCGCGGGGCCAGAGCCAGAAGTCGAGAAGCAGGCAGCAAGGTAAAGGGGCGGTGAGTGACGTGGCCGGCCTCCCCTCCATTTCGGATCGCGTCATACAGTGGTGACACGCACGTCGCGGCCACGTTACCCGGCGTGGTCACCTGACCCGGCGCGGTCATCGGCATCGGTGGGCGGCGGTGACGTGACGCGGCAAGGAGCCCGGTGGCGAGGTGGTGTGTGACTTCACAGGCCTCACTTCCTTTCTCGCGGCGCTGGGGGGAAGCGGGCGGTGGCTCGGTCATGTGGCCACCCTTCAGCTGCCAGGGGCCACAGGTCATGTGGTCCGGCGTCGCGTTCCCCCGGCGTTGGGTGCCAGATTCAGGAGGTGTTGCCTGCGGCTGGAGCGCCAACCTCCCCCCCTGTTTGAGGCTCCGAGCCAGTGACTTTTTGCCATGCGTTCCCGGACGGACAGTCGGTCTGGGTGCTGGCGCTGCGGCCCAGGAGGGCTGCAGTCGGCGTAGATCCATGGAGAAGATCGCAGATGCGGTGCTCGACGCGGAGGACACGTGACGGCTGTTCCGTGGGGTTCCGCGGAGTCAGCCTAGTAAGTAAGGCTCACTTAAACCTTTATTAATGTCTAGATTATATTGGTTGGGAAGGGTGTTGCTACGTATGGTTTCGGGTGTTTGTCTGTGGGTTCGGAAAGATGCGCGGCTGGTCCATGTGGACAGCGTTCGAATCTGTGAGGGAATGGTTGCTTTGTGGTCCAGGAGGCTGTTTTGTGCGCTTCATGAGTGTTGGGAGGTATTTTTTAATTTCATGCTAGTTTGCTTTTATGATAGTGGGTATATCTATAGGTGACGACATCATTTTATTTTGGTTAGTATAATTGTGCTTGCATTCTCTGGGTGTTTGTGTATGACTGGTGGTGATTCCATGGCGGTTTGTGAGTAATTCAGGTGGTGATACGGATATTGGCAGAGCGGTGGTGGATAGCCATATCCATGCCAGTTTTATGGTTTATTGTTATAGGCATGGGGTCTTTGGGCTGGAGGATTATCGCCGCACCAAGTATTTGATAAGGGTTTGATGGTAGTTCACTGATGTGGTGAGCTGTTTTATCGCCGCGCCTAGTATTTGATAAGTGTTGATGTTAGTTCACTGATGTGGTGAGCAGTTTTATCGCCGCGCCTAGTATTTGATAAAGGTTGATGTTAGTTCATTGATGTGGTGAGCAGTTTTATCGCCGCGCCTAGTATTTGATAAGGGTTTGATGGTTGTTCACTGATGTGGTGAGCAGTTTTATCGCCGCGCCTAGTATTTGATAAGGGCTTGATGGTAGTTCACTGATGTGGTGAGCAGTTTTATCGCCGCGCCTAGTATTTGATAAGGGTTGGATGGCAGTTCACTGACGTGGTGATCTGTTTGGGTAGTGCATCGGGCGGCTTAATCTTTCACGTTACAGTGGGGTGTGTTCTATTGCTGGTCAGAGGTGAGGGGGTAGGTGGTCGAGTTTTCATTAGGGTGTGTTTTATTTATATGCCGGGTTCGGTTCTCCAATAGGGGCTTTGAGTGTACTATGGGTTTTCATGTTCACTAGGGGCATTTTGGTTTGTTGCGGCAGACATTCTGGTGAGGTCGAGATGCTTGGGACGGCAGATCTTTTGGGAACCTGCCTTTCTGACAGCAATGGATGACATTTCCCCCGGGGGGCTTGGAGTTGACCTTTTACCGGATTTGTTTTCCTGGTTAATTTCTGGGGGTACGTAAATATGGCGTGGAGCTGGTTGGTCAATGTCCGGTTGTTGAGGTCCGTGGTTTGGTTTCTGTGTGGTAGTCGGGGATTATCTGTTATTAGGGATGGTGCAGTGCTTATTTTCTGTTCATGGGCCAACCTGGGACTACTATCTGGTATTAGGGAAGGTGGTGTGCTTATTTCTGTTCATGGTCCAACCCTTGACTACTTTGGGTTTCTTCATGCTCAGGGCGTTGTTGCGGTTATCATGTGTTTGGATAAGTCAAAGTGTTTGATTCACCTGGGGCCCTATGTCTAAGTCAGGTTAGGTTAACGAGTACATCGTGTCAGGTCGGGGGTCGTTATTAGGTTCCCGTGTATATCGCGCTGCTGTTTTGGGGGGTTGATTTTGGTTATTGAATACGTGAGGCTACGATCCACTGGGGGTTTTTGCATGATCTGCAGTCATATGGCGTTCTTACGGTAATTTGCTGGTCGTGGCTGCCCTGGGGCAGTTTTAACAACTTTTGTACGTAAGGACTGGTGGGTTCTCACTGCGGTTCTTTAGGGTTGCCGATTGAGCTTTTGGCAGACTGTATCGGGTGGTATTTGTTACAGCCGTTGATTGCAGCTACGTAGGAGTTTATTATACAGAGTGGATAGTTTTTCGTTACAATGGGCTAGGAGGTTTATTGTGGGTGCAGCTGGTCCTGCTTTGCCTTCTGGGTATACAGCTCTCCTTAGAGTCTTTTCTTTTTGGGTGCCCCCGGACGGGGGGGCCAGGGTGAAGTGTGGCGCAAGGATGATGCAACATTTGAGTTGGGTAACCCAGCGTGTGCATTACTGGTCTCGGGGGTCCTGGTTGGTGAACGGTTTGTTTATCCAGCGGGTGTTGTTCCATTTGTCAGGAATTCTGTATAGAGCATGAGGCAGGACATGTTGTTTCGATGGCCGTGTGAATGGTCTCCCGCGTGGGTGTAGCCCGTCCGGCAATACATGGCTATGTCATTTATTCCGTTATGCGCACTTGTCAGGACCGGCTGGTATTATGGGGACACGGTTGTGGTGCAGCGCTGCTGCGGGGGAGGTGTACTTTAGGTAGTGTGTGAGCAGGTTGCAGCTATAACATTACTTTCATTAATGTCGGGCTGGTGGTACGCTGTGGCAGGGGAAGATAGTGCGATGTGCATTGACTTTTAATGATTCTAAGGACCTGGTAATCGTCTGGGGCTGTGCTCCGTTTGGGGGTGCTTTTTGCGGTGCTTTAAGGCTGAGTGGTGGACAAGCATCGGGCATCGGTGAGTGCAATGTTTTGACGGATGGCCCGGGTTTATGGTGTCTGGGGTTTTCAGGAGACGTGATGTGTGTCTGAGTTTTCCTGGACTTCAGGTGGTGTGGAGTCGCTTTTCTTTCTTTTGTGAGTAGTGTCGAGTAGTTTGTGAGTTCAGCGGGGAATGGGTGCGGAGTACATCTCACTTTTGGTAAGAGGGTGGCAACAATAGTGTTGTGATTCTGGGTTCGAAGTGCACGGGTGATGCACACAATTAATTTGTTCCAGGTCGTGGTGATTATGGGGTGGATTGGTTTATGTTTTCTAGTTGGGTGGATATTTTAAGATAGATGCTATCACGCAGGGTTGACGGGACCAACAGCGTTTTGGTACTGCACGTGTGTGGTGGAGACTTGGTCGCTGGGGCGTCAAGGAGTTTGATCTGAGACATCGGGCCTGAATGCTCCTGCCTGGGAGCCATGCTCGTGTTGTTGTTCATGACTATATAGTGGGGCACGTTTTTCAAGAATCTGTCAGAGGTTGGGGAACCAGTGTAGGTTCTGTTGTTACGTCTATAATGGTTGGCTTTGATTATTATCAGGTGGAGTGCAATTTTCTGCCTGGGAGCCGTGCTCATGTTGGTGTCCATAAGGGCTCCTGTTTGGAATGACTACATAGTGGGTTTTACTGGGCACATTTTCAAGAATCTATCGGAGGTTTGGGGAACCAATGTAGGTTCTTTTGTTCATGGCAATAATGGTTGGCTTTGATTAATTATTAGGTGAAGTATAATTTTCGGAGGCGCCTGCAATGTTGCGGTCTCAACGAGGCAGAGGCGGCGGCTCAGGTTGGGGACTGGTCGCGCAGGCGGTGCATAGGATTGGACGATGCGGTTGGCTAGTTGCAGGTCTTGGGTGTGGCTGACCTTGTTGCACTGGTATTTTGGTGTAGGTTGGCATTGTGAGGTCTAATGGGGATCAGTTTTGATTGATTGGTCTTGGTACAGAAACATTGGTTACTCGAGCCGCAGAGTCGGCTCGGGTTGGGTTTTTGGTGGTGGTACTCGCACGTACAAGGTGTCATACGTGCTCGCGGTGGCGGAAAGGAGGGGGGTATTTGAAGTCGGTGGATTGCACAAAGAGCGGGGGGGTGAACCCAGTGCAGGAGCGGGTTACCCCTGGTGGTGCAATGGTATACTTGGTTAAGGTGGGTCCCAGCTGTGCTGGGTCACAGCAGGACATGTTAACGTGGGACCCTGCTGTGCTCGGTCACAGCGGGGCATGTTAACGTGGGTCCCTGCTGGGCTGGGTCCCAGCAGGACATTGGTCGGGCAACACTCGGCTGGGTGTCCTCGAGCCGGTGTGGTGCGGCTGAGGGCACGTGGTGGAGCTGGTGTTGCAATCATGTACAATGGGTTTTGCAACACTCGGCTGGGTGTCCTCGAGCCGGTGTGGTGCGGCTGAGGGCACGTGGTGGAGCTGGTGTTGCAATCATGTACAATGGACTCTTCATTTACCCCCCCTCCTTTTGCTGGTGGTTATGTTTATGGAATATTTCTACGTTTATGGATAAAATGTTATTGCTTGTTTGGTGTTAATAAACGGGGCTGCTGTGGCCTTTTACATCCAATGTCACGCAGTCGTGTCTTATTTAAGTTAAGAAGGGGTAAGTGTGGGTTTTGGGAGGGGTCATTACAGTGAAGCCGTCAGTCAGACTTTCCTAAGTCATGTTTAAATTACTGACATTGTCAGTTTCTTAACTTTTAATTTTTTTTTTTCTTTTGTTTTTTTTAATTCCTTTTTTATGAACGATTTTTAAACAAACCTTTTTAATTTTACATATGTCAACATGACATATATATATTTTTTTTTTAACAAAAAAATTATAAAAGGTACAACATAAAATAATACGCAAAACAAAATTAAATGTTTTCACCCTGCAGTTGTGCTGCCACAAATCGGTCCAGCATCACTCCGAGTTGGTGTAACGCAGACATCGCTCTCCTGTGTGCTGCCAAGAGATCAGGTAAGGTTGGTATTTCTGTAGAGGAAATTGAGATTGTTTAGATTATTATGTAGGATGTGGCTGCATATGCGGTCATAATCAATGGCCAATATTCTATAGGTGAGAATATGGGGTAATAGTTATAGGCGGCAGCGTATGGGGGCATAGTCTATTTGGCAGCAAAAGGGGGCTTTTACAATGAGGCTGCATATGGGGGAATAATCAATGGCCCATATTGTATTGGTGAGAATATGGGGTAGTAGTTATAGGCGGCAGCATATAGGGGCATAGTGTATTTGGCAGCAAAACGGGGGCTTTTTCAATGAGGCTGCATATGGTGGAATTATGGATGGGGCATCATAAGTGGACATATCCAATGTGTCTGAAAATGGGAGTATAGTGTTATGTGGCTGTATATGGGGGCATAGTGTGTGGGGCAGCATATGGTGGCATAATGTAGGTGTGGTAGCATATGGGGCCATATCCTATGGGTCGCAATAACAGCCATAGTGTAAAGTGGCAGCAGATGGGTACATACGGTTCATTCTTGCGGTCAAACACTTACGTTTTAGTGCCGCCTCTGACTCATCTGATGAGGAGATTACAGCCCTTCCACGTCGAGTGGCAACACGTACTAGAAAAAAAAATTATATATATATTATGTCAACAACTTTTACACAAATTATCATTTCAAACATGATTCAAGCAAGAAAATTGTTATTCGATTACCGGAGGTCGAGTCTGCTCCAGCTTCTCGGAGTGATGCTGGAGAAAACACACCCATTGGGGATGAAGTCGAGGAAGCAATTTGTGGTTGAGGCGTAGAGGGGGGTGAGGGGGTCCTTACGCGCTCTGGTATCTAAAAATTGGAAATTGTGCATTGAGCATTTCCAAAGCGCATCCAAAATCAAATGGTATTGTAATACTGTATAATTGAAACCGATTACTTCTTTGTAATGTTGTTATTATCTCTCTCTCCAACACGCAACTTTTTTGTATACAACTTATATATTTTTTTAAAATTTGATTTTTACCATCAGGTCTGTTTACAAATTTTTTGCTTTGGTTTCCTCCCTGGATCACACTTTCGTTTTTTTAAATTATTACAAATCAAAATCTCTTTTCCTTTCCCCATATGTCAACCTTAACTACCCCCCCCTTTTCTTTTATCTTTCAACCCAATTAAATTACTAATAACATAAATAAATGTATTTTAAAAACTTACGGGCTCAGCTTCAGGAGATGCTTGCAGCGGCAGGCTTGCGTGTTCAGCAGAGGCTGGTGGTGCTGCAGGTGGTGATGGGGCTGGTGCCGCTGCATGTGCCGCTGTTGGAAAAAAATTAATACTGAGCGCAATACCACTTCAACTTGAGTTGTGCAATTTCACATGTGCAAATGTAATTTTTTTTTTTTTTCAAACTGTAAACGCTGAGGAAAAAAAAAAAAATCCTTAAAAAGTAATATAACATGAGGAACATATAATCTGCAACACTCACCTCGCTCCCTTCGCACTTGTTGTTGGAGGCTGGCGAGGAGGTCTCTTGAGCGAAAGCGCAGATCCGCCAGTTTTTTTCTTATTTGGGTCGTGGTGCGCTCGACTCCGAAACGGCGTAACAGCCCTCGCCGGATCCTCCGCAACACAGCCCGCTTGTGTCTCATGGGGTGTGCATGCGCCTGTCCACACGCATAATCCCGCCTCTCCATCTCCTGTACCAGGAAGCGCATTTCGGCCTCCCCCCAAGGTGTAGCTCTCTGTCTGCCAGCCATTGCTTCCTGTGTTGCCTTCACTCCGCAGCAGGGACGACCACAAGAATGTCGTGACGTCACGACGTTATCGCGCCTCTTTTGCTGACGCTACTGCGTTATTTAAATAAATATGGTACTAGTGCGCGCTTATCGGTGACGCTATAGCGTCCACTGGAGGGCGGTTATAAAGTGGCGTCTTCACGCCGATGCTACGGTGCTGTTACTGTGTCGCAGGGCCATGTGCAGGATTTTACTGTATATACCAGGCTGGGCTTTATATAACGTGTGTGGCTGTCCAGCATATAGCATGCAGGGCTGGGCTTTATATACCGTCTTTGACAGCCCTGTAGATACCATGCGGGGCTAGGCTTTATATACCGTGTGGGGCTGGGCTGTATATACCGTGCGGGGCTGGTATTTATATAACGTGTGTGGCTGCCCAGCATAAAGCATGCGGGGCTGGGCTTTATATACCGTGTGGGGCTAGGCTGTATATACCATGCGGGGCTGGTATTTATATAACGTGTGTGGCTGCCCAGCATATAGCATGCGGGGCTAGGCTTTATATACCGTGTGGGGCTGGGCTGTATATACTGTGCGGGGCTGGTATTTATATAACGTGTGTGGCTGCCCAGCATATAGCATGCGGGGCTGGGCTTTATATACCGTGTGGGGCTGGGCTGTATATACCGTGCGGGGCTGGTATTTATATAACGTGTGTGGCTGCCCAGCATATAGCATGCGGGGCTGGGCTTTTTATACTGTGTGGGGCTGGGCTGTATATACCGTGCGGTGCTGGTATTTATATAACGTGTGTGGCTGCCCAGCATATAGCATGCGGGGCTGGGCTTTATATACCGTGTGGGGCTGTTATTTATATAACGTGTGTGGCTGCCCAGCATATAGCATGCGGGGCTGGGCTTTTTATACCGTGCGGTACTGGTATTTATATAACGTGTGTGGCTGCCCAGCATATAGCATGTGGGGCTGGGCTTTATATACCGTGTGGGGCTGGGCTGTATATACCATGCGGGGCTGGTATTTATATAACGTGTGTGGCTGCCCAGCATATAGCATGCAGGGCTGGGCTTTATATACCGTGTTCGACTGCCTTGTATATACCATGCGGGGCTGGGCATTGTATACTGTGTGTGGTTGCCCTGTATATACCGTGTGGGGCTGGGCTTTTTATACCGTGTGGGGCTGGTATTTATATAACGTGTGTGGATGCCCAGCATATAGCATGCGGGGCTGGGCTTTATATACCGTGTTGGACTGCCTTGTATATACCATGCAAGGCTGGGCATTGTATACCGTGTGTGGTTGCCCTGTATATACCGTGTGGGGCTGGGCTGTATATACCGTGCGGGGCTGGTATTTATATAACGTGTGTGGCTGCCCAGCATATAGCATGCGGGGCTGGGCTTTTTATACTGTGTGGGGCTGGGCTGTATATACCGTGCGGTGCTGGTATTTATATAACGTGTGTGGCTGCCCAGCATATAGCATGCGGGGCTGGGCTTTATATACCGTGTGGGGCTGGGCTGTATATACCGTGCGGGGCTGTTATTTATATAACGTGTGTGGCTGCCCAGCATATAGCATGCGGGGCTGGGCTTTTTATACCGTGCGGTACTGGTATTTATATAACGTGTGTGGCTGCCCAGCATATAGCATGTGGGGCTGGGCTTTATATACCGTGTGGGGCTGGGCTGTATATACCATGCGGGGCTGGTATTTATATAACGTGTGTGGCTGCCCAGCATATAGCATGCAGGGCTGGGCTTTATATACCGTGTTCGACTGCCTTGTATATACCATGCGGGGCTGGGCATTGTATACTGTGTGTGGTTGCCCTGTATATACCGTGTGGGGCTGGGCTTTTTATACCGTGTGGGGCTGGTATTTATATAACGTGTGTGGATGCCCAGCATATAGCATGCGGGGCTGGGCTTTATATACCGTGTTGGACTGCCTTGTATATACCATGCAAGGCTGGGCATTGTATACCGTGTGTGGTTGCCCTGTATATACCGTGTGGGGCTGGGCTGTATATACCGTGCGGTGCTGGTATTTATATAACGTGTGTGGCTGCCCAGCATATAGCATGCAGCGCTGGGCTTTATATACCGTGTTGGACTGCCTTGTATATACCATGCGGGGCTGGGCATTGTATACCGTGTGTGGTTGCCCTGTATATACCGTATGGGGCTGGGCTGTATATACCGTGCGAGGCTGGGCTTTTTATACCGTGTGGGGCTGGGCTGTATATACCGTGCAGTGCTGGTATTTATATAAAAGTGTGTGGCTGCCCAGCATATAGCATGCGGGGCTGGGCTTTATATACCGTGTGGGGCTAGGCTGTATATACCATGCGGGGCTGGTATTTATATAACGTGTGTGGCTGCCCAGCATATAGCATGCGGGGCTGGGCTTTATATACCGAGTTGGACTGCCTTGTGTATACCATGCGGGGCTGGGCATTGTATACCGTGTGTGGTTGCCCTGTATATACCGTGTGGGGATGTCCTGTATATACTGTGTGGAACATAGCATATTGGAACGTTCCCTTTTTTTTTCTTTTAAAAACCACAAACACTTTGTAAAGTAGTAACAATTTGAATTTATTGTTGTATTTATCACACAAGAATAAAAGAAACATGTTAAATATACACTTTTGCTGTCTGGATTTGATGCTGCCAAGTAACAGCACCCGGCCCATTAAAATATTGGCAGTATTGCTGCCTGCAGGCCTTTGCATCATCACAGTTTCTTCCCCTTGCCAGTACTTGAAGTCCAGGTACTGCGGGATCATTGTCACGCCACCCACCAAGAAGAACCTGACCATTTGTCGTGTCAACAGAGTCCACAAAGGCAGGCGGAGTGTAATCGTTTGCATCTTGCATCAAGGCGCCGCAGAAAATTGTGCAGCACGCAACAAGCCATAACGACCGAGTCAATGGATTCCAACTTTAGGTTTATGGGTGTGTGGAAAATCCGAAAGCGGCTGACAATGATGCCAAACGCATTCTCCACAACCCTTCGTGCCCTTGACAAACGGTAATTAAATATCCGTGTTTGCTCCGAGACACTTTTTTGGGGGTACGGTTTCAGCAGATTGGCATGCAGCGGGAAGGCTTCATCACCGACGAAAACAAAGTTGAGGTTGGCGGTTGTCTCTGTGTTGGGAGGCAGGTTCAGGCCACTGTTGTTCAATCGCTCTCCAAAAAGTGTGTGTTCTAACACTCCCCCATCTGAAACCCTGCTGTTCATGCCTACATCAACATTTATGAACTCGTAGTTTGCATTAACAAGGGCCATAAGGATTACACTAAAATAGCCCTTATAATTGAAAAAATAGAATCCACTTTTCGGCGGTTGGGTGATCCTCACATGTTTACCATCCAAAGCCCCCCCACAGTTTGGGAACAGCCAAAGCCGCTCAAAATCAGAGGCAATATTTTTACAGTCCGCCTCTGTTTTTGGAAACTGGATGTAGCTCCTGAGGCTTTGGACTATGACATTGCATGTTTCAGGAATCAAACTGCTGAGCAGTGACAAAGAAACGGCAAAGAAAATTGCAGATCTTTGAGTGATCGTCCGGTGGCCAGGAATCTCAGCGTCACGGTCAATTGTTTGTCTACCGGCACAGCAGCTCGCATTTTTGTATTTCTCCTTTCAATCAATGGCGTCACACTGGCTAGTAAAAATTTGAAAGAGTCCTCTGACATCCGCAGATAGTTCCTGAAATCCTGAGGATTTCTTACGATCTCTTACGAGCTGTGTATGTGAGAATTTGGACCTCTTCGCCAGCCACTCTCTGGTCCACATGCGCCACTTTCTTTTGGACCGCCTCTCTTGCATCAGTGCCTCTTCATGTAGCCGACCACCCTCCAACACCAAAGCAGCAGCCACAATAGCACGCTCTGCGCCGTTCATGATATAAAAACTGCAAAATAAAATCAAATCATTAGACAAATTGGAAACAAGAGCTTCAATTGTATAAAGCCAACAAATAACAACAATGGGGTGGGAGCGGTCTGACACCTGAAATGTATGCCCCAGGCCAGTGCGTATGGACACTATGAACATACAATAGGTAACATAGAGAGTGAAAAACTGATGCATGGTCGCTGAGCTATAAAAGTGTCACGCTGAAAAGTAGCAAGAAAAGGGGGCGGGCGCGGTCTGAAACTAAAATGGCTGTGCAGGCCCAGTGCGTATTGACACAATGGACATACAAAATGTAAAAAAAAATTAAATTGCAGAAACATGGTTAATAATAAGCAATAAAAGTATTACACTACAAAACAGCAAGCATGGGGGCGGGCGCGGTCTGTCATCTAAAATGGCTGCCAACGACAATGCGTATGGACACAATGGCCATAGAAAAGGAAATAAAAAAGAGTTTGAATTGCATATACATGGTCGCTGCGCTTTCAAATTGTTACGCTCAAAAATAGCAAGAATGGGGTGGGCACGGTTTTTAACAAAAAATGGATGCCAAGTCCAATGCGTATGGACACAATGTACATAGAAATGTTTAAATTGCTGATCTTGGATCGCAGAGCTTGAAAAGTTAACGCTTATCAATAGAGATAATGGAGGTGGACGAGTGTACAACAAGGGGCAAACTAAAATGGGGGAAGGCAACTTTCGGTACAATTTAAATACATACCTGGCAAACAGAGTTGTCCTTTGATGAATAAAATGAATCCACAAATAAAAGCGCAATAGCGATTGCGATAGGGACGCTGAAGCAACCGCGGTGTGAAAGCCGTTAAAATATAAACGCTGTAGCGACTCACACAGGAACGTTGAAGCCAAACCAGTTAATACCATCCACTATGCACGGGAACAAAGTGTTGAATGAGGCGCTACAGTGTTGTCTTTTATACCTACGTCGGATACATTTCGCACATTGTGAGCGCTGTAAAGACCAATAGGGGCAGAGGAGGCGTGGCCGGTAAGTCACGCCTGTGTCGCTGAGCTCTGCGTCGCTATCGACGTCGCTCGTCGTTTTTAAGATTCAAACACAACGATGATTACTGGCCAGCGGGACGCCAGCGATGGAAAAATGTACCTGCACATTCGAGCACGATCAGCGATAGCTGACGGGGGGTCTGGTCGCCGCTGCATTTCACACTTAGCGAGATCGCTTAGTGTGAAACCCCCTTTAGTCTTGGTGAGGTTTTTTTGTTTGCAGCTTCTTTTAATAGTCTGAGAGCTGACAACTAGCAGATTAAGCCTCTTGAGCAGGCTACAGGGCAGGAAGACTAGTCAGAGGCATGTCTCTGCTGCCATCTCCCTACTATATTGTGCTTGATCTACAGGTCTCTACTTCTGTGTGTATGGAGAAGTATCTAGCAATCATGTAGAGTAGGGTGGGGAGCTATCTGAATAACTGCAGGGTTTCAAAGAAAAACATAGGTGTTTGTACAGAGGGAGCTGGTCTCTCTTTCATGCTGCATGTAAATGAATTAGGCTGGTTTCACATTAGCGCTTTTTAAGCGCACGCACGGCCGGGGGTAGCTCCGCCCCCGAGCCGGCTCTCTGCCCGGCGTGCCCGCCCCTTGCTTGTAGCGCCGCCTCCGAGCGCACAGCGGCGCCTGCGATCGGCGCACCCTATCTTTAGCATAGGGTGCGCAGATCGTGCGCAGGCCGTGCGCTAGTTGCGCTTTGACCTGCGCTGCGCACTTTTGACGGTGCGCCGTGCGCGCCAAAATCAAACTTTTCGGATTTCGGCGTGCTCGGCGCACCATCAAAAGTGCGCAGCGCAGGTCAAAGCGCAACTAGCGCACGGCCTGCGCACGATCTGCGCACCCTATGCTAAAGATAGGGTGCGCCGATCGCAGGCGCCGCTGTGCGCTAGGAGGCGGCGCTACAAGCAAGGGGCGGGCACGCCGGGCAGAGAGCCGGCTCGGGGGCGGAGCTACCCCCGGCCGTGCGTGCGCTTAAAAAGCGCTAATGTGAAACCAGCCTTATATGACAAGTTCTCCTTTTGTTTATGTCATATGATTCCAGGAATTTTTGTAGAAATCAGGCAAACAACCAGCATGTTCAAAGCAAATTAAATAAAACATGAAAGCAAAAAAAACCCCAGCAGTCTGGAAAGACTATGGGATATGAAAAAAATAATATATTTTAATTGCTGTCACATTTACTAAAACTGTAAATGTGAGGTTTTTAGTGCACATTTTAATTAATTTGTGTGAGCCCTTCTGCCAATGACAAGGCGACCTCTTCAGATGGGGCCCTACACTAACACTATACTACCACTACACTAACACTGCACCAAAGTCCTTATGCCTAAAGCTGTGGATCCAGAAGAAGGCAAAAACCCTGGACATATTCAGCCAATTTGTGACACAGGGAAAAAATTCCTTCTTGACCCCGGGAAAAGGCGATCAGTCCTAAAACCCTGGTTCAAACTCTACTGCTAATACTATGGTTATTATTTTCCTACTATTATCATCATCATCATTATTAACCTACATTCAATATTAGTACCCTAAGAGTTCTGTTTCATTTTGACATCAAAACAAAAAATAGTACTATCACACTATGTTGATTCAAACCAGCTTTTAAAACTACAAATGTATCTACTGTATTAATATATTATTTATTTTGCTAATACTTTTTAATAAATATTATCATTGCTATTTTTACTTATATAATTATACTTATTACACTTATTGTAATGATAATGACTTATTTATTATATTGCTATTATTTATTTTATATTACTTTATACCTACCGTACTAATATAAATATACTGCTTCTACAGTTGTGGCCAAAAGTATTGACACCCCTGCAATTCTGTCAGATAATACTCAGTTTCTTCCTGAAAATGATTGCAAACACAAATTCTTTGGTATTATTATCTTCATTTAATTTGTCTTAAATGAAAAAACACAAAAGAGAATGAAGCAAAAAGCAAACCATTGATCATTTCACACAAAACTCCAAAAATGGGCCAGACAAAAGTATTGGCACCCTCAGCCTAATACTTGGTTGCACAACCTTTAGCCAAAATAACTGCGACCAACCGCTTCCGGTAACCATCAATGAGTTTCTTACAATGCTCTGCTGGAATTTTAGACCATTCTTCTTTGGCAAACTGCTCCAGGTCCCTGATATTTGAAGGGTGCCTTCTCCAAACTGCCATTTTTAGATCTCTCCACAGGTGTTCTATGGGATTCAGGTCTGGACTCATTGCTGGCCACCTTAGAAGTCTCCAGTGCTTTCTCTCAAACCATTTTCTAGTGCTTTTTGAAGTGTGTTTTGGGTCATTGTCCTGCTGGAAGACCCATGACCTCTGAGGGAGACCCAGCTTTCTCACACTGGGCCCTACATTATGCTGCAAAATTTGTTGGTAGTCTTCAGACTTCATAATGCCATGCACACAGTCAAGCAGTCCAGTGCCAGAGGCAGCAAAACAGCCCCAAAACATCAGGGAACCTTCACTATGTTTGACTGTAGGGACCGTGTTCTTTTTTTTGAATGCCTCTTTTTTTCTCCTGTAAACTCTATGTTGATGCCTTTGCCCAAAAAGCTCTACTTTTGTCTCATCTGACCAGAGAACATTCTTCCAAAACGTTTTAGGCTTTTTCAGGTAAGTTTTGGCAAACTCCAGCCTGGCTTTTTTATGTCTCGGGGTAAGAAGTGGGGTCTTCCTGGGTCTCCTACCATACAGTCCCTTTTCATTCAGATGCCGACAGATAGTACGGGTTGACACTGTTGTACCCTCGGACTGCAGGGCAGCTTGAACTTGTTTGGATGTTAGTCGAGGTTCTTTATCCAACATCCGCACAATCTTGAGTTGAAATCTCTTGTCAATTTTTCTTTTCCGTCCACATCTAGGGAGGTTAGCCACAGTGCCATGGGCTTTAAACTTCTTGATGACACTGCGCACGGTAGACACAGGAACCTTCAGGTCTTTGGAGATGGACTTGTAGCCTTGAGATTGCTCATGCTTCCTCACAATTTGGTTTCTCAAGTCCTCAGACAGTTCTTTGGTCTTCTTTCTGTTCTCCATGCTCAATGTGGTACACACAAGGACACAGGACAGAGGTTGAGTCAACTTTAATCCTTGCCAACTGGCTGCAAGTGTGATTTAGTTATTGCCAACACCTGTTAGGTGCCACAGGTAAGTTACAGGTGCTGTTAATTACACAAATTAGAGAAGCATCACATGAATTTTCTAACAGTGCCAATACTTTTGTCCACCCTCTTTTTTATGTTTGGTGTGGAATTATATCCAATTTGGCTTTAGGACAATTCTTTTTGTGTTTTTTCATTTAAGACAAATTAAATGAAGATAATAATACCAAAGAATTTGTGTTTGCAATCATTTTCAGGAAGAAACTGAGTATTATCTGACAGAATTGCAGGGGTGTCAATACTTTTGGCCACAACTGTATAATAGTTTCATACTGCTAAGTTATTGCTAGGGTTTTTTCATACTTACGTCCCGTATTTGCCATATATGATGTTATAGACTGAGGGGTCCTAGCAGGATTGTCCAGATGATGTTCCCCTTTCCTCTCAAATACTGGTTGATGAATTGGCAGATGTTACACTGCCTGGTCCTGCTTCTTGTGACCTTATTCTGGTGCTCCTTTTGGCCTTTTTTTTTGGCGCCGATCTTAACTCTGATTTTGATCTCTTTCTTCTTTTCTCTTGTCTTTTCTTCTTCCTGTTCTTCTTCATCTTCATCCAGGCCCATACCGAGTTCTTTAGCCAGCATTGCCCTTGTTTCTTGTTCTGTGATCTGCATCTTCCTGGATGGTGTAGGCTGCTCTTCATATTCATGCCGAGGTGTATATTTCTTCTGGGCTGTTGGGCTTATCGGCATGATGCGCTGAAAAGACAACAGATTAAGATAGTACTATGATAAGCAATTCCTATACACCCCTTTCCCCTTCACGACCAAGCCTATTTTGATCTTAATGACCAGGCAATTTTTTGCAATTCTGACCAGTGTCCCTTTATGAGGTAATAACTCAGGAACGCTTCAACGGATCCCAGCGATTCTGAGAGTGTTTTTTTGTGACATATTGGGCTTCATGAAAGTGGTAAATTTAGTTCGATAATTTTTGCGTTTATTTGTGAAAAAATCAGAAATTTGGCAAAAATGTAGAAAATTTCGCAATTTTCAAATTTTGAATCTTTATTCTGTTAAACCAGAGAGTTATGTGACACAAAATAGTTACTAAATAACATTTCCCACATGTCAACATTACATCAGCACAATTTTGGAAACAAAATATTTTTTTGTTAGGAGTTATAAGGGTTAAAAGTTGACCAGCGATTTCTCATTTTTACAATAAAATTTACAAAACCATTTTTTTTAGGGACCACCTCACATTTGAAGTCACTTTGAGGGGTGTATATGACAGAAAATACCCAAAAGTGACACCATTGTAAAAACTGCACCCCTCAAGCTACTCAAAACTACATTCAAGAAGATTATTAACCCTTCAGGTGTTTCACAGGAACTAAAGCAACGTGGAAAGAAAAAATGGACATTTTAATTTTTCCAACAAAAATTTTCTTTTAGCATCAATTTTTTCATTTTCACATGGGCAACAGGATAAAATGGATCCTAAAATTTGTTGGAAAATTTCTCCTGAGTACACCGATACCTCATATGTGGTCATAAACCACTGTTTGGGCGCACGGCAGGGCTCAGAAGGGAAGGAGCGCCATTTGACTTTTTTAATGGAAAATATGCTGGAATATTTAGCAGTTGCCATGTCACGTTTGGAGAGCCCCTGTGTGCCTAAATATTGGAGCTCCCCCACAAGTGACCCCATTTTGGAAACTAGACCCCCAAGGAACTTATCTAGATGCATAGTGATCACTTTGAACCCCCAGGTACTTCACAAATTGATCTGTAAAAAAAAAGTACTTTTTTTTCACAAAAATGTTCTTTTAGCTTCAGTTTTTTCATTTTCACATGGGCAACAGGATAAAATGGATCCTAAAATGTAAAGTCTATTGTTAGTAGCTCTCACTCCCTCCAGCTTTCACAAGCTGTCATTTGCAGTTGTATTGTTAAGGAGCAAGGCTCACTTAACCCCTTGGAGTAAGACATCTGCCCTGCATCTTCTCACCTCTATCAAAGAGTGGCAGTCACAGCCACCAATTTGCATCACATCTATTGGTCTGCCTTCTATTGGTGAGTGATATGTTATATATACTGTACACAGGGCTGCCACTAGGAATTTCGGGGCCCCATACTGGCAAAATTTTTGGGGCCCCCTTTAGACTCCGCCCAGGCTCCACCCCAGCCCCGACTCCACTCCTCAAACTGTCCACAGTCCAACTGCTCTCTTGGAAAAACTCCACTTCTCACCAATCACACATTAACAGTTCCTATAACCAGATCACACATATAGCCGGCAGCTTTTGCTTTGGACAAAAGATTTTTTAAGCCACCATCACAACACTGTAGACTCTTTTGGCCGAGCTCTACTCTACTGTAACCTATTAAATATTTGTTAAGATATGCAATACAATTTAGGTACAGTATATTTTTAGTTATTTTTCAATTTTTAAAATGACCAATAATATCACATACAAGGGACAAATACCATCGCACCATGTCCAGACCACATATTACCACCACATAGCGACCTATAATACAACATACAAATACCACCACACCATGACCAGACCACATATTACTACCATAATGACCGAATAATAGCACATACAAGGGACAAATACCACTGCACCATGTCCAGACCACATATTACCACCACAAAGTGACCAAATAATAGCACATACAAGGGACAAATACCACAACACCATGTCCAGACCATATATTACCACCACATAGTGACTGAATACTACAATTCTGATCAGTAATAAAAAACACAATACCATCACCATAAGTGCCATTATACACAGGAGATCTGTACTTAGTATGCAGTGTCTGTGTACAGGTAATACAGTGATCAATGACATTATACACAGGAGCTCTGTATATAATGTACAGGTAATACAGTGATCACTGGTGACATTATACACAGGACCTCTGTATATAGTATACAGTATATAGTGTCAGTGTACAGGTAACACACTAACTCACCAGTGATGTATCTAGGTGAAGTCCTTCATCTTTGCTTTTCATCTTTCATCCAGCACAGACCGCCATCACGTCTTCCAGCCAGGACTCGTCTCTGCAGGAAATAACAGTTATCTAGAGCTCCGCTTGCAGAACACATTACTTATTTTTTTCCCCAACTTCTACATTACATCAGATAAAGAAAAAAAGGCTACATAGTGTCACTCTACACATTAACAGGACCATCCCCCCATTTAAACAGTATACTCAAAAAATAAAATAAAGACATCACTGCAGTAATAATATCCCTTAATTAGCCTCTATGGTAATAATATTCCCCATCCTGGCTCCCGTGTGTCTCATTCCTGGCTTTAGCCATATGTCCCATCCCGCCCTCTTGAGTATCCATTGTGCCCCATATGATCTCCCCATCTGTCTCCATCGTATCCATCCTGCCCCATGATCCTGCACCCTTCCTATGTCTTACTGCCACATTCTGCCCCCTCCTGTGTCTTACTGACACATTCTGCCCCAGTGCCTCACATTCTGCCCCCTCCTGTGTCTCACTGTCACTTTCTGCCCCCATCATGTCCAGCATTCTGCCCCATCATGTCCAGCAATCTGCCCCATCGTGTCCAGCATTCTGCCCCCATCGTGTCCAGCATTCTGCCCCCATCGTGTCCAGCATTCTGCCCCCATCGTGTCCATCATTCTGCCCCATCGTATCCAGCATTCTGCCCCCATCGTGTCCAGCATTCTGCCCCCATCGTGTCCAGCATTCTGCCCCCATCGTGTCCAGCATTCTGCCCCCATCGTGTCCAGCATTCTGCCCCCATCGTGCCCAGCATTCTGCCCCCATCGTGTCCAGCATTCTGCCCCCATCGTGTCCAGCAATCTGCCCCCATCGTGTCCAGCAATCTGCCCCGGGCCCCCCGGATTGCCGCTTTCAATTAAAAAAAAAGTTCTTCCTTACCTGGCCGTGCTCCAGTGGCGACGCTCGCGCTCCCTCCACGCTGCAGCGCGCTCTGCCGGCAACTGACACTGACGTCAGACGCCGGCGACAGGCGCACTGCAGCTGACGTCAGCTGCCAGCCTCCGATTGGCTGGCGGCTGTTAACTATTGACGTGCGGGCCGACGGCCCCCTCTGCCCACCAGGCCCCATACGCCAGTCAGGGCAGTAATGCCCTGATGGCGGCCCTGACTGTACATGCCATTATTTTATCCATGTATGTTTTAGAGTGGGCTGTTTCTCTATTTGGTTTTTATCATTGCTTATTTTCTTTAGTCCTATAGCGCAGGTCAATCTGTTTATTTTTGCTATTTTATGCAGTTTGGGCTGACACCGACCCCTATTTGACCTCAGCAGCTGAGGACACAGTTCTCTTTTTTGCCGGTAAGCACTTGTGTGATTTCTTTGTTCTTTTTTTTGCTCTTTTTTTGTTCTTTTTTATTTGGATCCTAAAATTTGTTGAGCAATTTCTCCTGAGTACACCGATACCTCATATGTGGTCATAAATCACTGTTTAGGCACACAGCAGGGTCCGGAAGGGAAGAAGCGCTATTTGACTTTTTGAATGGAAAATTAGCTCCAATCGTTATCGGACACCATGTCGCATTTGGAGAGCCCCTGTGCACCTAAACATTGGAGCTCCCCCACAAGTGACCCCATTTTGGAAACTAGACCCCCTAAGGAACTTATCTAGATGTGTAGGGAGCACTTTGAACCCCCAAGTGCTTCACAAAAGTTTATTCACAGAGCAGTGAAAATAAAAAATAATTTTTTTTCCTCAAAAAAGATATTTAGCACACTATTTTTAATTTTCACAAGGCTAACAGGAGAAATTGGACCCCAAAAGTTGTTGTGCAGTTTGTCCTGAGTACGCTGGTACCCCATATGTGGGGGGGAACCACTGTTGGGCACACGGCAGGGCTCAAAAGGGAAGGAGGGCCATTTGACTTTTTGAAATGCAAATTACTTCTAATCGTTAGCGGACACCATGACGTGTTTGGAGAGCCCCTGTGTGCCTAAACATTGGAGCTCCCCCACAAATGACTCCATTTTGGAAACTAGACCCCCTAAGGAGCTTATCTATATGCATAGTGAGCACTTTGAACTCCCAAGTGCTTCACAAAAGTTTATAACGCAGAGCCGTGAAAATAAAAAATATTTTTTTTCCTCAAAAAATTATTTTTTAGTGCACAATGTTTTATTTTCACAAGGGTACCAGGATAAATTAGACCCCAAAAGTTGTTGTCCAGTTTGCTCTGAGTACGCTGGTACCCCATATGTGGGGGGAACCACTGTTTGGGCACACGTCGGGGCTCGGAAGGGAAGTAGTGACATTTTGAAATGCAGACTTTGATGGAATGGTCTGCGGGCATCATGTTACATTTGCAGAGCCCCTGATGTACCTAAACTGTGGAACCCCCCACAAGTGACCCCATTTTGGAGACTAGACCCCCCAAGGAACTTATCTAGATCTGTGGTGAGCAACCTTGAACCCCTAAGCGCTTCACAGAAGTTTATAACGCAGAGCCGTGAAAATAAAAAATATTTTTTCCTCAAAAAAATGATTTTTAGCCAGCAATTTTTTTTTCACAAGGGTAGCAGGATAAATTGGACCCCAAAAGTTGTGGTCCAGTTTGTCCTGAGTACGCTGGTACCCCATATGTGGGGGGACCACTGTTTGGGTACACGTCGGGGCTCGGAAGGGAAGTAGTGACATTATGAAATGCTGACTTTGATAGAATGGCCTGCGGGCATCATGTTACATTTGCAGAGCCCCTGATGTACCTAAACTGTGGAACCCCCCCCACAAGTGACCCCATTTTGGAATCTAGACCCCCCAAGGAACTTATCTAGATGTGTGGTGAGCACCTTGAACCCCCAAGCGCTTCACAGAAGTTTATAACGCAGAGCCGTGAAAATATAAAACATTTTTTTTCATAAAAAAATGATTTTTAGCCAGAATTTTTTTTTCACAAGGGTAGCAGGATAAATTGGACCCCAAAAGTTGTTGTCCAGTTTGTCCTGAGTACGCTGGTACCCCATATGTGGGTAGGGACCACTGTTTGGGTACACGTCGGGGCTCGGAAGGGAAGTAGTGACATTGTGAAATGCTGACTTTGATGGAATGGTCTGCGGGCATCATGTAACATTTGCAGAGCCACTGATGTACCTAAACTGTGGAACCCCCCTCAAGTGACCCCATTTTGGAAACTAGACCCCCCAAGGAACTTATCTAGATGTGTGGTGAGCACCTTGAACCCCCAAGCGCTTCACAGAAGTTTATAACACAGAGCCATGAAAATAAAAAATAATTTTTTCCTCAAAAAAATGATTTTCAGCCAGCAATTTTTTATTTTCACAAGGGTGGCAGGATAAATTGGACCCCAAAAGTTGATGCACAGTTTGTCCTGAGTATGCTGGTGCCCCATATATGGGGGGAACCATTGTTTGGGCACACGTAAGGGCTCGGAATGGAAGTAGTGACGTTTTGAAATGTAGACTTTGATGGAATGGTCTGCGGTCATCGTTACGTTTGCAGAGCCCCTGATGTGCCTAAACAATAGAAACCCCCCACAAGTGACCCCATTTTGGAAACTAGACCTCCCAAGGAACTTATCTAGATTCCAGGTGAGCACTTTGAACCCCCAAGTGCTTCACAGAAGTTTATAACGCAGAGACGTGAAAATAAAAAAAAAAAAAATTTCCACAAAAATATTTTTTTAGCCCCAGGAGAAATTAGACCCCCAAAGTTGTTGTGCATTTTTTCCTGAGTATGCTGATACCCCATATGTTGGGGTAAACCACTGTTTGGGCACACGTCGGGGCTTGGAAGTGAGGGAGCACCGTTTAACTTTTTGAATGCAAAATTGGCTGGAATTAATGGTTGCACCATGTCGCGTTTGGAGACCCCCTGATGTGCCTAAACAGTGGAAACCCCACAATTCTAACTTCAACCCTAACTCCAACACACCCCTAACTACAGCCCTAACCCCAACACTTCTTTAACCCTAATCCCAACCCTAACCATAACCCTAACCCCAACACACCCCTAACCCTAATCCCAACCCTAACCATAACCCTAACCACAAGCCGAACCCTAATTTCAACCCTAACCCTAATTCTATCCCTAATTCCAACCCTAACCCTAATTCCAACCCTAACCCTCTTTCCAACCCTATCCCTCTTTCGATCCCTAACCCTAACCCTCTTTCCAACCCTAACCCTCTTTGCAACCCTAACCCTAACCCTTTTTCCAACCCTAACCCTCTTTCCAACCCTAACCCTAACCCTAATGGAAAAATAAAAATAATTTCTTTATTTTATTAGTTGATCCTGCCTATGGGGGTGATAAACGGGGGGTTTATTTACTTTTCATTCTATTTTGATCACAGTGAGAGTTATCACAGTGATCAAAATGAATGAATGGAAATTGCAGCCAGCGGGCGCACTGCGCATGCGCCAGCCATTTTCCAATATGGCGGCGCCTATGGTCCGGGACCGCGGGACATCGGGAGCCATAACGGCACTCGGTGAGTACCGGGGGTAGGAGGAGGGGTGATCGGAAGCCGGGGGGAGTGGAGGGAAGGCGGGGGGAGATGATGACAGTGGCGGCAGATCGCCGCTGTCATTCAGTGGCGGGGGGCAGATCGCCCCCATTAATGGGTGGGGGTCGGATCGCTGTCACCAGCCATGTCCGATGCTACAGCAGTGTCGGACATGGCTGGATTGTAATATTTCATCAATTTTCATTGATGAAATATTACTATCGCTCTGATTGGCTGCTTCACTTTTAACAGCCAATCAGAGCGATCGTAGTCACGTGGTGGCGAAGCCATGCCCCCTATGGTGAAGAACGCCCCCTGTATCTGCGGGTCAAGTGACCTTTCAGTGACCTAGGTCACCCGACCCGCAGGGGGGCTAAAAGTCATGACGCCACATAGGCGTCACTGGTCAGAAGGGGTTAAATATAAAGGCAGCAGTATATTCGTCTTCTCCCTAACCTCCATCTTGTAGAGAGGTGACGGGAGAAACTTCACACAGAAGGCCAGTCTTCTTAGCATCTCCTCTGGTGTGATATTAACTGAAGAAAATACAACCAAACATTAGAATAAACCATAACTGCAAAAAGAGGGTGTGACAGAGCAGCACTTCTGACCCCAATACTAGAAATCATCCCACTAAGTACAAAGAGGGAAAAAGAAACCACTGGAGCCGTAGGCGGAGGAGGACATGACTTGGGGATGGGTGGACCTTTACTCCTGCAGCTTTTTTTTGGTATAGTGGTGTAGATTTTAAGCACGAGTGATGTTGCTTTCAGAGTAAGAAGCACAGTATGTATGTGCCTGGTGGGTTACTGTGAGGAGGGTGGGGCTTACAGTATATAGAACAGGAAATCTGTCTCTCTCCCTCTTTCTTACACAGGATGAACAGGAGGAAGCATTTCCCGCCCTCCCGGCCTGTTTATAATCATTGTCCTAAAACATTTTAATTATTGCTTGTATGATGAATGCTTTATTGTATTTTTGAAATTATCATTGTATATTTTGTTCCAGGTTCAATTTTATCATGGCTATAAAGAGTTAACCTTCTAAGCCCAAGGGAAGGGCCATCCTTCAGCCATGGTTCCCTAGAGGTTTCCTCCACAGGGGTTTTTTCCTCTCCTGCGTGCTGTAGGATGACTCTTTGTGAGTCGGAGGTTTGCCAAGTTAGTCCCCTTAATGCTTTTGCAGGGACTTCTAGTTTATAAGTTTACTAAAGTGATTTATTAAAAAAAAAAAGGTGTCAAATGTGAATTTATAACCCGTCACAGCTTTGCGGTTTAGGAGTCAGGTGGAAGTTGCAGATAAGTTAAGGTGGACTCATTTTAACTAATAGAGGATGTAAAACCTCATGGTGGTGAACAGGCTTGGCTTTGGTGGCGGGCACATCAGGGGCGGGCACAGTGGTTAAGCACAGGAGTGAGGATAATAGGGTCATTGGTGCCCTGAAAGTTTACTGGCTCTGCTTGAATGGCAAGCCAGTGCGTGCCGCCCCTTTATGGCTGTCTGGCCTGGTTCTGTATGTTAGACAGCTGGGGATATCACAGTACTTGTGAATCCCAATGTACTAGCACTTCACCTGACTCCTACTGTGATTGTTTTAATCCTGTGATTTAAATAAAGCTGTGGCCATTTTGACAACCAAAATAATGTGTTGTGTTTTCATTCTAGTGCCTAGGTTTACTGTAGTTATAGTGATTTTAAGATGGAGTGGGGGTCCGTCCCATATCCATAAGTCATGTCAGCAAACAGAATTGCATGCTGAGCGGTGACTGCAACAGCTCTTTGCACTGCTCCGTTGACTGAAAGAGAGAAGCTGCAGGGATAATATAAGTTTATTTTCCCCTTGTAGCCGCTAATTCATTAAGGCAGGCAGATATGATTTTAATGCTATCTTTCTGCAGATTAACCATATATCTGTAGATAAATAGCATTTCTGAACACGACAGAGTCCCTTTAAACTTTCCAGATTTTTTTAACTCAAGGCTGAGACAGCCTGCAGTGATAACAATTACTCAATAATACTGGAAACCTGACATATCCCATAAAAGTTAAAGAAAAGGTGTAGAGAGCTGAGTGACCACAGTACAGAGAATGGTCGTCTAACACAGGGTTCCCCAACTCCAGTCCTCAAGGCCCACCAACAGGTCATGTTTTCAGAATTTCCTTTGTATTGTACAGGTGATGCAATTATCACTTTGGCAATACTAAGGAAATCCTGAAAACATGACCTGTTGGTGGGCCTTGAGGACTGGAGTTGGGGAACCCTGGTCTAACAGAATCTCACCTGATCCAACTCAGGCTGAATGTTCGATCCCCCTGGTCTCCGCTGTAATCCAATAAAGCAGCAGGATCAGTCAGAATCAGGTTTATGTACATAATGCGAAAGTGTTTGACTAATGTGTAATGTCTCTAGTATCAGATGCCATTACTGACAACTGGACAATGCTGATATTATTATATATAACATATGTGGTGTATATGGAGCACTTTCTATCATGCAGGGATAGTAGGAATAATAGACTTCAGGCCGTTCTCTGCGCTGGGGGCGCCGTTCCCTATCGAGGATGGAGCTGTTGTTAAATATTGGACTCCCATCAGCCTAATAACATGGACATGTCTCTATGGAAAGTATTGGGGTTCATGATAACAATTAGTAACGTAACATCTTGGTTTCTTCTGTACAGACATGTGATGAGATAAATCAGCTGTCACTTATATTATAACTAGATCGGGAGGACAGTAACATCACTATGGGGGCAGCTTTGTGGCGCTGGGGGTGGCAGCACACCCACTTCCATGCAGTCACAACTGGCTGGAAAGATGGTGTATTGTTGCCTGTGCTGGAGATGGTGTGCGGCGCCACCAGAGGGTGGCCGCACCCAATCTCCAGCACAGGCCTCAAGCCGCGGTCTTTCTTGCCGGCTGTGACTGCACGGAGGTGGGTGGGCAGGCAGCGGCGGGATCCGGCGCGTGTAATTAGGCAGTGAGTCCTGGCGGGGGTCTAGCGTCGGCATCCCTCTCATTACTCCCACCTCATTACACCCCCTCATTACACCCTCTCATAATACCCCCTTCATTACACCCCTCTCATTATACCCCCTGGTTACACCCCTTTTACAGCCTCGTGATCGCAGCGGCGGCCTGGATTCGAGCGGCAGCTGGGATCCGAGCGGCGGCTGGGATCCAAGCAGTGGCTGGGATCCCAGCAGCGGTCGGGATCGCAGCGGCGTTCGGGATCGCAGTGGCAGCCTGGATCCGAGCGGCAGCTGGGATCCCAGCAGCGGTCGGGATTGTAACGGCGTTCGGGATCGCAGCTGCGGCCTGGATCCGAGCGGCATCACTTGGGTGTTCCAAAATGGTGGTCGGCGTACTTCCAGTGCGGCACGGTGGATTGTGGGATTCAGGGACATCCAGACGGAAGTGATGATGGACAATTTAAGGCAATTATATATAGAGATACAGGCTTATACCTGATATGTCGCTGCAGCTGCTGGTGCCTGTGTTCACTCACTGCTGAGATACAGAAGACTGAGGATAACTGACTTTTTTCTTTCAAATTCAAATCCAGCAATCTTATTGGTTGTTTATTGCCATAGTAACAGAAGTCCCTGATAATTTAAAGAGACATGATGCTGTTATTGCACTATAGCAAATTTTACTATATATTTCATATAATACTTGATAAAACATGTACCTGTAGAGATAATGTGTGAAAATATGCTTATGTTTTTCTTTTCTAATAAATTTGCAAAAATTTCTACATTTCTGGGGGTTTTTCAGTCACGATGGGGTGCAGAGTGTACATTAATGAGAAAAAAATGAACTTTTTTGAATTTACCAAATGGCTGCAATGAAACAAAGAATGAAAAATGTAAAGGGTTCTGAATACTTTCCGACCCTACCGTATATATCTTCAAATTTTACATGGAGCATTTTGATGGAACTGCATTTATTTGGCAGGGAAAGGGTAAAATAACTTGTGTTAGCAATGCAATTTGCATAAGGAAGACGGCCTGTTATATACCTAAAAGTATCCCATACTGTAGATTTATTTTAAACATTGTTTAAAGGTCATTAAATAAATGTACTATTCTCTCTATGCCAGTAGTTTTCTGATGTAAAAAATGTGTCACCACAATAGTGATATTTGCATTACATTTCGTTAATTTTAATACTTTGCTGCAGGCACTTTTCTAATATTGGATCGAAAATGGCAATACGGCCAACGACAATGTAGTAAATTTACTATAACCTACAGCAGAAAACTAGTGTACATTGTAGGTGAATTGTACTCTAGGTCATAGGTTTCATTTTCTGGGGCACAGAGAATCCACAAGGGGTCAGATTTATTAAACCTTTCTCGACCGAGCAATTTCCTATTTTTGCGCTTTTGATTCTTCCTTCCATTCTACCAAGGCCATAACGTTTTTAAAAAAAATTTCTGTCAATATGGCCGTGTGACGTTTTGTTTTTTGCGGGACAAGTTGTAATTTTGAATGACTTGAGCAATATTTTCATATGATGTACTGGAAAGCAGAGAAGCATTCCAGTAAAACAGCAAAAAAAAGAGTACTTGCGCAATTTTTTCATACTTAGTTAGGGTATGTGCACACGTTGCGGATTGCTGTGCGAATCCGCAACGGGTGCACATACCCTTACAGTGCATAATATAATAATAATATTTCTATAGACAAAACATATTCCACAATATACAGTACAAATGGCCTACAAAGATTCTACAGGTCAGTATGATTCTGGTGGTACTAAACATGCATAGTTTTTTTGTTATTTAAGTGGTAAAAAATTTGTTTTTAAGTTTGTAAAAAAAAAATGATTTGCTTGTATCACCATTGACTAAGTGCTGTAACATTTTAAATTTTTTTGAATAATGGAATTGTGTGAGGACTTGAATTTTGCACCCTGAGCTAACATTTTTATTGATACCATTTTGGGGTAGATGCAATGTTTTGATCGTCTGTTATTGCATCCCCCTTAATAACTGAACTAAGCAGGGCCGCCATCAGGGCATTACTGCCCTTATTGCTGTATGGGACCCTGTGAGCAGTGGTAAAGAGGGGGCCCAGGGCCCCGTTCTTGTGCTTCTGCTCACCGTGCCCCATCATGCACTAAAGTGCTGTGTGCTGCGGCCCACACAATGGCGCTGGGACCTGGGAGCTTTCTCGGAGCTCCACCTCCTTCTAACCACAGCTCCTGCTCCCTTCCCTGGATTTCTGGTCAGGTGTCAGCGCATACTGGGGATCGTCTGTGAGGTAATTATGAAAAACTTTTTTTTTTCTTTATAAAATGAATTAAATGGGTGAGGGGGCTGCACATTTTTAAGGGGGCTGCAAATGATGAAGGGGGGCTGCAAATGATGAAGGGGGCTGCAAATGATGGAGGGAGCTGCAAATGATGATGGAGGGGAGCTGCAAATGATGAAGGAGGGCTGCAAATGATGGAGGGAGCTGCAAATGATGGAGGGGAGCTGCAAATGATGAAGGGGGCTGCAAGTGATTAAATTGGGCTGCAAATGATGAAGGGGTGCTGCAAATGATGGAATGGGCTGCACATAATGAATGGAGGGGGACTACATATGATGAACGGAGGGCTGCAAATGATGAAGGTTGTTCTGCAAATGATGAAGGTTGTTCTGCAAATGATGGAGGGGGCTGCAAATGATGGAGGGGCTGCAAATGATGAAGGGGACTGCAAATGATGAAGGGGTTCTGCAAATGATGGAGGAGGGCTCCAAATGATTAAGGTGGTTCTGCAAATGATGGAGGGGGCTGCAAATGATGGAGGGGCTGCAAATGATGAAGGGGACTGCAAATAATGGAGGGGAGTTGCAAATGATGGAGGGGGTTGCACATGATGAGCGGAGAGGGGGTCTGATGGAGGGGCTGCAAATGATGAAGGTGCTGCAAATGATTGAGAGGGGATTGTAAATGATGAAGGGGTGCTGCAAATGATGGAAGGGAAGGAAAAGATTTACTCAAGGGTGGATAAAAAAGTGCCACAAGATAAGAGTAGAATGTGCAGCATGAATGATGATACAATGATGATACAATGATAAAATAATAAAAATAATAATAATAACAAATGGCAAAATTTTTGTGAAAAAAATGCCTTTATTAAAATATATTGGCACAACAATTAAGTGCATTAAAATTATATATATATATAATCATAAAAAAGAAAGAAAAAATAATAATAATAAAATATAAAACCACATAAGCGGTATACTTATGTATATTGGAAAACCCATTCCATAACAAGAAAGGCTTAATTAATAATACAGGTAAAAAAGTGCATAATTATAGTGACACAGAAGAATAAATATACATTAATAGATGTGCCAAAAGTGCAACTGTGCAAATAAGTAAAAAACGCCCTAAGGCGTGTGCTATTAAACCAAAAAAAATACCTGTAAGCCAATGACCGCAATGTGGATAATATAATGACGCGCCCCGACGCGCGTTTCGGAAATAAAATCTCCTTCGTCTCCCCTGACGAAGGAGATTTTATTTCCGAAACGTGCGTCGGGGCGCGTCATTATATTATCCACATTGCGGTCATTGGCTTACAGGTATTTTTTTTGGTTTAATAGCACACGCCTTAGGGCGTTTTTTACTTATTTGCACAGTTGCACTTTTGGCACATCTATTATTGTATATTTATTCTTCTGTGTCACTATAATTATGCACTTTTTTACCTGTATTATTAATTAAGCCTTTCTTGTTATGGAATGGGTTTTCCAATATACATAAGTATACCGCTTATGTGGTTTTATATTTTATTATTATTATTTTTTCTTTCTTTTTTATGATTATATATAATTTTAATGCACTTAATTGTTGTGCCAATATATTTTAATAAAGGCATTTTTTTCACAAAAATTTTGCCATTTGTTATTATTATTATTTTTATTATTTTATCATTGTATCATCATTGTATCATCATTCATGCTGCACATTCTACTCTTATCTTGTGACACTTTTTTATCCACCCTTGAGTAAATCTTTTCATACACACCGGATGGTCTGCCATCCTTTTCTTGGGAGATTGGTTCAATCACACTTTTTTATATATTTATATTTTTATTTATATTAATGTGATTATTACACTTTATATTAGTATTTTGTGTGTTTGTATTTTTTCTCCTTGTCTATTTTCAAATGATGGAAGGGGCTGCAAATGATGGAGGGGGCACTGCAAATCATGGAGGGGAGCTGCAAATTATGAAGGGGGCTGCAAATGATGGCGGGGTGCAAATTATTGAGAGGGGCTGCAAATGATGAAGGGGGCTGCAAATGATGAAGGGGGCTGCAAATAATGGAGGGGGCTGCAAATGATGGAGGGGGCTGCAAATAGTGAAGTGAGGGAGGGGAAGGGGGACTGCATATGATGAAGGGGGTGCTGCAAAACATGGAGGGGGCTGCAAATGATGAAGGGGATGCAAATGATGAAAGGGGCTGCAAATGATGGAGGGGGTTACACATGATGTGCAGAGAGGGACTGCACATGATGAAAGAAGGGCTGCGAATGATTGAGGGGGCTGCAAATAATGATGGCGGTGCTGCAAATGATGGATGGGGGCTGCAAATGATGGAGGGAGCTGCAAAGGATGAAGGGGGTTGTAATTGATGAAGGGTTGCTGCAAATAATGGAGGGCAGCTGCAAATGATTAAGGGGCTGCAAATGATGGAGGGGGTCTGGAAATGATGAAGGAGCTGCAAATTATGAAGAAGGTGCTGCAAATGATGGAGGGGGCTGCAAATGATGAAGGTTGTTCTGCAAATGATGGAGGGGGCTGCAAATGATGGAGGGGCTGCAAATGATGAAGGGGACTGCAAATGATGAAGGGGTTCTGCAAATGATGGAGGAGGGCTCCAAATGATTAAGGTGGTTCTGCAAATGATGGAGGGGGCTGCAAATGATGGAGGGGCTGCAAATGATGAAGGGGACTGCAAATAATGGAGGGGAGTTGCAAATGATGGAGGGGGTTGCACATGATGAGCGGAGAGGGGATCTGATGAAGGGGCTGCAAATGATGAAGGTGCTGCAAATGATTGAGAGGGGATTGTAAATGATGAAGGAGTGCTGCAAATGATGGAAGGGGCACTGCAAATCGTGGAGGGGAGCTGCAAATTATGAAGGGGGCTGCAAATGATGGCGGGGTGCAAATTATTGAGAGGGGCTGCCAATGATGAAGGGGGCTGCAAATAATGGAGGGGGCTGCAAATAGTGAAGTGAGGGAGGGGAAGGGGGACTGCATATGATGAAGGGGGTGCTGCAAAACATGGAGGGGGCTGCAAATGATGAAGGGGATGCAAATGATGAAAGGGGCTGCAAATGATGGAGGGGGTTACACATGATGAGCAGAGAGGGACTGCACATGATGAAAGAAGGGCTGAAAATGATTGAGGGGGCTGCAAATAATGATGGCGGTGCTGCAAATGATGGATGGGGGCTGCAAAGGATGAGGGGGGCTGTAATTGATGAAGGGTTGCTGCAAATGATGGAGGGCAGCTGCAAATGATGAAGGGGCTGCAAATGATGGAGGGGGTCTGAAAATGATGAAGGGGATGCAAATTATGAAGAAGGTGCTGCAAATGATGGAGGGGGCTGCAAATGATGAAGGTTGTTCTGCAAATGATGGAGGGGGCTGCAAATGATGGAGGGGCTGCAAATGATGAAGGGGACTGCAAATGATGAAGGGGTTCTGCAAATGATGGAGGAGGGCTCCAAATGATTAAGGTGGTTCTGCAAATGATGGAGGGGGCTGCAAATGATGGAGGGGCTGCAAATGATGAAGGGGACTGCAAATAATGGAGGGGAGTTGCAAATGATGGAGGGGGTTGCACATGATGAGCGGAGAGGGGGTCTGATGGAGGGGCTGCAAATGATGAAGGTGCTGCAAATGATGGAGGGAGCTGCAAATGATGAAGGTTGTTCTGCAAATGATGGAGGGGGCTGCAAATGATGGAGGGGCTGCAAATGATGAAGGGGACTGCAAATGATGAAGGGGTTCTGCAAATGATGGAGGAGGGCTCCAAATGATTAAGGTGGTTCTGCAAATGATGGAGGGGGCTGCAAATGATGGAGGGGCTGCAAATGATGAAGGGGACTGCAAATAATGGAGGGGAGTTGCAAATGATGGAGGGGGTTGCACATGATGAGCGGAGAGGGGGTCTGATGGAGGGGCTGCAAATGATGAAGGTGCTGCAAATGATTGAGAGGGGATTGTAAATGATGAAGGGGTGCTGCAAATGATGGAAGGGGCTGCAAATGATGGAGGGGGTCTGAAAATGATGAAGGGGCTGCAAATGATGAAGAAGGTGTTGCAAATGATGGAGGCTGCAAATGATGAAGGGGGCTGCAAATGATGGAGGGGGGCTGCAAATGATGGAGGGGTCTGCATATGATGAAGGGGGTGCTGCAAATGAAGGAGGGGGTGAAAATGATGGAGGGGGCTGCAAGTGATGAAGGGAGCTACCAATAATGGTGGGGGTTGCAAATGATTAAGTGATGAAGTGAAGAGGATGGAGGACTTCACATGATAAAGTGGGGGGAGGGGGACTGTGAATTATGAAGTGAGGGGGGGAATGGGGACAGCAAATGATGACGTGAGGGGGAGGAGGACAGCAAATGATGAAGTGAGGGGAACTGCAAATAATGAAGTGAGGGGGATGTCAAATGATGAAGTGAGTGGGAGGGAGACTGAGAATGATGAGGTGAGGGGGAAGGGGGACAGCAATTGATGTAAGAGGGAGGAGGACAGCAAATGATGACATGAAGGGGAGGAGGACAGCAAATTATGAATTGAGGGGGAGGGGGACTGCAAATAATGAAGTGAGTGAGATAGCAAATGATGAAGCGAGGGGGATAGCAAATAATTGTTAGAGTGGTAGCGTGTTAGCGACTCCTGGAGTGGACCCTCTGGGTCGCGGCACCAACCCTCCCAGGGCGAGCTAGCCTAGTGAGGACCACCCCCTATACAGGGAGTGTCAGGAGCAAGTCCCAGGGGATACGATACCACGACTGCTGGCACCAGGCGGCCGGCTCACAGGAGATACGAGACTGTGTGACTGGAGGGTGCGGGATACTAGGGAACACAGAAGAATACACGGGAGTGCGCTGAATACAGGATAGTGCAAGACGGGTACACGTGGGCACATAAGGCGTGTAGCGACTAACACATCCAGAGGTAGACAAAGCAGGACGCGTGCAAGGAGCACGACAGGGTACAGAATGAGGCAACAGTCGTGCCAGGAGGTGTAACAGAACACAGGAATAGAGTGAATGCCAGGAGGCACGACTGAGCAAGAAACAAGGGACAGGAAACGAGAGGATGTGCCAGGAGGCACAACTGAGCATGAAGCAACAAGGGTTCAGAGCAAGTGCTAGGAGCACCACAGAAAAGCAGACAGAGCAGAGGACCTGAGAACAGCGCACAGCCAGGCTGGGACCCAGCTGACCCAGCCAGGAAGCACAACAATAATCAGGCACCTCCCCTAGGGGGAGGTCATCTGATATAGCACATGACTACTACTGGTTCCGGGTCAGGACCTAGCCAGAAAGCACATGACCACTACAGGTTCCGGGTCAGGTCCTCCATTACCATAGAGAGGACCGAGCCTTATACAGCACTGACAGGAGCGCGCAAGCGCAAACGTGACATGGAGGAGGAGACCTGGGGACGAGAGCTGCGCGTGCGCATCCGACGGGGACCCCCGAGGGACCACCGTACCGGAGGGAGTGACGTCGGGGCTGAAGCCCCGCCTCCTGGTGAGCGCGGCATAACAGTACCCCCTCCTTTAAGCCCCCTCTCTCTAGAACTGGAAAATAGCACCTTGACACTAGGAGCTGGATCCAGACACTTCCTAATTGCATGAGGACCAATCAGATCCAGAGTCTCAATACGAGAAAATTTGGTCTCCTGCCATACCCTGGAAAACTCCACGGACAGAGAGTCGGAGGCAGGTATTTCCGAGATAGGTCGAACCGGCAGAGGCACACTGACATGCTCGGAGGCCGAAGCGGTGGTGCAGTCGTTGGAAGTCAATTCATCCTTAAGAGGCGAGCTGTCGGAGGATGTTCCTTGGGAAGTCTCTTCTTGGCACACAATGGACAAGCAGCCACGAAGTCTTTGACGTCCTGAGCAATAGACGGCCACCAGTATTCGTGGGATAAACGGGAGAGTGTCCTCTTGGCACCAACATGGCCGGCAGCCGGAGAAGAATGTCCCCAGGATAACACCCCTTTACGGTTACCTTTAGACACAAAGGTCTCCCCTGGGCGCTGGGGAGTCAACTTGACGGAAGCCACGGTAATTACCTTGGGCCGGTCACTTGACGGAGGTGGAGACTGACTCTCAGCCCCCCTGTTGATAATGTCACAAGTCACAGACCGGTTGCTTAATGGATGTGGAGACTGACTCTCAGCCTCCTTCTCGATAATGTCACAAGTCACAGACGGGTTGCTTGACGGATGTGGAGACTGACTCTCAGCCTCCTTCTCGACAATGCCACAAGTCACAGATGGGTTGGCGGACGGCGGACCTTTAACCGTCGAAGATGAGCAAGCAGGGTTCTTCGGATGAACGAACAGCAGGCAACTCTTTTGACAGGACGGTCCCCAACGGAGTATGTAACCGGATTGCCAGTCCAGGGTCGGCCCATGAGTACGTAACCAAGGAAGGCCAAGAAGAAGGGTATGAGGCGAAGTCGGCAATACGTGGAAGGAGATCCGCTCCCGATGACATGTGCCAATCTGCAACTCAACTTCCTCAGTGACCTGGTTAACGGTGTCCTGCAAGGGCTTACCGTCAACCAGAACTACTGACCTAGGAGACTCCAGGGATCTGACAGGAATACGAAACTTCTTAACTGCCTCGAGACTAATAAAGTTACCCATTGCGCCAGAGTCCACAATAGCTTTCACAGTAAAAGTCTCGAAACCAAAATTCAGGGAAACAGGCACGGTCAGGGGTAGAGAGGAATCACATACACTTGAGGAGACCTCACTTAACCGTCCCAGGCGGAGAGACTTCTCTGGTCTCTTGGGACATGAACGTAGGAAATGGGAAGCATCCACACAATAGAAACAGAGACCTTGTGCCTGCCTCTTCACACGACGTCGTTGAGCTATCTGGAGGCAATCCACCTGCATAGGCTCAGGTACCGGATCCGCCAAAGATAACTCGGGTAACGACTGAGAAAAACTCCGATTGGACGAAAAGAGGTGAGAGGACCCTCTCTCTCTGGCTGACTCGCGGATGCGCTCCTGGAAGCGCAAATCAATGCGTGTCGCGAGAGAGATAAGATCCTCCAAATTGGTAGGGGTGTCTCGGCCCACCAGTTTGTCTTTGATCCGACCGGACAGACCACGCCAAAAGGCCCCTACGAGGGCATCATTAATCCAACCTAGCTCAGAGGACAAAGTGCGAAAACATATCGCGTATTGTCCAACTGATAGAGAACCTTGACGAAGATTAAAGAGGGACTCGGTGGTGGAAGCAAGGCGACCCGGCTCGTCGAACACCTTACGGAAAGTGTCCAAAAAGATGGAAAGCTGAGCGACGAGCGGGTCATCACGCTCCCAAAGGGGATTCACCCACGCAAGCGCCTTACCCTCTAAGTGAGAAACTATAAATGCTATTTTAGCACGATCGGTGGGGTAATGCTGCGGCAAAAACTCAAAATGCAAACGACACTGGTTCAAGAACCCACAACACAACACAGGGTCACCACTATACCGGGGTGGCTTGCATAGGTGCGGAAGCGAGTCTGGAAGCATGGCCTGGGCAGATTGTATGGAAAGGAGCCTATTATCTACCGACGCTATATAGTTGAGAATCTGAGCCTGGGAGTCGCGTTGCTGCGCAAGTTCCTGCTGGAGAATAGCCAACTGGGCAGCATTCCCAGGCTCAGAGGACTGAGAGGCAGATAAATCGGACTCCATGGACTTGAGAGGTGCCATAATCCTAATCTGGTTTTCCTGGAGGAACGTCAGCTCCTTTTGGACGGAAGCCGCAGTACCAGCAGGGTCCATGGCCTGATTATACTGTTAGAGTGGTAGCGTGTTAGCGACTCCTGGAGTGGACCCTCTGGGTCGCGGCACCTACCCTCCCAGGGCGAGCTAGCCTAGTGAGGACCACCCCTATACAGGGAGTGTCAGGAGCAAGCCCCAGAGGATACGATACCACGACTGCTGGCACCAGGCGGCTGGCTCACAGGAGATACGAGACTGTGTGACTGGAGGGTGCAGGATACTAGGGAACACAGGAGAATACACGGGAGTGCGCTGAATACAGGATAGTGCAAGACGGGTACACGTGGGCACATAAGGCGTGTAGCGACTAACACATCCAGAGGTAGACAAAGCAAGACACGTGCAAGGAGCACGACAGGGTACAGAATGAGACAGCAGTCGTGCCAGGAGGTGTAACAGAACACAGGAATAGAGTGAATGCCAGGAGGCATGACTGAGCAAGAAACAAGGGACAGGAAACGAGAGGATGTGCCAGGAGGCACAACTGAGCATGAAGCAACAAGGGTTCAGAGCAAGTGCTAGGAGCACCACAGAATAGCAGACAGAGCAGAGGACCTGAGAACAGCGCACAGCCAGGCTGGGACACAGCTGACCCAGCCAGGAAGCACAACAATAATCAGGCACCTCCCCTAGGGGAAGGTCGTCTGATATAGCACATGACTACTACTGGTTCCGGGTCAGGACCTAGCCAGAAAGCACATGACCACTACAGGTTCCGGGTCAGGTCCTCCATTACCACAGAGAGGACCGTGCCCTATACAGCACTGACAGGAGCGTGCAAGCGCAAACTTGACATGGAGGAGGATACCAGGGGATGAGAGCTGCGCATGCACACCCGACGGGGACCCCCGAGGGACCGCCATACCGGAGGGAGTGACGTCGGGGCCGAAGCCCCACCTCCTTGTGAGCGCGGAATAACAATGATGAAGTGAGGGGCAGATGGGGGACTGCAAATGATCAAGTGGGGAGGGGAACTGCAAATGATGAATTGAGGGTGAGGGACGGGGACAGCAATTGAATTGAAGGTGGGGATAGAGAGAGCAAATGAGGATCTGGGGAGAGAAAATAATGATGAATTTTGAGGGTGGTGGGAGTAAATGATATATCGAGTTATTGTATTGTGTTAGGGGAGAGCAGTTGATAATGAAGAGAGGGTGGGAGAGAAGACATGACAAGAATTGGGGCAGAAGGGGCATGTAAATATAATGAATCGGGGGAGCAGGAGGTACAGAGTGGAGACCGTTGAGGATGCAGTGACTGGTAATGAATTGGGGGAAAGAGTACAGGTGATAATTTATATATAAGGTCTGAAAAATGGCTATTTATAGTTAGTGGGTGCAAAGTGGTGGATTACAATTTACTGTATATTTGGAATGATGGATTGCATAATAACTAATTATATATTAATGGTGGGTGCACATCTGTATTCAGATGTGTAGTGTAGAAGAAAGGGAAAAAGTGCGGAATGTGCTCTGGAAGCGGTGCTCTAGGGAACATTGTGTTATTTTATGCAGAGATGAGTCCTGGCTGGAAGAAGTGATGGTGGTCTGCACTGCATGAAAAAGAAAAGCAAAGAAGGACTTCAGCTAGAGTCGTCATTGGTAAGTCAATGTGTTACCTGTACACTGTCACTATATACAGTGCTCCTGTTTATAATGTCACTGGTGATCATTGTATTACCTGTACATTGACACTTTGTACTATGTACAGAGCACCTGTGTAAAATGGCATTGGTGATCACTGTATTGCCTGTACACTGACAGTAAATACAGAGCTCTTGTGTATAATGGCACTTAGTATTGTATTTTTTTAATTAATGATCAGTATTGTAGTATTTGGTCACTATGTGGTGGTAATATGTGGTCTGGTCATGGTATTGTGGTATTTGTTCCTTGTATTTGGTATTATTCGGTCACTATGCTATGGTAATATGTGATCTGGTCATGGTGTGGCTGTATTTCTCCCTTTTAGCAGGTAGTATTCGGTCACTATGTAGTCTGGTCATGGTGTGGTGGTATTTCTCCCTTGTATGTGGTAGGATTTGGTCACTATGTGGTGGTAATACATGGTCTGGACATGGTGTGACAATATTTGTCCCTCGTATGTGGTATTAATAGTCATTCTAAAAAATGTACGTGACTCATTCCCCTAAAGAAAAATAAATAAAAATATACCTAAAAAAAATTGGATATTTCAAGAAATGTTTAATAGGTTAGAATAGAGCCAGGCCAAAAGAGTCTACCTTGTCATGGTGTCGACTTAAAAAATCTTTTGGCCAAAGCAAAAATTGCTGGCTATGTATGTGATATGGTGTTTGCTGGGAACTGTTAATATCTGATTGATGAGGACGTGGTGCAGAAGTTGAGTTTTTCTATGACTGGATGTTGAGACTGTAGAAGCTTTGAGGTGTGGAGGGGGCGCTGAGGTGGAGCCTGGGCGAAGTCTCAAGGGGGCCCCAAAATTTTGCCAGTATGGGGCCCTGAAGTTCCCAGTGGCAGCCCTGTCTGTGGACCTCAGTAATGGCAAAAACAAAATTGCTGGAAAGTCAGTTTCACAGCCACACAGGACACTAACTAGCTAAATTATCTGAGTAAGAAACAACCGCATAGCTAACTAGCTAAAATTTAGCTGCTAATACTGTCAACATCTCAGGAGCAGCCTCTCTGCGCTGTTACAGTGTCAAAATGGCGCTAAAACAAGATGTCTGCTCTTTATATGGAGAGGGACATGTGATTTCAGCAGCTAATGACACAAACCATTGTATCACAACATTGTGGATGTTTCCTGCGCCCTGATTGGCTAGCAGCAATGTGCACACATAAAGTTAGAAAAACAAATCATAGTTAACAAGCACGCCATGCGTCTGAGCTCAGCAAACCCCCTCCCCTCATCAAACACGTGCAAATGCTCATGATACACCACCATTATCATTGCAAAAGTGCTGAAAAATACTTTTGTGGCAACGCAAATATTTTCCTGCACTTTTACCGAATGATACAGATTTTTCTCATTTATATAAAATTTTGCTTGTGTTTCCGATCACGAATCCGAAAGTATCATATTCGTGCCGAATTTGTTTGGCAATCATTGAGAGTGTCAAGGGTCGTCATGAGCTTGTACTCCCAGACTTTTCTGTCTCTCTGAGATGTGAGGTTACCTTTCAATACCAGTAATTTCATGTCCATGGTGTTGTGATCAGGCATACAAAAATGTTTTGCCACAGGTAGATCCATTCTTTTTCTCAATGCAGGAATGAATGTGTCGCATGGATTTATGTCTTTTTACATCAATTAAGGAATTTGCTCCTAAGACCTTGTGGGGTCACCACAACACATTACCAGACCCCAATCAGAGGACAATAAAACTTTCACTCCTTATCTATGAACTGGTCCAATATTTATGTTTATCCCTCTCCCATAATGATAGCTCTGCTTCACGTCACTTGTCTTATCTATTGCATTTTTTTCAGTGCTGTGTTGTGCATAAATATGTGACTTCAGATTTTGTATTAGTCAGTGCCTGCTGAAGAGACCTGAGTAGTCTCGAAAGCTTGCAATGTGTTACCATCTTTTCAGTAGCCATTAAAAGGTATCAACTACTGAGGACTCTCAATTCTGAATATTTTTCTATCCACTGGCTAACACGGTACAAAGATATACATCTTTCCTGTACTACACTTTTAAAACATTTGGCTGAGGACCAAAGCCCAAAATCAGACTAGTTTGGCGCTGTCCCCAGGGTTCATAGAGATGATTGTAAGGTCTCTCCCTATTGTATATACCAGCAAGGGAGAGACCTGTCAGTCACCTGCAGCGGCGCTGTGAAGAGCCAGCCAGAGGTGGTACTGGTCTAATCTTGTCTCCAACTATTGTTCTAGCCACATCTTGAAAGTATATTTTCTCTGAAATGAGAGTGTCAGAGAATAATATACCTGGCTGCAATTCTTGCTCCTTGTGGTTTGGGTAGCATTAATCGTCTGATAGGCTCCTGTTAAATATGGCATAATGCTGCTAAATATATGAAAGTAAATTTACTGGGTTTTTTGCAATAATTTTACAAAGACTGTGAAACAAATTTGAGGATTTAACACATGGTTGTCTACTTGTCAGAATATATCCTGCCTAGGAAATAATATTAGCATTTTCAGCAAACAAGCTCCTAATCTCCATACACAATTTGCATCAAAATACCAGCATCTTTATACAAATCAGAAACAGGACATAGAGATTCACAGCTGCAGCCAAGGATTAGAAGAGTAATCATCACAATAGAGCCATTGAAAAGAGACGAAATGCTGTTTGTAACATTGAGCAACGTAACTTGCATTAACATGAGCATTGGTGTAAGTGTTAAATATGTGTTAATAAATGTCACATTATATTGTATTGGGAAATGTGAAACTCTAGATGTTGATTTACGTAGAAAGCTGATCACCTCACTAGTGTTTATTACTGTAGGAATAATATTTCAACATGGCAAACATTTACTTTTAAGATGGCATGATGGCAATTCAGCTCCTTATGTGTCGAAAAGATATGTATAGTGTGACGTAGCGATCACTAGCGATTTGGGGTACACTCACTTGGCAGCGATATTAGAACACACGGCAACAGAGTTTCTTCATCAAAAAAGTCCATCTCTGGTTTATTACACCTCATAAACCACTGCAGGCCATGTAAACATCACAGAACTGACCGGACATATAGTCCACAGTTCAGTCACTGACTCCTGTCAGTTCACACAATTCCCCATGCTCTGTGTTACCTGCTTAACAGATCCTTAGGTGTCCAAGCTTGTATTCATATTGGTCCTGTCAGCAGTTCAGGCTCTCAGTGCTCCATTGACTCTCAGGAGCTCCAGTCTCACACATGGCCAACTACCCCATGTGGTGCAAACAGGGAACACCTATAGGACCTTCCTGACATCACAGGAGCATACCCCCTGGAATGTGTGTGATTATCCAGTCTCATCCATCACTTCTGGTTAACCCTTAAATCCAGCCCTTTACTAAAGATACAGTGTCACGTGGACCCGTCTTGTGTGACACGACCCGCAGGTCGGTAACTAAAACAACAAGACAAGGCACGTGTAACTGTCCTGTGTGACACGACCCGCAGGCCAGTAACTGAAACAGCAAGACAAGGGGAAAGGGGCAACAGTTACAACGGTGGGACCTGCGATAGGGAACGGGGACGTGGAGACCTCCTGCACTCCCCTGAGTCAGTGTCCCTCCACTCCTAATGATCCCTAGGCCGGTTCCGCACCGGGCGCCAATCAGGATACCTGTCACCCTAGCACACCCTACACCTATCCCTTGCTAGGGAGCTGGGTGGTGCAGGCACTGGCCCCACCGCTGTACTAATACACACCAGGGAAAAATACAAACAGGGGAAACACCAAAAGGACTTATCTTGCTCTGCTGAAGCACCAGGCAGCAGAGTGCATCACCAGATTAACTTTTCGCAGTGGCTCGACACCTCAGAGCCAGCTGCCACCTTCACCATCTCACTCTGCTGCGGACACCGGGCAGCCAGAGTTCAACACCAGTTTCAGCAGTGGCTCCAACCTTCAAGCCAGCTGCTAACTTCACCAGGTTTCTGCAGTTTCTTCACACCTCAGCCAGCTGCTCCCTTCCCCATGGTTGGAATCCCAAAAAGACGCTATCACCAACACCTGCTCATAGACCATGTGACCCTATATAGGAAAAGGGAATGGTCAAATGATCAGGGGCCAAAAACTGCTATAACCCCAGTGACCACCTGGGGCAAAAGGCAAAGCAAAGAAAACATCAAGTGCAATGACCCTAACGGCCACCGGGGGCAAAACTAGAACTGAAACCACACAGTGAGGAAAAAAAAGGTTACTAGTGCTTTTATCTATCATGATCCAGCATGGATCATGACAATACCCTCCCCTTAATGAGGAGCATCCGGACCCTCAAGACCACTCCTCATCAGGGAACCAACTACAGCGGGGACGCCCAGGTCCAGAGTTCACCCCTGCAACTACCTGCACTTCAGGTTTATGACAAACGAGCACCGTTGGTATTGGCAATGTATGTTCTGGAGGCACCACACATCTCCGAAGCGCCGACCTGGGGAACGAGTTGTGTATGTGCATGTTTGGGAGAAACTCGAGCTGGTAAGACTCCGCAACACACTTCCACTGGATGTTTTTTGGTGGCTACTAGAGTTGAGCATTCCGATACCGCAAGTATTGGGTATCGGCCGATACTTGCTGTATCGGAATTCCGATACCGACATCCGATATTTTTTCAATATCGGGCATCGGAATCGGAAGTTCAAAGTTGATTGACAGCCGAAATGACGTCATCATGATGCGCGGTGTGTGCGCATCATGATGCGCCGTCATTTCGGGCCTTCCGGGGGTCTCTGCCGGCCTGCCGGGGGGCTGTGCCGGCCTGCCGGGGGGCTGTGTGGACTGCCCGGGGTCTGTACCGGCCTGCCGGGGGGCTGTGCCGGCCTGCCGGTGGTCTGTGCACCCTATGGGGGTCTGTACCGGCCTGCCGGGGGGCTGTGCCGGCCTGCCGGGGGGCTGTGCACCCTGTGGGGGTCTGTACCGGCCTGCCGGGGGGCTGTGCCGGCCTGCCGGGGGGCTGTGCTGATGTCCGGGGGTCTGTGCAGGCATCGTCCGATGGGACTACAAGTCCCATCGGGCGATGCCTGCTACCATCACAGTGATTGACACATTAGCCAATGATGGGACAGTAGTAGTCCCATCATCCGGCTAATGTGTTAAATGTTAAAAAAAAAAAAAAAAAATACTACATACATACTACATACATACTACATGCATGCTACATACATACCACATATATACTACATGCATGCTACATACATACTACATGCTACATACATACTACATACATACTACATGCATGCTACATACATACTACATGCATGCTACATACATACTACATGCTACATACATACTACATATATACTACATGCATGCTACATACATACTACATGCTACATACATACTACATACATACTACATGCATGCTACATACATACTACATGCTACATACATACTACATACATACTACATGCATGCTACATACATACCACATATATACTACATGCATGCTACATACATGCTACATGCTACATACATACTACATACATACTACATGCATGCTACATACATACTACATGCATGCTACATACATACTACATGCTACATACATACTACATACACACTACATGCATGCTACATACATACCACATATATACTACATGCATGCTACATACATACTACATGCTACATACATACTACATACATACTACATGCATGCTACATACATACTACATGCATGCTACATACATACTACATGCTACATACATACTACATATATACTACATGCATGCTACATACATACTACATGCTACATACATACTACATACATACTACATGCATGCTACATACATACTACATGCTACATACATACTACATACATACTACATGCATGCTACATACATACCACATATATACTACATGCATGCTACATACATACTACATGCTACATGCATGCTACATACATACTACATGCATGCTACATACATACTACATGCATGCTACATACATACTACATGCTACATACATACTACATATATACTACATGCATGCTACATACATACTACATGCTACATACATACTACATACATACTACATACATACTACATGCTACATACATACTACATATATACTACATGCATGCTACATACATACTACATGCTACATACATACTACATATATACTACATGCATGCTACATACATACTACATACATACTACATGCATGCTACATACATACTACATGCTACATACATACTACATACATGCTACATACATACTACATACATACTACATGCATGCTACATACAATACATTCATACAATACATACATAGACATACAGTACATATAACATAGAGTAACATACTTACCAATACTTGTCACATTGTTCCCCGAAGCCATTGTCTTTTACGGAATAAATATTAACATAACAAACCACAAAAATACTCACCCATGATCCGAAGCAGTCCACGAGTGTGTCCCACGACGATCTTGGGTAGAGAACTGCAGCATCAGCTGATGCTGCCGCTCTCTACGGGCTGCAGGAATCCAATGACGGAAGGTAGGTATCCTTCCGCACTGTATTCCTCCGCCACTTAAGAAAAAAAAGTCCCTAGTCTCACTTTATTCCCACACAGCTTTTACCATAAAGTGAGACTAGGGACTTTTTTTTTCAGCAGAGTACTAGGCACCTGGACAACATCTTCCAGTAGATTCCAAGCTTTTTGCATAAGCTTCAGCCGTCTAGCGGCTTCTTCGTTCTTCCACCGGACCAACCGCTTCATGCGCACACACCTCCAGTGCATGTCCCTCAGGATAGTCACTCGATACGTGGTGACTTCAGATGTGGACAGAACAACCAGCTCTTTAGCTTCTGGGGACTAGTGAAACCTACAGGCTTCCACAGCCTTCTTAAAGTCATCATGCACCGACTCTCTGGCACACTCTTCTCTCAGATCTTCCGGGACCTTTACAAGGCACTTGAACAAGGAAGTCTCCCTCTTCTCCACTGTACCGAGAAGATTGCCTTGCTCAGTTTCTGGCATCGGCTCTCTCTGGACTTCCACCTCTTCGAGTAGGTAGGCCAGAACAGACACCTGCCGCTCCGTTTTCTTGAGGTCTGCCGTATTCATTGCCTGGCTTTCTGCCCGGCGGACTTTGAGCTTGGACACCTCTTGTTAGAACACACTCACTCAGCCGATAACAGCCTGTCTCCGAAGCGCCTCTTGCTTCAAATGGGCTTGTATACTCTCCTTGTTCCTCCTTAGCTCGCTTCTTCCATTCTCTGGACTGGGTGAGCTTCCATCACTCAAAGGGGTACCTGCTTCAGGTCTCACTTCTTTGGTGGCTTCCTCGATTTCTGCACCCTTCGCCTTCATCTGGGTTTCAGCAGTGGCAGCTTCAGCGTTCTCATGGGTCTCAGCTGTGTCACCTTCAGCCCTCTCTTGGTTCTCAGCAGTGTCACCTTCTAAGGTTTTCGCTCCCTCCAACTCTTCACTTTCAGGGTCTTTGGAGTCTTCAACCTTCCCCACTTCTTCACCCATGGCACTGTGTTTGTTTCCAGCCTCCCTAGAGGTGTATCTATTAGTCGTGTGCTCTCCCTGAGCGGTTATGATGAGTCACCGCAGGAGGAAAAAACAAAATACCAGCTAAGTCCAGAAAAACCAGAGAGGTTGGCAGCTATCAGATTGCAGACCCCCTGAACCTATCCACAACAACTAGCAGTAGCCGTGGGGGGTTCCTACGGTGCCCTAGACCCCTCGATCACAGCCGGAGAACTATATAGCCTAAAGACAGAAAGGGAAAAAACTAAACTGCCCCAGAGCAGACCCCAAAGCAATAGGCAGCCCCCAACATATAATGACGGTGAAGCAAGATGAAAACACCAACACAGATAGAAAGACAGGTTGAGCAAATGATGGGGCCCAAGCTAACTACATAGGACAGGATAGGAAAGCTGCTGTCTGCCATCCGCAAAAACCCTATCAAAATGAGCCAACCGACTGATAGGAAAAACAGGCCCTGAAGTCGCTAGGCTTCAAAAAGACTATATCAGCACTCAGGTATATTCTGAAGACAGAGCAAAATATCAACAGATCAGAGACAAAAATGGAATTCAGCTCACCCCCGGCCGGGGATGGCAGAACTCCCAAAAAACAAGGCAAAACAAGAACAAAACTGAAGAGTACAAAGCAGAGCAGAAAAACTTAGCTTTGAGATGCAGGAATCAGACTGGTCTCCAAGAATCCAGCAGGAAAATCACCAGCCAGGAAGACGGGCGTCGGCAGCCTTATATCCAGTCCTCAATTCCAGCCACCCAGTCATCATCTAGCTGCCCAGGTGTTTGGTAATCAGTCTCACTACCTTCCTTCACTAGAGGAGGGAGTTCATCAGACCTCAATGGTGAAGGGAAAAATGAACTCACAACAGTACCTCCGCCTTGAGGAGGGGTCACCGAACCCTCATCCATGCCACTCATCCATGCCACCAGGGCGATCCGGGTGAGCCCGATGAAAGGCACGCACCAATCTTTCGGCATGAATATCAGAGGCAGAGACCCAGGAATTATCCTCCTGACCATAACCCTTCCACTTAACCAAATACTGGAGTCTCCGTCTAGCCAGACGGGAATCCAGTATCTTCTCTACCTCATATTCCATGAACCTTCAACCAATATAGGGTCAGGAGGTGCCACCACAGGAACTACTGGTTCAACAAACCACTTCAATAAGGACTTATGAAACATATTATGAATTTTAAATGTGACAGGAAAAGCCAACTGAAAAGAGACCGGATTAATAATCTCCAAAATCTTGTAAGGTCCAATAAATCTAGGCTTAAGCTTAGGAGACGCCACCTTCATAGCGATATTCTTTGATGACAACCAAACCATATCACCCACCTTAAACTGGGGACCAACGGTCCTACGCCGGTTGGAAAACCGCTGGGCCTTTTCCTGGGAGAGAGACAACTTATCCACTACTTGGTCCCAGATCTGTTGCATTCTCTCCACCACAGTGTCAACGCCTGGGCAGGCAGAAGGCTCCACCTGCCCTGAAGAAAATCGAGGGTGAAAACCAAAGTTACAAAAAAAAGGTGACATCAAAGTGGCAGAACTAGCTCTATTATTGAAAGCAAATTCGGCCAAGGGCAAAAATGAAACCCAATCATCCTGATCGGCAGAAATAAAACATCTCAAATACGACTCCAAAGTCTGGTTTGTTCTCTCCGTCTGCCCATTGGTCTGAGGGTGAAACGCGGAGGAGAAGGACAACTGAATTCCCAGCTTGGAACAGAAAGTCCTCCAAAATCTAGACACAAACTGAACTCCTCTGTCAGATACAATGTTCTCAGGAATCCCGTGCAAGCGAACCACCAGTTGCAAAAACAAGGGCACCAACTCAGAGGAAGATGGCAACTTAGGGAGTGGTACAAGATGGACCATCTTAGAGAATCTATCACAAATCACCCAAATAACAGTCATTCTCTGAGAGACAGGCATATCAGAGATAAAATCCATTGAAATATGGGTCCATGGCCTCCTGGGCACCGGCAAAGGCATCAACAAGCCACTAGAGCGAGAACAAGGTTTAGACCAGGAGCAAGTCCCACAGGACTGCACAAAATTCCTGACATCACGAGACAAGGCGGGCCACCAAAAAGATCGACTCACCAGATCTCTAGTACCAAAAATACCTGGATGACCAGCCAATGCAGAGCAATGAACTTCAGACATCACTCTCTTCCTCCACTGGTCAGGAACATACAACTTTCCACTGGGACATCGCTCAGGTTTGTCCTCCTGAAACTCTTCCAGAGCACGTCTCAAATCGGGCGAGATGGCAGAAAGAACTACCCCCTCGCCTAAGATGGTAGCAGGCTTAGTCACAACAGGAGAATCAGCAAGGAAACTCCTAGAGAGGGCATCTGCCTTGACATTCTTAGTGCCCGGAAGAAAAGAGACCACAAAATCAAAACGTGTGAAAAACAAGGCCCACCTAGCCTGTCTAGGATTCAAGCGCTTGGCCAACTCCAGGTAAATCAAATTCTTGTGGTCAGTAAGGACCACGACTTGGTGTTTGGCTCCCTCCAACCAATGTCTCCACTCCTCAAATGCCCATTTCATGGCCAACAGTTCCCGATTCCCCACATCATAGTTACGTTCGGATGGGGAGAACTTTCGGGAAAAGAAAGCACAAGGATTCATTTTAGATGTCATAGGATCTTTTTGGGACAACACTGCTCCTGCACCAATCTCAGAAGCGTCCACCTCCACCAGAAACAGGAGTGAGACATTAGGTTGCCGCAAAACCGGAGCAGAAGTGAATCTTTGCTTCAGCTCCTGAAAGGAAGAAACAGCCTCCGGAGACCAATTCAGCACATCAGCACCCTTCCTATTCAAATCCGTCAATGGCTTGGCAATACCAGAAAAATTAGCTATAAATTTCCGATAAAAATTAGCAAAACCCAAAAACTTCTGGAGGGCCTTCAAAGAAGTGGGCTGAACCCAATCATAAATGGCCTGTACCTTGGCCGGGTCCATTTCAATAGTTGACGGAGACAAAATAAATCCCAAAAATGAAATCCTCTGTACCCCAAAAAGGCATTTCGATCCCTTGACATACAGGGAATTCTCCCTCAAAATCCAGAACACAGTCCGAACATGTTCCACATGAGAGTCCCAATTCTTGGAGAAGATCAAAATATTATCCAGATAGATAATCAAAAATGTATCCACAAAGTCTCGGAATATATCGTTCATGAAGCACTGGAAGGCAGAAGGAGCATTAGTGAGCCCAAAAGGCATCACCAGGTACTCAAAATGTCCCTCCGGAGTATTAAACGCTGTCTTCCATTTATCCCCATGCTTAATGCGAATAAGATTATACGCTCCCCTGAGGTCAAGCTTGGTAAACCAGCAAGCACCTTTAACTCTGGAGAATAGATCAGAAATCAGGGGTAACGGATACTGATATTTAACAGTAATTTTGTTGAGGGCACGATAGTCAATACAAGGTCTTAATGAACCATCCTTTTTAGCCACGAAAAAAAAACCAGCACCCAAGGGTGAAGAGGATGGTCTAATATGACCTTTCTCCAATGCCTCCTTAATATAGGATCGCATAGCCTCGTGCTCGGGTACAGATAAATTGAAAAGCCGACCCTTGGGGAATTTACACCCCGGGTTCAGCTCAATAGCACAGTCATAACTCCTATGAGGAGGCAAAGACGCAGTCTCATTCTCACTAAATACATCATAAAAGTCAGCCAAATAGTCAGGAACATCATGTGACTGGGGAGAGGTGGATAAAACAGGAGCATCACTAAGGGCACACCGACAACCCCAACTCACCACAGACAAAGATTTCCAATCCAGAACTGGATTATGGATTTGCAACCAGGGAAACCCCAGAACAATGGTATCATGCAAATTATGCAACACCAAAAATCTGCAATTTTCTTGATGATCTGGGGCGACCCGCATTACCACCTGGGTCCAAAACTGAGGTTTATTCTTCGCCAAAGGAGTAGCATCAATACCCCTCAAAGGGATAGGCGTCCGCAGAGGTGTCTTAGGAAATCCACAACGTTTAGCAAAATCCAAGTCCATCAGGTTCAGAGCTGCTCCTGAATCCACAAAAGCCTTGGCGGAAAATGTGGACAGGGAGCAGATCAGAGTAATTGCCAGAAGAAACTTAGGTTGAACACCACCCACAGAAAACGTGTGTGCACAACGTTTCTCTCGTTTAGGGCAGACAGAAATAATATGCGAGGCATCTCCACAAAAAAAACACAGCTTATTACGCCTTTTGAACTCCTGACGTTGCTCCCTAGACAAAACTCTATCACATTGCATAGGTTCAGACATTTGTTCAACAGGTGGTAACATCTCTCGTGTAGTTTTGCGTTCACGTAAACGCCGATCCACCTGAATGGCTAACATAGAATCATCAAGACCAGAGGGAACAGGAAATCCCACCATAGTATCTTTTACAGTTTCTGACAAACCCTTCCGAAAGAGGGCTGCCAAGGCACCATCATTCCAGGTAGTAAGGACCTCCCACTTTTGGAATTTTTGACAGTACAACTCTGCCGAATCCCGACCCTGGCTTAATGCCAACAGGGTCTTTTCAGCCTGATCAATAGCATTAGGTTCATCATACAACATCCCCAAGGCTTGAAAAAATGCGTTCACATTATTCAGAATAGGATCATCAGGTTTCAAAGAAAACGCCCAATCCTGGGGATCGCCGCGCAGCAAAGAGATGACAATTTTAACCTGCTGCGCGGAGTTCCCCGACGAGTTAGGCTTCAAGGCAAAAAATAATTTACAATTATTCTTGAAATTCAAGAATTTAGACCGATCCCCCAAAAATACATCAGGAGAAGGAATCTTTGGTTCAGCAGCATGTGAATGAGCAAGATGGGCGGAAATTCCCCGCACTTCAGCAGCGAGCTGCTCCAGACGATCAGACAAATGCTTCATCTCCATTGAGAGAAAAATTCTCCCTACGGCCTCAGAGATATAGAGGAAAAAATATGCACACAAAAAAAAAAAAAAATTCTGACACTTTTCTTTTTTTTTTTTTTTTTTTACAATTCTCTCCTGCTATTGAGTACCCTAGGATCTGCGGTATGGCTGGTGATTCTGTTATGATGAGTCACCGCAGGCGGAAAAAACAAAATACCAGCTAAGTCCAGAAAAACCAGAGAGGTTGGCAGCTATCGGATTGCAGACCCCCTGAACCTATCCACAACAACTAGCAGTAGCCGTGGGGGGTTCCTACGGTGCCCTAGACCCCTCGATCACAGCCGGAGAACAATATAGCCTAAAGACAGAAAAGATAGAAAGGGAAAAAACTAAACTGCCCCAGAGCAGACCCCAAAGCAATAGGCAGCCCCCAACATATAATGACGGTGAAGCAAGATGAAAACACCAACACAGATAGAAAGACAGGTTGAGCAAATGATGGGGCCAAAGCTAACTACATAGGACAGGATAGGAAAGCTGCTGTCTGCCATCCGCAAAAACCCTATCAAAATGAGCCAACCGACTGATAGGAAAAACAGGCCCTGAAGTCGCTAGGCTTCAAATAGACTATATCAGCACTCAGGTATATTCTGAAGACAGAGCAAAATATCAACAGATCAGAGACAAAAATGGAATTCAGCTCACCCCTGGCCGGGGATGGCAGAACTCCCAAAAAACAAGGCAAAACAAGAACAAAACTGAAGATTACAAAGCAGAGCAGAAAAACTTAGCTTTGAGATGCAGGAATCAGACTGGTCTCCAAGAATCCAGCAGGAAAATCACCAGCCAGGAAGACGGGCGTCGGCAGCCTTATATCCAGTCCTCAATTCCAGCCACCCAGTCATCATCTAGCTGCCCAGGTGTTTGGTAATCAGTCTCACTACCTTCCTTCATTAGAGGAGGGAGTTCATCAGACCTCAATGGTGAAGGGAAAAATGAACTCACAACACTGAGCATTGTGGACTTCTGCTCCACCAGCGCTTTCCAGGATTTCTTCTCCTATAGTGCCATCCACTGACCGACCATCAGCTGCTTGCACAGAACCCGAAGAGGACACCCACAACATCTGCTTGGCTGGCTCCGTCTCCCTGACTTCCTCTTGTGGAGCACTGGCGTTACACTGTGTCAGTTCCTCTGACAGCACCATATCTGTCTCAGTCTCAGCAGTTGCTACTGGCAACGACACTTCACCTTTTTTGTGGCACTCGCTCCTTTGGCGACGGGAAGATTTGCTGTCCTTGTTGGGCAATTCCTTACTGTCCTCCCTTTGTTTCAAACCCCACAGTATGGTGAACCCTCAAGTTGCTCTCTAAATTCAGGTGACGTCAGGTCAGTAAGTTGGGCAGACTCATATCTTCCTCCGGTCACCCCTATGTCTGAACCGTCAATGTGGGAGGTGTAAGTGGCATAATGTACCCAACCCTGTCAGCATAGAGTCCTTCATCCTCCTGCTTTAGAGGAGAGCTCCCCTCCCACAAGTCTAAGAAGAGCCCAGTGTCCTGGCCCACTATCACCGGATAAGCCAAGTTTGGGACTACAGCAACATCAAGGCTAGCAATGTCAACATCTCGAGGATCACCCTGAACACTTGAGAATCTTTAGTGCCCCCATGGAAGCAGGTGACTCCGATCTTCCTCTTGGGTATCTCAAACACATTGGGCACAGCCCCCACCAGGGTTACCGTGCTCCCAGAATCTACCAGCCTGACCACGCCCTCTGCCTCCATCTGCAGGGCACACTCGTGTAGCCCCTTGCCGGGTGGATAGTTCATATGTCAGACTGAGCATACATAGTGCCATTGTCCCCAGCAATAGTTCATCTGTGCCTCCCCTATTACTTCTGTAAGCTCCTCCCTTTTTTGGGTAACTATTATTTTCCGGGACTTTGCCTCCTTTTGGGCCATTATCCCCTTTAGGGCCACCACCCCATTTAGAGATACCACCCCCTTTTGGGACTCTGCCCCCTTTTGGGCAACTACCCCCTTTTGGGACTCCGCCCCTTTTGGGCAACTACCCACTTAAGGGATACCGCCTCCTTTGGGACTGCACTCCTTTAGGGCAACTACCCCTTTTGGGAATACTGCCCCCTTTTGGGAATCCTGCGGATGCCCACAAATCACAGAGTGATAGAACTTCTCGAGATCGTCACTGCAAACCACTTCACACATGGATGCTTCACCTCCTGTGGCTATCATTGGACCTCCTGGCACTGTACACTGATCCACACTGGGCATTTTGCACAGTTCCTGCTATGGTCGCTCTTGGTTCTGGCATGCTCCTCTGAGCCACAGCCAACCAGGGTTGGGGGTGTTGATATCTTTCATAACCCAGCCAAGTTACAGCCAGAAGCTTTAATCTTCGTGGCCCCGCCAAGCCACATCCAGATGCTTGCTTCCGCGTGTGCTGTTGCAGCTATATCATTGCCCCCAGCAACCAGGCTGCACTGCTGCAGAATCCAGAACCGTGCACCTCGTCTGTTGCCCAGGCCCTAGCAATAAGGCTACAAGAGTGCCCCTAGCATTCTTCACCACATGTGACGTAGCGATCACTAGCGAGTTGGGGTACACTTAATTGGCAGCGATATTAGAACACACGGCAACAGTTTCTTCATTAAAACAAGTCCATCTCTGGATTATTACACCTCATAAACCACTGTAGGCCATGTAAACATCACAGAACCGACCTGACATACAGTCCATTTCAACCGCGGTTATGTCCGCACAGTTCAGTCACTGACTCCTGTCAGTTCATACAATTCCCCATGCTCTGGGTTACCTAAGATCCTTAGGTATCCCAGTTTGGATTGGTCTTGTCAGCAGTTCAGGCCCTCAGTGCTCCCTAGACTCTCAGGAGCTCCAGCCAGCTTCAATCTCACACATGGCCAACTCCCCCATGTGGTGCAAACAGGAAACACCTATAGGACCTTCCTGACTTCACAGGAGCACACCCCCTGTGAGGTGTGTGGTTAACCAGTCCAACCCATCACTTCTGGTTAACCCTTAAATCCAGCCCTGTAAAAAAGATACAGGTTTGTAGGACTACAAGACCCAGCAACCTGTCCTGGATTCTGTCTGTGTGATACACACCTGTCTCTCAGTATATAATTAGCTGGTACATCACAATAGATTTATCAACTCCATAACACAAACCTTGAATTCTCCTATTGGCAAACTTGCTATCAAGATTGGTATAAAAAAAAATCTCACTGCATGACGTATAAACCACAGATCCTAAACCTCCCCCATATACATTAGACTAATATCAGTTCAAGCCGCTAATAACAATTGCTACATTCGATAGTCTGGGTATGGGAGCCCCAGACAATTTATTGTGGTGGGGGGGTCATTAAGCATCCGGCTTGTCTCATTTCGGACTGGCGATCCTTTTCTTCTCTCTGAGATAAGTCAGCGGCAAACATGTCTGGCAGCAAAAATCAATAATGTTGCTATAAAATGATCACTACTTCCATATGATGGACAAATATAATATTGTCACACTGTGGTTAAATAACACTGTTACACAGTACTAAACCATATCACTATGGAATGGCCAAATAATACAATAAAGTACCTAAAAGGGCAGCTGACCATGGGAAATTGCTACTTGTTTGAAAGGTCCTTTAACAATAAACTGGCAAATTTTTCTCTTCCAAAACCATCAGAAATCAACTGTTATTTTTCAGGGAAAACCTGACAGTTAAAGTTGTTTTCTGACTGATAAAAAAAAAATGTGCCTTCCCTGCCGCTCCAACACTCCCATACTGTCTGCTGGTCTATACTTACTTCTGATTTCCCACCTAAGCACAATAATTATGACCACTAAGGACAATGATTGCTTACTGCTGTCACATTTATCGATGTAACATCAATTGCAAGTAAAAAAAATCAAAGGCCATCAGGGAGCAATGATGCTGATCAGCAGAGAATTTTACAGGTAGGTACAGGTTCTCTTATTTATTTATGGTGTTACTCTTAATTGTCGTATTTTTACTTGGTCCCATAAAATCCCTTTTACATGTTAATATCTGATTATCTGCATCAGAAGTATAGTTAAAGTCGGGTTCACACATGTGTATTTCATGGACCATATATGGACCAGAGAGCCTAGAATGACCACTTGTCTCCTGACCATATTTTATAGCTTCATAGACATAAATGAAGCTGTAAGCTTTCGTCGGGAGACCCACGGTCAGTCCGGACACTGTGGTCCGTATATGGACCATGAAATACACATGTGTGAACCCGACCTTAATCATTACATATCAAACAGTCAAATCAAAGCTTTCTATCTGTGATGCAGTACAGCTAGAGATGCTCTTTTTGACACTTTTGGTTTCTAAATTAGTTTGTCCCTTTGAAAAAGTTGTCCAATTTTTGTTTTAATAGCTGAAGAAAAGGGCACGTTATAAAATAAGTGTCACAGTAACCCCTCTTCCAAGGAAAGCTAATTTGGGTTTGGATACAAATGGTCTCCAGATCTGCCATTGTTGGTCCAATTAAATAAAAACGATGCCTCAGAGCCAAGAAAACACACACAGCCAGTATCTATCAGTGTACAATTTTTATCTGCCCTCAGTATCCAAGCGACAAGTATTTTATTACATCCAAAAAAAAAGGGGAATGGTTAAGTGTTTCGCCCCTGAGGCTCGGTCGCCACAGAGGTACTGCACCTCCTCCTGAGGTGTGGTGCCCCACCATCCAGGTAAGTTGGAGGCTCCTGACCATGCTCCAACACTCGCACCCCACACAACAGTGTAGTTCAGCAAAGCCATATTGCGGCTCCCTGCTTGGAGTGTAGCAGAGCACCTTTGGTGGCTCCCTGCTTGGAACACGAAATGTGCTGGGAGGTGGGTGGAGTTGAGAATACATAAAAGAGCGGGAATGTTTAGAATTTCAGTCAGTCAGTCAGTCTGGGAGAGGAAGCCACATAGAGAGGAGTGAGGAAAGAAGATCCCAGAGAGAGGGATGGGGGAAGGAGATGCTGCAGCAGACCTCAGTGACCTGGGTCTGCTGGCGCGGGAAAGGAAAGAAGGAGAAAGACATTGAACTGAAACCTGATCTTCCATAAGAAAGAAAGACAAGTACGGAAGGTAGGAGTAAAAGGGAACACAGAGGACATGGGTTAGAGGAAGAACCCTGCCTAGAAGTTCTAAACGCAAGGCTGGGGCCCGGTCCCTGAGGTTGTACGTGTAGGGTCGGTGGCCGAGCTGGGGGGGTGGTCCCTCTTCTTACCGTGCAGATACGAAACAGAGACAAGATGGAGACATATTCTGGGTGCAACAGGTCCAAGCTTTATTCGCTCGCTGTCCGCCTGACAGCCTCACAGCACTCCGCACTTTTCCTCAAGGCTCTCCGGTTACAATACACCACAGAACACCGCTCTTTCGCCAGGGACGTATATATACGTACCGTCCCTTTACTCTCGTTGACGTTTTTGACAGGTCCGTCACTGTGGCCGCCTTAGGCCCGTAAACCAACAGTAATTTCACTGGTCACAACGTCTTTCTTAACACGGTATCCGTAACCTCTGTGCCTCGTCGATATAACCTCTGTGTCTCGTCTATATTGCGGTATTCCTGTCAGGACCACAACCCTGACGTTCTCTCTCCTCAGTCCCCCTGGTTTGGATTCTCCTCACAGCGCACAGACTGTCGCAGTCCTCCTGTCACTGGAGCTCCCCCTGGGGACTGGAACCTTCTGGAAGCCTCCCTCAGTATTTATAGCACTCCCGGTCCCCTGTCACTGTAACTCCGCCCCCCATGACCAACGGTTTCTAAAGCCCTAAGCTGATGTCAAGTCCTTTGCTCACACTCCTCCCTGCCATCTAATGGTCAACCCAAGGTACTGCACGTCCACTACACTTTCCTAGCTGTTTCCCCACTGTAGTTACTGACACCTGTCTAAACTGTGCAAACCTATCTTTCTCTATACTGACACGTCCGTCCGTCCGTCAGGTCACCTTCCCTACATACGGACACTAATGGTTCTGCAGCAGACACCGGTGGAGTAGTGGGCTGTAAATGCACTACTCCCATCTAAAACTTGGGGGCACAACAGCAACTTGGAGAGCCGGGACTCAGGAGTAAGGAGTCCCCGAAGCAGGCTCCAGCTGTCTGCCATACAAGTAGTGTTCTTGGGAACATCTGTCAGGAGGCACTCCAGTGTAACTCAGTACTAGGAGTACTTCACACTTAAAGGCGCTATAGAGAGACGTTCAGAAAGGCACATGTTGGCAGAGTGTTGGAAGGGAGCATTCCATCTTGCCTGGAGGTTGACTGAGTCCCTGACCCGGAGGACACGGCACGGAGGCAGGCACCTGTGTGTACTACAGACTGTGAGTAAAGCTTTGGAACTACAAGCCCTGGTGTCCTCCATTAATTCTTGCCCCAACGCACCCAGCACCGCTACATCTGGGTACCAGCTTCTATACCGCTTGTGCCTCTCCTCTTCCCCTACATCTACATTGCCCTGGGGCTACAGCTCCATCTGTGGGGAGCTTCACCATCTTGACTGCAACACACCACCAACCTCAGAGGATCTGCATGCAGCGTCGGCCTAACATCTCACTTGCCGAACACCACAGGTGGTGTCACAAACTATTCCATTCACTACATTCTACCATTCAATTTCCCCCCCATTAATTGGGCGCCCAGGGCCACGGACCAGGTCACCGCTGCTGTGACGCATCCCGCCGACATCGGCCCGGTACCGGGTACCCCACAGCCCTGGGAGGGCGACCCATAAGTACATTACCTTAGTAAGAAGATATTTAAGTTGGGAATAACAAAGTCGTAAATTATGGATTCTACGGAATGCTTTCAAATTAGCTCTGTCCAGTTTCCTATACTTTAGCAACAAATGAAAGCTTAACACAAAGACACCTCTATATCAGAGACAAAGCCCTGTGTTATTGCTTTTATGAATAACACTTTTAAAACTAATACAAAATTATCTAAATGATAATCAAAGCAAAGTATAAAATATTTGCCATAACATAAGGATATAATTTACACTCACCAAGTAAATATCCTGCCTCACCTATGCCGCTTCTCTTTTGGTCACTCCTTTCCTTGTTAACTGTTTTCTTTAATAATTCTTTATTTGCAGTGATGCGGCAGAAGAATGAACGTCACAACTTGAAGACTTGTTTTAATGTCCACTCCAATGTAAAAATTACCAATACAAGTCTATGGGTCCGTGAAAATCAGGGACAGCACAGAGATGGCATCAGTGTGTGCTCCGTGTGTTGACTGTGATTCATATTGCAATGAATAGAAGCTTTCTAATTTATCTACTATTTATCCATATGTGAAAATCTCTGATTAAAAACTGATGGTAAAAACTGACACTATGACCAAACACTGTTGAAAATCGGCTCCAAAACACTGATGAAACTCGGATCGTTCTTTGCTTATGTGTAAAATCACTGACATCTGAGTGAGATCAAAAAGTCTAAAAGCGAAGTTTTTTTACTTGGATTTTTCTGGAAGAAACATCCATGGCAAAAAAGCAACTAAAAAAAAAGAGTTAGCTAAACCAAACTAACACACTAAAATAGTTATAAGTTTTAACTGGTATTTTTTGTTCTGCTGCCTTTGTTTTGAAGCGGTTTTTTTCAAGCAGAAATGCAGGAATTGACGTTTCTTTTTCCACATAAGGAAAAATACACCCAAAGTGCAGTCAGATGGCCGTATGAGACGGAGAGAGATCGGAAAGCAGAGCAAAACACCTTTGTGTATTTCTATGCAGTTCTCACGTTCGGGTTGGAAAAGCAGCCGGCCAGTCTGTGCGCTGTGTTCTGATCTCGCTCTGATTTACATGGTGGTATAATTCTACCCTAAGGCCGTGTACCCGCAATTAATTTTTGGTGAGTTCTTGATGCTGCATATTGTCACTGTGTCAAAATCTCGGTGTGTTTCAGTAACAGCGAAGTAGATCTGATTTAACGGTGCGGTGCGTGTTTCAAATCTGCAACATCTCTGCGAATTAGATGCAGAAAATCTGCAGGTAAAGACACATGTAATCCACACTATCAATAAAGTTTTGCTAAAGCCAAAATACAAAGAAGAATCAAACAAAGCGGCTTTATTTAAAACATGACATAACAACTAGAGACAAAAACGCACGTAAAAAAAATACACTCAAAACGCAATGGAAAGAGGCAAGTAACTTAATTTACTTAATAGGTGCACAAAATCTGCAGCATCAAAAATTAACCAAAACCTAATTATGTCCACTTTCACATGTTCAGTATTTGGTGAGTTTTTTTTACCTCAGTATCTGTAAGCCAAAACCAGGAGTGGGTGATATATACAGAACTGGTGACGTGTGTCTATTATACTTTTCCTCTCACTGTTCCACTCCTGATTTTCGCTTACAAATACTGAGGTAAAAACTTGACCAAATACTCAACATGTGCACGTGGCCTGAGCCTTTATGGCAAGCACAAGGTACAAAGAAAATGCATTTCACTTCTACAAAGTGCCTTCTAATGGAATCCTCTACAAAGTAGGTACTGTTCAATTAAATGGCTGCAAAAAGTGATCTGGAAAGAAAACTTCCAACATGTTTCCGAAACTCTTCAAAACAGCTTATAAAATGATTCAAGAAATTAAAAACCCCAAAAAAACTCCTCAAAGGAAGAGCGTTTCCTGAAGTGTTTGAACACCTCAAAGAAACTCAGTGTGTGTGCCTTATGAGTATATTCCCGTGATTTTTCTATGTGAACTTTGGAAGAGATAATAATCCAAAGTTCACCTTGAAACACTCTTTGAATAAGGGTCCCGTCACACACAGCGAGATCGCTGATTTTGTGACGCATCAGTGATCTCTCCAGCGATATCGCTGTGTGTGACGGGGATCAGCGACTGGCCCCCATGCCAGGTATCGCTGATCGTGCAGGATCGTCCTGGGCCATTTTTTGATCGTTGGTCTCCCGCTGGCCAGTACGCATCGCTGCTTGTGGCAGTGAGAGACCAGCGATCAGCAATGCTAAATGCTGGTTTCCAATGTAAACATCGGGTAACTAAGAGCCGCACGGCTCTTGGATACCCACTGTTTACCCTAGATACCAGCGTGTGCTGGTATCTAGGGTAAACAGCAGGTATCCAAGAGCCGTGCGGCTCTTAGTTACCCGATGTTTACGTTGGATACCAGCGTGCACGCTGGTATCTAGGGTAAACAGCGGGTATCCAAGAGCTGCGCGGCTCTTAGATACCCGCTGTTTACATTGGAAACCAGCTTGCTCGCTGGTCCTGATCACTGGAGGGGCTGTCTATGTGACAGCTCACCAGCAATCAGCTTAATGATGTCCCAGTGATCCCATCAATGTCGGATCATTGGTGGGATCGCTGCGACATCGTTATGTGTAACGGGGCCTTAAGCCTCCATTTAATCTAATAATTAAACCATAACGTTGTTCATACAGCAAAACTTTCTGATGAGGTTTTTAAAAACCTGCGACGTGGAAAATAAGGACTTGATACGTCATTTCTTGTATCAGGATTTCTTGTGAAATATACATGAAACTTGAAATTTAAGTTAAAAGGATGCCAAAAAAAGAAATAAAGCACTTAAAATTCACATCATAACCAAAATTCACATTGAAAATTGTTTGTTGCGATTATTGGCATGCTGAGTTTTTTGAGGAATCTTTTGTAGAGGGTCCGCTGCAAAAGACACCTGTTAAAACAGTCAACAAATGCTTCAAAGCTTCTTTGTACTCAATTCTTTGTACTTTGATGTTCATATGTTCAGTCTTTTGAAAGTTTTTCTTCCATTTCCAGAATGGAAAATAGCTTGAGGAAAGAAAGTGCATGTAATTTCTTTAAAGCTTCTCCTGGTGGAAATTGCTCCAAACTAGGTACTGTCCAATCAAAATTCTCTGAAAATGCTTGAAAAACTCTTCAAAACCTTTTGAGGAAACACTTCATGAAATGAAAAACTCCTCCAAAAACTCTCCAACGATGGAATGCTTCCTGAAGCGATTTCGACAAGAAAAGTCTGCCTTTTTGGTGTCCTAGAGAAACACATACACATGGTACTGTATCAGCCTGATAATATACAGATAGATGTAACAGGATTTGTAGCAGGCAGGGATAATCCAAAACCTTTCATTGAGCTTGGTCCTGAGAACAGAAAAGCAGGGTTATCTGACAGTATAAACATTATATTTAGGGATGAGCGAGTAGTGAAGTATTCGGACTCGTTGTACTCGTTACGAGTACCTCCTAATACTCGGGTACTCGTAACGAGTAGCGAGTCCAATGTAAGTCTATGGGAAATGCGAGTAATGGGCTGTGTGTGTGTGCTGGACTGGGCAGGGACTGTGCGAAGACTGTGCCGTGCTGTGTGGGACTGTGCTGGCCTGTGTGGGACTGTGCAAAGACTGCCGGGTAGTGCTGGCTTGTGCGGGACTATGCTGGGCTGTGCAGGTGTAGGGTCTGAGCAGGTTCTCAGGACGCAGTGACGAGACACGAGACAGGGTATGGGTTGTATAATCAACTTTTATAACTTGGAGCCGCTGGTGGCTATGCTGAACCAGTAAACAGAGGTAACAACAATTTGTCCTCGCAGGGACTCAAAACAATAAAACAATATCTTTATATTAATTGGGAGCAACCCGGCTAGTCCGGTGTCGAAAGACGGAGTATGACAAACTAGGGTACTTATTACTATAGCTCACTTATCCTTCCATGTGTCGCTCGAAGTCGCAGATGTGGCCGCTTAGAGGTCGCTGATGCTGTCACCTCGACACCTCGGAGTCCCAGGAAGGTTTGGGCACAACAGGCCCTGCGGAACCTTTGCCAGCGAGGCGCAACAGGCCCTGAGAAAACTGTGATGGTGGGGCGCAACAGGCCCTGAAGAAACTGTGATGGTGGGGTGCAACAGGCCCTGAAGAAACTGGTGGTGGGGCGCAACAGGCCCTGAAGAAACTGTGCCGGTGGGGCACAACAGGCCCTGAAGAAACAGTGCCGGTGGGGCGCAACAGGCCCTGAAGAAACTGTGCCAGTGGGGCGCTACAGGCCCTGAAGAAACTGTCGGTGGGGGCGCAACAGGCCCCGAAGAAACAGTGCTGATGGGGCGCAACAGGCATCTCCTTGCGGCTCTCGTCTCACCGCGGAGTTATGACGCTGTCTCTAACTATAACCGTTCACCAACCTCTGCTCAGGGTCCCTTAGCAAACCGGACGGTGGCCTCTACTGCTGCCGTTAGCGAGGTGGTGCTCCCTGGGGCCGGTGATGACAGGGCCGCAGCTGTGGGAGGAGGCAGGGGGGCAGTGTCCTGACTGCGGTAAAGGAATGGTCTGTAGTCGCAGCCGTCACTGGAGGTCGCGGACTTGTCACAACAGGGTGGGAAACAGCGGGGGCGGCTGTATGCGACTGTATCAGGGGTGCGGCCACCGGTGAAAAGCCCTCACGTGTCACTTGTCGGTGAGTGCGCAGCTTCCCTTCCACAGCTCCCTGTCGGTCTCTCCAAAACACACCGCCTGCTCCCTTGGTCCTCTCTCTCTCACACCGCTTCCTGTCTGACCTCCGGCTCTCTGTCAACTGCCACTTCAGCGAGCCCCCTGCTCCCTTTCAGCTTGCCCCACCCCCTGTTTCCCTGACAACTTCAGTCAAGTCTTTCCTTTTACTGTCCTCCCAGTATCGTTCCCTCAGGAACCCTGATGGCGGTCCCCTGGGTACCTGCCCATTCACTGTCTGGGAGTCCTCCTCCCCACACTCTCCCACCCTGTAAGCTCACCAGTCCTCGGGCAAGGGCCTTAGTCTATTGAGCTCGGTCTGTAGGGGTTTCAATGTTCATTGCCATATGAATTGATCTTGCTCGTATCGTTCGGGGGGGTTTGCCGGCTGTTAACTGCTCGGAGCATCTAAGTTCAACTGGGGTAGAGTCGTCTGGGGTGATGGACATCGGTGGGCTGGTTGGTGCAGATGGGCTAATTGTGTCAGATGATTCATTACTGCGTAGAGGGCCTCCGGGTCCTGGGAGACACTCTTCGTCGTCGTCTGGGTCCCAAAATGCAGAAGACGGTTTGGATGTCGACGGGGTAGGCTCCGGTTGCTTCGGGTCAGAGGAAGTACATGGGCGTAACATATTACGATGTGCAACATGAGTGGGCAGTGTTTCATCCTCCTCAGGTCATATTTCGTACACCGGTCCTTACGGATGGATACGGCGTAGAACCCGATAAGGACTCTCTTCCCAACGCGACTCCAGTTTGTTCTGGGGGCGTTGATCCAATACAAGCACCCGGTCCCCGCTTGGGAGCTGAAGAGGTGGAGTTGTATTCTTCCCTGGGTGTTCCCAGTCTTGGAGTTTGGTATGTACGATTTGGTGGAGAGTTTGCAGCCTGTGGCGATGATTTCGGACCCAGGATGACACTCTGGTCCAGGGCTGAGTCTCTTCGGGGTCCAACTCCACTTCCATGATCCCTTTACCCTCTCGTCCAAACAGCAGGGAATAAGGGGTATAGCCAGTAACTCGATGCACCCGGTTATTATAGACCCATACCAGTTCAGAAACATATTCGGGCCAACAAGCGTTCTTGTCACTCTCCAGAGTACGCAGCATTTGAATCAATGTCCGATTAAATCATTCACAAGCCCCATTTCCTTGTGGGTGATACGGTGTGGTCCGGGATTTGTCAATCCCATAGAGATGATGCAGTTCCTCCATAACTTTTCCCAAAAAACATGCTCCCTGGTCGGAATGTATACGTTGAGGACAGCCGTATACTTGTATAAAGTTTCTGGAAATTGCGGAGGTGGCCGACTCCGCGGTCTGGTCTCGAGTAGGGGTGACCACAGCGAACTTGGTGAAATGATCCACCATGACAAGGCAGTGTTCGTATCCCTGGAATGCGGGACCAAAGGTCAAGTAATCCACCATCAGGAGTTCAAGGGGTGCTGAAGTCACAATTGTCTGTGTTGCGGCGTGTTGAGTGGGCGGTTTGGCCAATTCACATAAGCGGCAAGTCTGGCAAACTTCGTCCATAACAGCCGGCAAGCGTGGGTGATAAGCTTTCTGTTGCAACCATTGCAAAGTCTTTTTAACTCCAAAGTGGGCCCCTTTTTCGTGAGCCTCTCAAGCCAGTTCGTGTAGTTGAGCTCCGGTCGTAACCACCTGCCAAACCGTCATTAAGGTTGTTTGTGATGTTATTTTACGGTACAATAGTCCCTTTCGGATAACCAACCTCTCCCATTGTTGCAGCATCAGTGACAGGTCTTGGGTCAAAGTTTGTCATTGAGTATCAGTGGGCAATTGGCCAGCGGCGACCCACGTCCGGAGAAGTCCCACTTCCTCGTCTTGTTGTTGTTGTTGTATCCACTTATCCCGAGATTGTTCCAGTATGCCTCTGGGGGTCTCTGGGGTAGATACTTTTGGATTGACATTTGTGAGCACGGCAGCGGTGAGGGCGAACGGTATTTCTTCTCCTTCTAATTCTTTGTCTCGATTCTGCCCCAGACTTGTATGTCGAATCCTGGAGAGTGCGTCAGCATGAACTTTCTCGGCCCCTCTTTTGTAGATAATTTTATAATTGAACTTCGCCATTCGGGCCACCCATCGCTGTTCCAGAGCCCCCAATTTGGCATTTTCCAAATGAGCCAGCGGGTTGTTATCCGTTCGCACCACCACCTAGGAGCCCGCTAGGTACTCTGCAAATCTCTCCGTCATGGCCCACACCACTGCGAGGAGCTCGAGCTTGATGGAGCTGTAATTGTCAGGGTTACACTCGGAGTCATGGAGTGAGTGGCTTCCATATGCGATCACCCTCTCCTGGCCGTCTTGCACTTGTGACAACACAGCCCCCAGCCCGTGAAGACTCCCGTCAGCGTGTAGGATGAACGGTTGTGAGAAGTCGGCATAAGCTAACACTGGGGCATCCGAGAGCGCAGCCTTGAGGTCTCGGAAGGCCTCTTCCTGAGGGTGTTGCCACTGGATTCTTCGTCCATTGGCCCCAGCGGGAGCCCCTTTAGTAGGTCGTGCAGGGCTCGAGCTCGACGTGCAAAATTCTTTACGAAACGACGGTAGTATCCGGCTAACCCCAGAAAAGCCTGCACATCTTTTACCGTCTTGGGGGTAGGCCATTCCTGGATAGCAGCAACTTTCTCCCAGGATGGCCTCACACCCTCTGCCGAAACGACATGACCCAGATACTCAATCTGCGAGCGAAATAGGTGGCATTTCTGGGGCTTCACCTTCAACTCGTACTTTTGCAGCCGGCTGAGTACCTGCCCCAATCGCTTTAGGTGGTCCTCGAATGTGGCGACAAAGACGATGATATCGTCCAGGTAGATCAACGTGGCCTCAAAATTGAGATCTCCTAGACACCACTCCATCAACCGCTGAAAGGTCCCGGGGGCGTTGGTCAGTCCAAACGGCATCCGATTAAGCTCAAATAGTCCCATGGGCAATATGAACGCCGTCTTGGCTCTATCTTCTTCTGACATGGGCACGTGCCAGTACCCACTGGCTAAGTCCAGGGTCGAAAAGTATGTTGCCTTTCCCAAGGTGGACAAGGATTCTTCTATGCGGGGTAGTGGATACGAGTCTTTAATAGTGCAAGCATTCAATTTCCTATAGTCCACACAGAACCGTAGTGTGCCATCTTTCTTCCGGACCAACTCGATTGGAGCCGCCCAGGGGCTTTGACTTTCTCGTATCACCCCTTTTCGCAGCATCTGGGCCAGCAAACTTTTTACTTCTCAACTCTCCCACATTAGTGGGATCCCCGTGGGTCTGTTCCACTATCTGTAACACTTTTTCAAAAGTGTTGCGGCACCCCGGAGGTTTCAACATCACTGACCTGCGCACCTCCCCGTCTAAGGCCATGAGTGCCACTTTGGCTTCCAAGTCAGGGATCATTGGGTTCATCCGAAAGAGCCCCCGCATCCGCTCTGTCCAGCTCCATAACATAGTATTGGAGCTGGAAAATCTAGGGAGGTTGTTCAGCATGGCCCCCAATGAAATACTGGTACGGGGACCCTCATTAGTTGTAGAGTTTACAGCTCCGCCCTGATCTGGGCCACCACTGTCCGTGCTCGGAGACTGTATCCTGCCGACTACGCCAAGTGTAGTGTCTGAGCAGGTTCTCAGGATGCAGTGACGAGACACGAGACAGGGTATGGGTTGTATAATCAACTTTTATAACTTGGAGCTGCTGGTGGCTATGCTGAACCAGTAAACAGAGGTAACAACAATTTGTCCTCGCAGGGACACAAAACAATAAAACAATATCTTTATATTAACTGGGAGCAACCCGGCTAGGTTACTATAGGTCACTTATCCTTCCATGTGTCGCTCGAAGTCACAGATGTGGCCGCTTAGAGGTCGCTGATGCTGTCACCTCGACACCTCGGAGTCCCGGGAAGGTTTGGGCACAACAGGCCCTGGGGAACCTATGCCGGTGAGGCGCAACAGGCCCTAAAGAAACTGTGACGGTGAGACGCAACAGACCCTGAAGAAACTGTGACGGTGGGGTGCAACAGGCCCTGAAGAAACTGTGACGGTGGGGCGCAACAGGCCCTGAAGAAACTGTGACGGTGAGGCGCAACAGGCCCTGAAGAAACTGTGACGGTGAGGCGCAACAGACCCTGAAGAAACTGTGACGGTGGGGAGCAACAGGCCCTGAAGAAACTGTGCCGGTGGGGCACAACAGGCCCTGAAGAAACGGTGCCGGTGGGGCGCAACAGGCCCTGAAGAAACTGTGCCGGTGGGGTGCAACAGGCCCTGAAGAAACTGTGTCGGTGGGAGCACAACAGGCCCAGAAGATACGGTGCTGATGGGGTGCAACAGGCGTCTCCTTGTGGCTCTCATCTCACCACGGAGTTATGACGCAGTCTCTAACTATAACCGTTCACCAACCTCTGCTCAGGGTCCCTTAGCAAACCAGACGGGGGCCTCTACTGCCACCGGTAGCGAGGTGGTGCCCCCTGGGGCCTGTGATGACAGGGCCGCAGCTGTGGGAGGAGGCAGGGGGGCAGTGTCCTGACCGCGGTAAAGGAATGGTCTGTAGTCACAGCCGTCACTGGAGGTCACGGACTTGTCACAACAGGGCAGTAAACAGCGGGGGCAGCTGTATGCGACCGTATGAGGGGAGCGGCCGCCGGTGAAAAGCCCTCACGTGTCACTTGTTGGTGAGTGCGCAGCTTCCCTTCCACAGGCCCCTGTCGGACTCTCCAAAACACACCGTCTGCTCCCTTGGTCCTCTCTCTCACACCGCTTCCTGTCTGACTTCCGGCTCTCTGTCAACTGCCACTTCAGCGAGCCCCCTGCTCCCTTTGAGCTTGCCCCGCCCCCTGTTTCCCTGACAACTTAAGTCAAGTCTTTCCTTTTACTGTCCTCCCAGTATCGTTCCCTCAGGAACCCTGATGGCGGTCCCCTGGGTATCTGCCCATTCACTGTCTGGGAGTCCTCCCCCCCACACAGGTACTGTGCGGGGACTGTGCCGGGCTGTGCAGGGACTGTGCGGGCTGTGCCGAATATTGCGAGGTGAGTAGTGAAATGCTCACCAGGATTCGAGTACCGCATTACTCGCTGAGTACCGAATCCCAACGAATATACTCGCTCATCCCTAATTATATTGAGAAGGATAGCGCCCCAGTATGTCAAAACATGCAACAACAATGTAATGTCTGATGAGTTATTCTATCAGATAGTGATGGCTTGGTACTATATTATGGTATTAATTTATGATGTTGGTGTTGAGCCTCAAAACTAATGAGGGACTGAATGGGCCACAGTGCTGCAGCTCATTCATAGTTTTCGTATGCACAGCAGTGCCCCAACCATTGTCTGTGACCAGTGTGCAGCAGTTCCCTCAGGGGAGGCCATCAGAGGTCCGGCCGGAATTATTCCCTCTTCCCTTATTGAAGAAAACTGTATGCATGCGTTCATCTTTATTTCGGATTAGGTAGGAGTAACTGTCAGTCAAACGAGCATTCAGCCAACAGCTCAAGTGTATAGTCATTAGAATTGGCAGTCATCGTTTTGCACATTGCATAAGCTGGCATCTGGCAGCGAAAGCCCACATGACCTTGGATGCGGCAGGATGGGCACAGGCTGCTCTGAAGGTCTATAACGGCTTTGGAAGCAGTGCATTCATGCTCCGTTTTTGAAGTCACAGCAGTTATGGAGCTGGTGACTGGCTACAGTGGTCAGGTGACTAGAAGAGTGCGTTTTCGGAGAAACATCCTCTTCTACCAATCACAGGCTGCAGCGGTACTGTGACTGCAAAATGAACAGACATCGCTTCATGGGCCATGGAGGTGCTGGAAGTCGAATATTCCTTCATTTGTTATTACAATCAATCTATAGATAAAAAAATATATTTTACTATCGGACAACCTATTTATGATTCCTTTAGAAGAAAAAATGTTTGGAATACCAATATCTTGCGAGAACAAAAACCTACGAGCAGAAGTAATTCCAATATGTAATTTGTATCTGCTATTTTTATTTGTCTTTCATCTTACCGATCTCTTTATTTTAACTCCTTCCTAGAACTCAAGATTATGTTTCAGCCATGTGTGCATGTGTTCTCGATGGTGAGATGGGAGTATATATGGTAATTCAGCATGCCTAATACTTTTTTCTTCTTGAAATTAACTGTGAGGATAGTTGGCCAATCCCTCCAAAATGATATGGGGCTCTATCGACTTTTTTTTTAATCGCTGTAAACTGAGAACATTTTGTCTAATGCTAGTTATCTTGTATATTAGATTGAGTGGCGAGGACATTTGAAATCCAGGCTGTTAGAAGACTAAAGATGTAAGATAGCTAGGGCCAGCTTTAGGTTTATGTATCATGATTAGCCTTGGGCAATAACATGTCATTATTGTGTATGTTATACATGCTGAACAATACAAGACAGCGCCTGTTCAGTGCAGTAATGGGCACAGCCCACCAAGCTACTCATGCCACAATGATAATGTTCAGACATCAGTCACCGCTGACATATTTTACAGGTTGTTACACAGCTTTACTTGCTAGGAACCAGTATAATCCTTTCCGAGTCATTACTTATAAGTGAGCAGGTTAACACAATACAGCTTGCTGTAATACTGGGTACCCCACCTCTCCATCATCATAATGATTCCTGTACCTGCCACCTCTCACTTAGGTGGGGAAAAACAAGGTGTTTCTATACAAGCCTTGAGATGAGAAGGGTTGGTAAATATCCACTATATTAATACCGTAATTGGAAAAAACACAATTTATTTACATGTTACAACACAATAAGGTAAGGTTCATACTAATGTTTGATGTGGATGCCGTACAGGGGTTGTCCCCTTCCAGAATATCTTGGTTCTCGGGCAAAGATTGTTGATGAAAAGAAAACCACCAAGCTTTATTTACCGTCCCTGGATCCAGCACTGAGTTTTTGGCGCTGCTCCCCAGTGTCTGTTATTGACTGCTTCGCTGATGTCATGTCAACAACCAATGAGTGAGCTCAGCAGATCTCAGCGGGGTACTCTGTCTAAACAGCCAGAGACACTGAGCTCACCGATTGGCTGTCAATGTGACATCAACGCTGCAGCCGATACCAGACAGTGGGAGCAGCACAAGAGACTCAGTGCTAAGCTCAGGGGCGGTGACTAAAGCATGGTTTGTCTTTTCTGAAAGCGAAAAAGCCTTTTAAATATACAGGAAATGTATCCATAGACTTCTATTTACCCACACATATGCCAAAAAGTGCACTAGTCGATGTAGTGCAAATTGATTCACAAGCAGATTTGCAAATACAATTCCATTATCCACAGCAGTAGTCTGCAGCTGCTGGGATGAGAGAGGGGGTTTCGCCTCGCATCTGATGGCATCCACGTCTCTTCTCTTGATTAGCTGACCTGGTGCTATGTCACATCCCAATGATAATGTCGCACCAGGCCATCTAATCCAAAGAGGAGCTGCAGACGTTGTCAGGTAAGAGGCAATATTCCTTCTTCCATTCCAGCGACTACAGACCATTGTCATTGCTGATGGAATGGCATGTGCAAATAAACTCAGAACTACTCTACTGGCCGATGTACTTCAACCAACTCTTAATCTATTTTTTTTTTAAAAATACATCAGACAAAAAAGAAAAAAGTCTTAAAATAGGGATTCTATGGCTGACAGGTAGCACCATGGATTTTAAGGCAGACAGGTTGTATCATCTTAACAGAAAAATTAGCCAGCTTGTCTATCATTTTAACCCCTTTACCCCAAGGGTGGTTGGCATGTTAATGACTTGGCCAATTTTTACAATTCTGACCACTGTCCATTTATGAGGTAATAACTCTGGAATGCTTCCTTGGATCACGGTTATTCTGACAATGTTTTCTCATGACATATTGTACTTCACGATAGTGGTAAAAATTCTTTGATACGACTTGCATTTATTTGTGAAAAAAACGTAAATTTGGTGAAAATTTTGAAAATTTCGCAATTTTCCAACTTTGAATTTTCATGCCCTTAAATCACAGAGCTACGTCACATAAAATACTTAATAAGTAACATTTCCCACATGTTTACTTTACATCAGCACTATTTTGGAACCAAAATTTTTTTTAGTTAGGAAATTATAAGGGTTAAAAGTTGACCAGCAATTTCTCATTTTTACAACCCCATTTTTTTTAGGGACCACATCACATTTGAAGTCACTTTTAGGGGTCTGTATGATAGAAAATACCCAAAAGTGACACCATTCTAAAAACTTCACCCCTAAAGGTGCTCAAAAACACATTCAAGAAGTTTATTAACCCTTCAGATGCTTCACAGGAATTTTTGGAATGTTTAAAAAAAATACAATTTAACTTTTTAACTCGTCTGCAGCCGAGGAGGAAGAGGAGGAGGGAAGCCTTGATGACAGTCAGCCATTGTCTGCTCAGGGAAGTCTCGTGGACGAGTGGAGGAAGAAGAGGAAGAGGAGGATGATGGGGATGATTATTTTGGGGAGAAGGATGCTTCTCAGGGGGCACGAAAAAATGTTGGCGTGGCAAGGTCAGGTACAGGGTTTGTGCGTGACTGGAGGGATGTGGCTTTGCCAGAAAGTGCTCCTCCACCCAGCACTCGCAGTGCATCATTGACACCTGGAACATTGGCCCACATGTCTGATTATGCCTTGCAGATTCTAAAAAGGGACCCCCGCATTGCCAAAATGATGAACGATGACGACTACTGGTTGGCCAGCATCCTGGATCCACGCTATAACGGCAAATTCCAAAACATCATGCCAGAGGAGAACCTAGAGCTAATATTAGCTAACAAACAAGCAACTCTGGTAAACCGTTTGTTTGAGGCATTCCCAGCACACAGCGGCGGTGAAGTTTTTCCAACGAGCCGTAGGGGGCAACATGGAAGAGGTGTTCATGGTGCACACAGCCGAAGTGGCGTTGGACACAGGGGTTTCATGACCATGTTGTGGACTGATTTTTCAAGTACCGCTCACACGACTGGTAATACTGCATTGATCGAAAGGGACAGGAGACAGCAGTTGTCAACTATGGTAACAAACTACTTCTCCTCCCATATCGATGTTCTCCCTCACCGGTCATTCCCCTTTGACTATTGGGCCAGTAAACTTGACACCTGGCCTGAATTGGCACAATATGACTTACAGGAGCTCGCTTGCCCTGCTGCTAGTGTGTTATCTGAACGAGTCTTCAGTGCTGCTGGATCAATCCTGGCAGAAAAAAGGACCCGTCTGTCGACCCAAAATGTTGATGATCTAACCTTCATTAAAATGAACCATGCATGGGTTTGAAAGGATTTTGTCCCACCCTCCCCTGCTGACACGTAGGTTGCAGAAAAATGGCTTGCATTTGTCCTCCTCTTCCACGGACTTCTCCAATTACTCCATTTGCAGCTGCTGAATGTCCAACATTAACATATGCCAATTTTTCCACCTCCCTAACTGGGCTGCCTCCCCCCACAGGGCCGGGGTCACCACCTGGCGCACGCACCCATGCGAGTGCCGTTACCCTGGACAGGTGGGTGGGCACCATCTTTGGCAACGGCACTGGCACAAGGTCCCTCATAGTAGAATCAAGTGTCTCTGACGGTGGGGGTGCACACCCACTGTCAGACACACCGGCGTACTATGAGGGGCCCTGTGCCAGTACCGCCGCCCACGAGTGGGCCCCCCCTGCTTGCTCAGGGCACCAGCACTTGCAATACTTACCTCTCCCTGCTCCACCACTGTGTAGTCTGGCCTGTTAAATACTTCACTGGGACTGCCAATACAAATTTGGTGAAATGATAGATGATGGATAGGACGCAGCTATGCCCTGTCCTGCTGGGCTCTATCTTCAGATGATCAATGGCTTCCATTTGTTATGGACCTCGACTCACAATGAGATGCAGTGGTGGTTTATCATCAGCTTTCACGGTTTTCCGACTCACAGACGTGTGACATTCCTGCCCACATTTTTAAATGTGTCCTCTCATGCTAATCCAATAGAATCGCCTACGGCCTGTGGCTTGTGTCTTTTGCACTCCAAAGTTACCTGACAGATCATGATAGGCAGTGAGGACAATGTCTACATCTGTCCCTGTGATCACAATTTGATGGAGATGAGTAATGTTGAAGGGTTCCATGGTACTGCGATACAGCAAACCTTTCTTCACAAGAACTGTTTTCGCTGTCTCCACAGACAAAGTAATTGAGGGTCAGCATCGCCTCTGAGAATTCTACCGGGAGTTTTTACTGTGATTAGTAATTCCAAAATTTCTGCAATCACTCGACTTTCCGTCTGTACTTGTATCCATCTTGTTTCCTCTTGTGGAGAGTCCTTACTGTCTTACTGAGACTGAAATATATATGAAGATTGAAAAATACCCCAACAGTGTATACTGGTGTTCGCTTCGAATACATTACCCTTTTTCTACTTTTTAGATTCTTGTCTAATCCATACTGAGGCTGTGAGTGTTTTTGTCGGACTCCGGAAATATACACGCAGATTTGTAATGTTTAAACTATGCTGTACATACCTGCTATCCAGTGATACTGTACTCTTTCTCAACTTTGTACAATCACATCAAATCCATACTGGGCCTGAGACCCTCTGAGTCTGCCTCCTGATATATAGACATAGGTTTTTAATGTTTAAACTATGCTATATATACCTGTTATCCGGTGATACTGTACCCTTTCTCAACTTTCTACAATCTTGTCGAATACATACTGGGCCTGAGAACGTCTGAGTCTGCCTCCTGAAATATCTACGGAGATTTAGAATGTTTAAACTATACTATATATACCTGCTATCTGATGATACCGTACACTTTTTCTCCTTTTTATATTCTTGTCTAATCCATACTGAGCCTGTGAGCTTCTCTGTGTGACTGATGGTATATATAGGGAGATTGACAATCATCCTTTGACTGTATAGAGCTGTACGCTTCTGATACAGTACCATATATCTGATGTTATTTTGGGTTCATTTTCTGCAACATTTTGAAGTTTGGTGGAAGAGGCCGCGGACGTGGGCGTGGGGGGGGCCAGCTGGTGCTGATGGTGGCAGTGCATCTGCTGGTAGTGGCAAAAGCACAATAGCAGCTAAGGCAGGAGGTGTTGAGCCTGCATCATAGTCTGGCTCCGGAACGACTGGAAGGCTACCTTTTCTGGGAGTAGGTTAACCGCTGTTAAAGCCAGAGCATCAGGAACTGGTTTTGGCTTACATTGCTTAAACAGACTCCAGCTAATATGCCCTCCTCTTCTGAAGTTTCAAAAAATGCAAGCACTGAGTCGTCAAGTGCTGGTTCCTAGTCAGGAAGAACCCCTTTCCTTGTGTCCTTCACCCCCACCAAAAGTCAATGATGCAGCAGGCCACACTTCACTTTAGTCCATGTAGCTCTTTCTATCATACCATGCCTGGGTTATCAAGTCAAATCGTGAATTCCCCAGTCCAAGATGAATCTGACATGGAGTGTGGGTGGCCAGCCAGGGCAGTGGGGTTAATTGGTACTGGGCCGGTGTCTCATGGGATGTGTCATGTTGGTGGCGATGACCCGTTCCGTGGCCCTGGGCGTCCATGCAAAGGGGTGAATAACATTTATAGGTGAATGATACGTGACGCCACCTGTGGTTTCTGATCAGATTGACCCGCGCTGCAGTGTCGCTTCTCTGGGACAGATGTTGTGGTGCAGCTAAGATGTAGAAGCCCAGCACAGGTAGGGCCGTAGTCACAGGGCAGATGAAAGAGTTGGTAGATGGTGTGCAGTGCAGGATGTAGCAGAGCCATGCGCCAGGCACAGGAGAAAGATGACAGACACAGTCATGCAGTTCTGTTACCTGTACTTGGTAAGTGCCGTCCAGGACCCAGAGTACAGATGGAGAAGGAGTTGGTCAGCCTGGAAGCAAATTTGGAATTCTCTCTCTGCAGATAGGTAGTGTGGCCTCCGTTCTAGCGCTTATCTGAGGTACTCGCAGTACTGAGTTCACTGAAGTTCCGCCTGTTGACTCTCTTTTGGAACTTTCTCGTATGGCAGGCAGCCTTAGCCTTTTCCTTCTGGCTCACACACGTCGCTGCTGGGGCCTCCGAGCCTTAGTTGGGAACAGAGCATTTACAGCTGCTACTTCCTCCGGTTTCTGCTGCAGGATCATCAGTGTCCCTACAAACTCGGAGACTGGAATACCGACCATGCGCTCCAGCTAGGAGTGAGCCTTAACTCTGCTCATCCTCCAGTTCCCCTTCTCACATCCACACACTTCCCCTTTCCTTCACAGACCGCCCTAACTTCCCTCCTCCCGACCTCAGAGAGCAGCTCCTCAGCAGTCAGATTCAGAGGTCTCCCTCCTGGCCCGGAGTGGGAACTGTGTTGTGTGTTGGTTTAACTGCTAGAGAGATCCTTCGTTGCTCCCAAGCATGACATCACACTCCCTAGGAGGAAGGTAATGCCACTGTGGCGACCGTACTCCTTGGGGCACCACAAGTGCACTGATGCCCAGCCACTGCTAGATGATTCTGCTGGTACATTGACCCAGACCACTACATTCCCCTCACACTCTACACAGCCAGAATCTGACCCTGATGAAACTCAGGTTCCTATTCCCGCATACTATACCACCTTACACGGTGACAAAGAGGAAGGTGCAGATGAAAGTGCAGGTTCCTTGAGCAGGTGGGGGGGGCATACTCATGGGCGACGCACTGGCACAAGGCCCCTCATAGTACGCAAAAGTGTCTCTGCCGGTGGGAGGGACCCGCCGTCAGACACACCGCCGTACTATGAGGGGCCCTGTGCCAGTGCCATTGCCAACGAGTGGGCCCCCTGCTTGCTCAGGATCACAGCACTTGCAAAGTTGAAATACTTACCTCTCACTGCTCCACCGCCGTGACGTCTTCCGTGTTTCCTGACAGTGACATTCTGGTCAGAGAGCGCGATGACATCACGTCTGCACGCCCTCTGCCTAAACAGTCCAAGTGCAGTGAGATGGAAGATGGGAACGACGAGGAGTCCAGACTAGTACAGGGATTCCCTAGCGAGGAGCCTTATTTAATTGTTTTCAATGTTGGGACACCTATTTTTGGGGAGCACTATACTCTGGAGAATGATATATGAGGCCCACCATACACTGGAGCATTCCAAAGGTGGACATCAGACACTGGAGCAGCATTTACAGGGCCCATTATGCACTGGAGCATTAGAAATGGGGCCCATTATATATGGAGCACTATTTGGGCCCATAACACAGTGGAGCTTCATCCATGGGGACCAACATATACTGTAGCATTATGTGGAGCTCATCATATACTGTTTCAAACATTATATGGGACCAATGATTCTGTATGGAGAAATATATGGGCCTCATTACTCTGTATGGCGCACTATGCGGTGGCCATAATACTGTATGGAGTAATATACAGTCCGTTTTTGGAGCTATTGGAGAATTTAAAATGGATGTCAGTCATGAGATGTAAGAAGTGAAGTATTTTTCATTGTACTATACCGCTATTTCTCTGCCGTATCAGAGGATCATGAATTGTGGCATGTGTTAAAGGAGCCCAGTGACACTCTTTGGCCCAGGGCCAACGAAAATCTGGAGCCAGCCCTACCCCCCCACAACTTTAGCCAAATAACCCCTAGTTTTCAATGCCTAACTATTATGATAAAGTAAATTAAGGTAGACAAGCTTAAGTAATAAGAATTGATGTTTTTGGCATTAAAATGGGCACAGTAGGTATGTTTCCTGTCCTCCACTCCCTGCCGACCTTGGTTCCCCATTGACTTGCATTGGGTTTCGTGTTTCAGTCGGCCTTCGACTTTTCATGATAATCGGCCGATTTTGTTCGACCCGACTTTTGAGAAAGTCGGGTTCCATGAAACCCGACTCGACCCGAAAAAAGGCAAAGTCGCTCATCTCTAATAGTTACGCATTGAAAACTGGGAGTTATTTTGCTAAAGTTGTGGGGGGTAAGGCTGGCGCCAGGTTTTCATGTGCCCTGGGCCAAAGAGTGTCAGTGCGCCCTTTTAACACATACCACAATTCATAATGCTCCGATACGGCACAGAAATATAGGTATAGTACAATGAAAAATACTTCACTGCTTACATGACATGTCTGATATCTATATTAAATTCTACAATAGCTCAAAAAACGGACAGCATATTACTCCATACAGTATTTTGGCCACCACCTAGTGCACCATACAGAATAATGAGCCCCATATATTTCTCCACACAGAATAATTGGTCCCATATAATATTCCATACAGTATATGATGAGCTCCACATAATGCTACAGTATATGTTGGTCCCCATGGATGATGCTCCACTGTCTTATGAGCCCAAATAATGCTCCATATATAATGGGCCCCATTTCTAATGCTCCAGTGTATAATGCTGCTCCAGTATCTGATGTCCCCCATTTGGAATGCTACAGTATATGATGGTCCCCATGGACAATGCTCCCGTGTGTTATGGGCCCAAATAATGCTCCATATATAATGGGCCCCACTTCTAATGCTCCAGTGTATAATGGGCCCCGTTAAAGCTGCTCCAGTGTCTGATGTCCCCCATTTGGAATGCTCCAGTATATGATGGGCCAAATGGATGATGCTCCAGTGTATGGTGGGCCTCATATCTCATTTTGCAGTGTATATTGCTCACCAAAAAATGCTCCCAACATTTAAAAAAAGTAAATACCTCTCCTCGCTGGGCACTGCTGTACTCTGGACTCCTCAGCATTGCCATCTTTAAGCTCTCTGCACTTGTATTTTTTCGTTAGAGGGCATACAGACGTGATGTCAACTCGCTCTCTAACCTGATGTCACTGTCAGGAAATGTGGAAGACGTCACGGCGGTGGAGCAGGGAGAGGTAAGTATTGCAAGTGCTGTGGCCCTGAGCAAGCATGGGGGGGCCCACTCGTGGGCGACGGCACTGGCACAGGGCCCCTCATATTACGACGGTATGTCTGACGGCGAGTGGGCCCTCCCACCAGCAGAGACACTTTTGCGTGCTATGGGGGGCCCTGTGCCACTGCCGTTGCCCATGAGTAGGACCCCCCACCTGCTCAGGGAACCGGCACTTTTATCTGCATCTTCCTCTGTGTCACCGTGTAAGGTGGTATAGTATGCGGGAAGGGGCACCTGAGTTTCATCAGTGTCACATTCTGGCTCTATTGAGTGTGAGAGGAATGTAGTGCTGTGGGTGAATGTACCAGCGGAATCATCTAGCAGTGGCTGTGCATCAGTGCACTCCATCTCCAGTTCATGTTGGACTGGGGAATTCAGGATTTCACTTGATAAAACAGGCATGGCATGTGAAAAGAGCTCCATGGAGTAATCTGAATTGTGGGCTTCCGCATCCTGCACTTTGGGTGGGGGTGAAGGAGACAAGGAAAGGGGTGGTTCCTGACCAGAAGCCTGCACAGACAACTCAGTGCTTGCATTTTTGTAAACTTCAGAAGAGGAGGTGATAGAGCTGGAGGCTGTTCCTGATGCTCCGGCTTTAAAAGCAGTTTACCTACTCCCATAAAAGGGAGCCTTAAAGGCAGGCCTTCTTGTGCCAGACGATGACGCAGGCTCAACACCTCCTGCCTTAGTTGCTATTGTGCTTTTGGCACTACCAGCAGATGCACCACCACCATCAGTACCAACTGGCCCCCCACCCACATCCACGGCCTCTTCCACCATACTTAATAATTTTTGTGAAAATGGACTCAAAATACAAGTAGATATATGGTACTGTATATGAAGCGGACAGCTCTATACAGTCTAGGGATAATTGTAAATCTCCGTATATATTTCATGAGTCAGACATAGACGGTCACAGGCTCAGTATAGATTAGACAATAATATAAAAATTTGCAAAAGGGTATAGTATCACTAGATACAAGGTATATATAGGATAGTTTAAACATACTGAATATCTGTATACATTTCAGGAGGCAAACACAGACGGTCTCAGGCCCAGTATGGATCCGACAACAATATCGAAAGTTGAGAAAGGGTACTATGGCGTCCTGAGGGTATGGTTGCCACAGAGGTACTTCTCCTCATCCAAAGGTGTGGTATCCCACCCTCAGGTAAGGAGGGATCACCACTCAGGACTACTAACCCTGCACTCAACACACACAACAGTTAGTCAGGGCATCTGGGTGTACCCGGCAGGAGGATGGCCTTATCTCAGACTGACTAGGAAAAGGGTGTTGGGGGTTAGTGTGAAAGGTAGGTACAGTGGGAGGAGCTTAGGTAGTGGAGTGATTGTGGCCATCCAATGAGAGAGAGCAAGGTGACAGTTGGTGGGGGTAGCTAGTCTGAGGTAAATGGATCTTTCTAGAGAGTTGTCAGTCGGTGACGGGACAGAGTAAGAGCAGGATTGCTGTGAGAGGGCTGAGGGTCAGAGAAGAGAGAAACATCTTGTCCAAGCTCCCAGACTGGAAGGAAGGGGTCCTTGCGGCACGGGAAGTGCAATAAGCCACCTGTGAAGCCCATTTCTGTAGAAGGAAGGACCAGGCCTCATTCGGGAAGGTGTCTCCTGAAGGTAGTGGAGAAATACAGGGCTCAGCTAGAAAGACGGAGGCTGAGGTAACTTTAAGTGCCTCAGTCGCAGCCGCAGTCAATACTCAAAAAGGCAGCAGTTGGAATAAAGGACCCCGGGGCCTGACCCAAGTCGCCCGGTGTGATCCTTGGCTGCTGGCTTGGGACACTGCTTGCGAAGGTGCACAGCAGGAAGGAAGGGAGAGATCAATGCAGTGACACGGCCTAGGAAGGATACACAAGGAGAAGTCTTGAACAGGTGTTCCTGATCTTCCTTGGAGTTTGCCGGACCCCTCCCTAGGAGGACACAGTACCAAGCGGGTCATCTTGTGCACAAAACTTTTGAGGAAAAACTCAGAAACTGCACCCAACTGTGTCCTTGGTGTCTTTTACAACTTGCATGCTACACACGCTACACTCACCATCACTGTCAACGGATCACAAGCACCATCTCAACTGGCCTGGGATACAGCTGTGCCCATGGAGAGCTTCATCAACTTGGATGCTTTAACACCATTCCAGAGGATATGCATTGCAGCGTCACCTACCCTAGCCGAGTACTACGGGTGGCGTCACGATCCCCCTTTTCCAAATTAATTATCATACAATCTTCCCCCTCATCTGAACTGTCATCTTCTTTATTGGACACCCAGGGCCATGTACTGGGTCCCAATCACCACTGTGACATACTTCACCCTTAAAAGAGCCTGAAAGGCCCGATACTGTGTAACCCCCGGCCCTGCGTGGTGTTTCATTTTATCACCAGATACCAGGGATATATAGTATAGTTTCAACATTCTAAATCTACGTTTATATTTTTGGAGGCAGACACAGACGCTGTCATGGGCAGTATGGATTCGACAACAATCAAAAAAGGAGAAAAAGGGTACAGTATCACCAGATACAAGGTATATATAGTATAGTTTAAACATTCAAAATCTCCATAGACATTTCAGGAGGCAGACACAGACGCTCTCAGTACCAGTATGCATTAGCCAAGAATATAAAAAGTAGAAAAAGGGTACTGTTTCACCAGATACAAGGTAGATATAGTATTGTTTAAACATTGCAAATCTCACTATTTATTTCAGGAGGCAGACACAGACGCTCTCAGGGTCAGTATGGATTACACAAGAATATAAAAATGAGAAAAGGGAAATGTATTCGAAACGTACACCATTATACAGTGTTGGGGTACTTTGAATTCTTTGTATATATTTCAGTCTCAGTAAGCCAGTCCAGACTCTCTGCTACAGGAAGCTAGATGGATAAAAGTACAGACGGAAAGTCGAGTGATTTCAGAAAAGTTTGAATTACTAATCACGGGAAAACCTCCCGGGAGAATTAGCAGAGGCGATGCTGACCCTCAATTAGTTTTACTGTGGATACAGAGAAAACGGAAATTAGTGAAGAAAGGGTTGCTGTATCGCAGTAGCGTCGATCCCATCACGGTTACTCGTCTCCATCAAATTGTGATCGCAGAGAGAGCTGTAGACATGGTCCTCACTGCCTATCATGCTCTGTCTGGTCACTTTGGAGCGCAAAACACAGGAGCCACAGGCCGTAGGGGATTCTATTGTATTGCCATGAGAGGAGACATTGAAAAATGGTGAAAGGTGATCATAAAGCACCACTGCATCTGATTGTGAGTTGACGTCCATTACAAATGGTAGCCATTGATCATCTGAAGGTAGAGGCCAGCAGGACAGGACATAGCTACATCTTAACCATCATCGATCAGTACACCAAATTTGTAGTGGCCGTCCCTGTGAAGGATTTAACTGGCCAGACTACACAGCGGTGGAGCAGGGAGAGGTAAGTATTGCAAGTACTGTGTCCCTGAGCGAGCAGGGTGGTCCCACTTGTGGGCGCCGGTACTGGCACAGGGCCCCACATAGTACGGCAGTGTGTCTGACGGCGAGTGGGTCCCCCCACCATCAGAGACACTTTATTGTACTATGAGAGGCCCTGTGCCAGTGCCGTCGCCCAAGGGTGGGCACACACACCTGTTCAGGGCAACAGCACTTGCTCGTGTGCTCCAGGTGGTGACCCCAGTCCTGGGGGGGGGAGCACAGTTAGGGAAGTTTAAAAAATTGCATATGTTGATGTGTAGGCTGGACTTTCAGCAGCTGCAAATGGAGGAATTGGAGAAGTCCGAGGGTGAGGAGGACAAAAGCGAGCCTTTTTTCTGCCAACCTATGTGCTATCAGGGGAAGGTGGGACAAAATCCTTGGAAACCCATGCATGGTTCATTTTAATGAAGGTTAGATCATCCAGAATTTGGGTTGACAGACGTGTCCTTTTTTCGGTCAGGATTGATCCAGCAGCGCTGAAGACTCTTTCTGATAGCACACTACCAGCAGGGCAAGCGAGCTCCTGTAAGGCGTACTGTGCCAATTCAGGCCATGTGTCCAGTTTTGAGGCCAAATAATCAAAGGGGAATGACCTGTGAGGGAGAACCTCGATATGGGAGAAGTAGTTTATAACCATAGTTGACAACTGCTGTCTCCTGTCACTTGCAATCGATTCTGTATTAGCTGTCATCTGCGCGGTACTTGAGAAATCAGACCACAACCTGGTCAGGAAACCCCTGTCTCCAACGCCAGTTTGGCTGTGTGCACCATGAACACCTCTTCTATTTTGCCCACTACGGCTCGTGGGAGAACCAGCTCCGCTGCTGTGTGCTGGGAATGCCTTAAACAAACGGTTTACCAGAGTTGCTTGTTTGTTAGCTAATATTAGCTCTAGGTTCTTCTGTGGCATGATGTTGTGTAGTTTGCCTTTATAGCGTGGATAGAGGATGCTGGCCAACCAGTAGTCGTCATCCCTCATCATTTTGGCAATGCGGGGGTCCCTTTTTAGGATCCACAAGGCATAATCACACATGTGGGCCAATGTTCCAGGTGTCAATGCTGCACTGCCAGTGGGGGGTGGAGGAGCACTTTTTGGCAAATCCACATCCCTCCAGTCACGCACAAACCCTGTACCTGACCTTGGCACGCTCACATTTTCTCTTGCCCCCTGAGAAGCATCTTCATCCCCAAAATAATCATCCCCCTCATCCTCCTCCTCATCTTCCTCTTCTTCCTCCACCTCGTCCATGACAGTTCCCTGACCAGACAATGGCTGACTGTCATCAAGGCTTCCCTCCACCTTCTCCTCCTCCTGTAGCTTCTCCGCTGCAGACGCCTGATCCTTAATGTTTGCATGAGCAGACACATAAGTGGTATGCTTATGGCGTCATCTGCGCTTACCAGCTGTGTGCATTCCTCAAAACACTGAAGGACTTTACAAAGGTCTTTCAGCTTTGACCACTGCACACCCGACAACTCCATGTCTGCCCTCAAATTGCCTGCCCATGTATCCTCCCACAAAAGCATTACAGCCTGCCTCTGTTCGCACAGCCTCTCAACCATGTGCATGGTGGAGTTCCATCTTGTAGCAACGTCTATGATTAGCCGGTGCTTGGGGAGGTGGAGTGATCGCTGCAGCTTCTGCATACGACTGGAGTGTATGGGCGAGCAACGGATGTGCGAGTACAGTCTTCGCACCTTATGGAGCAGGGCTGTTAACTCAGGATAATTATTTAGGAAGCACTGCACCACCAGGTTCAAGGTGTGAGCCAGGCAAGGTATGTGTGAGTTTTGCAAGGGCTATGGCTGCCACAAAAATCCGCCCATTATCACTGACTACCTTGCCTGGCTCAAGATGTAGCCTGCCCAGCGATGACTCAGCTTGTCGATGCAAGTAGTCGGCCAGTACCTACGTGGTGTGTCTGCTGTCGCCCAAAGACATCATTTTTAAAACAGCCTGCTGCCGCTCACCACTAGCTGTTCAATAGTGGGACACCTCATGTGCAGCACTAACAGATGTGGTGGAGTGCTCGTGCGACTGTGCTCTGTCGATGAGCTTTTGCTTCTGGAGGAGGAGGGTCGAACGCCTACAGCCAACTGTTTCCTATACCGTGGGATAGGCAGCACAGTTCCACCACCGCTGTCCCCTGTGGAGCCTGCATCCACCACATTAACCCAGTGCCCAGTGATGGACACGTAACGGCCCTGGCCTTGCCTACTGGACCATGCATCTGTTGTGAGGTGCACCTTTCCACTCACTGATTGTTTTAGTGCATGGATAATGCGGTCTTTCACATGCCGGTGGAGGGCAGGGATGGCTTTGCGAGAAAAGAAGTGCCGACTGGGTAGGTCATAGCGTGGGACAGCGTAGGCCATGAGCTCTCGGAAAGCTTCACTTTCAACCAAATGGAAGGGCATCATCTCTAATGAGATCAGTTTGGCAATGTAGGCATTCAAAGCGAGTGTACGCGGATGAGAGAATGTGTACTTTCTTGTCCTACTGAGAGTGTCTGGTAGGGTGAGCTGGACTTGAGAGCTGCATATGGGGGAACTAGCGTTGGACCGGATGGACTGAGAAGGGGTTGGTGATGGTGAGGGTGTTGATGGCCTAAATTCAGTGTTTCCTCGCAAAACTATTGTGATTCCGATTGCTTTGGCCTAGCAACAACACCTCATCATTTCTTGATGGTGGTGTGCTTAGCGGTGGCCTGACAGTGGGTGAAGCGATGGAGCGTTGCCGGCTACCTTCAGTCGGAGCAGGTGCACATGTGCTACCTGAGGTTTTGTAGTCCGTCCTCGCTTGCAAGTGCATGTTGGTTAAATATCTAAGCATGCAACTGGTATTCAAATTTCTTAGATTTTTCCTTCTGATAAAGGTCCTTCGGCACTTCTTACAGATAACCTTTGCATCATCAGTAGGATTTTGTTCAAAAAAGTGCCACAATGTACTCTTCCTACTATGGTACAAATTTTCAGGGCTTGCACGCTGTGCTAATTTGACCGTCTGGCCAAGCTGTCCTGCAACTCTTTCAGTTTTCTTAGCAAGTTTTTTGACAGCTATGGGCCTGCCGGCTAACCGCTGCTGCGATGATGATGCCTGCTGCAGATCCTTCTCCTGTTCTGACCTATATTCACTGGCACCCTCTTCCCCCAATGGATGCCAATCCGGGTCAACAACTGGGTCATCCATGACCTCGTCTTCAATGTCATCTGAACCTTCCTCTGTACCTTCCTCTGTGTCACCGTGTAAGGTGGTATAGTATGCAGGAAGGGGCACCTGAGTTTCATCAGGGTCTGATTCGGGCTCAGTAGACTGCGAGGGCAATGTAGTGCTGTGGGTGAATGTACCAGCATAATCATCTAGCAGTGGCTGTGCATCAGTGCACTCCATGTCAGATTCATCTTGGACTGGGGAATTCATGATTTGACTTGATAACCCAGGCATGGTATGTGAAAAGAACTCCATGGAGTAATCTGAAGTGTGTGCTGCGGCATCCTTCACTTTTGGTGTGGGTGAAGGACACAAGGAAAGGTGTTGTTCCTGACCAGAAGCCTGCACTGACGACTCTGTGCTTGCAGTTGTTGTAACTTCAGAAGAGGATGCAATAGAGCTGGAGGCTGTTTCGGCAATGTAAGCCAAAACCTGTTCCTGAAGCTCCGGCTTTGAAAGCGGTTTACCTACTCCCAGAAAAGGGAAACTTAAAGGTCTTCTTGTGCCAGACAATGACGCAGGTTCAACACCTCCTGCCTTAGCTGCTATTGTGCTTTTCCCAGAACCAGCCGATGCACCACCACCACCACCATCAGTACCAGCTGCGACCCCCTGCCCACGTCCGCGGACTCTTACACCACACTTCCTCATGTTTGGGAAAATGTACCAAAAATACCAGCAGAGAAATGGTACTGTATGAGGAGCGTACAGCTGTGTAAGGTGTATGTAAAAAGTGAAATCTCCGTATATATTTTGTGAGTCACAGACGCTCACCCAGTATGTACAGTGGGGCAAAAAAGTATTTAGTCAGTCAGCAATAGTGCAAGTTCCACCACTTAAAAAGATGAGAGGCGTCTGTAATTTACATCATAGGTAGACCTCAACTATGGGAGACAAACTGAGAAAAAAAAATCCAGAAAATCACATTGTCTGGTTTTTTTTCATTTTATTTGCATATTATGGTGGAAAATAAGTATTTGGTCAGAAACAAGCAATCAAGATTTCTGGCTCTCACAGACCTGTAACTTCTTCTTTAAGAGTCTCCTCTTTCCTCCACTCATTACCTGTGGTAATGGCACCTGTTTAAACTTGTTATCAGTATAAAAAGACACCTGTGCACACACTCAAACAGTCTGACTCCAAACTCCACTATGGTGAAGACCAAAGAGCTGTCAAAGGACACCAGAAACAAAATTGTAGCCCTGCACCAGGCTGGGAAGACTGAATCTGCAATAGCCAACCAGCTTGGAGTGAAGAAATCAACTGTGGGAGCAATAATTAGAAAATGGAAGACATACAAGACCACTGATAATCTCCCTCGATCTGGTGCTCCACGCAAAATCCCACCCCGTGGGGTCAGAATGATCACAAGAACGGTGAGCAAAAATCCCAGAACCACGCGGGGGGACCTAGTGAATGAACTGCAGAGAGCTGGGACCAATGTAACAAGGCCTACCATAAGTAACACACTACGCCACCATGGACTCAGATCCTGCAGTGCCAGACGTGTCCCACTGCTTAAGCCTGTACATGTCCGGGCCCGTCTGAAGTTTGCTAGAGAGCATTTGGATGATCCAGAGGAGTTTTGGGAGAATGTCCTATGGTCTGATGAAACCAAACTGGAACTGTTTGGTAGAAACACAACTTGTCGTGTTTGGAGGAAAAAGAATACTGAGTTGCATCCATCAAACACCATACCTACTGTAAAGCATGGTGGTGGAAACATCATGCTTTGGGGCTGTTTCTCTGCAAAGGGGCCAGGACGACTGATCTGGGTACATGAAAGAATGAATGGGGCCATGTATCGTGAGATTTTGAGTGCAAACCTCCTTCCATCAGCAAGGGCATTGAAGGTGAAACGTGGCTGGGTCTTTCAACATGACAATGATCCAAAGCACACCGCCAGGGCAACGAAGGAGTGGCTTCATAAGAAGCATTTCAAGGTCCTGGAGTGGCCAAGCCAGTCTCCAGATCTCAACCCTATAGAAAACCTTTGGAGGGAGTTGAAAGTCCGTGTTGCCAAACGAAAAGCCAAAAACATCACTGCTCTAGAGGAGATCTGCATGGAGGAATGGGCCAACATACCAACAACAGTGTGTGGCAACCTTGTGAAGACTTACAGAAAACGTTTGACCTCTGTCATTGCCAACAAAGGATATATCACAAAGTATTGAGATGAAATTTTGTTTCTGACCAAATACTTATTTTCCACCATAATATGCAAATAATAGGAAAAAGAAACAGACAATGTGATTTTCTGGATTTTTTTTTCTCAGTTTGTCTCCCATAGTTGAGGTCTACCTATGATGTAAATTACAGACGCCTCTCATCTTTTTAAGTGGTGGAACTTGCACTATTGCTGACTGACTAATACTTTTTTGCCCCACTGTATTTCACCGTAATCCAACAAGCAGATATACGGTACTGTATCAGAAGTGTACAGCTGTATACGTTGTTGGTGAAAATGTCAATCTCCGTATATGTATTTACGGAGTGTCACACACACACGCTGACTCTGTGTAGATGTGACCATAATAAGAACACCAGAAATCCAATATTGTTTGATAATCTGACAGCAGTCAATACGGTGTATGGAGAAATGGAAATGACCATATATGTACTTACAGAGTGTCACACACACGCTGACTCTGTGTAGATGTGACCGTAATCAGAACACCAGATATCTGATACTGTTTGAGAATCGGACACCTCTATACGATGCATGTATGGAAAAATGTTAATCTCTGTGTATTTTTTACGGAGTCACACACAGATAGCACGTATTTGTCCGTGATACCAGCCGGTACACGGTAGTGTGTGAGTAGCGTACACCTCTATACGGTGTGTGAAAAAATGTACGCTCAGTATCTACTGTGCAGAGAAAAAGGAATAAAAGGATTTTTGCTATTAAAAAAGCACTCTGCACAGCAGTGTGCAAACAGCAATGCAGCTATCAGGGAGCCTTTTAAGGCAGCCTAATCACCAACAGAGCTGCTGCACAAAAAAGTGTGAAAAAATGAATGCTTGCTAACTGTGCAGAGAAAAGGAAAAAAAATATTTTTGCTATTAAAAAAGCACTCTGCACAGCAGTGTGCAAACAGCAATGCAGCTATCAGGGAGCCTTATAAGGCAGCCTAATAACCAACAGAGCTGCTGCACACAAATATATCCTCCCCTGTCACTGCACACTATACAGTTGTGTTTTGCAGTGAGGCCGGGGTCACACTAACGACGCAAAATATGGTCCATATTTTACATACGTAATATGGATGAATGTCCCCTAAATAGTGCTCTGTATGTCATCCGTAAGCAAGGTGTGGTCGCGTATTTTGCACATGTCAGCATCCGTATGTAATCCGTATGGCATCCGTGTGGCGACATTTTCTCGCAGGCTTGCAAAATGGACATTTAATGGTTTTGAGGCCTGCAAACTATTTAAATCATTAGCCTGTACCCTATTTATTGGCTCAGGAACAGGTGGCTGCCTCCATTCTGTCCATTCGTGACCTTGCCTTGACTAGGTGTGTTGGTGTTGTATGTGCAACATGGCAGACAGTCTGACTTTCAACACAACTGAGCAGGTTCTCTTCAACTGGCTTTTGTCACGCCGCTTTGGTCAACCATACCCAGTGATAGTGGATCCGCGGAGGAGGAGACGCCTGTGGGTCCATCTGGGTCGCCCTCATCCCAGGGCTGTGGGGTACTCGGTACAGGGCCGGTGTCAGTGGGATGTGTCACGGCAGCTGTGACCCGGTCCGTGGTCCTGGGCGCCCAAATCAATGGTGGTTTTTAGTTAATGAAATGAAATAGTTTGTGACGCCACCTGTGGTGTTTGGCAAGCAAGATGTTAAGCCAGCGCTGCGTGCAGATCCTCTGGGGCTGATGGTGTGTTGCAGCATAGATGGTATAGCTCCCCACAGGTGAAGCTGTAACCCCAGGGCAGTGTATAGGCGCAGGTAGTGTAAAGGATGATACCCAGATGTCGCGGTGCTGACGGTGTTGGCGCACAATGACTGGAAGACACCAGGGCTTGTAGTTCCAAAGCTTTACTCACAGTTCGTGGTACACACTAGTGCCTGCCTCCGTGCCGTGTCCTCTGGGGCAGAGACTCAATCAACCTCCCGGGCAAGTCAGGGTTCTCCTCTCCAACACTCCACCAACATGCATCTGTCCTGAATGACTCCTATATTGCGCCTTTTGGTGTGAAGAGCTCCAGTACCGTGGTACTGTCATGGTATGCCTAGGTTACTTTAGGCAAAAACCCCGGGACCCCTGCGATGTCCCTCAGACTAGGGGAACCCTGTCTGTCCCTCTACCCAGGGTTTACACTGAAGGTGTGCCTGCCTGAGCCTCCACCCTGTCCCTGTCTCCTGTCCAGCCCTAAGCTGAACCCACCACCCTCCACCCAGTGAGGGGACCAGACACCAGACCCCACAAATACGTATGGACAGGGGTAAAAGAAACACCACACAATTAATACACAAGGGAATACAATAATGTGCAAGGGCAACCAAATATATATATAACAGATTGGAGAAAGAACCACTGAGGGATATACTGCACCAGATATCAGACACTCCAACACCACCACTGCTGACCGGTATTGCTAGCACTAGTCTAAAGCTATAGTCGGCGACGCCCATAGTCAGGACGAACTATTTAAAGACCAAGGGCGTGGCCCAGCCCTCAGCCAGCATGACAACCTGGTTAACCCTATCCCGACTGGAACAGAATACCCAACAGGGTATTACCGCTGTCTGCCGGACACCCTGGTGTGAACAGTGTCCGACATGACAGGTACCCTGAAGTTCCTCCTGTCAGATGTTCCTAACAACTATACTTGTATGACAGACAGCTGTAGCCTCTATCAGGGACTCCTTTCTCCACAGTCCTGGCTCTCTATTCAGTTGCTGTTGTGCCCCAAGTCTTAGTTGGGAGTAATGCATTTACAGCCAACTACTCCACCGGTGTCTGCTGCAGAACCATAAGTGTCCATACAACCTCGGGGTCCTCTTCCAACCCACAACTCCTCTCTGTTCTCCTACTCCTTCATTCTGCGCTGTTCCTTCTCTCTCTTATGGAAGCTTAGGTTGCAGTTCTTCGTCTTTCTCCTTCTGTTCCTTTCCCGTGCCAGCTGGCTCAGGTCACTGAGGCAGCTGCAGCACTCCTTCCTCCATCCTTCCTTCTAGGGATCCGTCCTCAGATTCCCCTGACTAACTGACCTCCAGACTGATCTCAGACTGACTTTGACTGTTACGAAGCAGGGACCTACGAAAGGTGCTCTGCTACCCTCTAAGCATGAAGCCGCAATGTGGTCAGTGCTGAACTATCCTGTGTGTGGGATGCAGGTGTTGGAGTGTGGAAAGGAGTTCCCAACTTACCTAGTTGGTGGGGCACTACACCTTAAGAGAAGGTGCAGTACCTCTGTGGCAACTGAGCCTCAGGGGCGCCACACATCCACTTTTGAGGCAAGGACTCACAAGAGGTCATTTTCACCGCCTCTATTCTTCTCTGCGGGAGCTCTGCGGGAGCATCCGGAAAAATTTTACCAATACTGTCGCATGAGCCTTGCAACATTTGATCTACTCTTGGAGACAGTGCGCCCTGGGATAACCTTTCAGGACACAAGGATGCGCAAAGCTATATCTGCAGAGGAGCGACTTCTACTCACATTACGGTATGTACTGCACAACCACATTCTCTATGTTCATGATGTGTTGCACAAAGTATGTATTTTTTGCTTTTTGGACTAATTTTAATGCCCTCATCTTATTCCAGATATGTTTAAACTTACAGACCAGAATGTTATGTGTAATATGTACTGAATATCACTTAGTCATTGTGCGACCAAATATATGTGTGTTAGTAGATCTGAATCACTAACAAGTTTGGTATGTATAGTATGTACCTGGTCTTTTGTTAATTTATGCATTCTAAAATGTTCCATTTCTGTTGTTCTTCAGCTTCCTGTCCACTGGCCTGTCTTATGCCGCCCTCCACCATGAGTTTCTCATTGGAAGATCTACCATATCTGGCATAGTCAGGTCGACATGTAGTGAAATATGGTCAAGACTACATCAACTCGTCATGCCCGAGCCCAGGATGGAAGACTGGTTGAGGATATCAAGGGACTTTGAGGAGGAATGCCAGTTTCCTAATTGTATTGGGGCCCTTGATGGCAAACTTATCCGGGTGCGTAAGCCACCGAACTCTGGCTCCCAATTCTTCAATTATAAACAATACTTTTCTGTTGTATTGTTGGCTCTGGCCGACCCTCAATACAAGTTTATAATTGTTGACATTGGGGCCTATGGAAGGACGGGAGACTCTAGAGTCTTCAATACTTCCATTATGGGTCGGCGGCTACGCACCAACCAGTTGGATCTACCACCACCACGCCAGCTACCAGGCTCCACTCAAGAATCAGTCCCTTATGTCCTTGTGGCAGATGAGGCGTTCCAGTTAACGCGGAATGTCATGAGGCCATATCCCCGGCGCAACCTGGACCACCGCCGCAGAATTTTTAACTTATGTTAATGAAGTTGTTAAAGCCTGTGTGGTTCTTCATAACTTCACCAGGATACATGATTGTTCCTCCTCTGCTGGCGTTGTGTGTGGGTCGGACAATATGCGTAGGGTGAGACCACCTATCAACCCTCAACGTAGACCGGTTTCTGGGCTCAAAGTGCGTGATATTTTCACAAATTACTTTATGTCACCTGAGGGTGAAACTTCTTGGCAAGAGCATGCTGTGTCTATGTTATAATTTTTTGGTTTGGGTGTGTCTAAATATATATATATTTAAACCCCTTATGATTCTATGACTGTTTAATTGCATTGGTAAGCGTATGTTAGTATGCTGACACCTTTTTTTTAGAATTGAGACAGAGACGTAAAATGTAGTAGACAAATGTTTACTTTTGCCTTATTTTTTTTTTTTAGAAAAACATATTATTGCCGTATGATCAATGTGTCCATGGGCCAAATTGGCCTTTGTGCAGATGTGAAAATTGTGAACAAATAACATTTTATGACAAACAAAACAACCACAAAAACATTAGCCAATACCAAAATGGCAACATTATAAATTTTGGTAGGTCAGGGGAGGAGAAGGTGGAAGACCAGCCTGTGTTTGCTGCTGGCTACTTTGCCCAACTTGGCCATCGCCCTGTGTGGGGGCATACTGTTGCCCATGATGTGGGTAGTGTACTGCCTCCTGGGATTGTGGTTGGTACTGGCCAGAGTGATACTGGAGAGGGGCTTCTTGTTGGGGCTGGTAGACCCGTGTCTCATACCCACCAAAATAGTCATGTCGTCCCCAACCAGGTTGGGACCAGCCTCCAACACTGGGTGGCAACAAGTGGCCATATTGGTGAGGTTGGCTAGAGCCAAACATATGTGGCTGCTGTAGGAAAGGTTGGGTGTTATGAATGAGTCACCGAAGGACGAAAAAAAAAAAAAAACAAGCTAAGTCCAGAAAACCGGAGAGGTTGGTAGCTAGCGGATTGCAGACCCTTGATCCTATTCACAACAACTAACAGTAGCCGTGGGGTGTTCCTACGGTGGTCCTAGACACCTCGTTCACAGCCGGAGAACTAAATAAACCTAAAGAAAGAAAGGGGAAATCTAAACTGCCCCAGAGCAGACCACAAAGCAATAGACAGCCCCCAACATGTATTGACGGTGAAAACAGATGAAAACACAAACACAGACAGAAAGACAGGCGGAGCAAACGATGGGGCCCTCACTAACTAGATAGGACAGGAAAGAAAAGCAACTGTCTGCAATCACGCAAAAACCCTGCCAAAAATAATGTCCAACACGTCTGATAGAAAAGGCCCTGAAGTCACTAGACTTCAAAATCACTATATCAGCACTCAGGAATATTCTGAAAACAGAGCAAAGAGATCAACTGATCAGAGACAAAAATGGAGTTCAGCCAGTCCCAACCAGGGCTGGCTGAACACAAACACTAAGTAAACCAGACAAAATCTCATGGAACAATAGCAGAGCAAAAACTTAGCTTTAGTAGACAGGACTAAACTGGAGGCCAGAGCTCAGAGCAGAGAGGATCACCAGCAACCCAGCAGGGCGTTGGCGGCCTTATATCCACTCAAAGATTCCAGATGTCCAATCACACTCCACCTGTTCAGATGACAGGTTTTTCCCATCGAAATCAATTTCACTACCTCCTTTCACCAGCAGAGGGAGTTTATCGGACATCAAAGGTGAAGGAGAAAATGAGCTCATAACAGGGAAAACTAACTGCCCCAGAGCAGACCCCAAAGGAAAGACAGCCCCCACACATGTATTGACGATGAACCAAGATGAAAGCACATACACAGGCAGGAATATAGGCTGAGCAAACGATGGGGCCCAAACTAACTAGAAAGGATAGGAAAGGAAAGACACTGTCTGCAATCTGCAAAAAACCCTACAAAAATAAAGTCCAACACTTCTGACAGCAAAATTAACCCTGAAGTCACTAGACTTCTCCCACTATATCAGCACTCTGAAATATTCTGAGACAGAGCAAAAAGAGGCCAATCTAATAAGGGACAAAAAGCAAATTGGCAAATACAGATAAATAAGAGTGGAAATTTAGCACAGCCCCAGCCGGGGCTGGCTGACCACACAAAAAACTGAATAGACCAACAAAATCAAGTGTGAACATTAGCAGAAAAACTTAGCTTTAGATGACTGGAACAGAGCTGAAAACCAAGACCTGACAAGCCAGAATGAATCACCAGCACCAGACTAGGGCATCGGCTGTCTTAAATCCAGTCTGAGATTCCTGAGGTCCAATCGTCATCCTCATTATCAGGTGACAAATTTCTACTGATTAAATCAGCCTCACTACCTCCAGTTACCACCAGAGGGGGCCTGGAAGGAGAACTCACAACTGGTGGACCGAAAAATGAACTCACAACAGTACCCCTCCCTTGCGGAGGGGTCACCAAACCCTCATCCACGCCACCAGGCCGATCAGGATGGGCCCGGTGAAAAGCACGAACCAATCTATTGGCATGAATATCAGAGGCAGAGACCCAAGAATTATCCTCCTGGCCATAACCCTTCCATTTGACCAAATACTGGAGTCTCCGTCTAACCAAACTAGAATCCAAAATTTTCTCTACCTCATATTCCATATTGCCTTCAACCAACACAGGGTCAGTAGGTGCTGCCATAGGAACCACTGGCTCAACAAACCTCTTCAACATAGACTTGTGAAATACGTTATGGATCTTGAACGTAACTGGAAGAGCCAATCGAAAAGAAACAGGATTAAGAATCTCCAAAATCTTATAAGGTCCAATAAATCTTGGCTTAAATTTTGGAGATGCAACCTTCATAGGAATATTCTTAGACGACAACCAAACCATATCACCCACTTTAAACCGGGGACCAATGGTCCTATGCCTGTTGGAAAATTGCTTGGCCTTTTCCTGAGAGAGTGACAACTTATCCACCACTTGGTCCCATATCTGCTGCATTCTCTCAACCACAGTGTCCACACCTGGGCAAGACAAAGATTCCACTTGCCCTGAAGAGAATCGAGGATGAAACCCAAAATTACAGAAAAAGGGTGACATCAAAGTGGCAGAACTAGCTCTATTGTTCAGTGCGAATTCAGCCAAGGGCAAAAATGAGACCCAATCATCCTGATCAGCAGATATAAAACATCTTAAATAAGACTCCAAGGTCTGGTTTGTTCTCTCAGTCTGTCCATTGGTCTGGGGAAGAAACGCGGAAGAGAAGGATAACTGAATTCCCAGATTGGAACAAAAGGCTTTCCAGAATCTGGAAACAAACTGGACTCCTCTGTCGGACACAATGTTCTCAGGAATCCCATGTAACTGAACCACCTGTTGTAAAAACAAGGGCACCAACTCAGCGGAAGATGGCAATTTTGGGAGTGGTACAAGATGGACCATCTTCGAAAATCTATCACAAATCACCCAGATAACAGTCCTTCTCTGAGAGACAGGAAGATCAGAAATAAAATCCATTGAGATATGGGTCCATGGCCTCTTGGGCACCGGCAGGGGCATCAGCAACCCACTAGAACGAGAACAGGGTTTAGACCGAGAACAAGTCCCACAGGACTGTACAAAATTCCTAACGTCACGAGATAAGGCAGGCCACCAAAAAGACCAACTCACCAAATATCTGGTACCAAAAATACATGGATGACCAGCCAATGTGAAGCAATCAATTTCAGACATCACTCTCTTTCTCCACTGGTCAGGAACATACAATTTTCCCATAGGGCAACGCTCAGGTTTATCCTCCTGAAATTCCTCCAGGGCGCGTCTCAAATCGGGCGAAATGGCAGAAAGAACTACCCCCTCATCTAGGATGGTAGTAGGCTGGGTCACATTAAGAGAATCGGCAAAGAAACTCCTAGAAAGGGCATCTGCCTTAACATTCTTAGTGCCCGGAAGAAAGGAGACCACAAAAGGATTCAAGCATTTGGCCGACTCCAGATAAATCAAATTTTTGTGATCGGTGAGGACCACAACTTGATGTCTAGCTCCCTCCAACCAATGTCTCCACTCCTCAAATGCCCATTTCATGGCCAACAATTCCCGATTCCCCGCTTCATAGTTGCGTTCAGATGGGGAGAACTTTCGAGAAAAGAAGGCACAGGGACTCATCTTAGAAGTCACAGGGTCTTTTTGGGACAAAACAGCTCCTGCACCAATCTCAGAAGCATCGACCTCCACCTGAAATGGAAGTGAGGCATCAGGTTGCCGTAAAACTGGAGCTGAAGTAAATCTCCGCTTAAGCTCCTGAAATGCTGAGACAGCCTCAGGAGACCAATTCAGCACATCAGCGCCCTTCTTGGTCAGATCAGTCAGTGGTTTGACAATACCAGAAAAATTACCAATAAATTTACGATAGAAATTGGCAAAACCCAAAAACTTCTGGAGGGCCTTCAAAGAAGTAGGCTGAACCCAATCAAAAATTGCCTGTACCTTGGCCGGGTCCATTTCAATAGTCGATGGAGACAAGATAAATCCCAAAAATGAAATCCTCTGTACACCAAAGAGGCATTTCGATCCCTTAACAAACAGGCAATTCTCCCTCAAAATCCGGAACACAGTCCGGACGTGTTCCACATGAGAATCCCAATCACTAGAAAAGATCAAAACATCATCCAGATAGTTGATCAAAAACTTTTCCACAAAGTCACGGAAAATATCATTCATAAAGGACTGGAAGACAGAAGGGGCATTAGTGAGCCCAAAAGGCATCACCAGGTACTCAAAATGTCCCTCCAGTGTATTAAACGCCGTCTTCCATTCATCCCCGTGCTTGATGCGAATAAGATTATACGCCCCCCTGAGGTCAAGCTTAATAAACAAGCAGGCACTCTTAACTCTGGAGAATAAATCAGACATCAGAGGTAACCGGTACTGATATTTAACAGTCATTTTGTTAAGGGAACGATAATCAATACACGGTCTTAATGAACCATCTTTCTTGGCCACAAAAAAAAAACAGCACCTAAAGGTGACGAGGATGGTCTAATATGACCCTTCTCCAACGACTCCTTAATATAGGACCGCATAGCATCATGCTCGGGTACTGATAAGTTGAAAAGCCGACCCTTGGGATATTTACACCCAGGCATCAACTCAATTGCACAGTCATAACTCCTATGAGGAGGCAAAGACGCAGACTTACTCTCACTAAATACATCAGAAAAATCGGCTAGATAATCAGGAATATCATGAGACTGAGCAGAGGTGGAGAAAACAGGAGCGTCCCTAAGAACACACTGACAACCCCAACTCACCACAGACTCAGACTTCCAATCCAAAACTGGATTATGAGTTTGCAACCAGAGAAAACCCAGAATAATAGTATCATGCAAATTATGCAGCACCAAAAATTTACAATTTTCTTGGTGGTCTGGGGCAACTCGCATTATCACCTGGGTCCAAAACTGAGGTTTATTCTCCGCCAAAGCAGTAGCATCAATACCCCTCAATGGAATAGGTGTCTGCAGAGGCGTCATGGAAAAGCCACAACGTTTAGCAAAGTCCAAATCCATCAGATTCAACGCTGCTCCTGAATCCACGAAAGCCTTAGTAGAAAACGTGGATAAGGAGCAGATCAGAGTAATTGCCAAAAGGAACTTAGGTTGTACACTGCCCACAGCAAATGTGTGCGCAAAACATTTCTCTCATTTAGGGCAGACAGAAATAGTATGAGAGGCATCTCCACAGAAAAAACACAGCTTATTATGCCTTCTAAACTCCTGATGCTGCGCCCTAGACAAAACCCCATCACATTGCATAGGTTCAGACATTTGTTCTAAAGGTGGCAGCGCCTCCCGTGTAGTCTTACGTTCACGTAAACGCCGATCAACTTGAATGGCTAATGACATAGAATCATCCAGACCAGAGGGAACAGGAAATCCCACCATAACATCCTTTACGGTCTCTGATAAACCCTTCCGAAAGTGAGCCACCAATGCACTATCATTCCATGTAGTAAGGACCGCCCATTTTCGGAATTTTTGACAGTATAACTCTGCAGAATCCTGACCCTGGTTTAATGCCAACAGGGTTCTCTCAGCTTGATCAACAGCATTAGGTTCATCATACAACAACCCCAAGGCCTGAAAAAATGCATACACATTAGTCAGAACAGGATTTGGGGATCGCCCCGCAGCAAGGAGATGACAATTTTAACCTGCTGCACAGAGCTCCCCGATGAGTTAGGCTTCAAGGCAAGAAATAATTTACAATTATTCTTAAAATTCAGAAATTTAAACCGATCCCCAGAAAACACATCCGGAGTAGGGATCTTAGGTTCAGCAGCATGTGACTGAATGAGGTAGGTGGAAATTTCCTGCACTTCAGCAGCAAGTTGCTCCACACGATCAGACAATTGCTTAATCTCCATTAGGAAAAAAAAATCCTCCTATGGCCCCAGAAAAAAAAGGAGGAAAAACTAAATTAAAAAAAAAAATTCTGACACTTTTTCTGTTTTTTTTTTTACAACTTTTTCCTGCTTTTGAGTACCCTAGTATCTGCGGTAAGGCTGGTGATTCTGTTATGAATGGGTCACCAAGGAGAAAAAAACAAAACAAGCTAAGTCACAGAAAACCAGGGAGGTTGGTAACTATGCAGATTGCAGATCCCTGATCCTAACCGCACAACTAGCAGCAGCCGTGGAGCGTACCTACGATGGTCCTAGACCCTTCTTCACAGCCGGAGGACTAAATAAGCCGGAAGCAAGAAAAGGGGAAAACTAACTGCCCCAGAGCAGACCCCAAAGGAAAGACAGCACCCACACATGTATTGACGGTGAAACAAGATGAAAACACAAACACAGGCAGGAAAATAGGCTGAGCAAACAATGGGGCCCAAACTAACTAGAAAGGATAGGAAAGGAAAGACACTGTCTGCAATCTGCAAAAAACCCTACAAAAATAAAGTCCAACACTTCTGACAGCAAAATTAACCCTGAAGTCACTAGACTTCTCCCACTATATCAGCACTCTGAAATATTCTGAGACAGAGCAAAAAGAGGCCAATCTAATAAGGGACAAAAAGCAAATTGGCAAATACAGATAAATAAGAGTGGAAATTTAGCACAGCCCCAGCCGGGGCTGGCTGACCACACAAAAAACTGAATAGACCAACAAAATCAAGTGTGAACATTAGCAGAAAAACTTAGCTTTAGATGACTGGAACAGAGCTGAAAACCAAGACCTGACAAGCCAGAATGAATCACCAGCACCAGACTAGGGCGTCGGCTGTCTTAAATCCAGTCTGAGATTCCTGAGGTCCAATCGTCATCCTCATTATCAGGTGGCAAATTTCTACTGATTAAATCAGCCTCACTACCTCCAGTTACCACCAGAGGGAGCCTGGAAGGAGAACTCACAACTGGTGGACCGAAAAATGAACTCACAACAAGAGGCACTGTCTCTTGAACGTTGCAAACAATTTTAACTAACTATCTTTAAAGTTATTGTAGGGTCTGAGCAGGTTCTCAGTGACGAGACACGAGACAGGGTATGGATTGTATAATCAACTTTTCTAACTTGGAGCCGCTGGGGCTATGCTGAACCAGTAAAAGAGATAACAATAATTTGTCCTCGCAGGGACTCAAAACAATAAATCAATATCTTTATATTAACTGGGAGCAACCCGGCTAGTCCGGGTGTCGAAAGACGGAGTATGACAAAACTAGGGTACTTATTCCTGTAGGTCACTTATCCTTCCATGCGTCGCTCGGAGTCGCAGATGTGGCCGCTTAGAGGTCGCTGATGCTGTCACCTTGACACCTCGGTATTCCGGGAAGGTTTGGGTACAACAGGCCCTAGGGAACCTATGCCGGTGGGGCGCAGCAGGCCCTGAAGAAACTGTGCCGGTGGGGCGCAACAGGCCCTGAAGAAACTGTGCCGATGGGGCGCAACAGGCCCTGAAGAAATGGTGCCGGTGGTGTGCAACAGGCCCTGAAGAAACTGTGCCGGTGGGGCGCAACAGGCTCTGAAGAAACGGTGCCGATGGGGCGCAACAGGCCCTGAAGAAACTGCGCCGGTGGGGCGCAACAGGCCCTGAAGAAACTGTGCCGATGGGGCGCAACAGGCTCTGAAGAAACGGTGCCGATGGGGCGCAACAGGCCCTGAAGAAACGGTGCTGATGGGCGCAACAGGCGTCTCCTTGCGGCTCTTGTCTCACCGCAGAGTTATGACGCAGTCTCTAAATATAACCGTTCACCAACCTCTGCTCAGGGTCCCTTAGCAAACCGGACGGGGACCTCTACGGCCGCCTGTAGCAAGGTGGCGCCCCAGGGGCCAGTGATGACAGGGCTGCAACTGTGGGAGAAGGCAGGGGGGCAGTGTCCTGACCACTGTAACGGAATGGTCTGTAGTCGCAGCGGTCACTGGAGGTCGCGGACTTGTCACAGGAGGGCGGTAAACAGCGGGGGCGGCTGTATGCGACCATATGCCAGGAGCGGCCGCCGGTGAGAGTCTCTCACATGTCACTTGTCGGTGAGTGCGCAGCTTTCCTTTCACAGACCCCTGTCGGGCTCTCCAGAACACAAAGTCTGCTCCCTCAGTCCTCTCTGTCTCACACGGCTTCCTGCCTGCTGTCCAGCTCTCTGTCAACTGACACCTGAGCTCGCCCCCTGCTCCTTTTATCCTAGCCCCGCACCCTGTTGCCCTGACACCCTTAGTCATGTCTCTCCCTTTTTCATCCCCCTGGTGTGATTCCTTCAGGAACCCTGATGGCGGTCGCCCTGGTTCCGGCCCAATCACTATAAGGGGTCCTCCTCCCCACATTCTTCCACCCTTTAAGCTCCCCAGTCCTCGGGCGAGGGCCTTAGATTATAGAAATGGGTCTGCGGAGGTATCAATGTTCGTTGTCATACAAACTGGTCTTGTTCATATCGTTCAGGGGGTTTACCGGCTGTTGACCGCTCGGAGCGTCTTAGTTCAACTGGGGTGGAGTCTTCTGGGGTGGTGGACATTGGCGAGCTGAATGGTGCAGGCGGGCTAATTGTGTCAACTGGCTCATTATTGAGTGAAGGGCCTCGGGGCTCTGGAGGGAAATCTTCGTCGTCGTCCAGGTCCCAGCATATGGACGCCGGTTCAGATGTCACCGGGATGGGCGGCTTCAGTTGTTTCGGATTGGTGGAAATACACGGGCGTAACATATTACGATGCACAATGCGGGTGGGCAGTGTTTCATCCTGCTCGGGCTGTATTTTGTACACAGGTCCTTCCAGATGGATACGGTGTAGTACCCGATAAGGACTCTCTTCCCAACGCGACTCCAGTTTGTTCTGGGGGCGTTGATCCAGTACAAAAACACGGTCCCCGCTTTGGAGCTGAGGAGGTGGAGTTGTATTCTTCCCTGAGTGTTCCCAGTCTTGGAGTTTGGTATGTACGATTCGGTGGAGAGTTTGCAGCCTGTGGCGATGATTTCGGACCAAGGACGACACTCCGGTCCAGGGCTGAGGTTCTTCGGGGTCCAACTCCACCTCCATGATCCCTTTACCCTCTCGTCCAAACCGCAGGGAATAAGGGGTATAGCCAGTAACTCGATGTACCTGGTTATTATAGACCCATACCAGTTCAGAAACATATTCGGGCCAACAAGCCTTCTTGTCACTCTCCAGAGTACTCAGCATTTGAATCAATGTCCGATTAAATCGTTCACAAGTCCCATTTCCTTGCGGGTGATACGGTGTGGTCCGGGATTTGTCAATCCCATAGAGATGATGCAGTTCCTCCAAAACTTTTCCCAAAAAACAAGCTCCCTGGTCAGAATGTATACGTTGAGGACAGCCGTACACTTGTATAAAGTTTCTGCAAATTGCGGAGGCGGCCGACTCCGCGGTCTGGTCTCAAGTATGGGTGACCACAGCGAACTTGGTGAAATGATCCACCCTGACGAGGCAGTGTTCGTATCCCTGGAATGCGGGACAAATGATCAAGTAAGCCACCGTCAGGAGTTCAAGGGGTGCTGAAGTCACAATTGTCTGTGTTGCGGCGTGTTGAGCGGGCGGTTTGGCCAATTTACATAAGCGGCAAGTCCGGCAAACTTCGTTCAAAACAGCCGGCAAGCGTGGGTGATAAGCTTTCTGTTGCAACCATTGCAAAGTCTTTTTAACTCCAAAGTGGGCCCCTTTTTCGTGAGCCTCTCGAGCCAGTTCGTGTAGTTGAGCTCCGGGCGTAACCACCTGCCAAACCGTCATTAAGGTTGTTTGTGATGTTATTTTACGGTACAATAGTCCCTTTCGGATAACAAACCTCTCCCATTGTCGCAGCATCAGCGACAGGTTTTGGGTCAAAGTTTGTCGTTGAGTATCAGTGGGCAATTGGCCAGCGGCGACCCACGTCCGGAGAAGTCCAACTTCCTCGTCTTCTTGTTGTTGTCGTATCCACTTATCCCGAGATTGTTCCAGTATGCCTCTGGAGGTCTCTGGGGTATATACTTTTGGATTGACATTTGTGAGCACGGCAGTGGTGAGGGTGAACGGTATTTCTTCTCCTTCTAATTCTTCGTCTCGATTCTGCCCCGGCGTTGTATGTCGAATCCTGGAGAGGGCGTCAGCATGAACATTCTCGGCCCCTCTTTTGTAGATGATTTTATAATTGAACTTCGCCATCCGGGCCACTCATCGCTGTTCCAGAGCCCCCAATTTGGCGTTTTCCAAATGAGCAAGCGGGTTGTTGTCCGTTCACACCACCACCTCGGAGCCCGCTAGGTACTCTGCAAATCTCTCCGTGATGGCCCACACCACTGCGAGGAGCTCGAGCTTGAAGGAGCTGTAATTGTCAGGGTTACGCTCGGAGTCATGGAGTGAGCGGCTTCCATATGCGATCACCCTCTCCCGGCCGTCTTGCACTTGTGACAACACAGCACCCAGCCCTTGAAGACTCCCGTCAGTGTGTAGGATGAGCGGTTGTGAGAAGTCCGCATAAGCTAACACTGGGGCATCCGAGAGCGCAGCCTTGAGGTCTTAGAAGGCCTCTTCCTGACGGTGTTGCCACTGGATTCTTCGTCCATGGGTCCCAGCGGGAGCCCCCTTTAGCAGGTCGTGCAGGGCTCGAGCTCGGTGTGCAAAATTCTTTATGAAACTACGGTAATATCCGGCTAACCCCAGAAAAGCCCGCACATCTTTTACCATCTCGGGGGTAGGCCATTCCTGGATAGCAGCAACCTTCTCCCAGGATGGCCTCACACCCTCTGCCGAAACGACATGACCCAGATACTCAATCTGGAGCCGGCTGAGCACCTGCCCCAACCACTTCAGGTGGTCCTCGAATGTGGCGGCATAGACGATGATATCGTCCAGGTAGATCAACGTGGCCTCAAAATTGATATCTCCTAGACACCGCTCCATCAACCGCTGAAAGGTCCCGGGGCGTTGGCCAGTCCAAACGGCATCCGATTAAACTCAAGTAGTCCCATGGGCAATATGAACGCCGTCTTGACTCTATCTTCTTCTGACATGGGCACCTGCCAGTACCCACTGGCTAATTCTAGGGTCGAAAAGTATGTTGCCTTTCCCAAGGCGGACAAGGAATCTTCAATGCGGGGCAGTGGATATGAGTCTTTAATAGTGCAAGCGTTCAGTTTCCGATAGTCCACACAGAACCGTAGTGTGCCATCTTTCTTCCGGACCAACACGATTGGAGCCGCCCAGGGGCTTTGACTTTCCCGTATCACCCCTTTTTGCAGCATCTGGGCTAGCAAAGTTTTTACTTCTTGATAGAGTTGTGGAGGAATCTGTCGATATTGTTCCCGGATAGGGGCAGCTCCTGCTGTGGGAATTTCATGAGTAATGGCGGTGGTACACCCAAAATCTTCTTCATGACTAGCAAATACTTCATGGTACTGTCCAAGAAATGTTTTTACCTGTGAGAGTTGGGTTGCAGTTAACCCGGAAAGCTCGGCCCGCATCTGCTCCAGAATATTTTGACCCTTCTCCTGAGCCGAGACTTCGGTGGTCTGTAGAGTTCGAATTGTGACTTCCCCCGGATCCTTGGGGTGTATTTGCAATTGAACCGCAGGAGCAGGCAGCACTTCCTCTAAGGGCCTTACTAGTTTGGCGAGTTCAGTCCGTGCTTTTAAAACGGTGTCTCGGTCTTCAAGGTTAACGCAGTGTACCAGGACGGTTCCTTTTTGCACGGTAGCCAGGGAACGGGCCACCAGTATGCCAGGAGGCAAGCGCTCCGAGCAACACGGCTCCACCTGCACCTCCACGCCCTCCAAAGGTATCGAGGCTCGAACTGGTAGGGCCACCACAGTCTGCCCAGGAGGTAGTACAAGCAGGGGAGCCGCTGACGTGATGACCTTGCCTAGAGCCTCGCCTTCCCGGAGTCCCGATGCACCCGCGCACCTCGCACCAGCTGTTGGAACACCTGTCCTTGAGCTGTGCGAGAATCCCACTGCTTCAGTGTCTTTTGTGTGGGATCATTAAGAAACAGGTTGCCAAACTCTCGTAAAATATTCATACCTAGGGTGACGGCGTGTCGTGGATCAGCTTCTCCTTGAGTCAGCACCACCCCTCTGCGACCAAGGGGTTTACCGCACAACGTCGCCTGCACCCACACTACCCTGGCAATCGGGACCGGCAGTTGGTTGGCGGCCATTAATCTGATCACGGGCCCCCACTGAGGCCTTGCTGCCTCCGGAAAGTTTTGTTGACAGTATGTTGCGGGTATAGTGGTTGTTTGTGACCCCGTGTCCACCAGACACCGGACGGCCCGGCCCTCCACTTCTGCCCAAACCACCGGACACTTTCCTACCAAATCTTCGGGACTTCCACCACCCCTAGTTGTGGTTTTCGGCTCCGAGCGGCGTCCCCCTAGCCCGGAGCCCTTTAGTTTAATGGCCGCCGGGGTGGGTATCTCCCACGCCGCGGACACTCTCGGGCAAAGTGACCTGGTTCTTCACACTCATAACACCGGGCCGGCATAGACTGACCACCCGCGGGGAGCGTGACCCCCAGGGGCCGGGATTAAAGCTAGGTCGTACAGTCCCAGTTTCGGTTCTTCTCTTTACTTCGGCCAACTCGCCCTTAATATTTTTCAATTCTCGCTTCATCTCCTCCACCCACTGAGGTTCCTCCACACCTTGGACCTTCCCCATGGGGACCGCCATCCCCTGTTCTTGCTCTCGAACCCGTGCCTGACTTCCCACTTCTGAAAAGTCTATTTGGGGGTTCATTCTGATCTGCTCCCGTAAAGCCTGCTTTATTAGTGGATCTCGCAGTCCAGTCACCAGTAGGTCACGTAGGGTAATGTCAACAGGTCCTACCCCTACCCCATCCTTTCTTTCAATAGCCGTATGTAATTCTTGGAGGACATTCATGTACTGAGTGATCGTCTCCCCTTCTGCCTGCATCTGACTAAACAGATGGGTCTTTAACTCTCCCACATTAGTGGGATCCCCGTGGGTCTGTTCCACTATCGGTAACACTTTTTCAAAAGTGTTGCGGTGCCCCGGAGGTTTCAACATCACTGACCTACGCACCTCCCCGTCTAGGGCCATGAGTGTCACTTCGGCTTCCAAGTCACGGGTCATTGGGTGCATCCGAAAGAGCCCCCGCATCCGCTCTGTCCAGCTCCATAACATAGTATTGGAGCTGGAAAATCTAGGCAGGTTGTTCAGTATGGCCCCCAATGAAATGCTGGTACGGGGACCCTCATTAGTTGTAGAGTTTACAGCTCCACCCTGATCTGGGCCACCGCTGTCCATGCTCGGAGACTGCATCCTGACGACTCTGCCAAGTGTAGGGTCTGAGCAGGTTCTCAGGACGCAGTGACGAGACACGAGACAGGGTATGGATTGTATAATCAACTTTTATAACTTGCAGCCGCTGGGGCTATGCTGAACCAGTAAAAAGAGATAACAATAATTTGTCCTTGCAGGAACTCAATACAATAAAACAATATCTTTATATTAACTGGGAGCAACCCGGCTAGTCCGGGTGTCAAAAGACGGAGTATGACAAAACTAGGGTACTTATTCCTATAGGTCACTTATCCTTCCATGCGTCACTCAGAGTCGCAGATGTGGCCGCTTAGAGGTTGCTAATGCTGTCACCTCGACACCTCGGTATTCCGGGAAGGTTTGGGCACAACAGGCCCTGGGGAGCCTATGCCGGTGGGGCGCAGCAGGCCCTGAAGAAACTGTGCCGGTGGGGTGCAACAGGCCCTGAAGAAACTGTGCCGATGGGGCGCAACAGGCCCTGAAGAATCTGTGCCGGTGGGGCACAACAGGCCCTGAAGAAACTGTGCCGGTGGGGTGCAACAGGCCCTGAAGAAACGGTGTCGGTGGGGTGCAACAGGCCCTGAAGAAACTGTGCCGGTGGGGCGCAACAGGCCCTGAAGAAACGGTGCCGATGGGCGCAACAGGTGTCTTCTTGCGGCTCTCGTCTCACCGCGGAGTTATGACGCAGTCTCTAAATATAACCGTTCACCAACCTCTGCTCAGGGTCCCTTAGCAAACCGTACGGGGACCTCTATGGCCGCCTGAAGCGAGGTGGCGCACCAGGGGCCAGTGATGACAGGGCCGCAACTGTGGGAGAAGGCAGGGGGGCAGTGTCCTGACCGCTGTAACGGAATGGTCTGTAGTCACAGCGGTCACTAGAGGTCGCGGACTTGTCACAGCAGGGCGGTAAACAGCGGGGGCAGCTGTATGCGACCGTATGCGGGGAGCGGCCGCCGGTGAGAGTCTCTCATGTGTCACTTGTCGGTGAGTGCGCAGCTTTCCTTTCACAGACCCCTGTCGGTCTCTCCAGAACACACTGTCCGCTCCCTCGGTCCTCTCTGTCTCACACGGCTTCCTGCCTGTTGTCCAGCTCTCTGTCAACTGACACCTGAGCGCGCCCCCTGCTCCTTTTATCCTAGCCCCACACCCTGTTGCCCTGACACCCTTAGTCGTGTCTCTCCCTTTTTAATCCCCCTGGTGTGATTCCTTCAGGAACCCTGATGGCGGTCGCCCTGGTTCCGGCCCAATCACTATATGGGGGTCCTCCTCCCCACATTATGCTACCTAATTTAAAGTGCTATTTCAAGCATTATCACTTCTCCTTACACATTTTCTACTTTCTTTTATTAACCCTAAGTGACAACCGTGGATACATGGTTCGTCACCTGCATCTTCCAAATCTTCATCTTTATTCAAATCTCTTTATTAAAACATTCCTATCTGTCATTGATACTAACTAGAGTCTATATAAAAGCTATTCTCTATTAATACTGTCATAAGGCACATTGTAAAATACTTCACAATAATTCTTGTAAGTGCTGGACACCGCTCCCAGCCGGGATCTCTTGCAGTGTCCTTTAGATAGGAGCCATGCTCCCCGATGAGGTAGTTCTTATTTATAAAAGACCTATGTAAAACCAAGAGAGGGCACCTAAAGAGGTGCAAACTATTTACAATAAAGTTCTGGATCATTCAGTGTCCATGATCTCCACAGTCCAAACATGAAAAATGCTGCCTATAAAGCTGGGCAACAACTGGAAAAACAAAAGCATGATGAACAAATAAAAATAACTTTTAAAGCACAATGGTGGAAATACTCTCCTGGGTAACAAAGTTAGTTAGGCAAACATTATGGCTAGTTGTGCCCTCCTGGGGTTCTGGAAGTTGGTTTTCTTGGCTGCTTCCATTGGAGCACTTCAGGGCATTCTTGTCCTGCTGACCGGTTCACATAAGACGAGGTGGTGGCAGCTGGTGCAATTGCTGCCTGGGGTACAGCTGGTGTAGCTACCTGTACCATGAGGTATTTGACAGGGGTAGATGTTGCCTGCCTGGTGTTGGTAGGTGTAATTGTGGCGCCCCTGAGGCTCAGTCGCCACAGAGGTACTGCACCTCTTCCTGAGCTGTGGTACCCCACCATCCAGGGAAGGTGGAGACTCCTGACCACACTCCAACACCTGCAACCCACATCACAAAGTAGTGTAGCAAAGCACCTACGGAAGCTCCCTGCTTGGAGTATAGCAAAGCACCCATTGGTGACTCCCTGCTTGGAACACGAAACGTGCTGGGGGGTGTGTGGAGTTAGATTACATTTCAAGGAGCGGAAAGAGTTTGAGTGGGTTAGTCAGTAGTTGGTTGGAGAGGGAAGAAGATCCCTAGAGAGAGGGATAGATGGAAGGAGGTGCTGCAGCAGATCCCAGTGATCTGGGTCTGCTGTCACGGGAAGGAGAGAAAGAGAGCGCAACATAGACTGAAAGCTTGACTTTGCATAGAAAGAAAGGATTAGTACGGAACGTGAGGAGTAAAAGAGAACAGAGTACCGAGGGTGAGAAGAGAACCCTTCCTAGAAGTTCTAAGCGCAAGGCCGGGGCCCGGTCCCAGAGGTTGTACGGATACTAATGGTCCTGCAGCAGACACCGGAGGAATAGAAGTAGTGACCACTTTATTCCCACACAAGACTTGGGGGCACAACAGCAACTGGATAGTGAGCCGGGACTTAGTAGCAAGGAGTCCCCGAAGCAGGCTACAGCTGTCTGCCGTACAAGTAGAGTTCATAGGAACATCAGACAGGAGGAACTCCAGTGTAACTCAGTACTAGGAGTACTCCATCTAAAGGCGCTATAAGAGGAGACGTTCAGAAAGGCACAAGTTGGCGGAGTGTTGGAAAGGAGTATTCCATCTGGCCTGGGGGATGACTGGGTCCCTGACCCAGAGGATGCGGCACGGAGGCAGGTACCTGTTTGTACAACAGACTGTGAGTAAAGCTTTGGAACTACCTGCCCTGGTGTCCTCCACTTATTCCAGCGTCAACCTGCCCGACACTGCTACCTCCCCTGCGCCTGACACTACACCACCTAAGTGTCACCATATCTACTCTGCCCTGGGACAACAGCCCTGCCTGTGGAGGGCTATACCATCACTGATGCACCACACCATCTGTCCCAGAGGATCTTACCTGGATGGTGGGGTACCACACCTCAGGAGGAGGTGCAGTACCTCTGTGGTGACTGAACCCTCAGGGGCGCCACAGATGCCCCTGCCTTCGGCTTTCTAGCTGAGTCTGGTGATTTCTCCACTCGTCTCAGGGGCCGGTACCCCACTGCGACCTGGTCCCTTCACCTGATGGTAATCAGCATGGATATGGGCCCCACAGGTGGACTTTTCACTACCCGTGTCCCAAGGACCCCTTCGGCCTTCCTGTAGCTTCCTTCAATCTGTTCCTCTCTGCAGCCCCTCCTGACAGGGAACTGCTCCACAACACTCTCTTCACTTTCCTTCCACTCTCTAAAGTGTTCTGTCCTGCTCTGTAAGTGCCTTCCCTTTTCCTACCTTCTCCACCCACTTCCCCAACACCCTTTACTACCCAGCCTGGGATGAGATCATCCTCCCTTAGGGTACGTCCAGGGTTCCCTGCTGCTATAGTGTGTGTTGGGTGCAGGTGTTTGATCCAAGGTGGTGCTCCCTCCTTACCTGAGAGTGGGGTACCACACTTCTGGATGAAGTGCAGTACCTCTGTGGCGACTGAACCCTCAGGGGAGCCACATGATCAGACATTAAAAATTGGCTGTCTAATTGCAGATGCCATTATTGAAGTACTGCTCCTAGTGTCTCATTGTAAGATGTTTTCTAAATACTAATGAAATCCTAAGATAGTATTCAGTGCTACAGTACTACTTATAGAAATAGTTTCCATGAGGATCAAGCATTACACATGGTTCACAGAACAGCTGAAGCATATTATAAATGACTAGATTATGAAAAATAAAAATAACCACAGCCTGAATAATTAAACACTAAACAAAGACCCCAATTACTGTAATATGCCACTTACAGGGCTACTTGCCATAGTATTGATAAAATCACTCTGTTTATCAGAGGGAGATGTTCACAAGAGGATTAGGAAACCAGCTACTAAGTAGTCCTCCACCCTCATGATCACTGTATAACTCCACCGCAACACTAACTGACAGCTTTATGCCTATTCACAGTGTACACAGAAAGCTGCCAATCATTGTTGTGGGCGGGGAACTCAGCATTCAGAGAACTGCTAGATTTGCAGCAGATTAAACAGCGATTTTATCAAAACAGCAGCAAGCAGCCCAGTAACTGCCATCACTGGAATGAAGGTCTCTGTCTCTACATCATACTATTCTCAGATGGGGTAGTAAAAACCTGTTAACAGATTCCCTTCATCACAAAAGATGGTAATGATCACTCTTTCAAGTCTTGTGTACCCATAGCGTTGCCATTATGGTCACAATAAACAAGTTTTGCCATATGTGTTTTAATTACATAAATCTCTGCATAGCTGAGCGAAGACTGAAGGAAATAGATATGGGGAACCTGCTCATAGGACAACACCGTATACAATAGGTTTTAATCAGCTAAAGAGTGTGGTGTACTGTACCCTACATTAGTAGTTTGCCTCCCTTCTCCTGTTAAGAACACAACACCTGTTGGAACATATAGGTTATCACAGCTGCTGATGCCAGTCCTGTGCAGGTGTAAGGAGGTCAACAAGATTGTGGGTACCTGCGTGCCAGGTCCGGAACAAAAAGGGCTGCATCCTCTGTTTCCGGAGGGAAGCTTGAGAGATCCGGACCTTCCCCTGCAGCCTGGGGGAAGCCCTAGTGAGACAGAAAAGGACGCACAGCGTCGGAAGCATAAGAGGAAAAAGCGCGTGAAGCAGGGCAGTCTGACGCCGGTGGAGTGCAGTGCAGATGGCAGCTCAGAGAGCAGAGCCGTGAGCGGCGCGCCCTGCTTCCCCCACCAGAAGGTACCAGTGTAGCGATGGGTCATATAGAAGGAGCCCCGGTCACCTGCAGAGAGCCATGCCAGCGGAGCAGAGCCGTGCCAGCAGAGCCGTGCCAGCAGAGCAGAGCCATGCCAGTGGAGCAGAGCCGTGCAGAGCAGAGCCGTGCCAGTGGAGCAGAGCCATGACAGTGGAGCAGAGCCATGTCAGCAGAACAGAGCCGAGCCAGGTGTTATAGAGGCCAAAGAGCAGAGTGGTACCCGGGAGTACCAGCGGCATGCAGACCAACGTCCACCGTCGCCTGCCGTCAACAGCGGGGACCAGGGAGAGCGGGATGTGCAGTGTGTCCAGTGACGACTAGAGAATCAGGTGCCGTTCACTATGTGACTGTGAGTATCGCACATGCGCTGCCCAAGATGGACCACATACGAGACTGACACTTGCACCCTGACGTTGTCAGTGGTTCATTGCCCTGACTTCACCAGCTAAGATAGTTAAGGAGCCACGTTGGGCTCGTACAAGACTGTGGCCCTCACCGTTGTTTAGCCACTACAGTATATGGACTAAGGGCAGTGGAAGGTACTGGAGACCGACCACTGTCACCGGAAGATGGGGTATTGTCGTTTGCCAGACCCCACTAGAAAAGACACCGCGCCCTCAGTTGCTGGCGCTATTCAGTGCACAGCAGAAGCTGCAGTGCTGGGACTTCCTGATACACTTGTTACCGAATTGCCTTGATTTCAACTGTTGTACTTCATTTTGCCTTTTATACTGTTTAACCCTTCACCTCCCTGCGAGTATTCCCCTGTAAATAAACCTGTTAACCCTTGATCTGCCTCCCGTGCGTGACTGCATCCTGCGTTCCTGCGATATCTACACTGGCAACAATAAACCTCAATTTATGCAGAATTTAAAGAAGTCATGGAGAAACCAGAATGAATAAGCTGTTAAATTATTTTTTTTTATTTACAGAGGTGGAAGAATGAAAGAAGCTTTATTCAGGATAGTCACAGCAAAGTATTTTACGGTTCAACCAGCCCTTCTTCAGGATTGGAAAGAAAATAAATCATCATCATACTAAAACAAGTCATGATATTAGTCCTGTTCTCTGCTCTGTCCACGACTTTGGTAAATCCTTTGCTTCTGTATACCTGGGCTGTTCTCAATATCAACATCATGTTCTGGCTGTATCTGAACCTTTCCAAAACTGAACTTCTTCTGCATCCACCTTTGCCAAACTACCTTAACCTGATATATCTATTTCTATGTGTGGCACTACTATATTCACAGGCAGCAATCTTGCTGTCTTGGACTTATATTTGACTCCAATGTATGCTTCACTCCCAATATCTAATTTCCCACTCACTCTGCCCTTTTCTTACCTTTGAAACTGAAAAAACTCTTACTGTTCCCCTTATTCTCATCTAGACCTCTGCAACTCTTACCAAACTCTCTCCGCTCTAGCCTAAATGTAGAAGCCTGGCTCATATTTCTGTCCAGCCACTATAACGATACCTCAAGCCTGTGCCAGTCATTGCACTGGTTGCCCATCTGCTGCATAACATAGCAAACTTTTCACACTCACCCACCCTACATCTCCACCATCATCTACATCTACCACCCTATTCATGCTCTCTGTTCTGCTAATGATCAAAGACTAGCATCCTCCATAACCTAAGCCTCTCGCTTGCATCTAAAAACCTCTCTTATGCACTACCCCAAGAAATTGATTTCACGTGTCCAAAGTTTAAGGTGAGCCCTAAACCACATCTTTTTAGAGAAACCTATCCAATCATCTTGCTAATTAACTATTCCAAGTTCTCCTTTCCTACATTCATCACAAAATTTAGTACTTTATTGCACATGGCCCCAAAATGAACATGCACTTAGCAGTAGTAATGGGCGAACCCAAACAGTAATGTTCAGGATCTGTACCAAACACCTAGTGTCTGTGCGCAGACCCCGAACAAGGACTTCTTACGGAAGTCCATGCAGCCTGAACAAAGCTCGTTGAGAATTTTCTCCCACTGACGTCAGTAAGGTTATCGCAGCATTCGCCCCAGCACCCGGATTCACATGTTAAGGTTGGTGTGTTTCGGCGGTCGTGTTGAGCGGTCACATTACTGATGTCACCCCTCAGCATTGCACCCGGATGTAGGAGATTCGGGGATCGATGTGTGATGGATTTACGACAGACACCTTAGGATTATTTTATTTCTTAAAGGTAATAAATGGGTCAAACAGAGTTGGGGAGTGTTTTGTACAATTAAAGGACTTTTCTGTTTGTGTGCGTGTATTACTTTTGACTACAGGGTTTGTAATGGGGGGTTTGATAGAAACCTCTCTATTACTAATCCCTGGGCTTCAAGTCAGCAGACACTACACAGCTGACATCAACCCCAAAATATTAGCAAGATGATGGGATAGGTTTCACTAAAATGATATAGTTTAGGGCACACTTTAAACTTTGGATACTTTTTAATTAATTGCTTGGGGTATTGCATTACAGAGAACTGTTACCCTGTTCGCACTAGAACAAGCGGGAAGCGCCGAGGCTAAGCGCCAGAACTGGCGTATCTAATTGATCCACCATTTCTGGAGTTGCTATGGGTTGGTGTTATTATCTGGGAGGATGACAATATCCATGACCCCTTCCCAGCCTATCAGTATAAGCCCGCAGCTGTCTGCTTAGCCTTTGCTGGTTATTAAAAATGGAGTTACCCAACATCATTTTTCTTTGGGGTTCTACCTTTTTAATAATTAGTAAAGGCTACGCAGACAACTGTGAGCTGATATTAATAGCCTGCGAAGCTTCTTGTTTATTCCTAAAACAATGACACAAGCCCCCAGCTGTCTGCTTTCCTTCAACTGGGTATTAAAAATAAGGTTGACACCACACAATTTTTTTTTGTTTAATTCTTTATTTAGCTAAAATACAACTACAGTAAGCCATACAGGCACTGCAATAATTTTATATCTCACCGACAACATTCTTACAGGCGCCGGCTGTTGAATACTCATCAGCGTCGCCTCTTCTCGCTGCTATCAGTGAGACCAGGTGTGTGATAACTAGAGTAGTAGTCATCAGCCGATGCCTGACCAGTGGTAACCTTACCATTGCCGGCTCACACGCTGTCCTCTGTGTGACAGCGTGGGAACCCACAACAGTCCGCAATACCCAGTGGCTGTGACAGGCAGTGACTTCAGTAAGGTTACTGCCAACGTTTCCCACACTGTCACACAGATGACAGCATGGGAACTGCTGGATGTATGGGGCACCCCATTCACTTTAATGGGTTTTGAGTTTGGATTCAAGCACGGGTAACCTAAACAAACTGTCTTCTAAAGTTTGGCCAAACATGACAGGCCCAAAACATTCACGGGTCCGCCCACCCCTACTTATCAACCTTTTTTATCTGGATATATACATATATTGGCTGTTGATTGGTCTATGCAACTTTATATGAATACCTTTGTTTTTTTTCTAAAGATGGCTGAACCACAACCACAATACTAGAATTACAAACAAAATTGCAAAAAAACTAAAGCATAATTTTAGGTGTTTGCCCATCTCTATAAAGGATATCGACAATGCTTAATATATGACCATCACATCACCATTATAAATGCTGATTGGGCACCAATGGTGCAGATCCAAATGTAGTGAAGCAGTCAGTGTTGTAAATACTTAATGGAAAAGGTCTGCTCCCCTGTAAAGTGTTGTAAATACTGCCATCTTGTGACCATTTCTAATACTGACAAGTTCAACAGCAAAAGAGGATCCACACAAGAAACATTAAGCTTCAGAGTGAATATGGTTACAGTCTATGCAGCTATACAAAATGATTACTTAGCATAACAAAAGCTCAATACGATATGAGTGGTAACAAATATTCAAAATAGTGATGTAAAATCAACTTGCACGTTTTGGTTACGTGCACACAGTGTTTTTTTTTTTAACCAGGTGCACTTCAGAAAATACCTGAAAAAAATAAATAGAAAAAGCTTAAAAAATAATGCATCAGAGCAGCTTGCACCTGCTCACATTTGCATCAGTCTGTTTGGAGGTGCTATTCCGATTTGTTTTTTGACAAATATTCTTAGACAAAAACAAAAGGGAAAAAAAACAGAATGAGCATATAACTTCTAGAAAGTAAATAGTGATAGTACATGTAAATAACATAGGGTACTTGGGAAACACCATTTTAATCAAAAAGTGAGAAAGCCATTCCACTGCGATACCGTGTACCCAATCAGGATGGTCCTATCCTCTCTCTAGTATTAAAACCTCATTTTGTGTCAGCCGACCTCAATATGAATATGATGAAACTGTACTAAGTTGCTGTCTACTAATTAGCTTATTTACATGCACTATTACTATTTACTAATTACAGGGTATATGCTCATTTTTTTTTGTTTTTTGAGTTTTGTCTGTGAAATGACCACAGTGTGAATATGCTCTTGCACACAGCACGTATGCCAACTTATGCTCCTGCTCAATTCCTTGGTTTCGCATATATATTCTTAGATATAAATTAGTGACACCCTGAAAACATAATGAGTTATTGCACACCCTATAAGCACATTCTTTAGATTTGTGGGACATTTTGCTTGTAAAACCTTGTTTCCCCGTTATTGAACTAATTTATCTCTCACTGAAAAGTTGAGTCAAAATACACAATGAAAATCAAATAAAGAACACATGATGCTGGCTGTAATCAGTATAGGAGATGTTCTAATGTTGGTGCTGGAAGCACTCAGATCAAAGATTTTATCCTCCAAATATATTGCAGTCCTCTTATTATAATTAAAAAATGGTAAAAGGAAGCAGATATAATACCAATAAACGTATATAAAAATATTTTATAATATATGATCAAATATATTACTACCTCCTTTCTTTAGTTAGATGGCAAACCATCGGGTTAAATGAAAAGAAACCAAATAGAAATTGTGGAAAAACCAACCAACAGGTCCAAATGAATAAAAATAAAAAATAATGATAAATAAAAATATTAAAATAATAAAATAATTAAAAATGAAATAGTTGACAAAAAATAGCCTTTATTAAATAATGGCACACATAGACAATGAAAGAATCAATAAAAATATGCTGATATAATAAAAGGCACATAAACCGCAGTATGTATATATAGAAGAGGCACCACAAAAGATATATATATCAATTAGTACAATTAAAAACTATCAAAATTGTGGTGACCACTAGATTATAATAATCAGGCATCGATGGGAGCTCCTTTTGCTCCATCGTATGCCAACCTGTTCCTTGGATTTTGGGAGAGGGACCTCTTTTTATCTGGTAAACTTGATTTTATGGAGCGTGTCTTATTTTGGACACGTTACATTGATGATGTTTTTTTCATTTGGCAAGGTTCCATCAGTATGTTATCTGCATTCATCAAAGTGTTAAATTCCAAACAAATCAATATGCATTTGGCTTATTATTGCCACAATGATATTATTGACTTAGTTGAAGTGAGAGTAATGAGGGATTCCAATAATTGCATCCAAACAGATCTACTTAGGAAACAGATGGCAGTCAATTCTTTACTCCATGCATCTTCATCGCATCCACAGGCGGTTACTAACTTCACTCCTATTGGTCAATTTCTGCATCTTAGACACATCTGCTCCACTGCAGATGATTTTGAAAAACAGGCTAGTCTTTTGAGTAAGAGATTTTTGGAGCGCGGCTATAGTAGACGCTCCATCAAGAGGGCCTACAATAGAGCCAGGCATACCACACGTCATAATGCCCTCTACAGTAATAATACATCTAAATCAACTGATGTGGTTCATTTAATCACCAAATGTAATGCCAAAGTGATAGTTTACGGTTTTATCTCCATAAATATTGGCCAATTTTAAAATCTGATCCCATTTTGTCTAGATATATTGGGGATCGCCCTAGTATATCTTTCAGGAGATCCCCAAATCTTGGTGATAAATTGGTCAAAAGCCATTATACTAATAAACCGGAATTCAATTTTCTTTCACAATTCAAACGGACCCCGGGGTGTAAACCCTGTGGATCCTGTGCGACCTGTCCTAATATTATCAGAACTCATAATTTTATGAGTTCTGATAATTCTTGCGTTTATGACATCAAACGGTCTATCACCTGCTCGTCTGTTGCAGTCATTTATTATGCCACGTGCCCATGCTCCCTAATATATGTTGGCCTTACTACTCGCCAGCTTAAGGTGAGGGTGCATGAGCACGTTTTGGGCATTAAGGCTGCTAAAGATGTCAAAGACGTTTCCTCTCTCAAGACGCTACCGAGACACTTCAAATTGTATTATAATTGTGACTCCACGCTATTGAAGGTCTCGGGCATTGATATGCATTGTGGCAGTAGTAGGGGAGGAAACGTCAGTAGACATCTTGCACAGTTGGAGACTAAGTGGATATGGACACTCAAGACAGTGTCCCCACTTGGTCTCAATGAGAGTCTATCCTTTATTCCGTTTTTGTAATTTTTATGTGTTTTTATATATATTTTTCTTTCAGTGTCTTCTATTGTGGTCTGATATATGTCTTGATGAGAGTACTAATATACGCGCAGCAACCGTGAAGAATTGAAGAAAGAGAGATATAAATAACATGTATAATGTTTATTGTAATGATGATTATTCATATTTTTTATTTATTTTTATATTATCACATGGCATTATTTATATTTATTCATATATATATATTTAAATGCACTTAATATTATTTATTACTATGGATTATATTGTGCTGTTCCATCTAAGGTTATGATTGTATGCTTATATAATTGTGTTATGCTACCTTTCTTTGTATTCAGTTTTGCATTTGGTTCTGCTGCCACCTGCTGTCCTTTTCTGTATAGCAGATGGCAGCTAATTAATTCTAGTACATGCCTCCCACTTCCAGGTCAGATGACTTCTTCTCTTCCTACCAGTGGCTATTACTAGTTTCTTTTTCACCCGGGAGAGACTTGCTTACCAGGCTGTGGAAGGCATCAGTTTTTTGACAACACACAATTTGCTAAATTTGCTGAATCATCTTGCTGCATACCTTGCTGCACACATCTTGCTGTACCGCCTGGGTTGTTACACCTGCATGTCTGGAGAAGTACTGCATTAACAATCATACGCTGTATGTCCAGATTTCCAATAAACAAGTCTGGACTTCACAATATCTGGTGTGTATCATCTCTCCGGATGCATGAACAGCAAAACAGCAACAATGGTCCTGTCTGCTCTGCATCGAGGAAACGGAAGGTAGGAATCTCTCCCAGCCCCACTCAACTACACCTCCATTCGACTCATGTGGGGACAGAACAGACAAAATGCCTTGAAGCCCGGCAAAAAATCACCCTTATATCCTAACCTTTCTGCCCGCTCACATACTGCAGCCCTGCTCTGCTAAGAAACTCGCAGCGTCACCCCAGACCACATTGTGCATAGAGACTGTCTGCATATTATACAACATTGCTGCTGATTGTCGGACTGCAAAACCCCACAATTCTCTAAAAACACATAGGGATTCTCGTCAGGACATCTTAACTAAGCTGCACTGCGATTTCCAGCCCCCAATTCAAAAGTTCAGTTTCTTAAAGAGACAGTGCACCTTAAATCAAAATGGCAGTCTCCCACTCCTGAAACAGAGCAAATACTACCCAATACTGTCCATTATAAAGAGGGGAAACAGACCAAGACTCACGACCAAGACGCTCTGTCAAACCAACCATAAAGGTCATTGAAAACTATCACAGTACAAAGGATGAGTTTAATGACAACCTGGAGGACCTATGGGAACGAGTCACCTTCCTCATGTCAAGCATCCAACGCCACAAAAATGATGCAGCGAGTCTACAGGACACTATAAAACGGCTAGACACGGCCCATGGAAGATACAAGAGACTATCCGCAAGGTAAGTTGCCTTCCTAAAAGACTCAAATATTGATGAAGCCTCATCAGAATTAAGCAAAGTGGATTCCACAGACAGATAAAGGGACGCCGCTGTGCAAGACAACAAAGATAAAGCGGAGCTCCATATCGCTTATCTGCAAGAAGCTGGATCTCACAGGTCAGGCTCATCCAGACACTCTGCTCGGTCATACAAATCATCCTGCTCAAGAACTTCAGCCCTCAGCGACAGAATCCTAGAGGCCCATTTAAACGCAGAGCGAACCAAACTAAGATGCTCCTACACAGAAAAGAAAACAGAAGCATAGGCAGAAGCCAAGAAAGCAGAGGCAGAAGCCAAGAAAGCAAAAGCTGAGGCAGAGGCAAAGATCCATCAAACAGAAGCAGAGGCTCGTATAAAGATTCTTCAAAATAGAAATGGAGGAAAAAAATCGCATTAGCTGAAGTAAAAATACTCGATAAAGCATTGAAGCAAAACCTCCACCCGATTTGCCTACCACCACTGGAAAAAGAGAACCTAGCCATCCATACCAGTGATTACGTGCAGAAACAGATATCTGCAGCACACTTCTCCAGCGACGTTCAACCCAACAATGTGGAAACATCCAAGTCAGCCCAACTTACAGTGCCAGTGTTACCCACAGCATCCACAGAGACCCAAGACCAACGCGATAATGTGTCCCCTCAGGTGCAGCAATCATCACAAGACAATCACAAGACGCATTCCAGTCCATCTCCACAGTTCAAGCCGCAGTCATCAAAATCTCCAGAGGTTAAACCGCAGCTCAACCCTGCAGCAACATCATTTTACCCGGGAACAATTCACCCTTCCATGCCACACAGCTTATACGCCCGAGAGGCAACACAAGCTAACACGGTAACAAGGAATGAAGGATCAGACATGTCCGAGTTAGCCAGGTTTATGGTGAGCAAAGAGCTTATCAGCACCAGCCTCTCAAAGTTTGACGACTGTGCGGAGAACTACAGAGCCTGGAAAGCAACTGTGGCGCCCCTGATGCTTCAGTCGCCACAGAGGTACTGCACCTTCTCCTAAGGTGTAGTGCCCCACCATCCAGGTAAGGTGGGAACTCCTGACCATGCTTCACACCTGCATTCCACACACAGGATAGTTCAGTGGGGCCACCTAACAGCTTCAGGCTGGGGGTTAGCAGAGCACCCCTCGTGGAACCCTGCTTCGTAACACGAGATGTGCTGGGAGGCAGGTGGAGTAAGATGATACAAAAGAGTGGGAAGAGTGAGAGTTAGAGGTCAGTTGGTTAGAGGAGAGAGGAGAGAGAAGATGGATGTCTGAGGGACGTGCTGCAGCAGGTCCCAGTGATCTGGGCTGCTGGCATGAGAAAGACCAGAGAAAAAGACTGATAAGATTGATAACCTAACCTTCCATAAGAGAGATAGAACAGATCTTGCACAAGGAAAGACTAGAAGCAATGGGATGAAACTGAATGGGAGGAGACACAGATTAGATATTAGAAAAAACTTTTTGACAGTTAGAGTGATCAATGAGTGGAACAGGCTGCCACGAGAAGTGGTGAGTTCTCCTTCAATGGAAGTCTTCAAACAGAGGCTGGACAGACATCTGACTGGGATGATTTAGCGAATCCTGCTTTGAGCAGGGGGTTGGACCAGATGGCCCAGGAGGTCCCTTCCAACTCTACGATTCTATGATTCTATGAAGGAGAATAGAAGGACGGTGGGAAGCTGGTTGAAGAAAGATAGAGAACCCTTCCAGTCCAGAGAGTGCAAAGGCCGGGGCCCGGTCCCCAAGGTTGATTGGATCTTTATGTCCGGCAACAGACACCGGAGGAGTAGTGAGCCGCTAACGCCTTGCTCCCATCATAGACTTGGGACACAACAGCAACTGAATAGAGAGCCGGGACGCAGTGAGGAGTCCCCGAAGCAGGCTACAGCTGTCTGTCATACAAGTAAAGACTAGGAACACCTAGAGAGAGGCATTCCAGGGTAATAAGTACTGGAGTACTTCGAACCTAAAGGCGCATTGGAGGAGTCGTTCAGTAAGGTACATGTTGGCGGAGTGTGGAAGGGAGAATCCTATCCTGCCTGGAGGTTGGCTGGAGCCCTGACCTGGAGAACACGGTACGGAGGCAGGCAGTGGAGTGAACTGCAAACAGTGAGTAAAGCTTTGGAACCGCATACTCGGGTGTCCTCCAGTTATTCCCGCACCACTACACCTGGGTACCAGCCTCCATACCATTCTGCGCCTCTCCTCATCTATTGCACCTACACTGTCCTGGGACGACAGCTCCACCTGTGGGGAGCTACACCATCTTTGCTGCACCACACCATCAGTCCCAGCGGATCTGCATGCAGCGTTGGCTCAACATCTTACTTGCCAAACACCACGGGTGGCGTCACAAACTATTCTAATAAACTTTAACACCATTAACATCACCGCCATTGATATTGGGCGCCCAGAGCCACGGACCGGGTCACCGCTGCTGTGACACATTCCCACCTTGACACCGGCCCGGTACCGAGTGCCCCCCGCTGCCCTGGGTGTGCGAGGGCGACCCAATTTTGGCGTCACAAACAGGATGACGAGACCCGATGCCATCGGGTTCTGTGTGCCTTGGATTTACAACTTTTGAAAATGTGCAGAAGACCAAATTTAATAGACTGTAAAATGGACATTAGAAATGGCCGCTGGCGCAGAGAAGAAGGGCGTGAAGAGATGGGAGGTCCTAAGAAAAGACCGCTAAGAGTCTTGGGCCGTCTCTGCCTGAATTACTATGTGACCGATACATGGCCCACCCCCCGAGGGGTTCGTATACTGGCTTGGTATGGAGGCGCTGGAAGAAGACGCCGCCCCTGGAAGGAGGGGCAGAGAAAGCCAGTGGCGAGCAGAAGGGTGGGGCAAGAGGAAGAACGCCAGAACGCCATCTTGGAGAGCAAGGGAAGGAGGCCTGCGGAGCGCGGGGAACTGAATCTCCCCGGCGCCATGGCTGACGGCTCCAACCCTGATTCTGGAATGAACTGCCGGCAATTAGCCGAGGAAATTATGGAACTGACCACCCGCCTGCAGCAGAAGAAGGAAGCTTTGGAGAAGCTGAGACGGCAGCGCGCCCCAGTGGGGCCTACACTTGCGGTACCCTCTCCATCGGTACCCGCCGCTGTTGCACCGGATCTTTTCCTGGCAGACCTTGCGGAGCTTGGAGCCGCTGCCATGCCATCAGCAGCATACTCTGTCCCTTCTTTGCCACTAATACTGGAGGAGTTGCACACAGCCCAGGGAGCTGAAGCGGAGGGAGAGAAATTCCTGCACGGACCGGGCGCGGCTGCGCAGGTCCCACCTGGGACCCTCGCGGACCCGGAGCTGCTGCTGGCCCCACCGCCGTCCCCGGTGTCTCGCCAGGCAGCACCCGTTGCCATCACGCCTGCACCGGAACAGAGTCCGCATCGCCAGGAACTCCCAGGTATATACCCTGACCTTCCTAATGGGTTGATGGGGAGAAGGGGAAGGACCCTGCTGCTGGGGGTACGGTTGGAGCCGGTGCGCCCGATCCGACATCTACAGGTCAGAGGGGGATCTGGATCATTGTGGGATGGTGAACTTGGGATCCCTTCACTGCCAAATCCCCAGGCAGTTGCTCATCAGCACCAACACACTGCAGAGGCCCTAGGAGCTAGACCTCGTACCAGAACAGCGGAACAACCTATCAAGGGAGAACAGTTGATGGGCATGGAGATACATCATGGATTCCATTTACCACAGTTTCAAGACCCCATAGCAAGGAACTAGAATCAGGATGAGAATAGTTCCAGTTCAGCTACCAGAACCCCAGGAGGGGACCACAATTGAAATAATTTACTAAATCTTGTTACCCAGGAGGGTTTGTTGCACCAGTTGTGCCTTTGCCTTTTGTTCATCATGTTGCCCAATTTTTGATTGGCAGCATTGTTTTTGAAATGGAACTGCGGAGGTCATAGACGCTGATTGATCCAAGAACTTTTATTATAAATAGTTGCACCTCTTTAGGTGCCCTTTCTTGGCTTTACATATAAAGACACTTTGCGAAGATAATGTTTTTGCATGGACACATTTCGAAGAATGATGTCTACCTCAACGGACACTGCAAGAAAGCCCGGCTGGGAGCAGTGTTCAGCACTTTGCAAGAATCTTTGAATGTTTTATGATAACGTATTTGATAATGTTGTGTCTTGTGAAAAGTAAATGTCTTTTATAGAATATTTGATACAGGGAATTAGAAAAGTTTTGAGATAGAATGTGAGAATTGAATAAAGACTGAAGAATTGAAAGTGACAGGTGACAGGCCAAGTACAGATGGTCAGTGTCTTGAGTCCAGTAGAAAGAGAGAGAAAGAATAATTGCACTTTGAACTAGGAGTTGCACTTAAGTAAATTTTTGATACTAAGATAGGAAGTTAACCTGTTTGTAACGTTTAAGAAATGTGCCTCCTACATTAGGAAGATTAGATAAGTATTGTTGAATAGCATTTAAAAATTTTTGTGTGTTCCTGTATTGTACTTTTTGTTGTCTTACAGCCCGCGGACGTGCTGTGTTTAATGGGGGGCATGTGGCGCCCCTGAGGCTTCAGTCGCCACAGAGGTACTGCACCTTCTCCTAAGGTGTAGTGCCCCACCATCCAGGTAAGGTGGGAACTCCTGACCACGCTCCACACCTGCTTTCCACACACAGGATAGTTCAGTGGGGCCACCTAACAGCTTCAGGCTGGGGGTTAGCAGAGCAACCCTTGTGAAACCCTGCTTGGTAACACGAGATGTGCTGGGAGGCGGGTGGAATTAGATGATACAAAAGAGTGGGAAGAGTGAGAGTTAGAGGTCAGTTGGTTAGAGGAGAGAGGAGAGAGAAGATGGATGTCTGAGGGACGTGCTGCAGCAGGTCCCAGTGATCTGGGCTGCTGGCACGAGAAAGACCAGAGAAAGAGACAGATAAGATTGATAACCTAACCTTCCATAAGAGAGATAGAACAGATCGGAACGAAGGAGAATAGAAGGACGGTGGGAAGCTGGTTGAAGAAAGATAGAGAACCCTTCCAGTCCAGAGAGCGCAAATGCCGGGGCCCGGTCCCCAAGGTTGATTGGATCTTTATGTCCGGCAACAGACACCGGAGGAGTAGTGAGCCGCTAACGCCTTGCTCCCATCATAGACTTGGGACACAACAGCAACTGAATAGAGAGCTGGGACGCAGTGAGGAGTCCCCGAAGCAGGCTACAGCTGTCTGTCATACAAGTAAAGACTAGGAACACCTAGAGAGAGGCATTCCAGGGTAACTAAGTACTGGAGTGCTTCGCACCTAAAGGCGCATTGGAGGTGTCGTTCAGTAAGGTACATGTTGGCGGAGTGTGGAAGGGAGAATCCTATCCTGCCTGGAGGTTGGCTGGAGCCCTGACCTGGAGAACACAGTACAGAGGCAGGCAGTGGAGTGAACTGCAAACAGTGAGTAAAGCTTTGGAACCGCATACTCGGGTGTCCTCCAGTTATTCCCGCACCACTACACCTGGGTACCAGCCTCCAAACCATTCTGCGCCTCTCCTCATTCATTGCACCTACACTGCCCTGGGACTACAGCTCCACCTGTGGGGAGCTACACCATCTTTGCTGCACCACACCATCAGTCCCAGCGGATCTGCATGCAGCGTTGGCTCAACATCTTACTTGCCAAACACCACGGGTGGCGTCACCAACTATTCTAATAAACTTTAACACCATTAACATCACCGCCATTGATATTGGGCGCCCAGGGCCATGGACCGGGTCACTGCTGCTGTGACACATTCCCACCTTGACACCGGCCCGGTACCGAGTGCCCCCGCTGCCCTGGGTGTGCGAGGGCGACCCACAACCTTCAAGGCCACCATTGTTGACCTCAACCTATCTGCAGAACAGGAGCTCGACCTCATGGTAAAATGGTTGGGTCCTGACTCCACAAACCGTATCAAGAGTCTTCGGACCGTCTACGTGGGGCAAGCTGAAGCAGGTCTCGCTGCTGCCTGGCTGAGACTCGAAAGAACCTATGGCAGCACTGAAGCCATAGAAAAGTCCCTATTTAAGAGACTGCAGAACGTTCCAAGGATCAGCCCACAAGCTTCTGGACTTAAGTGACCTGCTTATGGAGATGGAACTTGCAAAAAGAGACCCTCGTCTGTCTGGATTATGCTACCTGGACACTGCCCATGGGGTGAACCCAATCGTCTCATAGTTGCCGCATAGTCTGCAAGAGAAGTGGGCAGTATGCATTTCCAGGTACAAAAGATCACATGATGTCACCTTTCCGCCGTTCGATCTGTTCTGCAAGTTTGTCGACGAGCAGGCCCAAATGAGGAACGACCCTAGCTTAGACTTCCTGGAGTCTAACACTACAGCTCCAGCAACACCGTAGTCAAGGTATGAAAGCGTCTCACATAGACGCAAGGACTTGAGGAGCAGTATAAGTGTCAGAAAGACTAACCTGCCACCACCTGCAGTAACTGCCGATAAACAGTACACTATTCCATCAAGAGATAAGTCTTTCAATCGTGAGTGTCCCATTCACAAAAAAACGCACTCACTGAATAAATGTAGAGGCTTCAGGTTCAAAACCATGCAGGAGCGGAAGAAAATCCTCAGCGAACTTGGGGTATGTTTCAAGTGCTGCACCTCATTAGAACACATGGCTAAGGACTGTAAATTTGCCATTAAGTGTGAAGAGTGTCATAGTGACAAACACCCATCAGCTTTGCATCCAACCTCAGCCACCAGCGATCTAGTAGTCGCAGTTACCTCTAGTCTGGCTACAAGCCATGGCGGGGAGCCACAGAATAACGCCAATTCTACCACGGCTGTCTCCTGCTCATGCTTAGAGGTATGTGGGGAGAGCCAAAGTGATAAATGCTGTGCCAGTGTAGGGTCGTGGGCCGGGCTGGGGGGGTGGTCCCTCTATATACCGCGCAGAGACGTCACAGACAAAAGATGGAGGCAGGTTTCGGGTACAACAGGTCCAAAGTTTATTCCTCACCGTCCGACTGACGGCCTCAGCATTACACGTAACACCTTCACGGGCCTCTGTTTCCAGGCCTCGCTACCCACACCGTACTTTTCCACCAGGGACGTAAACACACGTACCGTCCCTTTTTTTCACTGAGCAACGATCCTGTCAGCACAGACACTGTGGCCGCCTTAGGCCCGTACACCATCAGCACTTTTACTGGTCAGTTTTCGTCTTCAATACGGTATGCTTTCCCCGGGGCCTCGTCTGTACTGCGGTAATTCATGTCAGGACCACCCCCCTGACTTTCTCTCTCCTCAGTCCCCTAGTTTGGCTCTCCTCACAGCAAACACACTGTCACAGACTGCTTGTCTCTTGAGCACCTCCCGGGGACTGGAACTTTCTGGAACCCTCCTGTCAAATTTATAACTTTCCCGGTTCCCTGTAACTCCGCCCCCCATGACCAACGGTTTCTAAAGCCCTAAGCTGCTGCTAAGTCCTGAACTTACACTCCTCCCTGACATCTAGTGGTCAACCCAAGGTACTGCACGTCACCTACACTTTCCTAGCTGTTTCCCCATAACTGCTATCTGTCAAAAATGTGCAAACCCTCTTTCCTACTTGCTGACAAATCCGTCCGTCAGGTCACTTTCCCTACACTCCTCCTTCCTTTGTCCATTGTTGTCCCCGACAATCACAACCCCTACCTTTGTCATTCTGACACTTCTCCTACCATCTGTTGTCGGACCAGTTGTTGGGCCAGGCCCGCTATCTGCGGGGGGCCAAACCAAACTGGGAGCACCATGCTCCGAGCAGCCTACTGCCACTCGCCAGCGCGCACGCCTCATGACAACATCATTCAAACTGGGCTAGGTACACCTGGATTCTCTCTACGGCGTGTACCTTCCCCTACTCTCCCCTTCCATCACCTTTCACTATCCGGTAGGCCATGATCGAGGCCTTACACCTACCAGATCATTGTCAGCGTCCGCTTTCTTCTTTGGGAATGTCCGTGGTGTTAGGGACCTGACTCGGGACTTCTGTCTGTCTCCCATTTTCCATCTCTTTACCTTCCTCTTGGTAACAAGTCATGGTCGGTGTCTCGGTCACACAGACCCTCTCATCTCGTTGACCCCTTTGGTCTCACACTTCCTTCGGTCACACCGACCCGTGTACCCGGACCTGTTGAAATTTTCTTATGCATATTACACATTAAACCAAGCTTTATAATATAGCACATGTATCTTTTCTTTTTTTCCATCTGCTGTTTCTTTTAACCATCACAAAACATAACAGGCTCGCTCCCCCTTCCTTTAACATAGGCACTCCTTTTTTCTTTTTATGCATCCCCGCCATGTCAGGCATACTAACTTCAACAATTATAACCAAAAAATACACATTTTTTTTTATACCCCTGACGCAAACTGTCTCAATGACCTGCATAACAGTGCAGTGGATTCCCGACAGTCCACGCTATCTTCTGGTGGACGGTAGCAAGAAGTCCCACAGCCGTGGAGCTCCTGGGATGCAAGGAGTGTCTTTAGAGTCCTGTCTACGGAGGCTCGTGATCTTCAGGTTCAGCGAGCACGGCTACAGCGTAGTAGCCGCGGGGACAATATTCCTTATAATAAGACACCAAGTCCCCCTCTTGCAAGGCCCGGTCATGGCAGATCGATGCCATATTGATGTACACTTTCTGGCCGGTCACAAGGTCTCGTATAAACCGGTACCCCTTTGGAATGTTGGTGTAGACAAGCCATCCCAAGGATCGTGTAGCTGCCATGCCAGCCTCTCCCTTTGCATGGAGCAGGTTCCATATTTCCTGCTCCCTGGCTTTTTTCTTCTTAATGACCTCCGCTACCCAGAGGGTCCGGAGTAGGCCCTGGAGTCCGGTGGGCGGGACTCAGCCGGGGTCGAGTGCGGGGCAGAGGCGGCCGTAGATGTCAGCAGCCCAGTAGCCGCTGGAGCCGGGTGGCGGGGAGGGGCAGCCGTAATTCCTGCTGAATAGGCTGCAGAGCCTGACAAATATCCCGCTGTCAACTTTGGTGACGTCACAGATGCAGCCGCGGGTTAGGCTGCACCCGTAGTTGCAAATGGGGTTGCAGCAGCGGCCGGTTTCATGGATGAAGTCACTGCTGGCAGGGGGAACGCATCAGCGACTTCCATGGACAGACTTTGCACCGGCAACACCGAGCGTGGCGCCACCGGGCAGGGTGGTTCGGGAACAGGAGCAGGGGCCTTGCTAAGCTCAGCATAAACCATAGGGCCCTCCGCATCCAGGCTTTCAGGAATGGAGGAGGCCACATGCTGCGGCCGAGTGGTGGGGGCCGCCTGCGGAGCCGCCGGCTGAGCCGGGGGAATTCTCACCTTCCCCGGCATGGCAGCCTCCGACATAACATCCCGCGGCTCCTCCTGCAGTTTCCATCCTTCACCCCGCCGTCCGGCGGGGCTAGCCTCCAGGCTCGGGGGTTCCGCGGGGAGGGACTCTGCTGTCAACTTTGGCGGCCGCTTCCGCGGGACCAGCAATGGCTCTGCTTCTCCACCCGCGATCCAGATGCCTGCCTGTGACTCTGAGGAATAAGTCTTCCAGTGAGGCGCAATCTCCCGACGCCATCACCACTCCAGGTGTCCGATGCCTCAACAACCACAGAGGCGCATCCCGTCCGGTGGACAGCAATCAAATGGCGCCAAGCAGCCGCAGCCAATCTTTCCCTCGGTGCCACTCCCTCTGCTGGGTGGGGCGATGGCAGGCTTGTCCACCCAGCGGCCTGGGTCCAGTATGTGGGAGCATTGGCCTCCGGTTTCATATCGCTTCCCCCCAGGGGTACGTTGGAGGGGGTCCCAGACCATCCAGAACGGCTGCAAACACCCGGACCTCTCTCCTGCATTGGAGCAACACCACCATCTTGCACAGCGCTCCCAATTTGTAATCCACAGGTAAACAATTTGTAATCCACAGGTATTTTCAATCCAAACAGAGCAGTCCAAGTCATTCTCTGTTCTTCAACGGCAAGTCTGCCGCAGAAGATATCGTAGTAGCGGCGGCGATCCTGCCGACTACACCAAGTGTAAGGTCGTGGGCCGGGCTGGGGGAGGTGGTCACTCTATATACCGCGCAGAGACGTCTCAGACAAAAGATGGAGGCAGGTTTCGGGTACAACAGGTCCAAGTTTATTCCTTACCGTCCGACTGACGGCCTCAGCAGTACACGTAATACCTTCACGGGCCTCAGTTTCCAGGCCTCGCTACCCACACCGTACTTTTCCACCTGGGATGTACACACGTACCGTCCCTTTTTTTACTGCGTGACGATCCTGTCAGCACAGACACTGTGGCCGCCTTAGGCCCATACACCAGCAGCATTTTTACTGGTCAGTTTTCATCTTCAATACGGTATGCTTTTCCCCGGGGCCTCGTCTGTACTGCGGTATTTCATGTTAGGACCACCCCCCTGACTTTCTCTCTCCTCAGTCCCCTGGTTTGGCTCTCCTCACAGCAAACACACTGTCACAGACTCCTTGTCTCTTGAGCACCTCCCGGGGACTGGAACTTTCTGGAACCCTCCTGTCAAATTTATAACTTTCCTGATTCCCTGTAACTCCGCCCCCATGACCAACGGTTTCTAAAGCCCTAAGCTGCTGTTAAGTCCTGAACTTACACTCTTCCCTGCCATCTAGTGGTCAACCCAAGGTACTGCACATCACCTACACTTTCCTAGCTGTTTCCCCACTGTCATAACTGCTATCTGTCTAAAATGTGCAAACCCTCTTTCCTACTTGCTGACAAGTCCGTCCGTCAGGTCACCTTCCCTACACCAGGATATGCCTAATCAGAGTTTATCCAGAAGGGCAACCAGAGAAGGCAGTAAAAATGTATGCCATCATTGACGATCAGAGCAATCGATCCCTAGCTGGACCTAAGTTCTTTGAAGCCTTTGGAATCAAGGGACCAGCAACGCCATATACTATGAACACTTGCTCAGGCGGCATAGAGACTAGCGGCAGGAGGGCACAAGGTTTCATTGCTTCTCCTGTCAACGGAGGCGTAGAAATACCCTTACCTACGCTAATCGAATGTGATCAAATACCCGACCAAAGGGATGAGATCCCTACTACGGACGCTGCGTTCCACCAACCACACCTAAGGCACCTAGTCAGTGTTATCCCACCTATGGACTCAGAAGCTGAAATCCTACTTCTACTCGGCAGAGACAATTTAAGGATACGTAAGGTCCGCCAACAGTGCAATGGTCCAGACTATGCCCCCTACTCACAGAGTCTCGACTTGGGGTGAGTAATCATAGGAAATGTGTGCTTGGACCGAACAAGAGTCGATTCCTTTAAGACCTACGTACGCCGAGACGGATGAGCTACTTTCTGCAAACCATGCCCTCATCACTACGAGGTGAAAGAGAAGCCTCCAGATCCCGTACAGCTGCCTGATGTCATTCCTTCTCCCTATGCAGATGACTTGGGAAGATCGGTGTTTCATACAACTAAGGATCACAACAATGTAGCCCCGTCAATGGAAGACAAGGAATTTGTCAGGATAATGGACAATGAGTTCTTTAAGGACAAAACCAATCACTGGGTTTTTCCCCTACCCTTCCGAGCTACCAGGGTAAGTCTCCCGAACAATCGTGAACAAGCCTTGTCCAGATTCAACTCTCTCCAGCGCACACTTAGCAACAAACCGGAGATGAAAGAACACATTGTCACCTTCATGAGCAAGATATTCTGGAATAACCATGCGGAGCCAGCGCCTCCCTTAAAGGAAAACGAGGAGTGCTGGTACCTACCCTCATTCGGAGTATATCGCCCACGGAAACCTAAGCAAATTAGAGTTGTCTTTGATTCAAGCGCAAAACATCAAGGCGTAACTCTCAATGATATCCTCCTCACAGGTCTGTTAGGCGTCGGATTCCTGGCACTGCACAGCGGGAATCCAGAGCCAGACATCCTGCGGTCTCTCATTCTCCTCCAACTGCTCAGACTCCTGCTCAGCAATCACGGCGAGCCAGGAATTTCCCTCAGACTCGTTCTGTGAGCCTGGATGTTGCTGCCACCTCTGGTGCAGCAATGGTAGCGCAACCTGCTTTGCAGGGAACTGCTCCAGAGGCTAAGTCCTCGTACCGTGCTACTGGGCATGCCCGCAACTTGTCCTCTCAGTGGAGAGCAGGGGTCACATGTGCAGGTCCTATGTCGGATCTGATTGGTCCTTCCCAAAGTACTGGAAGGTCCCGGAAGCGCATGGCTATAAAAAGCCTGCATGGCGGCTCGGCCATGCGCTAGTGTAGCATATTATTCTTTGTGTGTATGGTGATGGATGTATGGACTGGTGTCTGACTCATTATGAAACCCCTACCCTCTGATATTACGAGTGGTGACCGAGTGTGAATAGTCAGCTCCAGGGTTGTGGCAAGCTACACGCCACTTGCTCCACACCTACACTAGCGTCCATCGGTGCCCGGTCCTCGGCGCCGACGCTTGCGGCTTTTCTCTGCCGCTGCGCTGTAGTAACAGCAACTATTGGTGTCCGCGGCTGCGACGCCCCATGCAGGCCTCTGTGACGCTAACAGGGCCTGTGCCTTTGCCTTAGCATTCGGGTGACGTTAACCCGAGCGCAGTCCCGCACCTACTAGGTGCATCTGCCATTGTTCAGCAGCGGTCTTGTCACCTACCGCACGGTGGACCCCGGGCGGCGAACGCACCTACTATTATTTATATTTGGTGCGTTCCGCCGACCTTAACATTACACTAGCGCCAGGGTCTGGCTGGCAATGGCAGACGTGCAGCAGCTGCAGCGCTACATTCGGCAGCTGGAGAGCAGGTTGGCGGCTATTGAGAGCACCAACTCAGCTGCGAATGCTGCGCTAGCTGCTGCTCAGACAGTCGCTGAGGCTGTCTCACGTGCGCCCACACTTTTGCCCTTGCCAACAATGTCTCGCCTCCCGCTCCCCGATAAGTTTTCGGGTGATAGTACCTCCTGTAGGGGATTTGTTAGTCAGTGCTCCATTCAGCTGGAGTTGCTGGCTGCACGGTTTCCTACAGAGCGGGCTAAGGTGGGATTTATTGTCTCCCTGTTGTCTGGCCGGGCATTACAGTGGGCCACGCCATTGTGGGAACGTGATGATCCCATGGTACAGGGAGCTGCTCAGTTCCTCGCGGCTCTGAAGCAAGTCTTCTTGGGACCACGGGTCACACACGATACGGCTCTCCAACTGTTATCCTTAACACAAGGGTCACTTTCGGTTAGCCACCATGCTGTCCAGTTTCGGACACTGGCTTCCGAGTTAGAGTGGCCGGACAAAGTGTTGGTCCCGGTGTTTTGGAGAGGCCTGGCTGAGCACGTAAAAGATGCTCTAGCTACTAGGGAAATTCCCACAAGTCTGGAGGAGTTGATCGCCGTTTCCACCCGCATTGATCTCCGCTTCACAGAGCGCAGGTTGGAACGAGCGCAATCCAGACGTAGGGTTAATTTGGCTCCCACCTTTACCGAGCCGCGGATATATCCAGCACAGGAGCTCCCTTCCTCTGAGCCTATGGAGGTGTCTCGCACCGGCACTAAGTCACGTCCGATGCGAAGCTCTGTGTGCTGTTATCAGTGCCGACAGTTTGGCCACTCGGCTGGCACATGCCCTCAGCGGCCGAAAAGACGACCACGTTCAGTGGCCGTAGGTGGTGGTCAATCCAAGGTGGGACCCTTTTCACCCAAACCGGTGTTCCGGGGTACGTTAGATAGTGGGTCCTCCACCTGGGAGGCAGAGGTCACCCTGGATTCCGGGGCCGAGGGGAACTTTATGTCCTCGACTTTTACCCAGAGACACGCTATCCCTCTGGTGTTACTCTCCCAACCTCTGACCATTAGGGTGGTAAACGGGGCACCGTTACCGTCTCAGGTGACCCATCAGACAGCCCCACTCGGACTCTCTATTTCATCCTCACATCAGGAGACTCTGTCCCTGCTTATTATGCCCAATGGTATCGATCAGGTGCTCCTCGGAGTTCCCTGGCTTCGTTGCCACTCCCCTCATATTGACTGGGCTTCGGGGAAGATACTGGGCTGGGGCAAGGACTGTGAGGGAAGGTGCCTGAGGGGCAGCGTTCAGGTGGCTTCCACTGAAGTGCCTGCGGATCTCTCCGCGCTCCCCAAACCCTACCACCAGTACACGGACGTCTTCTCTAAGAAGTCTGCGGAGACGCTCCCGCCGCACCGTTCCTATGATTGCCCGATTGATCTCCTGCCAGGCACAGAGCCTTCCTGAGGCTGTGTTTACCCCTTATCACTCCCTGAGACGGAGGCTATGTCCCAATATATCCGGGAGAACCTAGCTAGGGGTTTCATCAGAAAATCTGTGTCACCGGCTGGTGCAGGGTTCTTCTTCGTACAGAAGAACGGAGAGTTACGCCCCTGCATTGACTACCGAGGTCTCAATGCTATTACGGTTAAAAACAAATACCCCCTACCGTTGATCTCGGAGTTATTTGACAGGTTGCGGGGGGCCCGGATCTTTACTAAATTAGATCTGCGGGGTGCATACAACCTGATCCTCATTCGCGAAGGAGACGAATGGAAGACAGCTTTTAATACCAGGGATGGCCATTACGAATACCTGGTTATGCCCTTTGGCCTTTGTAATGCGCCAGCTGTCTTCCAAGACTTTGTCAACGACGTCTTCCGCGACATGCTCTCTACCTCGGTGGTGGTCTATCTGGATGACATACTCATCTTTTCGCCAGATTTGACCACCCACTGGAGAGACGTCTGCAGGGTCTTCGACCATCTGCGGGCGAACTCGCTATTTGCCAAGCTGGAGAAGTGCCAGTTTGAGCAGGAGTCCTTGCCATTCCTGAGCTATATCATCTCGGCCCAGGGGCTGGCCATGGATCCTGCCAAACTACAAGCGGTAATGGACTGGCAGGAACCCCATTCCCTCAAAGCGGTGCAGCGCTTTTTGGGGTTCGTGAATTACTACCGCCAGTTCATACCACACTTTTCCACACTGGTGGCTCCTTTGGTTGCTCTCACCAAGAAAGGAGCTAACCCCAATGCTTGCTCAGAACATGTCTCCAAGGCCTTCTCGGCTATAAAATCACATTTTGCTGGCGCTCCCATATTACATCGTCCCGATGTGGATAAGCCGTTTATCCTTGAGGTAGACGCTTCTTCCGTCGATGCAGGAGCAGTCCTTTATCAAAAGGATGCTCAAGGTCAGAATCATTCCTGCTTCTTCTATTCCAAGACCTTCTCACCGGCGGAGAAAAATTACTCCATCGGCGACAGGGAGCTGCTAGCCATGAAGCTGGCTTTTTCTGAGTGGAGACATCTCCTGGAGGGAGCCCGGTTTCCCTTTCAGGTATATACGGACCATAAAAACCTGGTCTATCTACAGACGGCCCAACGCCTGAATTCCCGTCAGGCCAGGTGGTCGCTCTTCTTTTCCCGATTCCGCTTCACCGTCCACTACCTCTCTGGAGAGAAGAACGTCCGTGCGGATGCTCTCTCACGTTCAGTGGTCTCAGCGGAAGAAGGAGAAGCTGAGCCTCGGTTAATTCTCCCGCCAGAGAGTTTTACGACCGTGGCCCCAGTTGCTCTCGAGTCGGTACCACCAGGCAAGACTTTGGTGCCTCCTCAGCTACGGACAGAGGTCCTCGCCTGGGCACATGCCTCCAGGGTGGGTGGCCATTTTGGTAATAAAAGGACTGCCGAACTCCTGGCAAGGTCATATTGGTGGCCACATATGGCTCGAGATGTCAAGGAATACGTGCAAGCATGTGTTTCGTGTGCTCGGAACAGACCCTCTAGACAGAGGCCGGCGGGCTGTTGTTTCCCCTGCCAGTGGCGGATAGACCTTGGGAGATGGTTGGCATGGATTTCATAGTTGGCCTGCCCAAGTCTGGTGGCAGTACGGTCATCTGGGTGGTCACCGACCATTTTTCTAAAATGGTGCATCTGGTGCCACTCGCATGCCTGCCTTCCGCTCGAGGTCTGGCCACCTTGTTCATTAAGCACGTATTCCGTTTACATGGCATGCCGGACAAAATTGTGAGTGACCGCGGTCCCCAGTTTGCGTCTCGGTTTTGGAGGGAGCTCTGCAGTTTACTCAGCATCGAGCTAAATCTATCCTCCGCTTACCATCCCGAGACGAATGGCTTGGTCGAGAGAGCCAATCAGACCTTGGTCACCTATTTACGGCATTTTGTCTCTGCCAGGCAGGATGACTGGGCATCCTTGCTACCTTGGGCTGAATTTGCCCTAAACAATGCGGTGGCTGATTCCACTGGTCAGACACCTTTTCTCCTAAACTATGGTCAACATCCACGCGTCCCTGTCCCGATGCCAGTGTCCTCCACCGACTCCAGGGTGGCAGACTGGGCAGTGGAGGCCCGGGACATTTGGGATCGCACTCAGGATGCTATCCGGGCATCTAAAGAAAGGATGAGGGCGTCCGCCGACACGCATCGGCGGCCCGCGCCAAGCTTCTCCCCTGGCGACATGGTATGGCTCTCCACCCGAAACATTAAACTGCGGGTCGAGTCTCCCAAGTTCGCACCGCGATACATTGGACCATTCAAGGTCCTCGAGCGACTTAGCTCGGTGGTCTACCGCCTGGCTCTTCCTCCACATTTGGCCATTTCGGACGTGTTCCATGTGTCCCTCCTCAAACCAGTTCACATGGTCCGGTTTTCTGAGTCATCTGCCGGGTTATCAGACTTATCATCTGATGAGTTTGAGGTTAACGCCATCGTGGGGCGCAGGTTTGTCCGTGGCAAAAAATTTTATTTGGTGGACTGGAAGGGTCATGGTCCTGAGGCTCGGACCTGGGAGCCGGTGGAAAACATTCATGCACCGCTCCTGATCGCGGCCTTTGAGCGCAGTGAGGCTCAGAGGGGGGGCCCTAGGAGGGGGGTAATGTTAGGCATCGGATTCCTGGCACTGCACAGTGGGAATCCAGAGCCAGACATCCTGTGGTCTCTCATTCTCCTCCGACCGTGCAGACTCCTGCTCAGCAATCACGGCGAGCCAGGCATTTCCCTCAGACTCGTTCTGTGAGCCTGGATGTTGCTGCCACCTCTGGTGCAGCAATGGTAGCGCAACCTGCTTTGCAGGGAACTGCTCCAGAGGCTAAGTCCTCGTGCCGTGCTACTGGGCATGCCCGCAACTTGTCCTCTCAGTGGAGAGCAGGGGTCACATGTGCAGGTCCTATGTCGGATCTGATTGGTCCTTCCCAAAGTACTGGAAGGTCCCGGAAGCGCATGGCTATAAAAAGCCCGCATGGCGGCTCGGCCATGCGCTAGTGTAGCATATTATTCTTTGTGTGTATGGTGATGGATGTATGGACTGGTGTCTGACTCATTATGAAACCCCTACCCTCTGATATTACGAGTGGTGACCGAGTGTGAATAGTCAGCTCCAGGGTTGTGGCAAGCTACACGCCACTTGCTCCACACCTACACTAGCGTCCGTCGATACCCGGTCCTCGGCGCCGACGCTTGCGGCATTTCTCTGCCGCTGCGTTGTAGTAACAGCAACTATTGGTGTCCGCGGCTGCGACGCCCCACGCAGGCCTCTGTGACGCTAACAGGGCCTGTGCCTTTGCCTTAGCGTTCGGGTGACGTTAACCCGAGCGCTGTCCCGCACCTACTAGGTGCATCTGCCATTGTTCAGCAGCGGTCTTGTCACCTACCGCACGGTGGACCCCGGGTGGCGAACACAACTACTATTATTTATATTTGGTGCGTTCTGCCGACCTTAACAGGGTCCTAACCTTACAAACAACCTAGTAGGAGTGTTGATGAGGTTTCCCGGAAAGAGCCCATCGCCATCACCGCCGACATTGAACAGATGTTCCACTGTTTCATAGTCAGAGAGGACCACAGGAACTTCCTCAGGTTCCTATGGTACAAGGACAATGACCCCAGCAAAGAGATGGTGGAGTATCGCATGAGGGTGCACGTATTCGGGAACAGCCCTTCCCCCGCAGTGGCAACCTATGGCCTGCGGAGAACCGCACAAGAAGGAGAGACCGAATATGGAACAGATGCTAGAGACTTTGTAGAGAAAGACTTCTATGTAGATGATGGACTAAAATCTCTACCCACAATCTACTCAAGAGGACCCAAGGTATGCTGAACCAAGCTAAGCTTAGATTGCACAAAATTGCTTCAAACAGCCTGGCTGTCATGAGAGCCTTTGATTCAAGTGACCATGCACCAGGATTCAAGGACATAGACCTGGGACCAGACTGTCTGCCTGTGCAGAGAAGCTTAGGCTTGAGGTGGAACCTGCCAGTCGATACCTTCAGTTTCCAAATCAACTGTGCAGACAAACCATTCACTAAACGTGGTGTCCTGTCAGTGGTGAATAGCTTGTACGACCCACTGGGGTTCGTAGCACCAATTACCATACAAGGTAAATCCCTTCTGAGACAGCTTTCCGAAACCGTCAAGGTTCCTGAGAAGGAACCAAAATGGGAAACCTGGAAGCAGTCTTTGTGTGCCTTGGATGAGATCCACATACCGAGATGCTACGCCAGAACCTCACTTGCTGATAGCACTAGGAAGGAACTCCATGTGCTCTCGGACGCATCCACAGAAGCCATTGCAGCTGTCACCTACTTGAAGGTGACGGGTTCTGACAATCAAGATCACGTTGGGTTCGTTTTCGGCAAGGCTAAGTTGGCTCCCAAGCCCGATCACACTATTCCCAGGCTTGAACTCTGTGCAACCGTGCTTGCAGTAGAACTCGGAGACTTTATACAGCATGAGATGGACATAGATGACGTGCAATACTACAGTGACAGTAAGGTTGTGTGGCGCCCCTGAGGGTTCAGTCGCCACAGAGGTACTACACCTCCTCCTGAGGTGTGGTACCCCACCATCCAGGTAAGGTGGAGACCCCTGACCACGCTCCAACACCTGCATCCCACACAACACAGTAGTGTAGCAAAGCACCCTTTGGTGGCTCCCTGCTTGGAACACGAAGCATGCTGGGAGTCGGGTGGAGTTTAGTTTTGCACTAAAGAGCGGGAAGAGGATAGGATAAAGGGAGTTAGTCACAGGCGTCTGACGAGGTCAGACCTGTGTAAGGAGATCCCCTGAGAGGGATGAAGGAGGGAAAGTGCTGCAGCCGACCTCAGTGATCTGGGTCTGCTGGCACAGGAAAGGAACACTGAAAGAAAGCCTGACTCTCCTTAAGAAGGAAAGGATCAGTACAGAACGAGAGGAGAGGAAGAGAACAGAGGACTGAGGGTTAGATGAAAACCCCACTCAAGTTTTAGGCACAAGGCCGGGGTCCGGTCCCCGAGGTTGTTTGGATACTAATGGTCCCGCAACAGACACCGGAGGAATAGAAGTTTGTCATCACTTTATTCCCACACAAGACTTTGGGGCACAACTGCAACAAGATAGAGACCCAGGACTTAGAAGCAGAGAGTCCCCAAAGCAGGCTACAGCTGTCTGCCATACAAGTAGAGTTCTGTTATGATTGAGTCACCGTAGGAGGCAAAAACAGAAATGCTAGCTAAGTCCAGAAAACCAGAGAGGATGGCAGCTATCGGATTGCAGACCCCTGATCCTATCCACAACAACTAACAGTAGCCGTGGGGGGTTCCTACGATGCCCTAGACCCCTCGATCACACCCGGAGAATTAAATAGGCCTAAAGAAAGAAAGGGGAAATCTAAACTGCCCCAGAGCAGACCCCAAAGCAATAGGCAGCCCCCAACATATAATGATGGTGAAGCAAGATGAAAACACTAACACAGACAGAAAGATAGACTGAGCAAAGACGGGGCCCAAGCTAACTAGATAGGAAAGGACAGGAAGGCTGCTGTCTGCAATCCGTGAAAAACCCTATGAAAATAAGAGCCAACAGACTGACAGTGAAAAAGGCCCTGAAGACGCTAGGCTTCAAAAAAGCTATGTCAGTACTCAGGAATATTCTGAAGACAGAGCAACCGGCAAAAGGAGATTCAGCTCACCCCAACAGGGAATGGCAGAATCCAGAAAAGCAAGGAAAACAAAAACAAAACACAAATGCTAACAGGCAAAGCAGAAAACTTAGCTTTAGAGGAGCAGGAATCAGACTGGTGTCCTAGAAGTCCACAGAGAAATCACCCGCAGGGCAGAAGGGCGTCGGCAGCCTTATATCCAGTCCGTGACTCCACTCAGCCAGTCATCCTCATTAGGCTTAGGTGCCTGATAATCAGGCTCATTACCTTCCTTTACCAGAATAGGGAGTTCACCAGACCTCAGTGACGAAGGGGAAAATGAACTCACAACAGTACCTCCCCCTTGAGGAGGGGTCACCGAACCCTCAACCACGCCACCAGGGCGATCAGGGTGAGCCCGATGAGAGGCACGCACCAATCTTTTGGCATGAATATCAGAGGCAGAGACCCAGGAATTATCCTCCTGACCATAACCCTTCCACTTAACCAAATACTGGAGTCTCCGTCTAGCCAGACGGGAATCCAGTATTTTCTCTACCTCATATTCCATGTTACCTTCAACCAATACAGGGTCTGGAGGTGCCACCCCAGGAACAACTGGTTCAACAAACCTCTTCAACAAGGACTTATGGAACACATTATAGATTTTAAATGTGACAGGAAGAGCCAAACGAAAAGAGACCAGATTAATAATCTCCAAAATCTTGTAAGGTCCAATAAATCTAGGCTTAAACTTAGGAGAAGCCACCTTCATAGCAATATTTTTTGATGATAACCACACCATATCACCAATCTTAAACTGGGGACCAATGGTCCTATGTCGATTGGAAAACCGCTGGGCCTTTTCCTGGGAGAGAGATAACTTATCCACCACTTGGTCCCAGATCTGGTGCATTCTCTCCACCACAGTGTCAACACCTGGGCAGGCAGAAGGCTCCACCTGCCCTGAAGAAAATCGAGGATGAAACTCAAAGTTACAAAAAAAAGGGTGACATCAAAGTGGCAGAACTAGCTCTATTATTTAAAGCAAATTCGGCCAAGGGCAAAAATGAAACCCAATCATCCTGATCAGCGGAAATAAAACATCTCAAATACGACTCCAAGGTCTGGTTTGTTCTCTCTGTCTGCCCATTGGTCTGAGGGTGAAAAGCAGAGGAGAAGGACAACTGAATACCCAGCTTGGAACAGAAAGTCCTCCAAAATCTAGACACAAACTGGACTCCTCTGTCAGATACAATGTTCTCAGGAATCCCGTGTAAGCGAACCACCTGTTGCAAAAACAGGGGCACCAACTCAGGAAGATGGCAACTTAGGGAGTGGTACAAGATGAACCATCTTAGAGAACCTATCACAAATCACCCAAATAACAGTCATTCTTTGAGAGACCGGCATATCAGAGATGAAATCCATTGAAATATGGGTCCATGGCCTCCTGGGGACTGGAAAAGGCATCAACAACCCACTAGAGCGAGAACAAGATTTAGACCGGGAGCAAGTCCCACAGGACTGCACAAAATTCCTGACATCATGAGACAAGGTGGGCCACCAAAAAGAGCGACTCACCAGATCTCTAGTACCAAAAATACCTGGATGACCAGCCAATGCAGAGCAATGAACTTCAGACATCACTCTCTTCTTCCACTGGTCAGGAACATACAACTTTCCACTGGGACAACGCTCAGGTTTGTCCTCCTGGAACTCTTGCAGAGCAAGTCTCAAATCGGGCGAGATGGCAGAAAGAACTACCCCTTCGCCTAAGATGGTAGCAGGCTTGGTCACCACAGGAGAATCAGCAAAGAAACTCCTAGAGAGGGCATCTGTCTTGACATTCTTAGTTCCAGGAAGAAAAGAGACCACAAAATCAAAACGTGTAAAAAACAAGGCCCACCTAGCCTGTCTAGGGTTCAAGCGTTTAGCCGACTCTAGGTAAATCAAATTCTTGTGGTCAGTGAGGACCACAACTTGATGTTTAGCTCCCTCCAACCAATGTCTCCACTCCTCAAACGCCCATTTCATGGCCAACAGTTCCCGATTCCCCACATCATAGTTACGTTCAGATGGAGAGAACTTTCGGGAAAAGAAAGCACAGGGATTCATTTTAGATGTTACAGGATCCTTTTGGGACAAAACAGCTCCTGCACCAATCTCAGAAGCATCCACCTCTACCTGGAACGGGAGTGAGACATCAGGTTGCCGCAAAACCGGGGCGGAGGTAAATCTTCGCTTCAGCTCCTGAAAGGAAGCAACAGCCTCCGGAGACCAATTCAACACATCAGCACCCTTCTTAGTCAGATCAGTCAATGGCTTGGCAATACTAGAAAATTTTGCTATAAATTTCCGATAAAAATTAGCAAAACCCAAAAACTTCTGGAGGGCCTTCAAAGAAGTGGGCTGAACCCAATCATAAATGGTCTGTACCTTGGCCGGGTCCATCTCAATAGTTGACGGAGACAAAATAAATCCCAAAAATGAAATCCTCTGTACTCCAAAAAGGCATTTTCGATCCTTTGACATACAGGGTATTCTCCCTCAAGATCCGGAACACAGTCCGAATATGTTCCACATGAGAATCCCAATCCTTGGAGAAGATCAAAATATCATCCAGATAGATAATCAAAAATTTATCGACAAAGTCTCGGAAAATATCGTTCATGAAGCACTGGAAGACAGAAGGGGCATTAGTGAGCCCAAAAGGCATCACCAGGTACTCAAAATGTCCCTCCGGAGTATTAAACGCCGTCTTCCATTCATCCCCCTGCTTAATGCGGATAAGATTATACGCCCCCCTGAGGTCAAGCTTGGTAAACCAGCAAGCACCTCTAACTCTAGAGAATAGATCCGAAATCAGGGGTGACGGATACTGATATTTAATAGTAATTTTATTGAGGGCACGATAATCAATACAAGGCCTTAAAGAACCATCCTTTTTTGCCACAAAAAAAACCCCGGCACCTAAGGGTGAAGAGGATGGTCTAATATGACCCTTCTCCAACGCCTCCTTAATATAGGACCGCATAGCCTCGTGCTCGGGTACAGATAAATTAAAGAGCTGACCCTTGGGAAATTTACACCCCGGGCTTAGTTCAATTGCACAGTCATAACTCCTATGAGGAGGCAAGGACGCAGACTCATTCTCACTAAATACATCATAAAAGTCCGCCAAATAGTCAGGACCATCATGCGACTGAGGAGAGGTGGAAAGAATCGGAGCCTCACTAAAGGCACACCGACAACCCCAACTCACCACAGACACAGATTTCCAATCCAAAACTGGATTATGAATTTGCAACCAGGGAAACCCCAGAACAACGGCATCATGCAGACCATGCAACACCAAAAATCTGCAATTTTCTTGATGGTCTGGGGCGACCCGCATGACCACCTGGGTCCAAAACTGAGGTTTATTTTTAGCCAAAGGAGTAGCATCAATCCCCCACAAAGGGATAGGCGTCTGCAGAGGTGTCATCGGAAATCCACAACGTTTAGCAAAATCCAAGTCCATTAGGTTTAGCGCTGCTCCCGAATCCACAAAAGCCTTGGCGGAAAATGTGGACAGGGAGCATATCAGAGTAATTGCCAGAAGAAACTTAGGTTGAACACCACCAACAGAAAATGTGTGTGCAAAGCGTTTCTCTCGTTTAGGACAAACAGAAATAATATGCGAGGCATCTCCACAGAAAAAACACAGCTTATTACGCCTTCTGAACTCCTGGCATTGCGCCTTAGACAAAACTCTATCACATTGCATAGGTTCAGAAGTCTGTTCAACCAGTGGCAACACCTCTCGTGCAATCCTGCGTTCACGTAAACGCCAATCAACCTGAATGGCTAATGACATAGAATCGTCCAGACCAGAGGGAACAGGAAATCCCACCATAGTATCTTTTACGGCTTCTGACAAACCCTTCCGAAAGAGAGCAGCCAAGGCATTATCATTCCAGGTAGTAAGGACCGCCCACTTTTGGAACTTTTGACAGTACAACTCTGCAGAGTCTCGACCCTGGTTCAATGCCAACAGGGTCTTTTCAGCCTGATCAATAGCATTAGGTTCGTCATACAACAACCCCAAAGCTTGAAAGAATGCATTCAAATTAGTCAGAACAGGATCATCTGGTTTCAAAGAAAACGCCCAATCCTGGGGATCGCCACGCAGCAAAGAGATGACCATTTTAACCTGCTGCGCGGAGCTCCCTGACGAGTTAGGCTTCAAGGCAAAAAATAATTTACAATTATTTTTGAAACTCAAAAATTTAGATCGATCCCCAAAAAATACATCAGGTGTAGGGATCTTTGGTTCAACAGCATGCGAACGAGCAAGGTAGGCGGAAATTCCCGGCACTTCCGCAGCGAGCTGCTCCACACGATCAGACAATTGCTTTATCTCCATTGAGAGAAAACAAAAAATTCCCCCTACGGCCTCAGAGATATAGAGGAAAGAATATACACACACTTTTTTTTTTTTTTTTTTTTAAACACAATTCTTTCCTGCTATTGAGTGCCCTAGGATCTGCGGTATGGCGGGTGATTCTGTTATGATTGAGTCACCATAGGAGGCAAAAACAGAAATGCTAGCTAAGTCCAGAAAACCAGAGAGGTTGGCAGCTATCGGATTGCAGACTCCTGATCCTATCCACAACAACTAACAGTAGCCGTGGGGGGTTCCTACGATGCCCTAGACCCCTCGATCACACCCGGAGAATTAAATAGGCCTAAAGAAAGAAAGGGGAAATCTAAACTGCCCCAGAGCAGACCCCAAAGCAATAGGCAGCCCCCAACATATAATGACGGTGAAGCAAGATGAAAACACTAACACAGACAGAAAGATAGACTGAGCAAAGACGGGGCCCAAGCTAACTAGATAGGAAAGGACAGGAAGGCTGCTGTCTGCAATCCGTGAAAAACCCTATGAAAATAAGAGCCAACAGACTGACAGTGAAAAAGGCCCTGAAGACGCTAGGCTTCAAAAAAGCTATGTCAGTACTCAGGAATATTCTGAAGACAGAGCAACCGGCAAAAGGAGATTCAGCTCACCCCAGCAGGGAATGGCAGAATCCAGAAAAGCAAGGAAAACAAAAACAAAAAACAAATGCTAACAGGCAAAGCAGAAAACTTAGCTTTAGAGGAGCAGGAATCAGACTGGTGTCCTAGAAGTCCACAGAGAAATCACCCGCAGGGCAGAATGGCGTCGGCAGCCTTATATCCAGTCCGTGACTCCACTCAGTCAGTCATCCTCATTAGGCTCAGGTGCCTGATAATCAGGATCATTACCTTCCTTTACCAGAATAGGGAGTTCACCAGACCTCAATGACGAAGGGGAAAATGAACTCACAACAGAGTTCAAAGGAACATCGGAAAGGAGGAACTCCAGTGTAACTCAGTACTGGGAGTACTTCACTTAAAGGCGCTAAGAGGGAGACGTTCAGAAAAGGCACATAAGTTGGAGGAGTGTTGGAAAGGTGTGCTTCATCTCGCCTGAAAGTTGGCTGGGCTCCTGACCCGGAGGACACGGCACCGATGCGGGCTCTTGAGCCACCAGACTGTGAGTAAAGCTTTGGAACTACATGCCCTGGTGTCCTCCACTTATTCCTGCGTCAACCTGCCCAGCACTGCTACATCCCTTGCGCCCGACACTACACCATCTAAGTGTCACTACCTCCACTCTGCCCTGGGACTACAGCCCTGCCTGTGGAGGGCTATACCATCACTGCTGCACCACACCATCTGTCCAAGAGGAACTGTCTGCAGCGTCGGCTTAACATCTACATTGCCGAACACCACAGGTGGCGTCACGACTTACACATTCACACTGAACCTTTGCAATGGGCGCCCAGGGCCACGGACCGGGTCACCGCTACTGTGACACTTCCCTGTGAGATACCGGCCCGGTACCGAGTACCCCACAGCCCTGGGTGTGAGGGCGACCCAGTTGTCTTAGGTTACATCTACAACCAAACAAGGCTCTTCTACATGTATGTCAGTAACCGCATCGAGAGAATAAGGAGGTCTTCCAAGCCTGAACAGTGGCATTATATCTCATCTAAACTTAATCCAGCTGACCATGCCACTAGACCTATGTCTATAAGATCCTTTGTTAACTCTTCTTGGCTTTCAGTTTCTGTTGGAACAGAAGTGAAGTGAACGTGTCCAGGAAGTCTTCAGCATCCATGATCCGGATGGCGATCCAGAAGTCCGCTCCGAGGTCAGTGCTTTGGCGACGAACACTAAACCAACCTCCAGCCTCAGTTGCCAGCGCTTTGAACGCTTCTTCAATTGGATGAAACTCGTCAAGACTATAGCAAGGTTAGTCCACATTGCGAGATCGTATCAAAACTCACTTGGAGACAAAGACTGTCACGGCTGGCACGTCTGCCGTAAATCACTCTCTGCTGAGGACATTTCTCACTGTGAGTCTCTTATAATACGTTACGTCCAGCAGAGCGTATTCAGTATTGAATGGGAATGCCTACACCACAAACAGCATATCCCTCTGAAAAGCCCCATTGCCCACTTGAATCCAGAAATGGATGGCTTCGGTCTGCTGAGAGTTGGTGGTCGTTTAAATCAAGCCAAGATTGCGGCTTCAGAGCAACATCCTTGCATGATTCCCACTGAACATCATATCACTGATCTACTGATCCGGCACTTTCATGAAAAAAACGAGCACCAAGGCAGGCAGATCACAGAAGGCAAGTTACGGTCTGCAGGGCTTTGGATCATAGGTATGAAAAGACGTGTAGCAGGATCACTACATTGCTGTGTGCAATGTCAGAAAACCAGAGGAAAACAGGTACATCAACAAATGGCCGACCTGCCCTCTGACACATTGAGTGCTGAGCCGCCTTTCACCTACGTTGGCCTAGATGTCTTTGGGCCATGGATGGTATCTGCACGCAGAACTTGAGGTGGCTATGCCAACAGCAAACGATGGGCCGTACTTTTCACTTGCATGAGTGTCCGTGACGTCCACATAGAGGTAATAGAGTCTATGGACACATCCAGCCTGATCAACGCTTTCCGGCGGTTTCTAGCGATCAGAGGACTGGTGAAACAGTTGAGGTCTGACCGTGGAAGCAACTTCATCAGTGCATGTCAAGAGCTGGATATTGACATCAAGCCAATTCAGGATCAACTGGCAGAAAGAGGTTGCACCTGGATCTTCAATCCTCCGCATAGTTCTCACATGGGAGGTTCCTGGGAAAGGATGATCGGGATCTCACGCAACAACCTGAATTCTATGGTTAGGGATGTAAACTCTTCAAGGCTTACGCATGAGACCTTGGTTACTCTTCTGGCCAAAGTTTCTGCCATAATCAACTCAAGACCACTTGTCCCAGTGTCCATGGATCCCGAAAAACCGACCATTCTTACGCCAGCTACTCTTCTCACCTAAAAGATCGGGAACCCGCTAACAGTTAGTGGAGAGTTTACTCACGCAAACACCTACCAGAAACAGTGGAAACGCGTACAGTACCTCACTGACTACTTCTGGAACCAGTGGAGAAAGGACTATCTCGTGACTCTCCAAGGAAGAAAATGGTGACAGAATAAATCGAACTTGAAAGAAGGAGACGTGGTTTTAATGAAAGAACAACAAGCCCGAAGGATCGACTGGCCTATGGGAATCGTTACAAAGACTTTCCCTAGTCAAGACGGTAAGGTCCGGAAGGTGGAGCTGAAGGTCCTTAGGAAAGGCCAGCCTAAGACATTTCAGAGGCCTATCCACGAGCTCGTATTGATACTACCAATTGAGGACATTCCGGTAGGATAAACCATGAACAGAACACTGCCCTACTACTTCGCCCATTGGATTACCATTGGGTCAGAGACAGTTTGGCCTAGTGCGACTTCTCCAATCCGAAGATGGGTACCATTGGATTATCTCAGGAACTGACGGTCATCTACCTCGATTTGAAGTTGTTATTATTGCATGCATATTTGTGTTTCCTTTCTAGGTTATTGAACTTTACTTAAACAAAAACATTAATATAGTGAAATCCCTTACGGAATTTCAGACGGGGAGTGTGCTGTTCCATCTAAGGTTATGATTGTATGCTTATATAATTGTGTTATGTTACCTTTCTTTGTATTCAGTTTTGCATTTGGTCTGCTGCCACCTGCTGTCCTTTTCTGTATAGCAGACAGCAGCTAATTAATTCTAGTACATGCCTCCCACTTCCAGGTCAGATGACTCCTCTTCCTGCCAGTGGCCATTACTAGCTTCTTTTTCACCCGGGAGAGACACGCTTACCAGGCTGTGGAAGGCATCAGTTTTTTGACCACACACAATTTGCTAAATTTGCTGAATCATCTTGCTGCATACCTTGCTGCACACATCTTGCTGTACCACCTGGGTTGTTACACCTGCATTTCTGGAGAAGTACTGCATTACCAACCATACGCTGTATGTCCAGATTTCCAATAAACAAGTCTGGACTTCACAATATCTGGTGTGTATCATCTCTCCGGACGCATGAACAGCAAAACAGCAACAATGGTTCTGTCTGCTCTGCATCGAGGAAATGGAAGGTAGGAATCTCTCTCAGCCCTACTCAACTACACCTCCATTCGCCTCATGTGGGGACAGAACATATATTGTATATTATTTGTTATTTATTATTATACATTATATATCTTATGTTACTATCACTATATTATATACATATTTATAATGTGTTTTTATATTATATGTCATTTAAGTTATATTACCCCCTTACCTACAATGGACGTAATATTTCGTCCATGTGACCCTGGACCTAATTCCCATGGACGGAATATTACGTCAAAGCGATCAGCGGCACCCACGTGGTGAGCGCCGCTGATCGCGGCCGGGTGCCAGCTGATCACAGCTGACACCCGGCACAATGTGTCAGGGGCGGTCACGGACCGCCCCCGACACGTTAACCCCTTGCACACCGCAATCAAACTCGATCGCGGTGTACCGGGGGTTAAAGGGAAGCATCGGCAGGGAGGGGGCTTCCTCCGTGTTTCCCTGAGCCCCCAACAGCAGCGCAATGTGCAGCGCTGCTGCGGGGGGGGGCTCTTCCCTGCAGGTCCCCGGATCCAAGATGGCGACAAGGACCTTCGGGGGCCTGCAGGGAGCTGGCTTCCTCAGGCATGAGGAAGTCTGCGTCTATGCCTGTGGCAGATCGCTGATCTGTCACAGTGATCTGTGATGTGACAGATCAGCGATCTGTCACAGGACAGTTATATCCACCCTGGGACAATGTAATAAAGTTAAACAAAAAAAAAGTGTAAAAATAATTTAAATCGCTAAATAAATTAAAAAAAAATATTCCCTAATAAATTCATTTTTTGGAAATAAAAAAAACAATAAAATTACACATATTTGGTATCGCCGCGTCCGTAATGACCTGCCCTATAAAACTGTCCCATTAGTTAACCCCTTTAGCAAACCCCTTAAAAAATAAAAATAAAAAACTAAGCAAAAAATAATGATTTATTATCATACCGCCGAACAAAAAGTGCAATAACGCGCAATCAAAAAGAAGCTTATAAATATCCATGGTACCACTGAAAACGTCATCTTGTCCCGCAAAAAACGAGCCACCACACAGCATCATCAGCAAAAAAATAAAAAAGTTATAGCTCGCAGAATAAAGCAATGCAAAAATAATTATTTTTTATATAAAATTTTTTTCATTGCATAAAAGCGCCAAAACATAAAAAAACAACCTAAATGAGGTATCGCTGTAACCGTACTGACCCAAAGAATAAACTGCTTTATCAATTTTACCGCACGCGGAACGGTGTAAACGCACCCCCCAAAAGAAATTCATGAAAAGCTGGCTTTTGTTCATTCTGAATCCCAAAAATCGGAATAAAAAGCGATAAAAAGATGTCATGTGCCCAAAAATGATACCAATAAAAACGTCAACTGGTCCCGCAAAAAATAAGACCTCACATGACTCGGTGGGTCAAAATTTGGAAAAATTATGGCTCATAATATGTGGTGATGAAAAAACTATTTTTACAATAAAAAGTGTCCTTTAGCGTGCGACAGCTGCCAAAAATAAAAACCGCCATAAATAGTAAATCAAGCCCCCCATTATCACCCCCTTAGTTAGGGAAAAATAATAAAATTAAAAGAAAATGTATTTATTTCCATTTTACCATTAGGGTTAGGGCTAGCGTTAGGGCTAGGGTTAGGGCTAGGGTTGAGATTAGGGTTAGGGGTGTGTTGGGGTTAGGGTTGGAGTTAGAATTGGGGGGTTTCCACTGTTTGAGCACATCAGGTGCTCTCCAAATGCAGCATGGCATCTGATCTCAATTCCAGCCAATTCTGCTTTGAAAAAGTCAAATGGTGCTCCTTCCCTGCTAAGCTCTGCCACGCGCACAAACAGTGTTTTATCCCCACATATAGGGTATCAGCCTACTCAGGACAAATTGCAAAACAACTTTTGGGGTCCAATTTCTCCTGTTACCCTTAGGAAAATAAAAAATTGGGGGCAAAAATATCATTTTTGTGGAAAAAAATGATTTTTTTATTTTCACACCCGGGCGTTATAAACTTTTGTGAAGCACTTGGTTGGATCAAAGTGCTCACCACACATCTAGATAAGTTCCGTGGGGGGTCTAGTTTCCAAAATGGGGTCACTTGTGGGGAGTTTCAATAGTTTAGGTACATCAGGGGCTCTCCAAACGCACATGACACTCGCAGACCATTCCATCAAAGTCTGCATTCCAAAACGTCACTACTTCCCTTCCGAGCCCCGACGTGTGCCCATACAGTAGTTTTCTCCCACATATTGGGTATCAGCGTACTCAATACAATTTGGACAACAACTTTTGGGGTCCAATTTCTCCTGGTACCCTTGGGAAAATAAAAAAATTGGTGACTAAAAGATCATGTTTGTGGTAAAATAAGATTTTTTTATTTTCATGCCTGGGCATTATAAACTTCTGTGAAGCCCTTGGGGGATCAAAGTGCTCACCACACATCTAGATAAGTTCCTTAGGGGGTCTAGTTTCCAAAATGGGGTCATTTGTGGGGGGTTTCCACTGTTTAGGTACATCAGGGGCTCTCCAAAGGCAACATGACACCCGCAGACCATTCCATCAAAGTCTGCATTCCAAAACATCACTACTTCCCTTCCGAGCCCTGACATGTGCCCATACAGTAGTTTTCTCCCACATATCGGGTATCAGCGTACTCAGGACAAATTGGACAGCAACTTTTGAGGTTCAATTTCTCCTGGTACCCTTGGGAAAATAAAAAAATTGGTGACTAAAAGATCATGTTTGTGGAAAAAATACGATTTTTTTATTTTCATGCCCGGGCATTATAAACTTCTGTGAAGCACTGGGTGGTTCAAAGTGCTCACCACACATCTAGATAAGTTCCTTGGGGGGGTCGAGTTTTCAAAATGGTGTCATTTGTGGGGGGTTTCCACTGTTTTGGTACATCAGGGGGTTTCCAATCGCGACATGGTGTCCGATCTCAATTCCAGCCAAAAAAGTAAAATGGCGATGCTTCCCTTCTGAGCTTTACCATGCACCCAAATAGTCGTTTACACCCACATATGGGGTATCAGCGTGGTCAGGACAAATTGCACAATAACTCTTAGGGTCCTGTTACCCTTAGGAAAATAAAAATTGGGGGTGAAGAGATCATTTTTGTGGAAAAAATATGATTTTTTAATTGTACGGCTGTACGTTATAAACTTCTGTGAAGCCCTTGTGGGTTCAAAGTTCTCACCACATATCTAGATAAGTTCCTTGGGGGGTCTAGTTTCCAAAATGGGGTCACTTGTGGGGGGTTTCCACTGTTTAGGTACATCAGCGGCTCTCCAAACGTGACATGGTGTCCGATCTGAATGCCAGCCAATTTTTCATTGAAAAAGTCAAACGGCGTTCCTTCCATTCTGAGCTCTGCCATGCACCGAAACAGTGGTTTCCCCCCACATATCAGGTATCAGCGTACTCAGGACAAATTGCACAATAACTTTTCCAGTCCAATTTCTCCTGTTACCCTTGGTAAAATAAAAAAAATTGAACTTGAATTAATTTTTTTGTGAAAAAGTTAAATGTTCAAAAAATTCCTGTGAAGCACCTGAAGGGTTAATAAACTTCTTGAATCTGGTTTTGAGCACCTAGAGGGGTGCAGTTTTTATAATGGTGTCACTTTTGGGTATTTTCTATCATATAGACCCCTCAAAGTGACTTCAAATGTGATGAGGTCCCTAAAAATAAAATGGTGTTGTGAAAATGAGAAATCGCTGGTCAACTTTTAACCCTTATAACTTCCTAACAAAAAAAAATTTTGGTTCCAAAATTTTGCTGATGTAAAGTAAACATATGTGAAATGTTACTTATTAAGTATTTTGTGTGCCATATATCTGTGATTTAAGGGCATAAAAATTCAAAGTTGGAAAATTGCGAAATTTTCAAAAAATTTTCGCCAAATTTCTGTCTTTTTCACAAATAAACGCAAGTTATTTGAATGAAATTTTACCACTAACATGAAGTACAATATGTCACGAGAAAACAATGTCAGAATCAGTGGGTTCCATGGAAGCGTTCCAGAGTTATTACCTCATAAAGGGACAGTGGTCAGAATTTTAAAAATTGGCCCGGTCATTAACGTGCAAACCACCCTTGGGGGTAAAGGGGTTAATATGCAAAGGAAGGAGAAATATCTCCTGGATCAACGAGAGGATTATGTTTAACATTCTTCTGCCAACAACTAGGTTTTCGTGGAGTGGCCAGTCCTTTCTGAAATAGTGCATTTCTCATGCACGACTGTCCCACTCTCAATTAAAACAATACTTGGTATATCCAAGCTGCAGTCCAAGAAGAATTGCAACAACTTTTAGATCACCACATATGTTCCAGCTATAATTTCTATAATTAATGTGGGTCAACAGTAACTCCATATTCTCATACGTTTCTATCATGTGTACGGCATGTCCAATAGGTATAGAAGGATAGATATTTCCGTTGAGTAGTAAAACAGCCTTCAGACTTCAAATTGACGAGTCAATGAACAGTCGCCATGCCTTCAGCTCTTGTTCGCATCCAAGAGCATCAAGCAACCCCAAGACGTCATTGCAAAAAGGTTAAAATGTCGACGTGGTTGAAAAATTGATTAAGGTCTTCTTGATGACTGCGAAAAGCAGAAACTCTTGTTCCTGGTAATAAGATATTCCGTTCTTGTAGCCTTGATCCCAATAATTCTGCCTGCCACTTTGACAATTTCAAATCTCTGACCAAGTCACTCAGATCAGCTTGACTGAACAGATGTGGATTAGATGTAGAAGGCTCAAAGTCTGGGTCTGCAGCAGTTTCATTTTCCACTGACATTGTTAGTTCATCTTCGTCGCCCTCCATTGTCTATACTTTGGAGCGGCTTTGGAACATGAAGACTTTCATCGTGTGGCACTGGTCTTATGGCTGAAGGAAGATTAGGATATTCAATTGATTTCTTGTTCTTTGCTGAATATCCTGTTACATTTGTAAGGCAGAAATAGCAATCTGTTGCATGATCTCTCTGCTCTCTCCTTATCATTGGGACAGCGAACGGTATTGCAGGTCATGATCCATTCATCTATGCTCTAAGTATGTCAGTATTGTCTTTAGATTCCTTCTCTGCCCAGGAGATGTGGTATACTCCGTACACGGTCAGCCGAATGATTCACTGCAGAATTCGCATAATAATTGCTTGCATATGTGTAGATCAGCGATTTATGTTATTTCAGTGGAAAATTCAGAATATGCTGTTTCAGAAAAAGTTCATATATGAGTTTTTAGAATTATAACAGAATATTATAATGTTTCGTATCATTTCTCAAAAACCTTATGTGATAGGAAAAATCTGAAGTCATCTCTGAAATCAGCATGAAAAAATCTATTAGGAATACTCAAAATTGTCCGAGGGACAAAACCTTGGTAACACAGTGTAATTAATTGAAATGGGGAAGAGGGGCTGTTCAAAATAGCAGTGTGCAGTTCAAATAGTGAGGCAATCATTCTGTGAAGAAACAGGTGTGAATCAGGTGGCCCTTCTTTAAGGGAGAAGCCAGGAAATTTTGTAGTGCATGCATTTCTCCTTGAAAGTCTGAGATATATGGGTCTTTCAAGGCATTGTTCAGAAGAGCAGCATACTTTCATTAAAAAGTCAGTTGGAAAGGGTAAAACTTATAAAGAACTGCAAATAATGAAAGGCTGTTCAGCTAAAATGATCTCCAACCCTTGAAAATGGAAAGCCAGTCCAGAGAGACTTGGAAGAAAACTGAAGACAACCATTCAAATGGATGGAAGAATAGCCAGAATGACAAAGATTCAGCCAATGTTCAGCTCCAGAATGTTCAAAGACAGTTTCAAGTCACCTGTGAGTAATGTGACAGAAGATGCCTGTGTGAAGCTCTTAGCAAGAAGTCCCAGGAAAGTCCCCAAATTTGGGAGAGATTCACAGGGAGTGGACTGCTGCTGGAGTCATTGCTTCAAGAGCCACCACACACAGACGTACCCAGGACATGGGCTACAAATGTCACATTCCTTGTATCAAGCCACTCATGACCAACAGACAATGCCAGAAGCGTCTTACCTGGGCCAAAGAGAAAAAAGAACTGGACTGTTGCTCAGTGGTCCAAGGTGCTGTTTTTAGAACCACTTGCTAAGAAATTATATGCAGTACACAGCCTACTCACTAACTGGGAACGTTCTGTTCTACTATCTTAGCTGCAAGAGAGGGTTTAAAGGGGTTGTCCACAACTAGGACAACCCCTACTCAATGTTTGCCCCATCAAAATGAAAACACTTACTCCCCTCCTGTGGCAGCGCCGTTACAGTGGTGTAGGGACTCGCATTCCCAAGACTCACGTTAGGTTGTTATGACACTTCAAAAGTAATAAAGAGAGAGCTCTGGCTTACTCCTGACTACTTATACATTCGAAGTGACACCAGCGCTGATTGGATGCAGGGCTCGTTTGACGTGACAATCTCATGTGAGCCTCGGGAACGCAAGTACCGAGACCACAGGAATGGTACTGCCAAGTGAGGTGAGAATATGTGTTTTTATTTTCATGGGGGCAAACACTCAGATTGAGAAGGGCACTCAGTGAGAAGGGGTGGTCCTAGTAGTGGACAACCCCTTTAAGACCTTCCCTCCCCAGTATGTAATAGAAGAGGGTACAGGAGTATGGGGTGAATTTAAGAGCTGAACCAGCTCCACATACCCAGCCAGCTGGGGCCTGCTTAAAGCACCCATTACAGTCACCTTAGTATTCAGGCTACGCTTCATTGGAGATGGTGATTTTCACTATACACTGTGTGCAGAATTATTAGGCAAATGAGTATTTTGATCACATCATCCTTTTTATACATGTTGTCCTACTCCAAGCTGTATAGGCTTGAAAGCCAACTGCCAATTATGTACATAAGGTGATTTGCATCTCTGTAATGAGGAAGGGTGTGGTCTAATGACATCAATACCTATATAAGGTGTGCTTAATTATTAGGCAACTTCCTTTCCTTTGGCAAAATGGGTCAGAAGAAAGATTTGACGGACTCTGAAAAGTCAAAAATTGTGAGATGTCTTGCAGAGGGATGCAGCAGTCTTGAAATTGCCAAACTTTTGAAGCGTGATCACCGAACAATCAAGCATTTCATGGCAAATATCCAACAGGGTCGGAAGAAGCGTGTTGATAAAAAAGGCGCAAAATAACTGCCCATGAATTGCGGAAAATCAAGCATCAAGCTGCCAAGATGCCATTTGCCACCAGTTTTGCCATATTTCAGAGCTGCAACATTACTTATGTATACAGTCTTGAGTTCAAACTGGCCACAGTGATAATACAACTAATATCGATAGTCACAGCGTTCTGTATGATAAATACTTTGGGATGATACTGCATTCTAAAATGAAGATTTTTTTTAATCCTGACAAGTGACACAAATATTAGTTGTATTATCTACAACGTCGCATCACATTGAACTCAAAGTGTAAAGATAATAAAGATCATACAAGTTGTGTGTGTATGTATAGTCACCTGGTCAGGAGTACTAGTAAATTGATGATGCACAAAACCCAGCATCATGAATTCACTATTACACCTGGCCAGTTGATTATTGTATTGAAGTGTAAAAAGACAGAGTGCACTCAGTACAGGTATCAACACAGGTTTTTTATTAAGATACACACTAAAGTAAACTTGGTTACACCATTTGCTCTGGCCAGGCCACCCGTCCTACATCTGAGTTGAAGTAGGCCGCAAATTGGCCCCTCATTTGGCCTACTTCAACGGATGACCTGAGAGGGTGCTGATTAAATTCAGGCAAGGGGTTAGAAGCGGCATCATCGAGTTCAAAATTCAGGTGCTCTCTAACCATCACAAAATTGTGTAGAACCACACAGGCCTTCATCACCTCATCCACTGTTTCCAGTTTAAGATTAATGGCTGTGCTGAGAATGCGCCATCTGGAGACAAGTATTCCAAAGGCACACTCTACAGTTCTTGCCCTGGTCAGCCTGTAATTAAAGATTCTTTTGGTGTGGTCCAGGTCACAGTTGTAGTAGGGCTTGAGGAGGATTTGGCACATCTGGAATGCCTCATCACCAACCATTACAAAGGGCTGTGGCGGACCTTCGGTGTTGGGAAGAGGCCGTGACATGGGAAAATTGAACTGGTTGCCATAAACCTCATGTCAGAGTTCTTAAAAGCCTGGAAGTCATTCCCACGGCCAAATGCACCAATGTCCACTGCAACAAACTTACAGTCTGCATCAAAAATGGCCATGAGAACTGTAGAGAAGTACTTTTTATAGTTATAGTACTCCGAGCCTGTTCTTTTGGGTTTTATAATCCGGATGTGTTTCCCATCCACCGCACCCAAACAGTTAGGGAAATTGCAGACTGTCCAGAATCTTTCAGCATTTTCAATCCACTTTTCCACGGTGGGCAGGGGCAGAAATTCTGGACAGAGAACGTCCCACAAAGCCCGGCAGGTGTCCGCAACTATTCCAGACAAGGTGGATATTCCAAGCCGGTACTGGAAGTGCAGTGAAGAGCGGGTCTCTCCAGTAGCCAGGAATCTGTGACACAAAGAAACTACAAAAATTAATATTTATGCATATGGTTTCTTACCACACCATAAAAAAAAAACAAAAAACGTTAGCACAAAAAAAAACAGAAGGGCATAAAAAAAAAAATCTTCAGCCTTTTCTTTAATAAATGGCATAAAAATAATGCTGCAGCCTTTGGTTAAGTACATGGCAGATCAAGAATTCTGCCACCTTTGGAATAGTACATCTCAGAACAGATAAAATTATGCAGGCATTGGTTTTTAAATACTACGTACTGTAATGTGACCAGGAGTCGTTCCTCAGGAGGAATCGCACACCGGAGCTGTGTATCCTGTCTCCGGATGACATCTTGGACATGACCAAGCAAATACAGTGGGGCAAAAAAGTATTTAGTCAGTCAGCAATAGTGCAAGTTCCACCACTTAAAAAGATGAGAGGCGTCTGTAATTTACATCATAGGTAGACCTCAACTATGGGAGACAAACTGAGAAAAAAAAATCCAGAAAATCACATTGTCTGTTTTTTTTTCCTTTTATTTGCATATTATGGTGGAAAATAAGTATTTGGTCAGAAACAAGCAATCAAGATTTCTGGCTCTCACAGACCTGTAACTTCTTCTTTAAAAGTCTCCTCTTTCCTCCACTCATTACCTGTAGTAATGGCACCTGTTTAAACTTGTTATCAGTATAAAAAGACACCTGTGCACACCCTCAAACAGTCTGACTCCAAACTCCACTATGGTGAAGACCAAAGAGTTGTCAAAGGACACCAGAAACAAAATTGTAGCCCTGCACCAGGCTGGGAAGACTGAATCTGCAATAGCCAACCAGCTTGGAGTGAAGAAATCAACTGTGGGAGCAATAATTAGAAAATGGAAGACATACAAGACCACTGATAATCTCCCTCGATCTGGTGCTCCACACAAAATCCCACCCCGTGGGGTCAGAATGATCACAAGAACGGTGAGCAAAAATCCCAGAACCACGCGGGGGGACCTAGTGAATGAACTGCAGAGAGCTGGGACCAATGTAACAAGGCCTACCATAAGTAACACACTACGCCACCATGGACTCAGATCCTGCAGTGCCAGACGTGTCCCACTGCTTAAGCCTGTACATGTCCAGGCCCGTCTGAAGTTTGCTAGAGAGCATTTGGATGATCCAGAGGAGTTTTGGGAGAATGTCCTATGGTCTGATGAAACCAAACTGGAACTGTTTGATAGAAACACAACTTGTCGTGTTTGGAGGAAAAAGAATACTGAGCTGCATCCATCAAACACCATACCTACTGTAAAGCATGGTGGTGGAAACATCATGCTTTGGGGCTGTTTCTCTGCAAAGGGGCCAGGACGACTGATCCGGGTACATGAAAGAATGAATGGGGCCATGTATCGTGAGATTTTGAGTGCAAACCTCCTTCCATCAGCAAGGGCATTGATGATGAAACGTGGCTGGGTCTTTCAACATGACAATGATCCAAAGCACACCGCCAGGGCAACGAAGGAGTGGCTTCGTAAGAAGCATTTCAAGGTCCTGGAGTGGCCTAGCCAGTCTCCAGATCTCAACCCTATAGAAAACCTTTGGAGGGAGTTGAAAGTCCGTGTTGCCAAGCGAAAAGCCAAAAACATCACTGCTCTAGAGGAGATCTGCATTGAGGAATGGGCCAACATACCAACAACAGTGTGTGGCAACCTTGTGAAGACTTACAGAAAACGTTTGACCTCTGTCATTGCCAACAAAGGATATATCACAGAGTATTGAGATGAAATTTTGTTTCTGACCAAATACTTATTTTCCACCATAATATGCAAATAATAGGAAAAAGAAACAGACAATGTGATTTTCTGGATTTTTTTTTCTCAGTTTGTCTCCCATAGTTGAGGTCTACCTATGATGTAAATTACAGACGCCTCTCATCTTTTTAAGTGGTGGAACTTGCACTATTGCTGACTGACTAAATACTTTTTTGCCCCACTGTACATGAAGCTTTGTTGGGACATCCGTGTATAGTCCATAAATTTATCCGGGTTTGCCTGTAACTCACTGTAGAGGGTGTGGTACGCTCCACGGCTCTCACGGAGTTCAAACATCAGATGTATCCACAAATGCCGCCGCTGCCGTCTTCACTGTCTCTCTCTCCCCCTTTGTTCATGGCAAGCAACTGCATAAGCCTGAGCCATCCTGAAGTCCAGACCCAAGTTGAAGTGAAAACTCTTCCAGCGCAGATCCATGTCGTCAATATAAAAAGCAAGCAAATGTGAAGAATTAAGTTGAAAACAGGGTCTATATAAAGAATTCCCATAACACATGCCTACTGCTGTCCAATTGGTGGAGTCTGTTGCACTAATTGGTCAAGGATTTTTCCTCCTGTGATTGTGACATCATGCGCATAAAAAAAGCAAACGCATGGAAAACACTTGCATATGCATACAAACGCTGCTTTTTTTGCCTTAACGCGCACGATGATGCGAAAAAAAAGCAGCGTTTACAAGCGTGTGTATGCGTTTTTGCCATGCGTTTGATGTGCGCACCAAACGCAGCGCAGAAAAACGCTAGTGTGAAACTATCCTAAGGCCAGAGTCACACTAGCGATTTTAAAAACGGTCCGATTTTGATGCAGGAGAGTCGGATGAATGTAATGCAAGTGTCGTGTTTTTCATGCAAGTACAATCCAATTTTTTACACTTAGCATTCTCTTTACATCCGAATGCAGTGTGATTGCTATCTGACTGCAATACGAATTTAACATGAGTTTTTACTTCGAGAAATTCTCTAAGTCATTTACACATCATTTTCAAAGGAAATATTCTTAAAAGAAAAAAAATTATATATATATCTAATATATAAAGCTCAATGTATGTGTGTGTGTATGTATATCAGTGTATGTCTGAGATTGGCATCTGCACCGTCGCAGCTACAGCCACAAAAATTTGCAGTCACACGTCTGGACCCCGAGAGCGTCATAGGCTATGTTGTGAGGTGAAATTTTAACCCTGCGCCTTCCAATTCACCAATTTTGCCTATTATTCTTATAATTTCTATGGTGTTATCATCCTTCTGTAAAGCTAGAAATAACACAATTTATTACCGTGCCAACACAGACCACCCTCTGACACAGACTGCAGGGGGACAGTTGGAGCCCAGTATCACACAGGATAGGATTAGATACACGGCTCAGCAGTCAGTATCACACAGGATAGGATTAGATACACGGCTCAGCTGTCAGTATCACACAGGAGAGGATTAGACACATGGCTCAGCAGTCAGTATCACACAGGATAGGAATAGATACACAGGATTAGATACACGGCACAGCAGTCAGTAACACATGATAGGATTAGATACACGGCTCAGCAGATGGTATCACATAGGATAGGATTAGATACACGGCTCAGCAGTCAGTATCACACAGGATAGGGTTAGATACACGGCTCAGCAGATGGTATCACACAGGATAGGATTAGATACACAGCTGAACAGTCAGAAACACACGATAGGATTAGATACATGGCTCAACAGATGGTATCACACAGGATAGGATTAGATACATGGCTCAGCTGTCAGTATCACACAGGAGAGGATTAGACACATGGCTCAGCAGTCAGTATCACACAGGATAGGAATAGATACCCAGATCAGCAGACAGTATCACACAGAATAGGATTAGATACACGGCACAGCAGTCAGTAACACATGATAGGATTAGATACACGGCTGAGCAGTCAGTAACACATGATAGGATTAGATACACGGCTCAGCAGACGGTATCACACAGGATAGGATTAGATACACGGCTCAGCAGTCAGTATCACACAGGATAGGGTTAGATACAAGGCTCAGCAGTCAGTATCACACAGGACAGGGTTAGATACACGGCTCAGCAGTCAGTATCACACAGGATAGGATTAGATACACGGCTGAGTAGTCAGTAACACACGATAGGATTAGATACACATCTCAGCAGAAAGTATCACACAGGAGAGGATTAGGTACACAGCTCAGCAGACATTATCACACAGGATAGGGTTAGATACACAGCTCAGAAACAGGATGTGCCAAAGGAGAGGACATTTTCATTCTAAGAATTCCACTCATTCCATCTGATTTGTATTTTGATTTTAAATGCCTCCAGTTTACAGTTCAAACAGAATAGGATTAGATACACGGCTCAACAGATGGTATCACACAGGATAGGATTAGATACACGGCTCAGCAGTCAGTATCACACAGGATAGGATTAGATACACTGCTGAGCAGTCAGTAACACACAGGATAGGATTAGATACACGGCTCAGCAGTCAGTATCACAGGATAGGATTAGATACACAGCTTAGCAGAACATATCACACAGGAGACAATTAGTTACACAGCTCAGCAGACATTATCACACAGGATAGGGTTAGATACACCGCTCAGAAACAGGATGTGCCAAAGGAGAGGACATTTTCATTCCAAGAATTCCACTCATTCCATCTGATTTATTTTTTGATTTTAAATGCCTCCAGTTTCCAGTTCAACTGCTATTTGCAATGTCCATTAACAACGCACAGGGACAGTCCTTGAAAGTAGTAGGGATCGATTTGCAATCTCCATGCTTTTCTCATGGTCAACTTTATGTGGTCTGTTCAAGAGTTGGAACTGCCAAAAATCTGTTCATCTTTGCACCGAAAGGAAAAAACAAAAATGTTGTTTATCAAAAGGCTCTTGAATGAGTTAAAAATAAAATACTATCAATACTTGGGTAATCGTTTAGTTAATTTGTATTGCAAATCTGTAGTGTTGAATATACAGTGGGGCAAAAAAGTATTTAGTCAGTCAGCAATAGTGCAAGTTCCACCACTTAAAAAGATGAGAGGCGTCTGTAATTTACATCATAGGTAGACCTCAACTATGGGAGACAAACTGAGAAAAAAAAATCCAGAAAATCACATTGTCTGTTTTTTTTTCCTTTTATTTGCATATTATGGTGGAAAATAAGTATTTGGTCAGAAACAAGCAATCAAGATTTCTGGCTCTCACAGACCTGTAACTTCTTCTTTAAAAGTCTCCTCTTTCCTCCACTCATTACCTGTAGTAATGGCACCTGTTTAAACTTGTTATCAGTATAAAAAGACACCTGTGCACACCCTCAAACAGTCTGACTCCAAACTCCACTATGGTGAAGACCAAAGAGTTGTCAAAGGACACCAGAAACAAAATTGTAGCCCTGCACCAGGCTGGGAAGACTGAATCTGCAATAGCCAACCAGCTTGGAGTGAAGAAATCAACTGTGGGAGCAATAATTAGAAAATGGAAGACATACAAGACCACTGATAATCTCCCTCGATCTGGTGCTCCACACAAAATCCCACCCCGTGGGGTCAGAATGATCACAAGAACGGTGAGCAAAAATCCCAGAACCACGCGGGGGGACCTAGTGAATGAACTGCAGAGAGCTGGGACCAATGTAACAAGGCCTACCATAAGTAACACACTACGCCACCATGGACTCAGATCCTGCAGTGCCAGACGTGTCCCACTGCTTAAGCCTGTACATGTCCGGGCCCGTCTGAAGTTTGCTAGAGAGCATTTGGATGATCCAGAGGAGTTTTGGGAGAATGTCCTATGGTCTGATGAAACCAAACTGGAACTGTTTGGTAGAAACACAACTTGTCGTGTTTGGAGGAAAAAGAATACTGAGCTGCATCCATCAAACACCATACCTACTGTAAAGCATGGTGGTGGAAACATCATGCTTTGGGGCTGTTTCTCTGCAAAGGGGCCAGGACGACTGATCCGGGTACATGAAAGAATGAATGGGGCCATGTATCGTGAGATTTTGAGTGCAAACCTCCTTCCATCAGCAAGGGCATTGATGATGAAACATGGCTGGGTCTTTCAACATGACAATGATCCAAAGCACACCGCCAGGGCAACGAAGGAGTGGCTTCGTAAGAAGCATTTCAAGGTCCTGGAGTGGCCTAGCCAGTCTCCAGATCTCAACCCTATAGAAAACCTTTGGAGGGAGTTGAAAGTCCGTGTTGCCAAGCGAAAAGCCAAAAACATCACTGCTCTAGAGGAGATCTGCATGGAGGAATGGGCCAACATACCAACAACAGTGTGTGGCAACCTTGTGAAGACTTACAGAAAACGTTTGACCTCTGTCATTGCCAACAAAGGATATATCACAGAGTATTGAGATGAAATTTTGTTTCTGACCAAATACTTATTTTCCACCATAATATGCAAATAATAGGAAAAAGAAACAGACAATGTGATTTTCTGGATTTTTTTTTCTCAGTTTGTCTCCCATAGTTGAGGTCTACCTATGATGTAAATTACAGACGCCTCTCATCTTTTTAAGTGGTGGAACTTGCACTATTGCTGACTGACTAAATACTTTTTTGCCCCACTGTATGATGTGAAATGTTTTTATGTGCAATATAATCATTATAATTTGTTATAACTAACCAGAGTTGGTTACTATGCCCAGGCAACGCCGGCTCTTCAGCTAATATATATATATATCTACACACCCACAGTATATATATATATATAGTAGGGATTCGCTCTGGTAATGGCAGGGGTTTTAATGTCACTTTCAAACAGCAGGTTAAGAGAAAATAAGGGAAAAACATAAATGTACTCCAGCTTGGAGAACCACTGGTCCCAGACTCACCCCTTGCACGGGACGGGCTTAACTAAGTGGCTGCCAGTTCCTGCGGCATCCGCCAGATGCCATTCCCAGGGTTGTTTGGAGTGTTGCTGTTATAGCTCTGCAGCACGTGTAGGCCAGCAAACAGATTCAGGCTAACTCCAGCCAAGTTCCTGTATCTTCCACACACACTCACCATGTGCCAAATACCAACCTCCATTACATAGCCCATAACCCCTCCCACTGGTGAGGTAGATATCACATGGGCTGATCACGTGACCATGACATCATCGCAGGTCCTGTCTTTAGGGAAAAACCCGGCCAAACGATAATCTGCTGGGAGAAATGTATCTCCCATCCAGTAAAACACCCTTTACTGTACCACAATATATACAGTGTATAAATATATATAATAGATAGAATAAAATCTGGCAATTCAGAACCCGCGTATTGTAAAATCATATCATATCTCGACTTCTCTAAAGTATTTGACACTGTCCCACATAAAAGATTGGTAAGATGAGAAAGCTTGGGCTAGGGGAAAATGTGTGTAGATGGGTAGGTAGCTGGCTTAGTGATAGAAAACAAAGATTGGTTATTAATGGTGCATACTCAGATTGGGCCAGGGTTACTAGTGGGGTACCACAGGGTTCTGTATTGGGCCCCCTACTATTTAATATATTTATTAATGATCTAGTGGATGGCTTACACAGTAAAATATCAGTATTTGCAGATGATACAAAACTATGTAAGGTAGTTAACACAAAGGAGGACAGTTTGCAACTACAGACAGATTTGAGTAAATTGGAGAATTGGGCTGAAAAATGGCAAATGAGGTTTAACACAGATAAGTGTAAGGTTATGCACATGGGAAGGAGAAACAGATGCTATAATTACTTACTAAATGGGAAACTGCTGGGGAAATCAGACATGGAAAAAGACTAAGGCATCTTAGTCAATAAGAAGCTAAATTGGAGTGCCCAGTGTCAGGCAGCTGCCACCAAAGCAAATAGGGTCATGGGATGCATTAGAAGAGGTCTGGGGACACGAGATGAAAACATAATTCTCCCTCTGTACAAATCACTCGTCAGACCACACTTGGAGTATTGTGTGCAATTTTGGACGCCGGTGCTGAAGAAAGACATTACTGAACTTGAAAGGGTTCAAAGGCGGGCTACTAAAATGATAAACGGAGTTGGTTCTCTACAATACCCAGAAAGGTTATCAAAATTAGGTCTATTTACTCTAGAAAAGAGAAGACTTAGGGGAGACCTAATATATATGTACAAGTATATCAGAGGGCAATACAGAGATCTCTCCAATGAACTGTTTGTACCAAGGACTATGGCAAGAACAAGGGGGCATTCTCTTCGTTTGGAGGAAAGACAATTTCTGTACCAGCATAGAAGCGGGTTCTTCACGGTAAGAGCAGTGAGGCTCTGGAATTCTCTTCCTGAGGAAGTGGTGATGGCCAACTCACTGAATGAATTTAAGAAAGGAATGGATGCTTTTCTTGTGAGTAACAGTATAGAAGGTTACGAATAACAAAATGTTATAGGCAGATGGTTGACCCAGCTTAGGGGAAGGAATTTTTTCCCTATGGAGAAAATTGGCTTCTACTCTGTGGCTTTTTTTGCCTTCCCCAGGATCAACAATGCACAACAGCTGCACTAAAAATAGGCGGAACTAGATGGACATAAGGTCTTCCTTCAGCCTTCAAAACTATGTTACTATGTTACTATGCGGGTACAGTAAAATCACACTGACAGGTTAGAATAGAATAGAAAGAATAGATATATACTAGTGATGTGCGAGGACTAAAATGCTCGGGTGCTCGTTGCTCGGGTTGAGCAAATTGGAATACTCCAATTTACATGCACCCAATAAGCCTTTGAACCCACGTACTGTATGGCCACAGAAAAACCAAGTTCACATTATTTTTCATTTGGTACTGCCATACTGTTAGCCTATGCATTGAATGCAAGGCCCGCACTGTCACAAAGTCACATACACCCCAATAAGCCTTTGAACACACGTACTGGATGGCCACAGGAAAACCCACTTCACATTATTCATTTGGTACTCTGGAAAACCATGTGGAGTGCTAGGAAAATATATATTTATAATTTATCTAATTTTAGAAAGACTGCTCAAGAATTGCTATTAACATTTATAGCATCCAGAACTTACTGACCTCAAAGTTTTTAAAGGATGTTTTTATATGTGACCAAAACTCCAGGACTTGTATTTATGGTAGCTTTGATGTTGCCCTTCCCTGTCGGACGGACGTTATACTGTTTGCTTATGCATTGAATGCAAGGCCTTCCTGCACCAAAGTAACACGCACCACAATAAGTCTTTCAACAGACGTACTTGAGGGCTTCATGATATAAATGTTCCCATAGTGTTTGCCTATGCATTGAATGCAAGGTCTGCCCTGCACCAAAGTAACATGCACCCCAAAACAAAAGACCTCAAAAAAATATTTTTAGGATCAAGGCAAAAAGAAAACCAAGGTAGCAACAAGAAAATGACCCCTAAAACTTTACTTTTATTCAATAATTAAAACCTGGACAATCCCAGTTCATAGGGTACAGGGTGATAATTAACACAAACACTATACAGAGAATAGTAAATACTCAGGGCCACTACACTCGCCCTAATAAGCCCTAACAAGTCCCTTCCTGGCCGCGGAGGTTGGCACCCTAGTTGTTGACGATGTGGTGCCCCCGTTCAACGTCGGTGACCCTATAACACCCTGAAAAACCCTAGTCCACGACGAGGATACACAGAAAAAACACAAACACACAAATTTTTTACTACGAGATAAAATTAGGGTGGGGTTATATGCCCACGACCCTACTACGAGATAAGTTTACACCTTAAGAGAAGACATATAGTCTCTCCACCAGGGGTTATTTTCGGGTGTTTATTGTGTGTTTGTGTTTTTTCTGTGTATCCTCGTCGTGGACTAGGGTTTTTGAGGGTGTTATAGGGTCACCGACGTTGAGCGGGGGCGCCACATCGTCAACAACTAGGGTGCCAACCTCCTCGGCCAGGAAGGGACTTGTTAGGGCCTATTAGGGCGAGTGTAGTGGCCCTGAGTATTTACTATTCTCTGTCTAGTGTTTGTGTTAATTATCACCCTGTACCCTATGAACTGGGATTGTCCAGGTTTTAATTATTGAATAAAAGTAAAGTTTTAGGGGTCATTTTCTTGTTGCTACCTTGGTTTTCTTTTAACATGCACCCCAATAAGCCTTTCAACAGACGTAGTGGATGGCCACAGGAAAACCAAGTTCACATTATTCATTTGGTTCTGCCATACTGTTAGCCTAGGCATTGAATGCAAGGTCTGCCCTGCCACAAAGTCACATGCACCCCAATAAGCCTTTGTATCCAGGTACTGGATAGCCACAGGAAAACCAAGTTCACATTATTCATTTGGTACTGCCATACTGTTTGCTTATGCATTGAATGCAAGGCCTGCCCTGCACCAAAGTTACATGAACCACAATAACCCTTGGAACAGACATAGAGGTGGGCCTCCTGAAAGCAATGTTTCCATTATTAAGAAGTGGGTTTTCCATAGTGTTTGCCTATGCATCGAATGCAAGGCCTGACAAAACTTAGGAGGCACTCCAATTCCCCTTAAAAGAGACGTGGAGGAAGGCTTCATAAAAAATGTTCCCAACATAAAGGAGTGAGTCTCCTATACTTGGAATGCTGACAAACATTTCCCCCTGTGGGGTACATATTTTTTTTAATTTTTTGATGGGTATCATAAACACCCTTTCAAAAAACTAGAGCAGCTGTAGCAGCATGGAACACGGTCACCCTTGTGTTCTAGTGGTGGTGGTCTGGTGGATGATGAGGTTGAGGAGAAGAAGAAGGATGACACCAAATAGCCAAAATCAGTAAGCGTATACCCTTGTGTGGGTGTGAAGAGGTGCATGGGAATACACCTCCCAAAAAAAGACACTGTATTCGAGGTTATGTTTCGCTGTTATCATTCGGTGGTGTAGAGAAGTCTGGCACAATCCAGCCCTTGTTCATTTTTATAAGAGGCAGCCTGTCTGCATTTTCAGTTGACAGGTGAATGCGCTTATCAGTTATAATTCCAGCAGCGGCACTAAAAACCCGCTGTAACAAAACGCTAGTGGCAGGGCAGGCCAGGACCTCCAAGGCGTAGAGAGCCAGTTCATGCCAAGTGTCCAGCTTGGATACCCAATAATTAAAAGGCACAGAGGAATCACGGAGGACGTTGGTACGGTCAGCAAGGTACTCCCTCAGCATCTTCCAAAACATTCTATTCCTTGTGATATTACCCCACGCCTCAGGGCCAGGGCGATGGGAGGGTCTGAGAAAACTCTACCAGAACTTTGCCAGTGTTCCCCTGCCTCTGATGGATTGGAGTTGTACCTCTCTCGCCTGTATTCCTTTGTTGTCCAAGAACTGTGACGTCTGCCACCAGCAATTCAGATGGGAATTTTTTTAATAATTCCGCATCAAGGGCCCTCTGGTACTGAACCATTTAACAGACCTGTCTGACTCTGGAAGAAGAGATTGAAAGTTCTTGTAGCGTGGGTCTAGAAGTGTCACCAACCAGTAATGAGTGTCACCGTAAATTTTCATAATGCGAGGGTCACGAGAAAGGCAGCGCAACATAAAGTCAGCCATGTAGGCCAGACTGGTAGCAGGCAAACCGTCAGTGTCCTCACCAAGAGGGCCACTGACCATGGAGTCCTACTCCTCCTTCTCCCTGTCATCAGGCCATCTGTAAAGGTCGGCCAGGGTGGTAGTCGTGACTGAGGTAGTCAGGTATTGTACACCCTGGCCTCCCTCAACAGGAAAACAGTACCTTTGTTCTTGCATGTTAGAATTGGTACTCACAGTGCTGTCAGCGTCTTCTTGATGGCGCTGACTTTAAGCTGGTCCTGGATCCCAAAGAATAGAGACACAGTCCAGAGCAACTCTTAACTGAACATGTTTATTCACTTCAGGACACAACCCATCCATGTAGTATCCAGCATTTCCATTACAGTAAAGACGGCACATTATTTCATTTTTCTCTTCACTGTTTCTTGCGCCACTGTTTACACGGGACAAGGTAACTCATACGACCCCTCAGTGTCCTCCCAGTGAAGTATCACCATGATAGAGCGTTCTCCCATCTGCTTCGCCTCAGACAACAGAGATCCAGCTCACGAGGCTATCCACCACATACTGGAGTGACCTGCCCGTAAACTTTTACGGTGACCTTCCATCCTCCTCTACTTCCTTCTTTTCCCCTCTACTGCTGGTTCTGCTGTTCCTTGTTCTTCTCTAAGTTTCCCCCGTGGATGGCTGGGAATACCTTTAAACGTTATGGGGTAGTTAGGCAGCTAGGGCATATTGCCCATATGAGCACTAAGGGGTCAGGCCCCTGACTGACTATAACCAGAAAGACCTTCCCGTCTTACTCCCCAGGTAACCACTCCTATGTTAACTATTTACAGTGTGACCTAACGAACTGAGCTCTGTGCCCCCATTTAGAGGACATACTGTACACTGCACTGTCCCTATTACGTACACTGTGCAGAAACATAGCAGCATAAGAAATATAAATAATACAACAGAATCAAATATATAAATACATATATACATACAGTACATGTATCATAAAATGGAGACTTAAAGGGGCAAGACGCTCAACCCCTTACATTCTCCCTTCCTTAAACCATTGTCATCCCCAACAATGCCACAATACTGATAAAACTGGAATAAAATATTTTTTGTAAAAATATTTTACAGTAGATACTCTACGCAGGGAGAAACTATACAACAGCTCAATATGAGCTAAATTCACATGAAATCAATGTCCACTTCTTTTTCTTTTCCATTACTTATCAAATCAAGTGTCTGTACCGACAGTCCGCAGGCAGTGTCCATTAAAACACACAAATATGAACAAATGACCCTCCTTGTGGGGCCCACAGTCTCCAGGGTGATCCCCTTTCCTTTTAGGGGAGCACCAACAACACTTACGAACAGATGCATGGGAATAGTCCTTCCATAGGTACCGTCAGTGCACACATTAACTTTTTTTACATTAATAGAGGTCCTTTAAGAGGGAGGTCATCCCCCTTCCTTTGCAGTTAGCAAGGTTTCACAAATGGCCCGGTCCACAAGTTCATGGATCTGTGACTGAGCCAATTTGTAGCTTAATGACCAGGCCAATTTTTACAATTCTGACCACTGTCACTTTATGAGGTTATAACTCTGGAACGCTTTAACGGATCCTGCTGATTCTGAGATTGTTTTTTCATGACATATTGTACTTCATGTTAGTGGTAAAATTTCTTCGATATGACTTGCATTTATTTATGAAAAAAACGGAAATATGGCGAAAATTTTTAAAATTTTGAAACTTTCAAACTTTTAATTTTTATGCTCTTAAATCAGAGAGATATGTCACACAAAATGCTTAATAAATAACAATTCACACATGTCTACTTTATATCAGCACAATTGACACCTTTTTAAAAACTGCACCCCTCAAGGTGCTCAAAACCGCATTCAAGAAGTTTATTAACCCTTTATGTGCTTCACAGGAACTGAAGCAATGTGGAAGAAAAAAATTAACACAACTTTTTTTTACAAACATTTTACTTCAGAACCAATTTTTTTTATTTTCGCAAGTGTAAAAAGAGAAAATAAACCACAAAATTTGTTGTGCAATTTCTCCTGAATACGCCGATACCCTATATGTAGGGATAAACCACTGTTTTGGCGCACGGCAGGGCTTGGAACGGAAGGAGCACCATTTGACTTTTTCAATGCAGAATTGGCTGGAATTGAGATCGGACGTTGAGTTTGGAGAGCCCCTGATGTGCCTAAACAGTGGAAACCCCCAAAAAGTGACATTTTGGAAACTAGACCCCTTTAGGAACTTATATAAATGTGTGGTGAGCACTTTGAATCTTGAAGTGCTTCACAGAAGTTTATAACGTAGAGGCATGAAAATAAAAAATCATTTTTTTCCATAAAAATGATCTTTTTGCCACAAAATTTTTATATTCACAAAGGTAACAAGAGAAATTAGACCACCAAAGTTGTTGTGCAATTTGTCCTGAGTACACTGATACCCCATCTGTGGGGGTAAACCACTGTTTGGGCGCATGGTAGAGCTCGGAAGGGAAGGAGCGCTGTTTTGGAACGCAGACTTGGAATGGTCTGCGGGCGTCATGTTGCGTTTGCAGAGCCCCTGATGTGCCTAAGCAGTAGAAACCCCCCACAAGTGAACCCATTTTTTTATTTTTGATAACTGTGATAGGACATTTTGATCACTGTGATAAACCCTATGAATGAAATCTTGCCGGGTGCCGGCAGATCTCGCACAGCGCATGTGCCCTCCATTTTCTTACCGGAAGAAGATGGCGGCGTCCATGGAGGGGACCCACGCAGGCCGAGGACCACCGGGAGGTACCGGGGGGATCGGGGACCCTATTTCAATCTCCTCTGATGTGCGATCACATCAGAGGAAGGAGAAATTAAATGACACATCAGACTTTTTTTTTGCCACCTCCGTTATATGGTTGATAACGGCGATCGCAAAAGCGGGGTCAGTAAAAACTGACCCGTTTCATGTTCTAACGCTGGGGGGGCGCTATACACTTTTTCCACAGTGCAGTTAATTAACAGCGCTGTGGTACCCTTAACTACCACCGTTAAAAGGCGTATCGGCGGTAGTTAAGGGGTTAAAGCTGAGTCCTGCTATTCAGCAGAAGGGACACAACAGGTGCAACAAAACAACAAACACAAAAACAATGCTTCGCCTCAACGTTTCTGTTAGGCCTCAACGACCGCAATGCTCTTTAACTCCAGAGCGCAGTAGGGCTCCCTGCCCTGTTGGGACACAAAACAGTCCCTTTTCAGCACGGTGAAACAGGCACCCAATTTTTCCCAAAGAATTTTACAATTACACGATTTCTGTGTCTCCTGATAATCCCATGCCCTCGTATGGGCCAAAGAGGACTCATACGGGCCAAAGGCAAACGCAGAGTACCGGTGCTGCCGAGCAGTGTCAGAGGTAGAACTGGAGGCAGGCGTCCCGCAAGGGACCAATGGTTCTGGATGGGGATCCGCATCTGAAATGGGACGTCCGTCTTTTTGACACAATGTCACGGCTATGGCGTAATAGCCCCGGGGACAGTCTTCCTTTATAAAATAAATCCAATCCACCTCTGCCAGGGGTCTGCCGTGCTTTACTGAGGCGGCATTGATATAAACTTTTGCGTCAGTGCCTGCCTCCTGAATAAAGTCATATCCTCTATCTACATTTGTGAACACTAACTGTCCATAGGAGCAGCGTCCGGCTACAGCGCCCTCCCTGTATTGATGTAGGTGAGCCCACACTTTTTTCCTTAGCCTTTTTCTGGGCTATGATATCTGCAATCCAGGCAGAAGGACCGAGGGATGACTGGGAACCCAGATTCCCCACAGAGGTACGGGACTCATATGCTGGTGACACGAGCCTAGGGTTGGTATTCTCCGACAAGGTGGGTAAGGGCCTGCTTACTGATTATAGGGGTGATGGCTCACTCACCGGCCTTGCTGACTCCTTAAGTCACGTGGCTCCATCTGATACCGTCATGCTGAGGCTGGTCCTGACCTCCGTCAGCATCCGCTGTACGCTGGCTGCTAGATCGTCTGGGTATGCAGCCGCAGTCACCTCACTGTCGTCAGACTGCTCCGCGGATGCAGCTTTGCATCCGATCTCTCGCTGATGTGGATGCAGCGTGGCCTGTTCTTCCGGTCAATGTTCTGCAGAGATGGACGCTGAGACCTCTGGTCCATGGTGGTGAAGCTGGCCGCGGAGAAAAATTTTCCGCCATTCGTTTGGGTTCCTGCTCCGGTTCCCGATGTCACGGAAGATGCGCTTTGTCCTCTCGGGACTCCGGCACGGCACATTCCCTCAACTGATGACTCGCCGGCGTGGTCACTGGCTCCAGCGTGGGAAAACGATGTTCCACATTCCGCGCAGCCTCAGTGATGTTACTGGCTGAACTGAGGTGAACTGATGAGCATGGGAAAAAATGCAGAAACTTTCCCATGCTCATCAGTTCATCTCCGGTCAGCCGGGGAGGCTGCGCAGAGATGAACTAATTCATTCTGACAGTGGTTTAGAGCGGGCTGGTCGCATTAGCACCGGTCCCGTTTTAAACCACTTAACCCTTTCTGATGGATTGCAGCGAGGGACATGACTGAGCCGTGGAGAGGTAAGGCTAGTGTTGCTTTTTTGTTTTATTTTTGTTACAGGTCGATGGTTTTTTCTTTGATTAACTGAGGAATAAATCTTGTCAAAAACTTGGCGTCTTTATTTCATTAAAAGATTTTTTAATTAATGTCTGTTTTTTTAACCGTTTAATAGTCTAGGGTTAATAATGGATCGGTGTCTTATAGACACCTCTATTATTAATTGGCTTAATGTCACCTTCCAATTGCAAGGTGACATTAACCCATTAATATTAACCCATTAACCACCGCTACAGGGCAATGGGAATAGACACACTAAGTGCCAGAAAAGGCGCATCTTATAAATGCACCTTTTCTGGGGTGTCTTGGGGCAGATTTTTGTAGCCAGGAGGGGCCAAAAACAATGGTCCCTCTCAAGGCTATTAAAATCTGCCCTCACTCACCTGCTTTCCCTCTCTGGTTGCGCTTTTATCTCGGAAGCCCACACAAATTTTTTCAACGAATTAACCCCTTTAGTTAACACCTAGATGTCCAAAATTTTACACATAAACCCTAATCTAATTATTAGTCAGGGACATATAAAAAATACATGAAATGAAATGGTTTACTGTATGTAAACCATGTGTCATTTCATGTCGGGTTTTGGAATGTTTTCACAGAAGCCAGAAATTCAATTAGCAGCTATTCTGCTATATAGAACGCTATGAAATATAAATATATATACAATATATATATAAATATATATATATACAGTGGGGCAAAAAAGTATTTAGTCAGTCAGCAATAGTGCAAGTTCCACCACTTAAAAAGATGAGAGGCGTCTGTAATTTACATCATAGGTAGACCTCAACTATGGGAGACAAACTGAGAAAAAAAAATCCAGAAAATCACATTGTCTGTTTTTTTTTCATTTTATTTGCATATTATGGTGAAAAATAAGTATTTGGTCAGAAACAAAATTTCATCTCAATACTTTGTGATATATCCTTTGTTGGCAATGACAGAGGTCAAACGTTTTCTGTAAGTCTTCACAAGGTTGCCACACACTGTTGTTGGTATGTTGGCCCATTCCTCCATGCAGATCTCCTCTAGAGCAGTGATGTTTTTGGCTTTTCACTTGGCAACACGGACTTTCAAATCCCTCCAAAGGTTTTCTATAGGGTTGAGATCTGGAGACTGGCTAGGCCACTCCAGGACCTTGAAATGCTTCTTACGAAGCCACTCCTTCGTTGCCCTGGCGGTGTGCTTTGGATCATTGTCATGTTGAAAGACCCAGCCACGTTTCATCATCAATGCCCTTGCTGATGGAAGGAGGTTTGCACTCAAAATCTCACGATACATGGCCCCATTCATTCTTTCATGTACCCGGATCAGTCGTCCTGGCCCCTTTGCAGAGAAACAGCCCCAAAGCATGATGTTTCCACCACCATGCTTTACAGTAGGTATGGTGTTTGATGGATGCAACTCAGTATTCTTTTTCCTCCAAACACGACAAGTTGTGTTTCTACCAAACAGTTCCAGTTTGGTTTCATCAGACCATAGGACATTCTCCCAAAACTCCTCTGGATCATCCAAATGCTCTCTAGCAAACTTCAGACGGGCCCGGACATGTACAGGCTTAAGCAGTGGGACACGTCTGGCACTGCAGGATCTGAGTCCATGGTGGCGTAGTGTGTTACTTATGGTAGGCCTTGTTACATTGGTCCCAGCTCTCTGCAGTTCATTCACTAGGTCCCCCCGCGTGGTTCTGGGATTTTTGCTCACCGTTCTTGTGATCATTCTCACCCCACGGGGTGGGATTCTGCGTGGAGCACCAGATCGAGGGAGATTATCAGTGGTCTTGTATGTCTTCCATTTTCTAATTATTGCTCCCACAGTTGATTTCTTCGCTGGTTGGCTATTGCAGATTCAGTTTTCCCAGCCTGGTGCAGGGCTACAATTTTGTTTCTGGTGTCCTTTGACAGCTCTTTGGTCTTCACCATAGTGGAGTTTGGAGTCAGACTGTTTGAGGGTGTGCACAGGTGTCTTTTTATACTGATAACAAGTTTAAACAGGTGCCATTACTACAGGTAATGAGTGGAGGAAAGAGGAGACTCTTAAAGAAGAAGTTACAGGTCTGTGAGAGCCAGAAATCTTGATTGCTTGTTTCTGACCAAATACTTATTTTCCACCATAATATGCAAATAAAATGAAAAAAAAACAGACAATTTTTTTTTCTCAGTTTGTCTCCCATAGTTGAGGTCTACCTATGATGTAAATTACAGACGCCTCTCATCTTTTTAAGTGGTGGAACTTGCACTATTGCTGACTGACTAAATACTTTTTTGCCCCATTGTATGTGTCTCAATGACAGGTATATATATATATATATATATATATATATATATATATATATATGTATTCTATGTGTATATATCTATGCTTTCGTTTGTGTTTTAACCTGTCATTGAGCTCCATTATATGTCCATTAAAATCTCGGCAGACGGATGTCACACGGATGTCATACGGATGCTTAGATGCGACAAAATCGGAACCTCACATTAAAATCGGATGACATACGGATCACTGTTCATGAAACATTTGTTTGATTTTGGTCCGTCAAAAACGGTCCGATTTTTTCAGCGTTGTGTGCGACTCCGGCCTTAAATAGATGAACTGTAGCTAAATATTTTTTGCAAGCCGCAAATATATACGGCGAGCTTCTGGGCGTTTGGATTATGGTTGTGGAAAAAAACTGTGTTGGATTGGAGTTATGGGAGGACTTCCTGCAGATATCCTCCTTGGGAAAGATAATGGGGAGTTACAGTGCCAATTTGTGGGAGCAGTCACCCGACTACAGGCCATTCAAGCACTACGTCATCCGGACCTCACCGGGGAGCGACCACCACGAACCGCATCAGAGTCGGTAAGCAATACATTCGCTGCTACTACATTGGGAGAGACTTGGGACAGAGAGGAGTTTAGGAGAGAAATAGAGGGTGACACTACCTTAGCAGCCCTTAGGCGAAAGGCAGAAACTGGGCACATGGGAGATAATGAGGATGGCTTTGTGGCGCCCCTGCGGGTCATCACTAGAGGTACTGCATCTCAGGCAGAGGTGTGGTATCTCACGACCGGGTAAGATGGGGGCACCTCACCACACTCGTAACACTGCACTCAACACACACTAGTTAGTCAGGGCACCTGGGTGTACCCTTCGGGAGGATGGCCTCATCCCAGACTGGCTAGGAAAGGGTGTTGAGGGCTTTGTGGGGAAGGTAGGAATAGGGGAGGAGCTTAGAAAGTGGAGTGATGTAGAGCAGCCAATTGGAACAGCGAGTGGGCGGAGATTTGAGAAAGAGTGGGAGATTTGAATAGAGTTGAAGGGAGCTCCCTCAGGGGGAGAGCAGTTGGAAGGATGCGCTTGGAGCGTCTCCTCTCAGGAGCTGCCAGAGGAAAGCTCCCGGGAGGAAAGAGTGGAATTTCTAGAGTCCCACGCTGATTGCCATCAGGTGGGGGAAGAAATTAGGTTGCAGAAGGGTCTCAGCTTCTAGCCTAGCGAAGTGAACAATGAACTTAACTAGCAAGCTGACAGCTGTGGTTGCTGTATGGGCCGCAGCGATTCCCACAGTTATCTTCCCAGAAGCCACATAGGATCAGGAAGCCGCCTGAGTGACGAATTCTGACAGAATCCGCGGCAGCTATCCTGGGACACTGACTGTGAAGGTGCTGGAAAGGGAGGAAGGAGAGGAAATCAGCACAGTGAGACGGCCTAGGAAGGAACATACTGAAAGGGAGTGTTAATGGAACCCTAAAAAATATGCTGAGGGCTTTTGTTGACATTGAAAAGGACTGGGAAAAGTACCTGCCACATCTCCTTTTCGCCTATCGGGAGGTTCCCCAAGAGCCCACAGGGTTCTCTCCCTTCAAACTACTGTTTAGCTGGAAGGTCCGTGGGCCTCTCACGCTTCTGAAAGAACGTTTAGAGGGAGACATCTCAGATACCAGAATGCCCATTGTTCCCCATGTTCTAGAGTTCAGAGACCGTCTCGCCCAGCTAGCTACCTTGGCTAAAGAACATCAGCGAATGGCCCAGTCCAGACAAAAAACCTGGTATGACCGTAATGCCAGGACCCGGGAATTTATGTAAGGACAACAGGACAACAAGTGCTCATGATTACTGCTTCCCCTGCCAACAAGCTTCAGTGTGGGAAGGCCCTTATCAGGTTGTCAAGAAAATTAATGACACTAACTACGTTATTGCCCTGGACTCTATTGGTCGACGACAGAGTTTTTCTCTAAGTTTTGGCTGTTTTTTTAAGGCTGGGTTCATACTGCGTTAGGTGCCATCCATTTAAAGGATCCGTTACTATGCGGCACTAACGCAATGTAACCGATCCGTTAACGCACCTATTGGCATCTATTATGGTAACGCCTACCAACGCATGTCCAAATCAGCACGCGCTAGCGATGATGCGTTACTTTGTGACGCACCTTCGAACGCGGTCTCCTGCGTTTTCGGGTACCCTAGGGCTAACACACGGCGAACGGACACGTTCGCTGTGCATAGACCTCTATTGCTAGCGCAATGCTAACATGCGTTAGCGCAATCGGTCAAAAAAAAAGACAAAAAGGACATCAGCATTAGCGCATGTTTAACGCATACGTTAAATGGATGGCACTAACGCAATGTGAACCTAGCCTTACAAAGACTGATGCAAAATACTGAACAAGTGAAATGTGAATAAGCCCTAAGGACCAGGACTTTTGATGGCTGTTAAATACGCAGGCGAGGCACGGCAACTTTGGTCGTGGCCAAAAGTGTGCTGCTGCTACATTGCAGTTGAATAGGGTCGCACCGCAAGTCCTACAGTACCGCGACAAGTAGACTGGGTACGTCTTAGTGACTTGCATGTCGTGATAACCAAAGAACAAGTTTCCATGATGAGTACTTAGGGAGTTTTTGATGTTGCAGATTTTATGCACCTATTAGTTTTTTTTACATGCATTCTTTGATGCGGCGTTATTCGTGTTTGTATGGTATGCCATGTATTAAAGCAAGCAGCTTTCTATTCTGTAATTTACCATGACTCAGGAATGACACAAAAAAATGCAATAGAGCTAATAGTCTTGCACCTTGGATGCAACTTATTTTTATCCCATGATTTCAGGAATATAAAATATCACTAAATGTATAATGTGCACCATAATATATTTCTATGGACACGGAGGCAAGTGGCTGAATAGCTGTATGATTGATCAGGCTTACATAAGAGACTATACACAGATCTAATATGCTATACATATATTAATCTATATGTCACTCTGATAGAAGAAAACTGGAACAAGGAAGTATAAATCTTTATTTTATACGAAAAAAAAGCAAAATCCATCATGAACATATATAAAATCAAATAGAGGAAACTTGACAGACTGTAGTTATATAGTAGAACTGTAACTCTAAACAGTATGAAAAAAAGGGGAAAGTATAGAAAGTTACTAATGCACTTAAGAGCACCATATGTACCAAGACATGCGGAATCTCTTTAGAGAAAGGATAAGATGACGTCCGACTTACAGCATATCTCATGGCCACTCCTGCATTACTGACAATTATCAGTGCATTGAGCAGCAGGGTGGTTTGCTGGTAAAAGGGAAAAAAAAAATCTCTTAAATCTTCTGCCTGAGCGTGACCTGAGTGCAAGTGTGAACTGTGGTGTGTGACTTGTGATTCAGTGACTTTGGATTCAGGGAGGTTCCAAGGGAGGTACAGTTGTGGCCAAAAGTATTGACACCCCTGCAATTTTGTCAGATAATACTCAGTTTCTTCCTGAAAATTATTGCAAACGCAAATTCTTTGTTATTATTATCTTCATTTGTCTTAAATGAAAAAACACAAAAAGAATTGTCCTAAAGCCAAACTGGATATAATTCCACACCAAACATAAAAAAGAGGGTGGACAAAAGTATTGGCACTGTTCGAAAAATCATGTGATGCTTCTCTAATTTGTGTAATTAACAGCACCTGTAACTTACCTGTGGCACCTAACAGGTGTTGGCAATAACTAAATCACACTTGCAGCCAGTTGACATGGATTAAAGTTGACTCAACCTCTGTCCTGTGTCCTTGTGTGTACCACATTGAGCATGGAGAAAAGAAAGAAGACCAAAGAACTGTCTGAGGACTGAGAAACCAAATTGTGAGGAAGCATGAGCAATCTCAAGGCTACAAGTCCATCTCCAAAGACCTGAATGTAGACCTGAATGTTCCTGTGTATACCGTGCGCAGTGTCGTCAAGAAGTTTAAAGCCCATGGCACTGTGGCTAACCTCCCTAGATGTAGACAGAAAAGAAAAGTTGACAAGAGATTTCAACACAAGATTGTGTGGATGTTGGATAAAGAACCTCGACTAACATCCAAACAAGTTCAAGCTGCCCTGCAGTCCGAGGTTACAACAGTGTCAACCCGTACTATCAGTCGGCGTCTGAATGAAAAGGGACTGTATGGTAGGAGACCCAGGAAGACCCCACTTCTTACCCCGAAACATAATAAAGCCAGGCTGGAGTTTGCCAAAACTTACCTGAAAAGCCTAAAACGTTTTGGAAGAATGTTCTCTGGTCACATGAGACAAAAGTAGAGCTTTTTGGGCAAAGGCATCAACAGTTTACAGGAGAAAAAAAAGAGGCAAAGAAAAAAACACGGTCCCTACAGTCAAACATGGCGGAGGTTCCCTGATGTTTTGGGGTAGCTTTGCTGCCTCTGGCACTGGACTGCTTGACCGTGTGCATGGCATTATGAAGTCTGAAGACTACCAACAAACTTTGCAGCATAATGTAGGGCCCAGTGTGAGAAAGCTGGGTCTCCCTCAGAGGTCATGGGTCTTCCAGCAGGACAATGACCCAAAACACACTTCAAAAAGCACTAGAAAATGGTTTGAGAAAAAGCACTGGAGACTTCTAAGGTGGCCAGCAATGAGTCCAGACCTGAATCCCATAGAACACCTGTGGAGAGATCTAAAAATGGCAGTTTGGAGAAGGCACCCTTCTAATATCAGGGACCTGGAGCAGTTTGCCAAAGAATGGTCTAAAATTCCAGCAGAGCATTGTAAGAAACTCATTGATGGTTACCGGAAGCGGTTGGTCGCAGTTATTTTGGCTAAAGGTTGTACAACCAAGTATTACGCTGAGGGTGCGAATACTTTTGTCTGGCCCATTTTTGGAGTTTTGTGTGAAATGATCAATGTTTTGCTTTTTGCTTCATTCTCTTTCATGTTTTTTCATTTAAGACAAATTAAATGAAGATAATAATACCAAAGAATTTGTGATTGCAATCATTTTCAGGATGAAACTGAGTATTATCTGACAAAATTGCAGGGGTGTCAATACTTTTGGCCACAACTGTATTACTGAATTGCTGTTATATTTTATTAATACTTTTTATTTATTTTTGCTTATCTTTTCTGTCCGGTGCAATCCCCATTAGGATGTGCTCCACTATTGCCAATGCCATCCAGTGCATGTCTTGCCGCATGTATGAAATTTTTGACCAGCCGGTCGAGGGTGCATACTGCGGTGTGAGATGTGAGCACGTTGTGCATTTGGAAGCCCAGATACTGGATCTAAATGTGCAGCTGGCAACACTGAGATCCATAGACAATATGGAAAGGAGTCTTCTGCTCACTGAGCAGACGCTCAATGGGATAGATGAGGGAGGGATGCTAGGTTGGAGCTGCAGGACAATGAAGCAGCTAACTGGGTGACAGTTAGAAGGCGGGGTAGAGGGAAGAGCACCAGAGAGGCTAGTCCTGATCTGGCACACCCCAATAACTTTGCTAATTTGGCAGATGAGGGGAGTGTTAGTGCAGGAGTAGCACTGCTGCAGCAAGGCATGTCCTCTGAAAGCCGGAAGCGTGTCTGCTCCAGTAAGGGGGGAAATAGGAGAGCAGGGCAGGCCAGACAGGTTCTGGTAGTGGGAGACTCAATTATTAGAGGAACAGATAGGGCAATCTGACACGAAGACAGGGATCGTCGAACGGTGTGCTGCCTACTTGGCGCTCGACACATCGCTGATCGGGTTGACAGATTACTGGGAGGGGTTGGTGAGGATCCAGCGGTCAAAGTGCACATTGGCACAAATGACAAAGTTAGAGGTAGGTGGAAGGTCCTTAAAGATGATTTCAGGGAATTAGGCTGTAAGCTTAAAGAAAGGACCTCCAAGGTGGTATTTTCAGAAATACTTCCTGTACCATGTGCCACGCCAGAGAGGCAACGGGAGATTAGGGAGGTTAATAAGTGGCTCAGGAATTGGTGTAGGAATGAGGGGTTTGGGTTCCTGGAGAACTGGGCCGACTTCTCAGTTGGCTCCAGGTTCTACGCTAGGGATGGGCTGCACCTCAATGGGGAGGATGCAGCTGTGCTGGGGAGAAAATGGCTAGAAGGTTGGAGGAGTGATTAAACTAGGGATGGGGAGGGTATTCCTTTTATAGTAGTGGAAGACAGTGCAGATAGGGATCTGGGCACAAATAATGAAATTGGGGGTAGGGGTGGCATGGGGGGTGGGGTTAGAACAGGTAATAATTTAAGAAAGTGGTACACAGATACATAAAGTGCATGTATACTAATGCCAGAAGCCTTGCCAACAAAATGGAGGAATTGGAGTTAATGTTGCTGGAACATACTTATGACATGGTGGGGATATCTGAGACATGGCTGGACGAGAGCCATGACTGGGCAAAAATTTACAGGGCTATAGTCTGTTCAGAAATGACCGTACAAATAAGCAAGGGGGAGGCGTGTGTTTATATGTAAAATCATCCTTAAAACCCATCCTGCGTGATAATATATATGAATCTAATGAAAATGTAGAGTCCCTGTGGGTAGAGATAAGGGGAGGGGGAAAAAATAATAAATTACTGATAGGGGTTTGTTATAAGTCTCCAAAAATAATGGAAGCAACAGAGAATATCCTCATAAAGCAAATAGATGAAGCTGCGATTCAAGGAGAAGTCATTTTTATGGGAGACTTCAACTACCGTGAAATACATTGGGGAACCGAAACCTGCAGTTCCAGCAAAGGTAATAGGTTTTTGACAACTATGAGAGACAATTACCTTTCACAACTGGTTCAGGACCCAACAAGAGGGGGGGCACTGCTAGACCTAATATTAACCAACAGGCCAGACCGCATATCAAATATTAGGGTTGAGGGTCACTTGGGTAATAGTGATCACAAAATAATAAGTTTTCATGTATCCTTTAATCAGATGTGTAGTAGAGGGGTTACAAGGACACCAAACTTCAGGAAAGCAAATTTCCAATGGATGAGAGATGATCTTGGTGCAATTAACTGGGACGATATCCTGAGACATAAAAATACACAAAGAAAATGGGAGACATTTATTAGAATCCTGAATAGGACCTGTGCACAATATATACCGTATGGGAATAAACATGCTAGAAATAGTGGGAGACCACTATGGTTAAACAGAGCTGTAAGGGAAGCAAAAAGTGACAAATAGAAAGCATTTAGAGAATTAAAGCAAGTAGGTAGTGATGAGGCATTAAATAAATACAGAATATTAAATTCTGTAAAAAGCAAATCAAAATAGCAAAGATTGAGACAGAGAGACTCATTGCCAGAGAAAGTAAAAATAATCCCAAAATATTCTTTAACTACATAAATAGTAAGAAGCTAAAAAATGATAGTGTTGGCCCCCTTAAAACTAGTCTGGGTGAAATGGTGGATGAGGAAAATGCCAATATGCTAAATGACTTTTTTTCAACAGTATTTACACAAGAAAATCCCATGACGGATAACATGATCAGGGATAAAAATTCTCCATTAATTGTCACCTGCTTAACCCAGCAGGAAGTACGGCGGCGTCTAAAAATCACTAAAATTGGCAAATCCCCGAGCCCGGATGGGATACACCCCAGAGTACTGCAGGAATTAAGCAGTGTCATAGATAGACCATTATTTTTAATCTTTAACCCCTTCACCCCCAAGGGTGGTTTGCACGTTCATGACTGGGCAAATTTTTACAATTCTGACCACTGTCCCTTTATGAGGTCATAACTCTGAAACGCTTCCATGGATCACGGTGATTCTGACATTGTTTTCTCGTGACATATTGTGCTTCATGATAGTGGTAAAATTTCATTCAAATAACTTGCGTTTATTTATGAAAAAAACAGAAGTTTGTCGAAAGTGTTGAAAATTTCGCAATTTTCCACCTTTGAATTTTTATGCCCTTAAATCACAGAGATACGGCACACAAAAAACTTGATAACTAACATTTCCCACATGTTTACTTTACATCAGCACAATTTTGGAACCAAAATTTTTTTTTGTTAGGAAGTTATAAGGGTTAAAAACTGACCAGCGATTTCTCATTTTTGCAACACCATTTTATTTTTACAGACCACATCACATTTGAAGCCACTTTGAGGGGTCTATATGATAGAAAATACCCAAAAGTGACACCATTCTAAAAACTGCACCCCTCAAGGTGCTCAAAACCACATTCAAGAAGTTTATTAACCCTTTAGGTGCGTCACAGGAATTTTTTTGAATATTTAAAAAAAAAAAATGAACATCTAACTTTTTTTCACAAAAAAAATACTTCAGGTTCAATTTTTTTTTATTTTACCAAGGGTAACAGGAGAAATTGGACTGCAAAAGTTATTGTGTAATTTGTCCTGAGTACGCTGATACCTGATATGTGGGGGGGAACGACTGTTTCGGCGCATGGCAGTGCTCAGAATGGAAGGAGCGCCGCTTGACTTTTTCAATGCAAAATTGGCTGGAATTCAGATCGGACGCCATGTCACGTTTGGAGAGCCCCTGATGTACCTAAACAGTGGAAACCCCCTATAAGTGACCCCATTTTGGAAACTAGACCCCCCAAGGAACTTATCTAGATATATGGTGAGAACTTTTAACCCACAAGGGCTTCACAGAAGTTTATAACGTACAGCGGTACAATTAAAAAAATCATTTTTTCCACAAAAATGATCTTTTCACCCCAATCTTTATTTTCCCAAGGGTAACAGGACCCTAAAAGTTATTGTGCAATTTGTTCTGAGTACGCTGATACCCCATATGTGGGGGTAAACCACTATTTGGGCGCATGGCAGCGCTCGGAAGGGAAGCAGCGCCATTTGACGTTTTTGGCTGGAATTGAGATCGGACACCATGTCGCGATTGGAAAACCCCTGATGTACCAAAACAGTGGAAACCCCCCACAAATGACACCATTTTGTAAACTAGACCCCCCAAGGAACTTATCTAGATGTGTGGTGAGCACTTTGAACCCCCCCAGTGCTTCACAGAAGTTTATAACGCCCGGGCGTGAAAATAGAAAATTCGCATTTTTTCCACAAACATGATCTTTTAGTCACCATTTTTTTTATTTTCCCAAGGGTACCAGGAGAAATTGGACCCCAAAAGTTGTTTTCCAATTTGTCCTGAGTACGCCGACACCCCATATGTGGGAGAAAACTACTGTATGGACACACGTCGGGGCTCGGAAGGGAAGTAGTGACGTTTTGGAATGCAGACTTTGATGGAATGGTCTGCGGGTGTCATGTGCGTTTGGAGAGCCCCTGATGTACCTAAACTATTGAAACTCCCCACAAGTGACCCCATTTTGGACACTAGACCCCCCACGGAACTTATCTAGATGTGTGGTGAGCACCTTGAACCCCCAAGTGCTTCACAGAAGTTTATAACGCTCGGACGTGAAAATAAAAATCATTTTTTTCCACAAAAATGTTTTTTGCCCCCAATTTTTTATTTTCCTAAGGGTAACAGGAGAAATTGGACCCCAAAAGTTGTTTTGCAATTTGTCCTGAGTAGGCTGATACCCTACATGTGGGGGTAAAGTACTGTTTGGGCGCATGGCAGAGCTTGGAAGGGAAGGAGCACCATTTGACTTTTTCAACTTAGAATTGGCTGGAATTGAGATCAGACGCCATGTTGCATTTGGAGAGCCCCTGATGTGCCCAAACAGTGGAAACTCCCAATTCTAACTCCAACCCAAACCCCAACACACCCCTAACCCTAATCTCAGCCCTAACCCTGGACTTAACCCTAGCCCTGATGGGAAAATGGAAATAAATACATTTTCTTTTAAGTTTATTATTTTTCCCTTACTAAAGGGGTGATAACGGGGGGTTTGATTTACTATTTATGGCGGTTTTTATGTTTGGCAGCTGTCGCACGCTAAAAGACGCTTTTTATTGTAAAAATAGTTTTTGCATCACCACATATTGAGAGCTATAAGTTTTCCGTATTTTGTCCCACTGAGTCATGTGAGGTCTTATTTTTTTGCGGGACGAGTTGACGTTTTTATTGGTACCATTTTCGGGCACGTGACTTTTTTTATCGCTTTTTATTCCGATTTTTGGGACGCAAAATGAACAAAAACCAGCGTTTCATGAATTTCTTTTGGGGGGTGCGTTTACACCGTTCCACGTGCGGTAAAATTGATAAAGCGGTTTTATTCTTCGGGTCAGTACGGTTACAGCGATACCTCATTTAGGTCTTTTTTTTTATGTTTTGTCGGTTTTATGCAATGAAAACTATTTTATATAAAAAATAATTATTTTTGCATCGCTTTATTCTGCGAGCTATAACTTTATTTTTTCTCTGATGATGCTGTATGGCGGCTTGTTTTTTGCGGGACAAGATGACGTTTTCAGCGGTACCATGGATATTTATATGCATCTTTTTGATCGCGCGTTATTACACTTTTTGTTTGGCGGTATGATAAAAAATTATTTTTTGCTTCGTTTTTTATTTTTTAAGGGGTTTGCTAAAGAGGTTAACTAATGGGACAGTTTTATAGGGCGGGTCGTTACGGACGCGCCGATACCTAATATGTGTACTTTTATTGTTTTTTTTTATTTTTATTTCCAAAAAATTGATTTATTGGGGGGAATATTTTTTTTTTGTTCTAATATATTTGGCGATTTTTTAAAATTTTAACACTTTTTTAACTTTATTACATAGTCCCAGGTGGGACTTCACTGTCCTGTGACAGATCGCTGATCTGTCACATCACAGATCACTGTGACAGATCAGCGATCTGTCACAGGCACTACTGCAGACTTCCTCATGCCTGCGCTTTGCAGGCACTGAGGAAGCCAGCTCCCTGCAGGCCCCCGTCGCCATCTTGGATTCGGGGGCCTGTAGGGAAAGAGACCCCCAAAGCAGCGCTGCACATTGCGCTGCCGTGGGGGGGCTCAGGGAAGCACGGAGGGAGCCCCTCCCTGCCGATGCTTCCCTTTAACCCCCGATACACCGCGATGTTTGATCGCGGTGTGCAAGGTGTTAACGTGTCGGGGGCGGTCCGTGACCGCCCCTGACACATTGTGCCGGGTGTCAGCTGTGATAATCAGCTGACACCCGGCCGCGATCAGCAGCGCTCACCACGTGGGCGCCGCTGATCGCGCTAGACGTACTATCCCGTCCATGGGCATAGGGGCCCGGGTCCCATGGACGGGATAGTACGTCTGATGTCAGGAAGGGGTTAAAGATTCCATAATAACAGGGTCTGTATCACAGGACTCGTGTACAGCAAATGTGGTGTCAATATTCAAAAAAGGGATAAAAACTGAACTTGGAAATTATAGGCCAGCAAGTTTAACCTCAACTGTGGGTAAAATCCTGGAGGGTTTTCTAAGAGATACTATACTGGAGTACCTGGAGAAGAATAACCTCATGACCCAATATCAACATGGGTTTACAATAGACCGTTCCTGTTAGACTAATCTGATAAGCTTTTATGAAGAGGTAAGTTCCGGACTGGACCAAGGGAATGCAGTGGACGTGGTGTACATGGACTTTTCAAGAGCTTTTGATACGGTGCCACACAAAAGGTTGATACATAAAATGAGAACAATGGGGATAGGGGAAAATATGTGTAAGTGGGTTAAGAGCTGGCTCAGGGATAGGAAACAAAGAGTGGTTATTAATGGAGCACACTCGGACTGGGTCACGGTTAGCAGTGGGGTACCACAAGGGTCAGTTTTGGGCCCGCTTCTTTTTAACATGTTTATTAGTAACCTTGTAGAGGGCATAGAGAGTAGAATTTCAATATTTGTAGATGACACTAAACTCTGCAGAATAATCAATACAGAGGAGGACAATTTTATATTACAGGAGGATTTATGTAAACTAGAAGCTTGGGCTGATAAATGGCAAATGAGCTTTAATGGGGATAAATGGGTAGAACGAACAAGATGTATAATTATATGCTTAATTGTAAAACACTGGGCAAAACTGTCACTGAAAAAGACCTGGGTGTATGGGTGGACGACAAACTCACATTTAGTGGCCAGTGTCAGGCAGCTGCTGCAAAGGCAAATAAAATAATGGGATGCATTAAAAGAGGCATAGATGCTCATGAGGAGAATATAATTTTACCTCTATATAAGTAACTAGTGCGACCAAACTTAGAATACTGTGTACAGTTCTGGTCTCCGGTGTATAAGACAGACATAGCTGAACTGGAGCGGGTGCAGAGAAGAGCGACCAAGGTTATTAGGGAACTAGGGGGGGTCTGCAATACCAAGACATGTTATTACACTTGGGGTTATTTAGTTTGGAAAATCGAAGGCTTAGGGGTGATCTTATTACAATGTATAAATATATGCGGGGGCAACACAAAGACCTTTCTAATGATCTTTTTACTCTTAGACCTGTGACGGGGACAAGGGGGCATCCTCTACGTCTGGAGGAAAGAAGGTTTAAGCATACTCACAGACGTGGTATTAGGAGTCTGATTTCTTCCTTTCCTATGATGAAATCTAGACCCTTACATGCTGCAGTCTCCTGCGTTTCATCTGCAGTAAAGGAGATTGCAGAGAGTGCCTTGCGGCAACTCTCTCCAGAGGCTAAGTCCTCTGTTCCCTCCACTGAGCATGCTCATGGGACGAGCTCCCATTGGAGTTCGGGAGTCACATGCTCAGGTCCTGTGTCTAATCCTATTGGCTCCTCCTGGAGCCTTGGAGACTTCCGGAAGGTCCCATCTGGTATATAAAGCACGCATGGCTGTTCCGCCATGCGCTAGTATTTCACACTTGCTGCTGTATGTATGGTGATGGATGCTTGGACTGGTGACTGACTTATTAAGAAACCCCTTCCCTCTGATAATACGATTGTGTTTGGGTTCAGCCAGTAGCAGCGCTAGCGTGCATATGCTCCATCTTTCTCAGCAACTTAGCGTCTGCATTGCGCCAGCGTTATTGCAGCGCCTTAGTTCTTGCCACGCTGCAGTTGCAGCTTTCTCTGCGTCCGCGGTTGTGACGTTTCGCACCTAATTTGACGGTAGGTCTAGATGGAGTAGTTCTGCTGTTTAAGGCTACTCCTGTGACCGTGAATACATCGCTGTCTGTGACTCTGAACAGAGTCAGCGTTTAATTTGAGCTTATTTGCCTTCAGCTCTGTGAGTATAACAGAGCTTCCTTTTGTGCACGGGTGCCGTCTAACCCTTGTGCACATTAGCGCCTTGTGCTCTGCCTCTCTAGCAGCGGTTTTTCCATCCACCGCATGGTGGACCCCGGGTGGCGAAGGCACTTTATTTTTTATTTAGTGTCTTCCGCCACTCCTAACACGCAGATTCTTTACTGTAAGAGCAGTGAGCCTATGGAACTCTCTGCCATATGATGTTGTAATGAGTGATTCCCTACTAAAATTTAAGAAGAGACTGGATGCCTTTCTTGAAAAGTATAATATTACAGGTTATATACACTAGTTTCCTTAATATTGCGTTGATTCAGGGAACTAGTCTGATTGCCATATGTGGAGTCGGGAAGGAATTTTTTTCCCCAATGTGAAGCTTACTGTTTGCCACATGGGTTTTTTTGGCCTTCCTCTGGATCAACATATTAGGGCAAGTTAGGATAGGATATGGGTTGAACTAGATGGACTTAAAGTCTTCCTTCAACCTTAATAACTAACTATGTTACTAAAATGTTCAGTAGAAAAATAATTACACAAACCACATTGATAAAAATATATTTATATCAAAGTGTGCAAATATGCAAAGTCCAGAATATAAAAACCCATAATTCAACTATTAACAAATGGATCATGCCTACCCAACCGTACTATAAAGGCACGGTCAAAGCAGTTGTGTTTTCAATGTATATAAATGGTAAAATTGGAAACTTTTGTAAATAGAGTCTTCACAAAGACCAAAATGATAAACATGTTTCTGTAACCCCTAGAGGTATGTGCATAAGTCGACTTTTTAAGGCAGATCCCATTTGGAATTTGCCTGAAAAAGCGCTAAAAAACCCCCACCAAAAAGAATGGAGAGAGCAATGCAAAAGCGACACGGTGTGCATGTGAAGCCGCAGGCAAAGTTGCCACATGAGACACCTGAAAAAAAGACGCTTCAACCTGTGTTTCCCTGAAACGTCTTTTGATGGCTTTTCCTCTTTGCTTACATCGCAGACAATCCTAGATCCTGAATCAGATCACTGCAGTTGCGCAGGACGGCTTCCAAAGAGCAAAATCCAAAATAAAAACAAGTATTATAATATAGCACCCTGAGGACTGAAATGTGCTACTTTTTTTACCTCACTGGGCTATTTTGCCATATCTGCTTCTGCTCACTACTTTCGAAAGCAGAGAATACCTTCAAAATAATCCCAGCTATAGAAAGTGTCGGCTGCACTGTAAGCTATCTAAAGTCCTGGATATAGGTCAGACTGTTTCTGACATGTATTTCTTCAGGAGCACACAGGCTTCCTGCTTGCTGGCGAGAGGCGCTGTGCTCCTGAAGAATCACAGTTCAGACCGCAGGCATTGTTGCACTACTTGCCCAAACTGTGCACGCTCCGATTCTCTGAGTCCCCGGTTGTGCTTCTGCAGCACTGAAGAAGCCCATGTACAGTGAAGCTGGCCAGATCCAGCCAGTTTAAGAACTGCAAACAGCTTAGAAATCCGTGCTCCTTAACTCGGAAACCAGCGACCCTCTCAGACTGAAGTGGTCAGTTACCTAGGCAACAAGCCGTAAAGTATAAAATGTAAAAAAAATCCTTCAATCTTGAGACCAGAGAGGATTCTTAACACCCAAGATGAAAAATATGCTTGCTCTGCAATTTTACCCACTTAAGAAGTGGAAACAATCTAATCCATTGGAGAGGTGATAACTTGAAATTCAGAGTCTCTTTCTCAGGAACTGTTTGGTTGATGACCCATCCTTAGGATAGGTCATTAATGTTTGACTGGGGTCCAACACTCGCCGATCAGTGTCGGACAGAAGTAATCACTTGTGGAGCTGCTCTGTCTTCTGATAGTGGGGGGTACTGCACATCACCTCCCAACGATTTGAATAGGAGGTGGATCTGCAGTACCAAGCCCCAGCATATCCTGTATCTAAATGTGTCCCCTACAATAGCAGTCTTTATTCACCTGTTTTTTCACTTCTGCTGCACCTCCTGGAAAGGTAGGATGGCAAATGTAATCAGCCTGAGACTCTCTGATGCATGAAAGAGCAGGGCTGTTGACTAGTGATGGCAGGGTATTCTTGGCATCAAAGAAATCCAGCAGTCTTTTGGATAGGAAGGAATGATTAAAAAAAAAAAAAACTGCATGTAAGCTCAGGCTTATACCATAAATTGTAATGGGAAGAAATACTTGAGACCCATTAATGTGGAAATCTTTTGAGATATCTGTCTACTTGGTAATGAAAGTATTTTGAATCAAGTTTTCTTCGCTTTTTGTAGGGCAAGATTGAAAGTTTTGTATGACTTAAGGAAGTGTTCACACTGAGACTAAATATCTGACTGGTATCCTCACACAAAGCTGAGGAGTTGGACATGATCGTCAGATTCATGTCTTTGGGGGATGAGATTGCTGAAGGCATCTCAAACTCGTTCTTAGAGAGTTCACAGATGTTGGAAGTTGGAGAGGACAATAGATCATCATTAGTGTCAGACACAAGAGCAGTAGATTCGGTCAGTGGTATTGGTGCACTGCCATTACTTACACTTAGGTTAAAAGGGTCAGTGTCGTACTCGTCTCTTGTATGAATCATCTGCTGTAATGACTTTCCTGTCTTCTCCAAATGCTCACCAGTCCGATTAGGGCCTGCAATACTTTGTACATTTGTTTCCATGGGCTCAAATTCAACCCCTTGAGGACTCTGTCTACTAAAAACTTTGTAAGTGTGCACTTCACTTGACTGTACCTGACATTTCATATAAGATTTAACAGAGTCTGGGATTTTTATGTAGGAGGCTGCCGTCTCTGAACTCAAGTATGGCCTGAAGAGAGATAAACAAGGCTTTGCTTTAACAATAGGCATAATGGACAAGGGTTTCAATTGAGAAACAAATGCAATTAGTTCATCATATGAAGAGTGGTCAGAATATGGAAACACATGGACATCTTTGTGGTACACCTTTACTTTCCGGCTGGTTGGAAGAATGGCAATGGTTGGATGGACAGAATTCCATTGTTCCATGTTAGAGTACTTCACTTCAGACTGATCCACCACACGAATTCTTCCATCTCTGCTACATGTTGTAAAGACATCTTCGATTTCTAAAAGATGGAGTAGTTCCAGTCTCTGGGGGCTTACAACAATCCAAGACTCAAACGTTTTTGCCAAGTCCACCAAAAGGGATTCTTTTCCTATACTGTACAGGCCTGCATTATAGAGGTAGAATATGGTAAGTGGGAAGACACGTAAAAGGAACACAAACATACAAAAAGGTATCCTGAATAAAGCATGTTGAAGGGTGTACACCTTCTCTCAGACTTAATGTGGTAAGTAACCCCTTAACCTCCTGACGCATCTGTATGTCCGTGTCGGGATCCGCACGTGTGGACCTAAGCCCATCCAAATTAAGTTGTGTTACACAGCTGCTAACTGCCTGTAACATCAGTGACGGGAGCAAGCTCTGATCACTGCTGTTTAACAATTTAGACACTGATGATGCTACTTATGATTCTACTTTTGAACACTATTAAATTTGTGTTTATTGCTGTTCTTTCCAAGAACGATTGTGGGTAATGGTTCCTAACAATCTGTAGTCCGTATCTATTGCACTCCATTTGAACATGCGACTAAGGGCATTTAATCCGTTCCATGTATATTTTTTTTTGAGAATGACACGGTTATCTTTGATATACCTGTTTCTGCGCCGAGAGAGATTGTATGTATGTATATACACATACTTACACACATTTTTTACATATATCATGCGAGTATTGTATATACTGCCGCTTTTATATTTAATAAAACTAGTCTAATATTACATCTCCACCAATTTTTAGTGTAAGATTAGTGTCTGTCTATATATGATAGCTGCATCGCGATATATACGTTTATCTGTGCTCTCTCAGCTTGTGTAGTATTTTCGATAAGGGGGCGTAAAATTTCTTCTTGTATCCAACACGATCATGTTAGTGATCTATATATGTGCATGGTCCTCCTTTCTTGTGGCTAAACCTTTCTAATATATTTCCGCCGTTTTGCTTTGTCGAATGGTAATGAATTTATGAGTACTCTGCGTAGACATATGTAGTCCCTAAGGTGATGTTCTTAATGCGTTCATACCACTATGTCTTTTTTGAGAGTGACGCGGCTAATTTTGACATATCTGTTTTTGCGCCATGAGAGCGATATATACGTTATTAAGTGCGTTCCTATACTAGGAATAATGTTTATTTAAATCTAATATGATCATAGCTGCGCTGTGAAATTATATATATCTATACTTGTGCCTTCTTAGTTTATTAGGCGTACATATCACATTAGGGGATGATGCGCGTGCAATATTTTTTCTGTACTCAATATGATCATGAGTCCATTAGTTATTTACGTGTGTGCTTGTTGTAGTTGGACGTTCCAATATACCAGCGTTGTTTTGCCATGTCTTACGCATACGTGGTAACAAATTTTCTGAGTGCTCCACGTTGATATATTAAAGCTTCTAAACATCACACAAGCAGATGTCTCTTATGCGCCTGCGCTATTTTGTCATGTCTGATGTGTGCGCAGTCCACTCTAATTGTATCCTGCATTTATTATGATCTTTGCATATTTGATGCTCTACACGTGCTTGTATTTGTAGACACAAACCGAGTCCTGAACAGGCAGATGTCCTTAAATATGTGTGCGCTACTACGTTATGTTCAACGCGGGTGCAGTTGGTTTTGACTGCTTTCTGCAATCATAACCTCCATTATGTCTATGATGCTCTTTGCATGCACCAAACTTTTTTTTTCCAACTGACTGAACTTTACTTACAATACCGTGAGTGAACATTAACAAGATGGCCGCGTCCATGCTCCTCCATGCGGTTTCTCATGGTCTCCACTCGCACGGTTGAATAACATATCCAATTGTGTGTGTGCATGGGTGTGTATATATAGTTCACAAATACCAAGCAGAGCATGCTATCTTTTTTCCTGAGGAAGCCACAATTGTGGCGATACGCGTGGGAACCTATCCCACATCATCTTTCTCCCTACTGGCAGGGCCCTGGCTCAGACTCTAGGATCCACACTCACTCTGGTGTGTGAGCATACTTCAGCCCAGGAATAGGTTTGTTACCTTCCCTAAAATTGTGTGCTACTAGTTTCTCTTCTTAGGCTATGTTGAGCGACCTGTATTTAACAGGCTTATTACTTTCTTCTCACATGCCTTTGTGTCTCTCTCTGGGCCCATATGGTACTATTGTTATGCACTTCATAGCCATTTAAGGTTTTTTTTTTTTTTCATCTTTTATAAAATGTGTGCGCTATTGGTATTTTTACCTTTGGCCATTGCTGAGAGACCTGCATTCAACAGGTTAAATCACTCTTCTTATATGCCTATTTTTCTGTGGATCTCTGGGCCCACATGGTATTTCTCATATGCACTTTATAGCCACTGAAGTATTATCTGATGCTGCTACAGATGTATTATATTTATGATGTGCAATACCTTTGACAGTGGCTTTATGTACTTATCTGGTTCTTTGGGAGACTAGTAGTTGTAGCAAGTCATTGCTTCTATAATAAGGCATTACTCATTGTTTTTAATATGCATTGTGTGCTTTTTTGCTTTTTGTAATATTTGTCTAATGAAGTGTCATTCTTTATATATACAATTGAGGTGCTCCTTTGGATATGGGCATGATCTTTTTTTCCTTGCTCTTCTATACAATGTAGACACTGCTATCAATCACTGACTGCTGCATTTAAATGGTGTGATCACAGCTGTGAGTTGGCACCAGCTCCCATTAGACCCCTGCGAAGCAATTGCTGATTGATTTACCATGGCAAACGGAGTCCTGTGAAGCCCAACTATAAACTTAGCTTTATAGGAGACCTCCATTTACACTGCATACAATATTGCCGTACATACCGTAAGTGATCAAAGAATTGCAAGTTTGATGCTCCCTAAAATTGTAAACCAATTTTTTTTTTTTAAATTATAATTTGAAGCATTGCTCTTCTCACAATTGAAAAATAAATACCGTATTTTCCGCTTTGTAAGACGCACTTTTTTCCCCCCAAAATTTGGGGGGAGCGGCCATTTCTTTTTACCGGCACCACAGCGCGCGCACACAGGGAACCGAGGAAATGCCGGGGCTCTGGCCTGTCGCACATTGTTGGCAGAGCCCCGGGCATCGACGGGCACACAATGCCACACCGCTGGGCACCAGAGACACCTGCAGCACCGGCCAGCAACCGCCAGACAAATGGAGAAACCTGGCAGCACAAGACCCTGCAGCAACGGCACACATCGGAGCCCCCCCTCATTCCTGAATGCTGCCTGCAGCATCACTCCACGCCTGCCTTCTCCAGCAGCGAGCCTGGGACCTCGCTACACCACAGCCACCAACCCGGGTAAGCAATAAGATGCAAGAATTATAAGAGGCACCACCATTTTATAAATATTTTTTTCTTGTTTTTCTCCTCAAAATTTGTGGTGCATCTTATAATCCGGAGCGTCTTATAAAGCGAAAAATACAGTAAGTCCAAATATATTTGGCATCAATGTGTCCATAAAGGTTTGAACAAAATATTAAAGTAAGTAATCTGCAAGGTAAAGCAAAAAGAAAAAAAAAAAAAAAGAAAAAAGAATCACTCAGTGGTTATATGGTAAACTTAAGACCACTACAACATGTTAGGCTGACTTCCAGTGATGTAGATAAAAGTAAAGCAATTATGGCTTAGGCTGTTTTCACAGCGCATCGTGCGCATGCGTCATGCACACCTATGTTTAACATGGAGTGTGTATGGTCTTGCGTTTGCATGCGTTCGGCTGCGTTATCGTGCACATGCGTTTTCAGGTGTGCGTCTAGACGTGCCAGACGCAACCTGTTGCATTATTGGGTCAGTCCAACTGCGTTAAAAAAAGCATGCGTTCGCTTGCGTACGGACTGTGTAAGAAAAACCGCATTACAGTCAATGGGAACGCAGGCGTGCGCATGGACATGCTACGCATGCGTTTTAAATGTAAACATGGCTAGAAACTGGTTAATTCGCATGCGCATAAAAAACGCAAACACATGCAAAAACACATGATGCGTTTTTGCATGCGTTTCTATTGCGCACGATGCGCTGCGCAAAAAAACGCTAATGTGAAATTAGCCTTAGAAAGTTATAAAAGAATAAAAGTAAAATACAAGAGTAACTACTGCACTTAAAGAGACTGTGTCATCAGATTTTTATAAACTAATCTGAAACAGAGTAACGTAGTGGCAGATATCCTGATTGCAACGATGTGTCACTTATTGATTTGCTTAGTGTAGATGTGATAAAATCAGTTTTATCAACGTAGCTCAAATTTTAAAAATCGTAAAAAAAAAAGCCCAAACACCAATATGAATCTACTGTAGCTGTGAGTGGACCAACAATAAAACCCTCGTGTCACCCTATTTAGTGGTCAGCCATCTTACCAATCACGATGTCATGGTGTGGGTGCTTTTTAATTACTTCTTTGATTTGTTCAGTGGCTTCTTGACGAGAGGGTAGGTTTTGATCACCATTTGTGTTGTCCAAATACAGAATATCAATCTTTAGGTTTCTTAGTGGAGAATATGCAAGCATAATGGGGTCATATCGAAAGTCTCCTACAATGAAAAGGAGAAATGTTCACTCTTGTCCATTGATACAATCTCACTTTGCAACTACTAATCTCACCGAGTGAATTCAGCCATAGTTTCTCCACTTATCGAAGCAAGCATGTCTGACTGCTGCTCCATACAAAACCAGTTCTGGAGATCAAGGTGGTCGTAGTAGTGGGTCCTCTCATGACCATAGATTTTGTGGGTAGGCAATATGTAGATTGGGGGGGGAATATAAGACGTGCCATCATGTATACATTGCTACATATCATACAATCTGAGGATACCTCTTATCCTTCACATTGGGGTGTGCCACATTCTGTAACCGAACCACTTGCTAAAAGGAGATTTTTGTGTACTCACTGTAAAATCTCTCTTAGCCTTTAATTGGGGGACACAGAACCGTGGGTGTTATGCTGCTGTCCACTAGGAGGCGACACTATGCATAATCTGAAAAAGATTAACTTTGGCTCCTCCTCTGCAGTATACACCCCTGGACGGCGTCAGCCTTCTCCAGTTTTGTGCCAAAGCATAAGGAGGAACGTAACCAAATAACATAACCATGCCTGTAAGAAGGCTACTATGTACGAGCTCAAAGAACAATATGAGAACTCAACAGTAAACAACGGCCCGTAAGGGCGACAGGGTGGGAGCTGTGTCCCCCAATTAAAGGCTAAGAGAAAGATTTTACGGTGAGTACACAAAAATCTCCTTTACTCTGTCGCCTAATTGGGGGACACAGAACCGTGGGACATCCCAAAGCAGTCTCTGGGTGGGAAGCAGTGGACGAATATTGTGTTGACAGTTCCCTAGACTTGGGGTACTGCTGCCTGCAGAACCAGTCTACCCAGGCTCGCATCCGCTGAGGACTGGGTATGAACACTGTAGTGTTTCGTAAACGTGTGTAGGCTAGTCCAAGTGGCCGCCTTACACACTTGTTGTGCCGAAGCCTGATGCCGAATGGCCCAGGAGGCCCCTACTGCCCGTGCAGAGTGTGCCGTGATACCGGCCGGAAGAGGGGAACTGTTAAGTCGGTAGGCCTCATGTATGGTGGACTTGATCCACCTGCCAAGGGTAGCCTTGGAAGCCGGCAACCCCTTGCGACTACCTTCCGGAAGAATGAAGAGGGAATAAGATTTCTGGAAAGGTGCAGTCCTGGACACGTAAATCCGCAATGCTCTGACGAGGTCAAGCGTATGCAGAGCCTTCTCCACTCTATGAACCGGAACCGGGCAAAGGGAAGGCAGTGAAATCTCCTCATTAAGGTGAAAGTTGGACACAACCTTCGGAAGGAAGGATGGTACCGTGCGGAGAACCACCTTGTCCTGGTGAAAGGCTAGGAAAGGCCGTCTGCAGGAAAGTGCTGACAATTCCGACACTCTGCGTAACGAGGTGATCGCCACTAGAAAAACCACTTTCCGAGACAGAATGGAGAGTGGAACTCCTCTAAGAGGTTTGAAGGGTGGAGCTTGCAATGCTGTCAGGACCAGATTGAGGTCCCACGTATCCAGCGGACGTTTGTAGGGAGGAACCAATCGGTAAACTCCCTGGATGAAAGTCCTTACTTGCGGTTTAATAGCAATGCGCTTTTGAAAAAGGACTGAAAGCGCCGACACCTGACTCTTAAGCGAACTTAAGGATAGCTTGGCATCTAGGCCCGATTGAAGAAAACCTAGTACCTTCAGGAGGGAATAAGGGAGTGGGACATGTCCATGAGATTCGCACCAAGAAAAGAAAGCTCTCCAGGTACGATAATAGAGCTTGGCGGAGGCAGGCTTCCTTGCCCTGATCATAGTTGCAATGACTGCCGGTGAAAAACCTGCCTGGGTTAGAATCCAGGTTTCAAGGGCCATGCCGTCAAATTGAAAGCCCCTGAATTCTGGTGGAAGAACGGACCTTGAGACAGAAGGTCGTGACGGTCGGGTAGACGCCAGGGGGCGTCTGCCGTAAGTTGGACGATGTCGGCGTACCATGTACGTCTGAGCCAGTCTGGTGCGATGAGGATGGTCGAAACGCCCTCTTGCTTGATCTTCCTCACGACCCTGGCGATTAGGGGGAGGGGTGGGAAAATGTACAGGAGTCAGAACTGGGACCAGTCCTGGACCAGGGCATCCGCTCCGAGCGACCGCGGGTCGTGTGTCCTGGCCATGAAATTGGGGACCTTGGTATTGAGATGGGATGCCATTAGGTCCACCTCCGGGGTTCCCCAGCGTTGACAGATCTGGTAAAAAATCTCGGGATGGAGAGACCACTCCCCCGAGTCCATTCCTTGCCTGCTGAGGAAGTCTGCTTCCCAGTTTTCTACACCCGGAATGTGTACTGCAGAAAGTACCGACCTCGTGTCTTCCGCCCAGCGGAGGATATGAGCCACTTCTCTCATCGCCTGGGCGCTGCGGGTCCCGCCTTGGTGGTTCACGTATGCCACAGCCGTGGCATTGTCCGACTGTATCCGTATGTGCGAGGCTGCAAGCAAGTGATGAAAGGCTCTCAGTGCCAAGAGGATGGCCCTGATTTCCAGAACATTGATGGGCAATGTCACTTCCCTCGGTGACCACTTGCCCTGTGCCCTGTGATGTAGGTGCACCGCCCCCCAGCCTGTCAGGCTTGCATCGGTAGTCAGGATCTTCCACTGTCCTGAGAGGAATGGCTTCCCTCGTGTAAGCGAGGTTGGTTTGAGCCACCAATGCAGGGACCTCCTGGTTGATGACGTCAACCTGAACTCCCTGTCGAGGGAAAAGGGGTTCCTGTCCCAAGATCTGAGTATGGCTAGTTGAAGGACCCTGAGGTGAAACTGGGCAAATGGCACTGCCTCTATTGCTGCTGCCATCCTGCCGAGGACTCTCATGGCAAACCGGAGAGATCGAGGAGGACTGCGAAGGAGTGTGCGAACTCCCAGACGGATGGCCAGTGTCTTGTCCTTGGGAAGGAGCACCAGGCCCCTGGCGGTGTCGAATACCATTCCCAGGAATGTTAAGAGTCCGAGTTGGGATAGTCGACGATTTCTGTAGGTTGACTAGCCATCCCAGGCGACTCAGAGTGTCTAGTGTGATTGAGACACTGACCTCGCAGTCTTTGAAAGTCGGAGACTTGATGAGGAGGTCGTCCAGGTACGGGACGACTAGGATGCCTCTTGAGTGCAGGACGTCCATGGTGGCCGCCATGACTTTGGTGAACGTTCTTGGAGCCGTGGCGAGTCCGAACGGAAGGGCGACAAACTGGTAGTGGTTTTGGTTGACCGCGAACCTGAGAAACCTTTGGTGGGCGGGAGCAATTGGTATGTGGAGATACGCATCCTGTAGGTCTATGGAGGCGAGGTATTCTCCCTGGTCCATGGATGCAATGATGGACCGGAGGGACTCCATGCGGAAATGACGGACCCGTACGTAATTGTTGAGCTGTTTTAGGTCCAGTATGGGTCGGACGCCGCCTCCTTTCTTGGGGACTACGAACAAATTTGAGTAGAATCCTCGGAATCTCTCGTTCGCGGGAAACGGCACAACTCCTGATTGAAGGAGAGAGGAAACCGCTTGGTGGAAAGCACGAGCCTTTTCTGGTGGTGTTGGAGGAATAGAAAGGAAGAACCGGTTCGGTGGAACGGAAGTGAACTCTATCTTGTATCCGGAAGACACTATTTCCCTGACCCACCTGTCTTCTGTAATAGGCAGCCAGACTTGCTGAAAGAGTAAAAGTCGGCCGCCTACTGGTGGGGTGTCTTCCGGAGGTCGCGAGTCATGATGAAGCGAAGTTCTGAGGTTTTCCTCCCTTGGGTTTCGCTTGGCCTGCTTTCGACTGCCAAGCCCTGTCCGGTCTCTGCTGCGTCCGTGGGTTGTCTCTGCGTGGAGAACGGTTACGGTTTTGCACTGGGCGCGAAACGGACCAGCCCGAGGAATTCCGAAAGGATCGGAATCGCGTCTGGTTTCTTCGTTTAAACGTGCGTTTCGGTTTTAGTTGAGGGAGAGAGGTACTCTTACCCCCAGTGGCATTGGCTATCATGGTGTCCAACTTTTCGCCGAAAAGTCTTCCAGTAAAATACGGAAGTCGCGTGAGGGACTTCTTTGAGGCCGCATCCGCTTTCCATTCTCGCAGCCAGAGGATGCGTCGGATCGTGATGGCGTTTGATGCTATTCCCGCTACACCTCTGGCGGAATCCAGTGCTGCATGAATCATGTAGTCTGCTACCACTGCTATCTGGACCGCTTGGTCCGAGAGCTCAGGATTTGAAGCCTGAAGACCCTCCTGTAGTTTTTTGGCCCAAGCCAGGATGGCCTTGGCTTCCCAAACTGAAGCAAACGCAGGGCCCAGAGAGGCGCCTGCCGCTTCAAAAATAGAACGAGCAATGCGTTCTACTTGCCGGTCTGCTGCGTCCCTGAGGGTTGAGCTATCCGGCAGAGAGAGTAAAGTCTGCGCTGCTAGCTTAGAAACCGGAGGGTCCACTTCAGGTGGATCTGTCCATTGTTTGGTGTCTTTCTGTGGGAAGGGGGGTACTTCGCTTCCAAATATTTGCGATTAGCGAATTTTTTCTCAGGCTGCGCAAACTGTTTGGTAAGTATTTTCTCAAACTCATGGTGATTAGGGAAGACCTTAGGTGGTTTCTGAACACTTTCGAAGCAAATCCTATGTTCTGGGACTTCCGGGGCAGACTCTGGAATTTTTAGCACCCGATGAATGGCAGAAATTATGTCCTCAACTAGCGCTGTATTGCTAGGGGGAGAAGGTACCACGGACCTGACCGTTTCGTTATCTGAGTCGGAGTCACAGATGCCCTCCGAATCCTGTGCCTCGCTAAGGTGATCCCTGGAGGGCGACCTGGGGCAGGGGTCTTCTGTGGTGGGGGATCCCTGTGGTAAATTGCACTGTCTGTCTGTGGCAGGGGACTGCCCAGGAGACCTGGAATGACGCTGTCTCTCCCTGGAGGGGGGACGACCTTGTGCCATAGTGCGACTCAGGTGATCGAGACCTGTGGGTCCGCTTACGTCTGTGAGAGTCGGAAGCAGCATGTTCCTGAGACAAGCTGTCCGTTTGCTGAGTACCGTCCATAGCCGGGGCCCGACTCTGCAGAGCTTGCAGTAATGTAGCAGTTAGGTTGTCTATGGACTGTGACATAGACAGACATCTGAGTTGCCCATTCCGGCGTGGCCTGTGACACTGAAGCGTCAGTAGGGACTCCCTGGGGTTCTGACCCAGAGTTCTGGATGCAGTCCCGGCAGTGCGGATACGTGCTGCCACTAGGGAGCGTGGCTTTGCAGGCTGTGCAGAATGCATAGAAACATTCCTGCCTGGTTCTCTTCCTTGAGCCCGGCATAGTGCACAGAGGCTGGCTATAAGGGATCGTACAGGGGTGGCTACGCAGAGGGAACCCACAGAGAGCCTTATAGGAAGTATAGATTAACAGCTGAGTAATGAGAACCCAGCTGTGAGCTTACCCCACCGATGTGCCCCTAGGTCCAGCGCCGACAGATCCCAGTTCTGTGCCCCCCGGAGACCGCTGTGATGCTGCTCTCCTGGATCTCATCCAGAAAAAATGGCCACCGGGACTCTGAGGAGAGGGAGGAGGGGGCGGAGAGCTGAAAAGGGCACGCTGGGCTGTGTAAAAACGCGCCCTTTCTGCCTCAATCCGCCCCTTCTATGACACTCCAGCGTGTCATTTTAGTCATCCGGGGGGGCGGGCCGGGGACGGGGAAAAGGCGGCGACTTCGGCTAGGCCGAAGCCACGGTCTAAATTAAAGGCCTGATGCCCAGGAGGTCTCCAGAGTGGCGCGGTAGTCCGGGGGGGGGGGGGCGGATTTGTACCAGACCCCCTCAGAATGGTCGACTGGATAGCGGTGGGGGTAGCGGTTTCTGTATGGGGGGCCCCTGAAGCGCTATGGAGCCGCTGCTGTTGCTGAGACCGGGACGTAGAAAAGCCCTGTCTCTGCTGTGCCATCCAGTCCGCACCCTCCCCCGGCCCCAACAGGATCCCTCAGCCGGCCTGGGGTCCCTGGAAGCTGCGGAATGCTGCCTGATCTCCGACCCTACCTGAGGCGTCTCAACCTAATGCCCCCTGCGGGGGATTAGGGAGGGTGCGTCTGTCACCGTCAGGGGGGGTCTTCATCCTCGCCTCAACCCAGACCCCTTAAAGGGGTTGGGGAAGGAGGGGGGGGTCTCGACCTCGAACCAGGACCCGAGGAGGGAGCGACATGGGGAATAGCCACCTCGACCTCAACCGGGTACCCCTAATAGGGGACCGAGGAGGGAGCCATGCCAGGAGTCTCGCTGGAGACCCACTTTTCTTCATCTGTATTTCCGGACGAAAAAAGGAAAAAAAACGGAAGAAAAAAGGTGTGCCTCCTTGCGACACTAAGCAAAAACTGGAGAAGGCTGACGCCGTCCAGGGGTGTATACTGCAGAGGAGGAGCCAAAGTTAATCTTTTTCAGATTATGCATAGTGTCGCCTCCTCGTGGACAGCAGCATAACACCCACGGTTCTGTGTCCCCCAACTAGGCGACAGAGTAAAAATTATATGCAGTACACTAATTGGGAGCTTTCTGTTGTACTAACTTAACAAGCAAGAGGGGGCATAAGAGGGGTTGTCGACTACTAGGACAACCCCTTCTCACTCTGATTGTTTGCCCCCATGAAAATGAATACACATACTACCCTCCTGTGGCAGAGCCGTTCCAGAGGTGTAGGGACTCGCATTCCCAAGGCTCACATCAGGTTGTTCTGACTTGTGATGTGCGAACTCCAGGATGTTAAGAGTCTGGCCGAACAGTTAAAAAAAAAAAAGTTTAGTTTGGGTACCACAAAAGTGCCCGAACCTGGACCCCATTCACTTGACTTGGAGGGGTCCCGAACATCCAGTGTCTGCATGGCTATCATGGGCATGACAGCGTGGCAAACAGCCTCTGATCCACAGTAAGATTATTACCACTGGTCAGAGAGCCAAAGCTCCCACGCTGTCAGATGACAGAGTGAGCTCGCAGCTGTGACTGGAGATAAAAAGTCTACTTCTGATCATAAGCTTTGGCTGAGGGGAGCATTCATCTTCTAAAAATTGGAAAAAAAAAAAAAGCGTGGGTTCCTTTTTTTAAAAAACAAAACAAAACAAAAAAAACAGTCAAGCAAAACTAACAGTTGCGGCCTTACCGCCGATCAGAGATGCCGGTGTTTCAAGCACTGTCATGTACATGACAGGACGAGAAGCACCCGGTGTTCACGGGGCCGAACCCGGACAGTACAACGGACTTCATGGTAAAGTCTGTATTTGGGGTCCGTGCCCGAATAATAGGTGTTCGATATGAACCCTGAACTTTAATGTTCAGGTTCGCGCATTTTTAGTTTTAGCTATGACACATGAATAATAAAGAGAAATTGAGTGGCAAACTGGACCTCTAGCTTACTGCTGATTACTTATATATCCTCGGGGGGTGAGCTGTTAATGCCAGTGCTGATTGGGTGCAGGGATCGTACAGCATAACATGCTCATGTGAGCCTCGGGAACACGAGTGCCGAGATCGCCGTAACGATGCTGGCACTTAAGGCGAGAATTCAGGTTTTTATTTTCATGGGGCAAACACTCAGTGTAAGAAGGGGTTGTCCTGGTAGCAAACAACCCTTTTAAGACCTTCCCTCCCCAGGATGTAATACAAGAGGGTACTTGTGTATGGGTTAACTAAGAGCCGAGCCAGCTCCACATAAGGCAGCTGGGTCCTGCTTAAGGCACCCATTACAGTAACCTTAGTATACAGGCGAGGCTTCATTGGAGATGATAATTTTCTCTGTAAAGTATATAAAAAAAAAAAAAGACCTTTTTACCCAATTTAAAAATAAAATAATAATAATAATAATAATAATAATAATAATAATAATAAATACATATTCAGCACTTCTGTGCCTGTAAAGTACAACCATAACAGGAAGTTACTTGTTTCATAAAGTAAACACTTAACACACAAACAAAATTTCCATTGTTTAGGTCATCATACCTACAGCAAAAAGTGATTAAAACTTCAAAAAAGCTACCCACACATGGCACCATTAAAAACTACAGCTTAGCACCAAATTTAAAAAACTTTTTTTTTTTTTTTTTTTAATTTATTGTTGGAATTGTACTGACCTGGAGAATAATGTTATAAGGTCACTTTTACTGCACAATGACTGCCAGTAAAACAAAACTCCCCAAACAAAAACAAGTGATGGATAAAACAAGCCCACAATTGGCTATGTCAATAGAAAATTAAAAATGTTCAGGCTCTTGGAGAAGTGGGAGGAGAAAATGAAAATAGAAAAAAAAAATAAAATAAAATAAAATGGCTCAGTCATTAGTGCAACCCCTGTCCATGGGCTCCATTGGTAATGTAGACAGTGGACATTCAAATAAATATAAAAGACATCGCATTGGCAAAACTGGCACCATTTGTATATAAAAAAAAAATCTTTTACTTATAGTCATAGACAATTCCTTAAAGAACAGAAATTTCCAGAAATAACCAATGGTGTATGCAACTGTGTCACCCCCAGGCACCCTCCATGGACCATACTACTAGTAGTTAGGCATCCTTAAGCAATTCTTGTTCTGCATCATGTGGGGAATATTTGTGTCTGTTTCTCTCTGCAGGGGGCCCCTCCCTAATACACAGCTTTTCAGAATGGCTGGAAACAAGGCTTCTAGGACCTTCTTTCAATGAAATGTACCTGATTGCTAAGTGGGTGGGATCTGAGTATCTGTACCCAACCAGTGGGCTAATGCCAAGAAGGAGGTAGAAAAGGAAAGACATCTTTGGAGGTTGTTGTTGGCAGGGCTGTGGAGTCGGAGTCGGTGCTCATTTTGGTGGAGTCGGAGTCGGTATAAAATGGACCGACTCCGACTCCTAAAATATATAATAAATTGGGTACAGTAATTCAATGCAGGATGTGCTGAATATTTTTTCATAGGAGTTTGGGAAAGTTATGAAATGTCCTATAAATGGCTGTTCTATTTACTGATCTAAGGCTACATTCACACACAGTGTTTTTCCTGTGTTTTTTGAGGATACGTTTTTCAGCTGCAAAAGCTGATCATCTTTTTAAAAAACTGCATCACCTGAAAGGTTTTTGAGCTCATAGATAATGTTTTCAATAGCAAAAGCAGATTAGAAATCTGCTCTGTCTATCCATATCGTATCTGTACCAAAAAGAATGAAAACCGGGTAGTACACCAATATATATTCTGTTCTATCTAAATATCTTGATTATTGGATCATAAAAATGATTAAATGTCTGAGGTTCACATTGTACTACAATAAATTTTTCACTTAAATATAAGCAATATGTGTGGGAGTCGGAGTCGGAGTTGGAGTCGGTGTAAGGGAAATTGAGGAGTCGGAGTCGCAAGTTTGGCTTACCGACTCCACAGCCCTGGTTGTTGGTACGGTATCTCGGAAGAGCTAGGATCTGCTGCTTTGGCCAAGTCATGGTGCCAGTGGTATGGACTATTAGGGTATGTGCACACGCTGCGGATTTGGCCTCTGCGAATCCGCAGCAGTCCTGCAGACAGTGTACAGTACCATGTTAGTCAATGGTATTTCAAATCCGCTGTGCACATGCTGCAGATTTTTCACAGCGGAAGAGCTGCGGTTTTGAACCCGCAGAAAGAATTGACAAGTCAATTCTTTCTGCGGATTCCGCTGTGGTTTGCCACCTATTCCATTGTCCAGGTGTCAAACCGCAGGGGAAAACTGCTGGCCAATCCGCAGATAAACCTCAGGTCATTTTACCTGCGGATCTGCAGCTAAAAATCCGCTGGTGAATCTGCAGCGTGTACACATGGCCTTAAAGGTTGTTGATCATCAGCCACATGGTATTATGAGGTCTTGCCCACCCTGCTGGATTTGAAGAACTAATCTAAGGGCTGTTGTTTCTTGGCATTGGATTGTCAGGTGGCGCCCTCAGATTTGTTCCATTTGTTGCAGCCACATTGCAGACTCTAGGGAACCGTATCTATGTTTGGTGGAACGTTCTTCCTGTCCCACTAAAGGTCTTTTGGATTGTGCACCAGTCTGCTGTCCCTGCCTGCTCCATCATACACCCCATCACAGTGTATACCTCAAAATCAGACAATAGAGCAGGTGGAGGCGTTGGTCTGCTCCTATCACCAAAATGTACCTTCCAGGTTATCCCTCAACTACCCTCACTAGTCTTCCCTTCTTTTGAGGTCCATGCCGTCAGACTCTACACCCCCTTCTCCATGCGAGTAGCGGTGGTGTACCGTCCTCCCGGCACCTCCCATCAGTTCCTGGATCATTTTGCCACTTGGCTTCCACATTTTCTCTTCTGTGACACTCCTACCCTCATCATGGGAGATTTCAACATCCCCATTGCTCTTCCCCTCTCCCCATCTGCTACTCACCTTTTATCTCTAACCTCCTCGTTTGGCCTTTTGCAGCTTACTAATTCTCCAAAGCATGAAGACGGAAACTCCCTCGACTTGGTCTTCTCTCAGCTTTGTGCAGTGGATGATTTTGCAAACTCCCCTCTCCCGCTCTCTGACCATAATCTTCTCTCATTCTCTATCAAGAACTGCCAGGCTGCTCAGGTCACTCCCACTGTCCATATTTATAGAAACATACAGGCCATTAACACCCAGAAACTTATGAAGAACTTGCAGTCTTCAGTGGCCCCTATCTCCTCCCTCTCATGTCCTGATTCTGCACTGAAGCATTACAATGAAACACTTCAAAGTGCCCTGTATGAATTTGCACCCGCAAATAGACCACCACAACACAGACGGCGACAACCCTGGCACACCCTGCAAACACGTTTCCTGCTGCGGTGCTCCAGGTGCGCCGAACATCTGTGGAGAAAATCCAATCTACACAAAGATTTCATCCTTTAAAAGATTATGCTTACAACATACAACACTGCCCTTCACCTCTCTAAAAACAAACCCATTTCAACACCCTCATCACCTCACTGTCCAATAACCCGAAACGTCTCTTTGACACTTTTCATTCTCTACTCAACCCAAGAGTACAGGCCCCAACCACGGAGCTCCGAGCTGATGATCTGGCCAATTACTTCAAAGACAAAATTGACCAGATCCGACAGGAAATTATCTCCCAATCACCTCATACCATGCACTGTCCTCCCTCCCCCACTGCATCTAGCTCACTCTATGATTTTGAACCACTCACAGAAGACGTAAGCAGGCTCCTTCTCGCTCAACCACTGGCATCAGTGACCCATTTCCGTCACATCTCCTCCAGTCCCTTTCCCCTGCTGTCACCCCTCACCTAACTAAAATATTCAACCTCTCACTCTCCTCTGGTATCTTTCCCTCCTCATTTAAGCATGCCATCATATATCCACTACTTAAAAAACCATCCCTCGACCAAAACTGTGCCGCTAACTATAGACCTGTCTCAAATCTTCCCTTCATCTCTAAACTCCTGGAACGCCTGGTCCACTCCCGTCTTATCCACTATCTCTGATAACTCTCTTCTCGACCCTCTCCAATCCGGTTTCCGCTCCTTACACTCTACTGAAACTGCCCTCACTAAAGTCTCTAATGATCTACTAACAGCTAAATCAAATGGTCATTACTCCATGCTAATTCTCTTGGATCCTGCAACTTCTTCAGCACTGCTACATCTTTGTGCCAGACAGTGCACCCTCTGGATCTCTCTGCAGCATTCGACACTGTGGATCATCAGCTCCTCCTCACTATGCTCCGTTCCATTGGCCTCAAGGACACCGTTCTCTCCTGGTTCTCCTCCTATCTCTCTGACTGCTCCTTTACTGTATCTGTTGCCAGTTCCTCCTCCTCTCACCTTCCCCTTACTGTTGGGGTTCCTCAAGGATCGGTTCTAGGCCCTCTTCTCCTTGAACACTGCCCCTATTAGTCAAACAATCAGTAGATTTGGTTTCCAGTACCATCTCTATGCTGATGACACCCAATTATACGCTTCTTCTCCTGACATCACGCCAGTCTTTCTAGAAAACACCGGCGATTGTCTAAACGCTGTGTCTAACATCATGTCCTCACTATATCTGAAACTGAACCTGTCAAAGACTGAACTCCTTGCGTTTCCTCCCTCTACTAATGTACCTATACCCGACATTGCCATTTCTGTGTGTGGTTCCACTATTACTCCCCAGCAACAGGCCCGCTGTCTTGGGGTCATACTTGATTCCGAGCTTTCCTTTGCCCCCCACATTCGATCACTGGCTCGCTCTTGTCATCTGCACCTCAAAAACATTTCTAGAATTCGACCTTTTCTTACTTTTGAGTCTGCAAAAACTCTTACTGTTTCTCTTATTCATTCTCGTCTCGACTATTGTAACTCTCTTCTAATCAGTCTCCCTCATACCAAACTCTACCCTCTCCAATCTGTCTTGAATGCTGCAGCCAGGATCATATTCCTCACCAATCGTTACACCGATGCCTCTACCTTGTGCCAGTCATTACACTGACTACCCATCCACTCCAGAATTCAGTATAAACTTATTACCCTCACCCACAAAGCCCTCCATCGCTCAGCACCACCCTACATCTCCTCCCTTGTTTCAGTATACCACCCTACCCGCGCCCTCCGTTCTGCTGATGACCTGAGGTTAGCATCCTCAATAATCAGAACCTCCCACTCCCGTCTTCAAGACTATACACGTGCTGCGCCAATTCTTTGGAATACACTTCCCAGGTCAATACGATTAGTCCCCCAATCCCCACAATTTTAAGCGTGTCCTGAAAACGCATTTATTCAGATTGGCCTATCGCCTCAACACATTAACCTAATCTATCCCTGTGTGGCACGGCCAAAAGTTTTACCATAACCAGGTTCCCCGCATCATGTTCCCACATGCTTTATGCATCCATTAGCCCTCTGTGTCTGTACTGTTACACACTTAACATTATGGCTGGTCCATACAATCAGGGCAAGTGTTACCACCCACCTTTCGTGTCTACCTCTTTCCCCATATACTGTAAGCTTGCGAGCTGGGCCCTCATTCCTCTTGGTATTTGTTATAATCTATGTGATTATTGTTATGCTGTAATGTCAATTGTCTGTACCAATCCCCTCCGAAATGTAAAGTGCTGCAGAATATGTCGGCGCTATAGAAATAAAAATTATTATACCTCCAAGAAGGGTTAGGAATGTTCCAAGTGATAATTATAAATAATAAATCCATTTACCTGTATACAAGACTGTGCCAAAATACCCTTCAAACAAGAACATAACGGAACCAGGGCAATGGTTGGCATCTATAAGCGTCACAGTTACAGTCTCATTTCCAGTGTCATCTAAAGGCAGCATGTGACAGTCTCCAACTTCCAATGCATTGATCCATGTGTCCTTTACCTAAGAGAATACAGGTTATTGGTGAGGTCTAGAAATGCACGACTGTCTTTTATACGATGGCACAGTCATAGATTGTGATACTTAAAAGGCAACCCGTTTAGGTCCCCCATGCCCTCCAACCCAGCAGCATTCACATATTTATGAGTAAATTCCCTGCCTAATTAGCCCTGTATAACATTTTTCTGTACAAATGAGGATTTTTTTTTTTTTTTTTTTAAAGCATTTATATAGTCAATGGGGCGTTAGTTCCCCAGACTAGTCAGCCCTCTTTCCATGTTATAACTCCCCTGAGGGCGCGATAAGACAATTTGCATGAGCAGTGTCATTCCCGCTCATACAAATCTCATGCATGCGCACCCCCTGTAGTCTCACAGCAGGTGGAGTTCTGCAGACTGCTGTACCCAAATAATTATGCTTCATAACTAAAATATCAATATGAAATCAGAAAGCAGACATGATGAGCTGAATATGCAGAGGAGAAATGCTACCTGTATCTATCAAAAGTCCACTTAAGGTATCTTATACCAACCTCAAACCAAATGTAATATTCACCATCCCATATCATTAATAGGGATAAAAAGGCATAGGCAAAAATTCAATTAAAAACATTATTAAAAAATAAGACATATCACAAGGAATATCCTCAAACAGGACAGGATAAAAATAGCTGGAGGCTGAAAAAAAGGGGCCAGTGATAAAAGAAGTAGCAAATGCAGTTACAGACCCTATATTAACATGTGACCCTATCAAATTTAATATACTATGGTAAAATTACAAAAATTAAAGTGCATAGAGCCAGTCCTGCTAAATCAAACAACCATATAAGTATTCCATTTCCTGTGGTCACAAAGTAATATATGTGTACGATCAAAACATAAAGTGCATTAGTGTATATCAATAGTGACTGCTACATTTATGAATCATTATTACCTATAAAAGAAGGTCTTTTATGGCCTCTGACACGTCCCAGCTGTACCCCAACAGCGCTGTTTCGCCTGACCGGCTTCCTCAAACAGGGGCATGCACATTTATTATTTTTGCCTATGCCTCTTTATCCCTATTAATGATATGGGATGGTGAATATTATAGAGGCTAAATGCTGCAGAATGATCCGATGGGCATTGATCCCAGTCACTGGCCCCAGTAAGCATATCACCAATCAGACGACTGAGCAAAACATATGTCTTTAAACAAGGGAATATGCTGCCAACCATATGCTAATTAGGGGATGGAACAATCAAATTAGAGATGGTCGAATCACAGATTTCATCATCCTGTGTCTTAACCCCTTCACGACCCATGACGCCTTCGTAGGCGTCATGAGAAGTCGTGCCCAAACGACCCATGACGCCTACGTAGGCGTCATGCTATAAATCGCCCTCCTGCGGATCGGGTGACTGGGGTGACTGAAAGTTCACCCGACCTGCACAGAGGACACTATGGTTAATCCCAGGGGGCGTGGCTTAGCCCCCACGTGGCTACAATCGCTCTGATTGGCTGTTTCACTTTTAACAGCCAATCAGAGCGATTTGTAATATTTCACCAATGAAATTTGGTGAAATATTACAATCCAGCCATGGCCGATGCTGCAATAGCATTGGACATGGCTGGACACCGAACCCGACACCCCCCCCCCCCCACGACTGGCGGGGCCGATCGGCCCCCTCCACCGATGGGCGGCGGCGATCGGTCGCCGCCGTCATCGTCTGCTCCCCCTAGCCTTCCTATCGCTCCCCCCACCTTCCGATTCCCCCCCCCCCGGTACCTCCGATGTCCCGTCGTGGCTCCTGGTGTTCACACGTCCGGATGATGGGCGCCATCTTGCAAAATGGCGGGCGCATGCGCAGTGCGCCTGCGATTGTCCAAGATGGCGGCGCCCATGAATTTGCCGGCTGCCCGTTCATTTTGATCACTGTGATACACTCTCACAGTGATCAAAATGAAAAAAAAAGTAAATACACCACCCGTTTATCACCCCCATAGCCAGGCACAAATAATAAAATAAAAAAAATATATATTTTTTTCCATTTAGGGTTGGAATTAGAGTTGGGGTTGGAATTAGGGTTAAGATTAGGGTAAGGCTTGTGGTTAGGGTTAGAGTTGGGATTAGGTTTAGGGGTGTGTTGGGGTTATGATTAGGGTTGGGTTAGAGTTAGGCGTGTATTGGGGTTAGAGTTGGAATTGAGGGGTTTCGACTGTTTAGGCACATCACGGGGTCTCCGAACGTGACATGGCGCCATGATTTATTCCAGCCAATTTTGCGTTCAAAATGTCAAACAGCACTCCCTCCATTCCAAGCCCCGACGTGTGCCCAAACAGTGGTTTACCCCCACATATGGGGTATCAGCGTACTCAGGAAAAACTGCACAACAACTTTGGGGGTCTAATTTCTCCTGTTACCCTTGGGAAAATAAAAAAATGATTTTTGTGGGGAAAAAAAAAAAAAAAAAAAAAAATTATTTTCACGGCTCTGCGTTATAAACTTCTGTGAAGCACTTGGGGGTTCAAAGTGCTCACCACACATCTAGATAAGTTCCTTATGGGGTCTAGTTTCCAAAATGGGGTCATTTTTTTGGGGGGGAGCTCCAAAGTGTAGGCAGACAGGGCCTCTCCAAACACGACATGGTGTCCGCTAACGATTGGAGCTAATTTTCCATTCAAAAAGTCAAATGGCGCTCCTTCCCTTCTGAGCCCTGCTGTGCGCCCAAACAGTGGTTCCCACCACATATGGGGTACCAGCGTACTCAGGACAAACTGAACAACAATTTTAGGGGTCCAATTTATCCTGTTACCCTTGTGAAAATAAAAAATAGCGGGCTAAAAAAATCATTTGAGGGAAAAAAAAAAATGATTTTTTTGTTTTCATAGCTTTGGGTTTATAAACTTCTGTGAAGCACTTGGGGGTTCAAAGTGCTCACTACACATCTAGATAAGCTCCTTGGCAGGTCTAGTTTCCAAAATGGGGTCACTTGTGGGGGGTTTCTACTGTTTAGGCACATCAGGGACTCTGCAAACGCAACATGATGCCCGCAGAATATTCCATCAGTCTGCATTCCAAAATCGCACTCCTTCCCTTCTGAGCTCTCCCATGCGCCCAAACAGTGGTTCCCCACATATGGGGTACCAGCGTACTCAGGACAAATTGCGCAACAACTTTTTGTGGTCCAATTTCTCCTGTTAGCCTTGTGAAAATAAAAAAATAGCAGGCTAAAATATCATTTTTGAGGGGAAAAAAAAAACAAAACAAAAAAAAACAAAAAAAAAACAGGATTTTTGGGTTGCTTACCGTAAAATCTGTTTCTCGGAGCCTTCATTGGGGGACACAGAGACCATGGGTGTATGCTGCTGCCACTAGGAGGCTGACACTATGCACAAAAAAAGGTTAGCTCCTCCTCCGCAGTGTACACCCCACCGACCGGCAGGGAATTCCTCAGTTAGTGAGAAAGCAGTAGGAGAAGTAACAGAATAGATTGAAAACAGAACAAACAACTCAACTGTAACCAATCAACCAAAGTAAGAACAGGAGTTGTAGAACATGGGAGGGTGCTGTGTCCCCCAATGAAGGCTCCGAGAAACAGATTTTACGGTAAGCAACCCAAAAATCCTGTTTTCTCGTTCGCCTTATTGGGGGACACAGAGACCATGGGACGTCCCAAAGCAGTCCCTGGGGTGGGAAACAAACTTCCATCAGGCCAGTGGACTCACCACCGCTGCCTGCAGGATCCTTCTACCTAGGCTGGCGTAGGTGTGGACCTTGTAGAATTTCACAAACGTGTGAACCGAAGACCAGGTTGCAGCATTGCAAAGCTGCAGCGCGGAGGCTCTGTGGCGTACCGCCCAGGAGGCACCCACTGCCCGGGTAGTGCGCGCTCTGATCCCCGGAGGGGCCACTCGATGCTTAACCCGGCAGGCCTCCAAAATTGCCGATCTGATCCAGCGAGCAATAGTAGCTTTGGAAGCCGGGTGACCTTTCCACGCCCCATCTGGAATGACGAAAAGAGAGTGTCTTTCGCAAGGAAGTCGTCCTAGACAGATAGACTCTCATTGCCTTGACCAGATCCAGCTTGTTCAGGGACCGCTCCCGAGGGTGAGTTGGACTCGGACAGAAGGACGGCAGAACAATATTCTCATTGAGGTGAAAGGAGGACACCACTTTTGGAAGAAAAGAGGGCGGAGGCCGCAGAACTACCTTGTCCTGGTGAAGTACCAAGAAAGGAGAGAACGGGAAACATCCCTGAGAGGTTCAAAAGGAGAACCTTGCAGAACCTCAAGAACCAGATTAAGATCCCATGGATCCACGGGCGCTCGATACGGAGGAGCCGTGTGAGCCATGCCCTGAAGAAAGGTTTTGACCTGAGGGCGGGAGGCCAACATCTTCTGAAACAAAATGGACAGCGCCGAAACTTGACCCTTCAAGGAACTGAGAGCAAGCCCCGCATCCAGCCCTGCCTGAAGAAACGCCAGAACGGAAGGGAGCGAAAAGCACATGGGCGCGATGTTATTGGCCTCAAACCAAGTGAAATAGGCCTTCCAAGTACGGTAGTAAATTTTGGAAGATGATGGCTTCCTGGCTCGGATCATGGTATGAATTACTCGACCGGAGAATCCTGCTCGTTTCAAAACCTCGGTCTCAACAGCCACGCCGTTAAATTGAGCGGCCGAGAATTGGGGTGGCAAATCGGGCCTTGAGACAGCAGATCTGCCCTGTCTGGAAGCTTCCAGGGGGCGTCCGCGAGAAGATTGACAATTTCCGCGAACCAAGACCTTCTGGGCCAATTCGGGGCGATGAGAATGACTGGAATTCCTTCTGCTTTGATCTTCTTCAACAGCTTGGGAAGAAGAGGCAGGGGAGGAAACAGGTAGGGGAGCTCGAACTGCGACCAAGGAATGGCCTGGGCGTCGGCGCCCACTGCGAGAGGATCTCGAGCCCTGGATACAAACTGTGGGACTTTCCTGTTGAGGCGAGAAGCTAGCAGATCTACGTCCGGGGCTCCCCAACGACGGCAGAGCTGAAGAAATACCTCCGGATGTAGGGACCACTCTCCTGTCGCGAGACCCTCGCGGCTGAGAAAATCGGCGGCCCAGTTGTCTACGCCGGGAATGTGTACCGCGGAGATTGTCGGTACCGAAATCTCTGCCTACTGAAGGATCTTTGACACTTCTGTCAGGGCTGAGACACTCCGTGTCCCTCCTTGACGGTTGACATATGCCACCGCTGTGGCATTGTCTGTCCGAATCCGGACAGGCAGGCCCCTGAGGAGCCTCTCCCAGTGGACGAGAGCCAGATGGATCGCTCGTATCTCTAGGACGTTGATCGGCAGAGCAGATTCTTGAGTCGACCAACGATCCTGAACAGTGTGATTGCGGAACACTGCACCCCAGCCGAGGAGGCTGGCATCCGTTGTTACAATCTACCAGTGAACAGGAAAAGACCGCCCCAAGAGGATGAGAGGTGACGTCAACCACCAGTTGAGTGACCGCTTGATCCGGCATGAAAGGCGAACAGGGCGATCCAGGGACAGAGCCGACCTGTTCCACCTCGACAGAATGGCCTGTTGGAGAGGCCTGGCGTGAAATTGGGCAAAGGGAACTGCCTCTATCGCCGCCACCATATTTCCCAGGACCCGCATAGCTGTACGGAGGGACGGAAATCGTGTGGTCTGCAGCGATCGTACATCCTGCTGCAGGGAGAGAATCTTCTCTTGTGGAAGAAAGACCCTTGACCGACGAGTGTCGAACAGTAGGCCCAGAAACACAAGACGTTGAGTAGGGACCAGACAGGACTTTTTCCTGTTGACGATCCACCCGAAATTGGAAAGAGTGTCTAGGACGATCGCCAAACTGAGACGTGCCTGATGGAAAGCGGGAGCTTTGATCAGAATATCGTCGAGGTACGGAAAAAGAACGAGACCTCTGATCCTCAACAAGGCCATCAACGCAGCCACGATCTTCGTGAAGACTCTGGGAGCGGTGGCGAGACCGAAGGGCAGCGCGACGAACTGGTAATGTTCCTGGCGAACCGCAAAACGCAGGAACTTCTGATGTCCGGAGAATATGGGAACATGTAGATAGACATCCAAGATGCCTATCGAACACATGAATTCCTGCTCCTCCATGGAAGCGATTACCGAACGAACCGACTCCATCCGGAAGTGGCGAAGGCGAACTCTCTTGTTGAGCAGCTTGAGATCCAAGATGGGTCGGACCGCCCCGTCTTTTTTCGGCACGACAAACAGGTTTGACTAAAACCCTGTAAACCGCTCCGATTTGGGAATGGGCACAAACACCCCGGAACTGAGGAGAGAGTCGTTGGCCGTAAAGAACCCCGGGATCAAAGCTGGATCTTTTGGAGGACGGGATTCGAAGAAACGATCCCGTGGAAGAGAGACGAACTCCATCTTGTATCCTGACGATACAACCTCCCTGACCCAAGCGTCCTCTACTGAGGCCAGCCAGACGTCCTTGAAGAACAGGAGTCGACCTCCCAATTGGAAGGGACCCTCGGGAGTCTGAGGATAGTCATGCTGATGTGGACCGTCCAGATCCGGATCTGGATGGTCTGCCCTGCGAAGAGTGGGAGCGCCAGGAGGGAGTGGGTCTGAAGGAAACTTTCTTCCTATCTTGGCGTGCCTGCGGTCTTTGTTGGTTGGAGGAGGTCTCCGCCGTATTGAAACGGCGGTAAGCCCGAAAGGGTCGAAACTGACGCCTTATTGGGGGTCTGCGAGGCTTGGACTGAGGCAGGAGAGAACTCGTGCCTCCGGTGGCGTCCTTAATAATCTGGTCCAATTGGGATCCAAAGAGGCGCCCTCCCTGAAAAGGGAGATTAGTAAGAGACTTTTTAGAAGACAGGTCCGCATGCCAGGCCTTGAGCCAAATTGTACGTCGGATTGCCACAACGTTACTTGACGCCTGAACTGCGCAGGATGCGGCATCCAAAGAAGCAGAAAGCAGATAATCCCCCGCATGGGAAATCTGATTGGCGAGATCGGCCAATCGATCTGGTTGTGCTTTCTCTATGATGCCCTGACGAAGATCCTCTGCCCAAGTGGCTATGGCCTTTGCTGCCCAAGATGAGGCAAAAATTGGGCATACCGCCGTCGAAGCCGCTTCGAAGGCAGACTTCGCCAGGGATTCTATAATCCTATCATTAGAATCCTTCAGAGACGCCACGCCTGACAGCGGGAGAACCGTGTTATTAGAAAGCCTGGACACGGGCGGATCGATCGAGGGGGAAGCCGACCAGTTGTCCGTGAGCTCTTTAGCAAACGGGTACAAAACGCCGAGACGCTTTCCTCGTTGAAAGCGTCTGGTCGGATCTCCTCTTTCCCTGGTAAAAATCTTTCCAAACTTGGAATGTAAAGGGAATACCCTGGAGGGTGTTTCCTCCCGTCTGAACGAAACCTCCTGATCTGAGGATTTCGCAGGGGGGTCAGCAATGTCGAAGGTCTGATGGATCGCTGCAATGAGGTTCTGCACAGTAACCCTCATGTTCGCATCCTGGTCCGAATCCAGCTCTAAGGTCCCCTCAGATGACCTGTCCGAGAGCGCTTCACCTGACTCGGGTGAGGAGGCCCGGGAGGGAGGCTGCCGAGGACTATGTGGAGACATGGGGCGAGGAGAGGATTCCGGCTGGAGATCCTGCCTGGGTCTTTTGCGACTAACGCTGGCCGACTCAGATGGAACCTCTTGAGGCCTGCTGGACCCTGTAGAGGTGTCATGGGGCAACTTATCCAGGACGGCTACTAGGGACTGAGACACCCTGGTGAGGTCTGCCACTGACTGTGATAGAGACGAGGCCCAGCCGGGCATAGGGGGTTCACTCTCGCCTGGGGCCCTAGATGGCTCCTAGGCCGCGTCAGGTTGAATAGGATTGCTACAATCCAGGCAGAGGGAAGTGGGAGCCGCAGGGCGGTTACGGTCAGATTTGGAGTTAGACATAATGAAAATCTGAGGGAGAGCCGGAAGGTTGGGGGACAGGGTGCAGAGAAGGGTGTCTGCAGATGCAGAGCTACTCACGGTCCGGTGACCCCAGAGACGAAGGTATCCACCACTCTGCAGATGCAGGTCAGAGGAATGTCCGGCGGATAGGCCCAGGGAGCGATATCTGGCTGACAGGGGCGTCCGGCTGTGCGGCTGCAAAGATGGCGACCGCCTGAAGGAATCATGGAAAACGCGCTCCCAGGGGAAGAAGGAGGGCGGAGCTAACCGCCTGCTGAATCAGGAACCGCCCCTGGCCAGGAACAGGCTAAGAAGGGCGGTGGGAGGGCCTGGAACGGGCGGGAGAGAAGCCCGCTTAGTAGAAAGGGGCGGGGGGCGTGGCCACGATACCGGAGTAGGCCCGAACTGAAGCCGGGGCCTAAATTACTAGCGGCGGCCACCTGTCAGCACGGGGTCGGCGCGGAGGTGCCGCAATGCGAGCGCCGCCGCGACAGGACCCTGGGATACCCGATCGAAGTGTCGGGGGAGAAGAAGAGGACGGTGAAGGGGCTGGCTGTAGGAGCAGGATGGGCGCAGGAGATCGCAGCGCCACCGCATCCCTGCTCCAGGGAAGACGCTGCGAACACGCCCTCGGGGAGGAATGCTGCTGGCCAAAGGGTCCCCATACTTACCCGTCCCGGGAGAGTACCTGAAGAGTCTGCGTCTCAACCAACCAACAGGCTCTGGTAGGCGAGTGGGTGGGAGACTGGCGACGAGGACCCTCTGGATCGCTGACACATCTTCGTGTTGGCGTCCGCCTGGAAGGCTGGTGGTCCTGCCACGGAGAACTGTGAGGATACGGGTTGGCAGTACACGCCGTACTCACAGACTCCTTGTGGGAGTACAGATGTGACCATACACACTGTATCCCTCCGGGAAAACCTGAAAAGAAACGACGCACATCGAGGTAGATATGGGTCTAATTAAAGACCTGTGTCCACCTCCTACTGACACTAAGCTAAACTGAGGAATTCCCTGCCGGTCGGTGGGGTGTACACTGCGGAGGAGGAGCTAACCTTTTTTTGTGCATAGTGTCAGCCTCCTAGTGGCAGCAGCATACACCCATGGTCTCTGTGTCCCCCAATAAGGCGAGCGAGAAAGATGATTTTTTATTTTCACTGCTCTGCGTTATAAACTTCTGTGAAGCACTTGTGGGTTCAAAGTGCTCACCACACATCTAGATAAGTTCCTTGTGGGGTCTAGTTTCCAAAATGGGGTCACTTGTGAGGGAGCTCCAATGTTTAAACGATTGGAGCTCATTTTCCATTCTAAAAGTCAAATGGTGCTCCTTCCCTTCCGGGCCCTGCCGTGCGCCCAAACAGTGGTTTATGACCACATATGAGGTATCGGTGTACTCAGGAGAAATTGCCCAACAAATTTTAGGATCCATTTTATCCTGTTGCCCATGTGAAATATGAAAAAACTGAGGCTAAAAGAAATTTTTTTTTTTTCCACAAAGGTCCTTTTTTTTTTACAGATCAATTTGTGAAGCACCTGGGGGTTCAAACTGCTCACTATGCATCTAGATAAGTTCCTTGGGGGGGGGGTCTAGTTTCCAAAATGGGGTCACTTGTGGGGGAGCTCCAATGTTTAGGCACACAGGGGCTCTCCAAACGTGACATGGCAACCGCTAAATATTCCAGCATATTTTCCATTCAAAAAGTCAAATGGTGCTCCTTCCCTTCCGGGCCCTGCCGTGCGCCCAAACAGTAGTTTATAACCACATATGAGGTATCGGTGTACTCAGGAGAAATTGCCCAACAAATTTTAGGATCGATTTTATCCTGTTACCCAGGTAAAAATTAAAAAATTGATGCTAAAAGAAAATTTTTGCTGGAAAAATTAAAATGTCCATTTTTCCCTTCCACGTTGCTTTAGTTACTGTGAAGCACCGGAAGGGTTAATAATCTTCTTGAATAGCTTGAGGGGTGCAGTTTTTAGAATGGTGTCACTTTTGGGTATTTTCTGCCATATAGACCCCCTCAAAGTGACTTCAAATGTGAGGTGGTCCCTAAAAAAAAAAAAAAAAAAAATGGATTTGTAAATTTTGCTGTAAAAATGAGAAATCGCTGGTCAACTTTTAACCCTTATAACTTCCTAACAAAAAAAAAAAAATTTTGTTTCCAAAATTGTGCTGATGTAAAGTAGACATGTGGGAAATGTTATTTATTAACCATTTTTTGTCACATAACTCTCTGGTTTAACGGAATAGAAATTCAAGATGTGAAAATTGCGAAATTTTCAAAATTTTCGCCAAATTTCCGTTTTTTTCACAAATAAATGCAAAAATTATCGACCTAAATTTACCACTAACATGAAGCCCAATATGTCACAAAAAAAAAAAAAAAAAAATCTCAGAATCGCTAGGATCCGTTGAAGCGTTCCTGAGTTATTATCTCATAAAGGGACACTGGTCAGAATTGCCAAAAATGGCCAGGTCATTAAGGTCAAAATAGGCTGGGTCATGAAGGGGTTAAAGAGGAACAGTTATCAGGACAAAAAGTGGTCGGCTTTCACTCTTATTTTATTCCTGCTGTTCCCCTAAGTATATAAGGTAGTTACTGTTATTTTAAATCTTCTATGTCAGACATGTGCAAAGTGTGGCCCGCGAACCACATAAGGCCCTCCGGCTGCTCTAGTCCGGCCTGGTGACCAAGATAGACAAAGGGCACCATGCCCTCGTCCACTTCCAGATTTCACCACTATCATCAATCAGAATGCGGACAAACCTGAATACATTGGTGGAAGATGCAGCTGTCAGTTCCTTCTCCACCAGTGTGTGACGCAGCAGCTGCAATTACATCATTACATCGCACTGCTGCCGAGAGTCTGCACCGGAAAATGGAGCAGAGCACCGGGGAATAGGAGCGAGGTTTTTTCCCCCCATACATGTATGGGTGGTTTGCACGTATATAGGCAGGCCGTCCAGCAGGGCTCATTACGCCACATGCATGCAGGCCGTGCAGGGGACAGGGTGTGTGTGCTCATCAAGCTGCACATAGGGAGGTCATGCAGGGGGGGGGGCCTCATCATGCTGCGCATAGGCAGGCCATGCAGGGGGGGGCCCCCTCGCGCTGTATATAAGGATGCCATGCGGGGGGTTCAAGCAGTATATAGGAGACTATGTGAATGCTCACATTGCATATGGATAATATGTGGGGGGCTCATACTATAGAGGGACTGTTGGTGGATTTATACGATATATAGGAGGTTGTTGGCATACTTAATTCTGATCAATATTAAGTAATATAAAATAATTATAATTAATACCATATTTTGCAGACTATAAGACTGTTTGGGCTATAGGATGCACCTCACCCCACTCCTAATGAGTAGGAGTGGGGTGAGGCTACGCTAACTTTATAAAAATAGCTTAACCCCTTCGTCATGCCCCTACCTCTGATGCGGGCTCTCACACTGAGCTTGCATATTTTTCAGGAAGAGGATCACGGATTTAAGCTTCCAGCATGTGGCTTTAACAGTCGAAGGCAAAGCGGAAGTACGCCCTTAGCAGTTAACACATGAAATGCTGCTATCAATCTCTGGCAGCATCATTTAATATGCGCAGGCAGGTGTGGCGCTTCATTCCACGTGCCCATCGGCTCCCCCGTGACTAGAGATGGGCGAACCT